>NC_081415.1:154154096-154895763 GCF_030272615.1 Cryptomeria japonica
AATATCAAATGGGTAAACAAGTCAGAACCTCTTTTAGGAGTATACAAGATAAATCAAATTATGTTCTTGATCTTATTCATACTAATTTGTGTGTCTTTGCTAGAGTTAAAAATTTTCATGGTGATAGATATTTTATGTTAATCATTGATGATTATTCTAGAATGATGTGGGTTACTTTTTTGAGAGAAAAATATGAAGCATTTGAAATGTTTAAAATCTTTAAGGCTAAAGTGGAAACTGAGACATGATTGAAGATTAAATGTTTGAGATCAGATTATGGTGGAGAATTCACATCCGATGAGTTTAATAACTTTGTGACAAGCATGGTATAAGAAGACATTTTTCTGCTCCCGGACACCTCAGCATAATGGAGTTGTGGAAAGGAAGATCAAAACTATCTTGGATGCTTCTAGAACACTGATGATGGAAGTTAATCTACCCTATATACACTAGAGAGAAGTAGCGAGTACATCGGTTTATACATTCAACAAAGTACATATCAAAGGAGAAAGTAGTAACAAACCTTATGAATTATGGTTTGGCAATACACCTATAGTTAAGTATTTCAGTATTTTTAGTAGTAAATGTTACATCAGGAGAGATGATACTATGAGAAATTTGATCCTAGATGTGATGAAGGTATATTTCTTGGTTATTTTAATGAAAACAAAACATATAGATGTTATAACAAGAGATTACAAAGAATTGTGCAGAGTGCTAATGTCAAAGTAGATGAGATGAATAGTAAGTCAAATCAGAGTGTATGAGAAGGAACCGGCAATGGAAATGATTATATATGAACCGGTTGCACCTTTACCAGAACATAGAGTTGAACCAGTTACTCTGGCAACATCATAGAATTCTACAGTAACTGAAGAACATGGAAGAGGAACAGAGAGTCAAAAGACTCCTTGGTATATGAGATTAAATCATTTTGAAGATCAAATAATTGGAGATAAGAGAAATGGAGTGATGACAAGAAGAAGACTTACAACTAATGAGGTATGTTTAATTTCACAAGTTGAACTAGTATTAGTAATTGAGCCATGTGAAGATAAACATTGGTTAAAAGCTATGGAAGAAGAGTTAGATCAGATTGAGAAAAATAGCACATGGACTTTGGTTCCCCAACCTAAAAATAAAAATGTCATTAGAACTAAATGGGTTTTTAGGAATAAATTGAATGAGGATGGTCAAGTTATAAGGAATAAGGCTAGATTGGTTTGTAAAAGATATTCTCAGAAGGAAGGAATTGATTATGGAGAGACTTTTGCACCTGTAGCTAGGATTGAAGCTGCAAGATTATTTATTGCCTATGTTGCTTACAAAAATTACAAGGTTTATCACGTGGATATTAAATGCGCATTCTTGAATGGGGATCTTGATGAGGAAGTTTATATTGAGTAACCTGGTGGTTTTTCACTTTCAGATGATACTAATATGGTTTGCAGGTTAAGAAAATAATTATATGGATTGAAACAAGCACCTAGAGCTTGGTATGCAAGGTTGGATAAATATCTTTTGAAGCTTGGCTTTACTAAGAGTAGTGATAATAGTAATTTATCTTATAAAATAATCGATGATGATATATTGATTGTTGAAGTATTTATTGATGACATTATTTTTGGAGGTGAAGATAAACTATGCATAGAATTTTCTAAGAATATGGAGAAAGAATTTGAGATGTCTATGATTGGTCAGATGAAATTTTTATTAGGTTTGCATATTACTTAGACTGACAAAGATATTTTTATTTGTCAAACTAAATATGATAAGGAATTTTTGAGGAAATTTGGTATGGGAGATTCTAAACTGGTAAGTACTCCTATGGTGACAAATGAGAAATTGACAAGAAAAAATGTTTCTACATCAGTAAATCCTACAAGATACAAATCTATGATTGGAGGTCTTCTTTATTTGACCTGAAATTATTATTGTTGTTTGTATTGTTTCAAGATTTCAGAATGATCCTAGAGAAAATCATGAGATGGCGGTGAAAAGGATTTTTAGATACTTGCAAGATACATCAGAATATGGTTTGTGGTCTTCTTTATTTGACTCAGACTAGGCCTAAAATTATTATTGTTGTTTGTATTGTTTCAAGATTTCAAAGTGATCCTAAAGAAAATCATGAGATGGTGGTGAAAAGGATTTTTAGATACTTGCAAATGTTGAAGGATATAAAGGTGGATTGTGATGCACCGATAGTTATTCATTGTGATAACTCTGCTGCTATTGATATATCAAAGAATCTAGTATTTCATTATAAGACAAAGCACATATCTATCAAGCATTACTTTTTGAAGGAGAAGGTGGAAGCAAATGAAGTTAGTCTGGTTTATGTGAACACTAAAGAGCAGATTGCAGATATTTTCACTAAACCTTTATCCAAGGAATCATTTGAGTACCTGAGAGACAAATTAGGAGTTTCTTCTCCTCTGACAAAATTGATTGATACAGTTTGGCATCAGTTCGACATACATTATCTGAGATACTATTCATTCCAACACTGATGTGGGATGCTACTACTCAGGGGGAGTAGTCATCTTTGAGATTGAGAGGCTTATGTTCTTGCTTTGATATTTCTGTCTGATTTCTGGCATTGATGTCAAAGGGGGGAGATATTGATGTAAAAAAGTTAAAGAAAGAAAATGATAAATATCAAAGGGGGAGAGAATAAAAGGGAGAGATATTCAGAGCTATATGCAGGTGATTGTTGGTTATTTTTCACATGGGGAGACTTGTTTGGCATTTCTTGGTACTTAGATGTTTTTCACATCTAGTGTTGCCATCGATGTCAAAGAGGGAGATTGTTGGCCATTTGGTGGAATTGATTATGTGTTGCATTAATGTTTTGTCATTGATGTCAACCCTAGCTATTTGGATGCTTTACCGACACCCTTTTGGTCCCGGTAGGGTAAGTGGTTTCTGGTTAACCTGGATTTGACATGATCCAATAGGCTCTAGTATAATCTAGTGATGGAATTGGCTTGTTCATAATACTTATTCTCATACTTGGTCAGTTGGTTTTGGTCTGGTGGTCAGATGCTATCTTGCTTGGCTAGAAGCTTGGTTTCTAGTTTCGGAAAGGGTTTCACCGGTAGAGCTTTTGATGGACATCTTTGATGAATTACCTAAGTGGTGTTGGTGCAACTTCTGATGGATTTTCAGGATGTTGTTAGTGATCATGTTCGAGACTTGTCATTTGGAGATCATTGTTGAAGCATGTGGACCTATACTTGGTCCCAGTTGATCTAGGTTATGGACGGACTAATGTAATGTGTGGATAGGACCTATTGATGTATTTCCGGGATGTCCTATGTGTTGGATATTATTTGTTTGGTCTTAGGTTGACATGGTTTATAACTATGTAATTAGTTTATTTTCTGGTGGACGACTTGATTATTGATGGTTGAGGGTTTGTATATATAGATGTAAGATCTTATTGTAGAACATCATGGTTAATGCAAGAGGTCATGGTCAAGGAATGTAATGTGCGAATAATGTAATATCATTCGAGAAGAGGAGTTGTGTGAATAATGTAATATCATTGAGTCTATGACCAGAATAGCATCATGATTTGATAACTAGAATAGCATCATGATTTGATAACCAGAAGTGATGATTGTAATTGACTATTGTATTTTCCATAGGGTTTTAGTATGGTTCAAGAACCGATATCTAAATCTCTTGATCGGTGATGTTTTATGGTTTGGCGGTGTATTTCATCATGTTGGTAAGTTGGTGATGATGTGGCATAGTCCATGTAAAGTGATAAGATGTTGTTTTGACACGTACAAGGAGCGAATTTCTTGGGAATGAGTGAAGTGCTTAGAAAACTCTAAAAAGGGCTTAACAACTTAGCAGATTGATATGTCATGATGAGTTATGATCATTCAATGACTGTAATTATATTGTAAATTGTTGTAATGATTTATAAAGATCTATGATGATCTATGAACCTAACTCATAATGTAGGGTTTTATAACTGACAAAGTTTTAAATTCTATTTAGGTCAAAGTTTGTGATGGTTTATTGTGTCGGTGGTTGGAAGAAGACTGTGTAACTGAACTAGTGTGTGTCTACAAAAAAGAAGTAGATTGGATTTGAAAAGGTTTTGTACAAGCAAGAAGAGAGTGTTATTTTTAGAGCATTCATCTTTTTTTCCCTAACAGTTACAACAGACTTAAAATCCCTTAACCAAGTAGGTCCTAATAGCCCCGATTGTATAAATCCCTTTACTAGGTGACTCATTAATTTGGGATTAAATCTTTTTGCAAGGTTACTCCTAACAAAGTAAAGCTCTTAATAGGGCTGAGGTAGATCCCTTAACCAAAGGCTCCTAACAGGGTCTTCTCCTAACTGAGAATCATTGTAAGCTCCTAACCGCGCTAGGCTCCTAACAGGGTTGATTCTGAAAGAGTGCAAAATTTTTGTGGGTACCAATTCCCACTATGGTTTTTCCCTTATTGGGTTTCCACATGAAAATCCTGGTGTTCATGTGATGGTTGTTTTGTTTATGTGGTGATTTGATATATTTTATTTACATGCATATTGATGAACACATGAATGAGTAAGCTTGATAAGTCTATTTTAAGTGGATGAATGAGTGACTACTAGTACTAGTTATCAATTATTTTGAAGAGGTATTTGCAGATTATTGAAAGTTTTAAGTTTATTGTTATTACTGATTCACCCCCCACCCCCCCTCTCAGTAATAATTGGATCCTCACAATAACAATTGGTATTAGAAAATTAGGTCGTCTATGTGCAGAAGCTTAACCGCTTGAGGAAAAGATCCAGAGGAAGATGATGTCCCAAGTTCACTAACGACAACTACTGAATATGGAGTCATCAAATGAAGATATATCTCAAAGGTATGGGTTCTTAGTTTTGGCAAAATGTTGTAACTAAGTATGTACCTCCTATCGGTCCCTTCATTGTAGATGAACTTAAAGAGCAACAAGCAAACATCCAAGTATTGGAAGCAATAGTAAGTACCATGTTTGATACTGAATACATTGATGTACATGGATTAAGGACTGCATTTGAAGTTTGGGAGAAATTAGAACTAATCTATGGTGGTGATAAACATGTTTAAAAAAGATAAGGAAGAGAGTCTTAGAGGAAAATTTGATGATATGAGAATGGTAGAAGGTAAAAATATAGCTTAGTATGGACAGAGGATTAAGGAAGTTGTAGGTGGAATTAAAAGTGTTGGAGGAAAAATTGATGACATTGTTGTAAGTAAGATGATAAGAACTCTTTTACCTACCTATGCAATCAGAGTTTCCGCTATCCAAGAGTTAAGGTTAGTGGGTAGTGACAAGGTCACTATTGATTCACTTATTGGTAAATTGACTGCATTTGAATTGAATAGTTTTGATAACAATGTTTCTAAGTCATCTGAAGCAACTTTCAAGGCATCTGTAACCGGTATACGTGTGAGAAAAGGGAAAGATATATGTTACAATCAGGATTGCATATCTAGTCATGGCGGTAGTAGAGGAGATGGGGATGATAAAGATAATCTGAATTTGAAGCTTTACTGGCTAAAAGACTTCCTAGAGGCACTGGTAAGTATAAAGGTAAACTACCTCTTAAGTGTTTTTCCTGCAATAAGATCGTACATATAGCTACAAATTGTCCTAATGATGATAAAAAGGAAAATTTTAAGAAATATAAAAGAAAAGGAAAGAAACAATGCTATGTTGCAGTTGATGAAGGTGTCACTGATGAGGAATTTGAAGATGATAAAGATGAAGAGATTGTCTTTGTTGCTATAAAGGAAGATCTGTCTGATGAAAAGGCTTTGATATCTCACTTTGACTCTAGTGATGAATGGATAATAGACAGTGGTTGTTCACATCACATGACCGGTGATAAGAACAAATTCATATCTCTTGAATAATTTGATGGCGGTGTAGTAAAATTTGGAAACAGTTCACCCTATATGGTAAAAGGTAAAGGCTCTATCTCTTTGAATGGTAAGAGTAATGCAGATGATGTATATTGGGTTGAAGGTTTGAAACATAACTTATTGAGTGTTGGACAATTAAATGACAAAGGCTATCACCTTGAGTTTAAAAATGGAGTGTGTAGGATCATGGGATGCAAAGGAGATTTGATAGAGAAAATCCTTTTCTTCCGAGCATAATCTTGATTTGGTGCACACTGATCTATGTGGTCCTATGAGGACTAGAAGTTCTTATGGTGATAAGTATTTTATGATTTTTCTTGATTATTTTTCAAGGATGATGTGTGTCACTTTTTTTAAGGAGAAATCATAAGCTTTCAGCAAGTTCAAGGGCTTAAAACCCTAGTTGAAAAGGAAACCAACAAGAATCTGAAGTGTTTAAGATCTGACTGGGGTTGTGAGTTCACTTCTGATGAGTTTGTAAGGTATTGTGAAGAGCATGGAATAAAGAGGAAAATGTCAGCACCTAGAACTCCACAACAGAATGGAATTATAGAGACAAGAACTAGAACTATTGTGGAAGCAGCTAGAACTATGCTGATACAAGGAGATGTATCAAACATTTTTTGGAGAGAAGTAGTTAACACTGTTGTATATACTTTGAATCGGGTTCTTGTGAAGCAAGACGAAGAAAAACTTATGTTTATTGAACCAGAAGTGCAAAAAGATGATGTGCAAAACAATGCAGAAATAAGTTCTCAAACGGTAGACGATGAAGAAGATGATGAACATGAAGAAGAAGTCACTGCACCAGAACCGGTAATCCCAAGGTATGTGAGGCTAAATCGTTTAGAAGATGATATTATAGGTGACAAAAATGTTGGCGTGCAAACTAGAAGAAAAATAAGAGAAAATTCTTGTCTGATTTTCACTATAGAGCCAAAGACAGTAAGAGAAGCTTTGAAAGATGAAGATTGGTTAGATGCAATTAATGAAGAACTTGATCTGAATAAGAAGAACAATACATGGTCTCTTGTTCCCAGACCTGAAGAAAAATGTAATTGGCACAAATTGGGTATTCAAAATTAAACTTAATGAAGATGGTGAAGTTGCTAGAAACAAGGCGAGATTGGTTTGCAAAGGGTATGCACAAGAAGAAGGAGAAGACTATGGTGAAACCTTTGCACTGGTGGCAAGACTTGAAGGTGTTAGAATGTTACTTGCCTTTGCTACTTTTAAAGGTTTTAAGGTATATCAAATGGACATTAAATCAACTTTTCTAAATGGTATTCTTGAAGAAGAAGTGTATATAGAACAACCGGAAGGGTTTGCATTGAGTGAGGATGAGAATATGGTTTGCAAACTACACAAGGCACTATATAGATTGAAACAAGCTCCCAGAGCATAGTTTGAAAGATTGCATGTACATCTGATTAAAATAGCATTCCAGAGAACTAGTGAGGACAGTAATATCTATTTGAAGATTGAAGGAGACAAGATGTTGATAGAAGAAGTTTTTGTTCATGACATAATATTTGGTGGAGATGATGATTTGTGTATGGATTTTGTTGATGAAATGAAGAAAGAGTTTGAAATGTTTCTTATCAGCGAGATAAAATTATTTATTGGTTTCCAGGTCCAACAACTGGAAAATGGAATTTTTATCTGTCAGACTAAGTATGTGAAAGAATTTTTGAAGACTTTTGGGATGGAAGATTGTGAACCGGTTGGTACTTTGATGGTAACAAGTTTTAAATTCTCAAATCAAGATGATTTGCCCTTTGTAGATGAGAAGGAATACAAGTTTGTGATCGGGAAACTTCATTATGTTGTTCACAGTAGACTGAATATTTCACATATTGTTGATTTAGTTGCAAGGTTTCAAAAGAGTCCTAAGGAAACACACATGAAAGTGGTAAAAAGGATATTCATCCTGTATCTGAAAGGAAAAGTTGATTATGGTTTGTGGTATCCCTACAATGATAAATTTCCTTTGAAATTTTTCACAGATGTGGACTGGGCTAGAAATGTTGATGACTGAAAAAGAAAAACCGATGGAGCTTTCATTTTAGGTGGAAGACTGGTGTCAAGGACAAGTAAAAAATAATCTTGTATTTCACAATCTACAGCTAAAGGTAAATATATGGCAGCATCAATGAATTGTACATAGGCTATTTGGATAAAACATGTTTTGGAAGGTTTCAAGGAAGATATGACTAAATCGGTGATTATTTATTATGATAATACTAGTGCTATTAGTATTTCTAAAAACCTTGTGTTACATGCAAGGACAAAGCACTTTGATTTGAAGTATCACTTTTTGAAAGAAAGAGTACAGAAGAAGAAAGTGAGGATGGAGTTGTGTCTAGCAAAGAGTAGTTAACAAATATATTCACTAAACCTTTGCCTAAGACAACCTTTGAATATCTTAGAGGTAAATTAGGGGTTGTATCCCTACATAAGATCAATTAAGATGTTGGTGATGCATCAATCCAATGGATTCATTGAATATATTTCACTTTGGATTGATGAGAAGAGGGCTACTCCTCAGGGGGAGCAACTAAGATGTGGTAAACAAGAGGTGATAATAGCAACAGAGACAAAGAGAAAAGATGCATTTGCATATTTGGCATCGTTGTCAAACGGGGAGAAGAAATGTAACAGACATGGGGAGAAGAATAAAACGAAGGAGAAGAAATATAACCAACAAAAGAAATGCAAAGGAGAAGGAGAGAAAGTGACGATCAGATCAGTACAACATGATAAGTTTTGATGATGATTCTTTCAGTGTTGCCATCACTGCCAAATGGGGAGAATATTGGCATATTAGCCTAACCGATGATGATGTTGAAGTACTGATATACAGATTGTTATTGATGATATAGTTGATATGATGAGGAGAATAACGACACGGTGATGAATGACTAGTATAGTTATTTGTGTTGTTTGGTGACTTGATGATCAATTATTTGTGTTGTTTGGTGACTTGATGATCAATTATTTGTGTTGTTTGGTGACTTGATGATCAATTATTTGTGTTGTCATTTATGGCAACTATGGCAACCTTATTTTAGTATGTTCCATTATGTTTAATCATGTTTGCTTTGTCATATAAGTTGACCGGTAAGCTGTGGAATGTATTTGACAATCAAAATGAAGGAGATGATTGCGGTAGAGATCCACGATGATTCAGGAGCTGCAGTTTGGAATATGTGTTTATGAAATTGTAATGAGTCTATGACCAGAACCGCATCATGTTTTGATAACTGGAAGTGATGATTGTAATTGACTGTTGTATTTTTTGTAGGGTTTTAGTAGGGTTTAAGAACCAGTATCTAAATCTCTTGACCAGTAATGTTTTATGATTTGGTGGTGTATTTCATCATGTTGGTAAGTTGGTAATGGCATGGCAGAATCTGTGTGAAGTGATAAGATGATATTTTGGCACGTACAAGGAGCGATTTTTTTGGGAATGAGCGAAGTGCTTAGAAGACTATGAAAAGGGTTTAACAACTTGCCATATCAATATGTAGTGATGAGTTATGATTATTCAACTGTTGTGATTGCCTTGTAAATTATTGTAATGATCTATGTGATGATCTCTAATGATTTGTAAAGATATGTGACGATCTATGACCCTAACTCATAATATCTAAGGGTTTTGTAACCAATAAAGTTGTAAAGTCTATTTAGGTCAAAGTTTATGATGGTTTATTGTGTTGGTGGCTAGAAGAAGAGTGTGTAACCGAACGAGTATGTGTTTATGCAAGAAAGAAGAATATTGGAGATGAAAAGGATCTATACAAGAAGGCAGAGAGTGTTATTTTCAAATTATTCATCTATTGTTCCCTAACAGTTGCATCAAACTTAAAATCCCTCAATCAGGTAGGTCCTAAAATGCCTAATCGTATAAATCCCTTCACCAAGTGACTCACTAAATTGGGTTTAAATCCTTTTGTAAGGTTAATCCTCACAAAGTAAAGGTCCTAATAGGGCTGAGGTAAATTCCTTAACCAGGGGAGTCCTAACAGGGTCTGCTCCTAACCGAGCATCATTGTAAGCTCCTAATCGGGCTAGGATCCTAACAAGGCGCATTTTGAAAGAGTTCAAAATTTGTGTGGGTACCGATTCCCACAGTGGTTTTTCCCTTATTGGGTTTCCACATAAAAATCTTGGTGTTCATGTGATGGTGAATTTATTTATGTGGTGATTTTATATCTTTTATTTGCATGCATATTGATGAACACATGAATTAGTAAGCTTGATAAATCTGTTTTCAGTGGATGAATGAGTGACTACCGGTACTGGTTATGAATTGTTTTGAATAAGTATTTGCAGATTGTTGAAATTTTTAAGTTTATTATTATTACTGATTCACCCCCCCTCTTAGTAATAACCAGATCCTCACAATAATAGAGTTTGAGACATAAAGAGCGTGGGGGAAACAAAGAGAGAAAGGAGTAAGAAGGTATGGAGGGAGAGGTAGACATGGAGGGAGTGAAAGACCTAGAGAAAGAGTAGAGAGAAAAGGGAGTTCATAAAGGGAGAGGGGTACAAGGGTGGGGGAGAGAACTAGAGAGGTAGAGAGAGGTGGGTAAGGAGACATGAATGGAGAGGTAGAGAGGAAGGGAGGGAGAAACCTACAAAGAGAGAGAGGTGATAAGCTAGAAAATTGAGAGAGAGAATAAGAGAGGGGGAGAGAGAGATAGATATGGGGATAAGGAGGGAGGGGGAGATAGAGTGTGAAAGAGGAAGAAAGGGATGGCGTGGTGCAGAGCATATTTCATTTCATAGCTAATTTTCAAGCACATGGTGTTGTCTACAGGTTCATTTATGTTGTAATTGTGGGTTGGATCAATGATCAACCTTGATGTAACTGAATGCCTATTTTTTATAGTCAATAATCTCTCAGGTGAGAGTATAAACCTAGAGGTCTATTAGGCCATGAAGGCTTGGAATTTGGATTTTGTCAAAGTTAGTATGTCTAGGATGTTGTCTTAGGTGTTGGACTAAATAATGACCAGTCTAGGTAGTTAATAACCGGTGTTGTTCTAAATTGCAAAATGTTACATTTGTTGTCAAGCAACTTTTCAAAGTTGCTTGTAGGATGACAACTACTTCTCCAATGGTCCTAACTATTCAAAAGTTGGTTATGGACATTGGAAGAGGTTTATATATATGTGGACAACTAGAGGAAGGCATGTCAAAGGTTTTGTAAAGTTTGGTGGAGAAAGTAAATAAGACAAATTTGATTTTCGCTATACAGATGTTTTTCCATACAATTCATACAGAGTGTGAGAATTTCTGATGAAGTCTTGATTTGGTTAGGAGTGACTCTGAAACACCTTTCTAATGCACTAGGGCTGACCTCTCAAAGTAAATTTTAGTAGAAGTTACAAATGTTTATTTTCTGTAGGTTGAAACCCTCCATTTTCAAGGGTTATAATGCAAGTAAGGGCCTAACTTGCAATCTACTCATTGGGATCCAATGGCCATGGGTAGAATGCTAGTTAGGGATGTGTATTTTGAGATTCCATAGGGGTGAGGTCAGAGGAGTTGGTTGGTACAGTGCCACCAAGCCCTAGTCTAAACTGTTTGAGGGTTTAGATTAGATTAGTTGAGTTTCTTTGAAAAGACAATGAACAATGGTGAGAAGATGAGTTGAAGTGTTGAAACTGGGTATTTGAACATAGGAGAAACTTTTCGAAAAGTTGGAACCTTCCTATGATCCCATTCTCCATACCTCTTTTGTGTGACCAGTCTAACCTAATCAATTAGGCCTCTAACCAAGTAGGTGTTGAAGAGTGTAGGAATAGGGTGGAAAATCCAATCTTTTTGAATTTGATAGTGGTCCCAAAAGGGTGTCTGAAACCTAAATTTGGGTAAAGTGTTGTTTGGTGTTATTTGGAGAAAAGTCCCAAAAGACAGTGAAATAGGGCTACTAACCAGTGAACCTGTACCAGTAAGTCTATGAAACCGGTATCAGTAAAACTGTGAAACCTGTACTGGTAAACCTATACTGGTGGGCTTGTCTAGTCCTCAAAAACCAATAATTGTCTTGTGTTTCAAATGAGCATTGTGGAAGATCTTGATAGGTCTTAGGAAGTGGGCAGGAGTGTGTGTCAGCCCAGTTAATGGTGAGAAGTGGATTTCATAGTTGGGGTGTGAAACATAACCGGGAAAAGAAGACCAAAGGTGTGTGGGTAGGTTTATCACCCTATTGCTTCCAACCTCTACATCATGGAGGGACCTGGAGAGGGGAGAGAGAGATGAGATAGAGAATATAAAGAGGGAGAGGTAGACATAGCGAGAGTAATGGACCCAAGGAGAGACAAGATAGAAAAGAGAGAGGGGAGAGAGAGAAGATGAGAGAGTTAATAAAGGGAGAGAGGTAAGGAGGGATGGGTTAGATGGATAGATGGGGATAGAGATAGGTAGGTAATAAGACACATTTGAGAGCTATAGAGGTGGAGAGGAGGGAAGATACAACCTATAGAGGAGAAAACTTAAAGAGGGTGGGAGGGAGAGGTGAAAGCCTAGACAATACAAAGAGAGAATAAGAGAGAGTGAGGGAGGGAGAAAGACATGTGGATAAGGAGAGAGGGGTATATAGAGAGGGAGAGGAATAAATGAATGGAGATACCTAGAGAAGGGAGAAATAGATTAGATAGAGAATAAAGAAGGGGAACAGGGACATGGATATATAGAAGGGAGTACTGATTAAAGAAATACAGTCAACCATATGTAGTCTAAACCCTATACCATGAATCTTGTACCCTAAAACCAATACCCTTACACTCAACCCTATATCTTATACCCTCAATCCTATTCCCTAAACTCTATGTCCTATACGCTATTCCATAAACCCTATACGAGGGAGGGAGATGTGATCATTGAGAGGGGGGAGGGAGATATAAATGAGAGAGAGAAGAAAAAAGAGAAAGATAGGGATAAGGAGAGAGGTAGAGAGGAGGGAAGAGATATATAGGGATTTACTAAGAGACATATAGAGGGGAGAGGTACAAAGGTGAGGGAGAGAGAGAAGTTAGCAAAGAGAAAAAGAGGGGTAAGGAGGTAGGGAGAGAGGTGGAGATGAAGGGAAATAACTAGAGAGGGGAAATATATAGAGGTGAGAGACCAAGAGTTTGGGGAGAGAGAGGTGATAGATATAGGGGAAAAGGTAGAGGTGAGAGAGTTAGAGGGGGAGAGAGGTTGTTAATGAGATAGGGAGGGAGATAACTAGATATGGGGAGAGAGAGGGTGGGAGGGATAGGTGATCAAGAGAATGGAGATAGAGGGGAGAGAAATAATAATAGAGAGAGAAGAAGAGAGAGGGAGGGAGCCAAGGATAGAGATGGGTGTAAGGAGGGAAGGTGAGCCAGAGAGGGTGGGCTAGACATTAAGAGATGAGAGAGAAGAGAGAGAGAGGGGGAGAGAGAAATAGATCTAAAGTTTGTGGAAAATAAAGAGAGTGAGGCAGAGAGTAAGAGAACGCTTCTAGGAGAATATTGGTTACTAAAATTTAACTGAGTTTGAAAATGTATATGATTTTGTAAAACCTAGAAGCTACATTATAATTTCTATAGATTTGAAATCACTCCCAAGAATCATGCCAATATATACATGAAATATAACTTAAAGTATACTTAAATGTCATATTTCATTTATATATTCTTGTTGGGATATTGAGTTTGACTTGAGTCTTAAACATTTAATTGAAGTGGGAAAGAGAGAGGATTTTATAATGAAATACTTGGTGAGCACCAAATGATTTTTGAATTGGGAAATACCAACCCTTTTGGTTGTATATACCTTGAGAATCTAACCCAAAGAGTTAGATGACCATTTCATGCCAAATATTTTTTTGGGAAAGATAACAAATTTCACATATCTTTGGTCGTGCTCTTGATTAGGTTTGCAGGTGTTTCAATAAAAAGTTAAAAACACCATTATCACATTAATCTCTCTCTTAGCTATCTAACCATATTTTTTTTCACAATTTGATTATGGTATGAATTTCATCTTCAATTTCTTTTTTTATTGTGTCATTTTTTTTGTAAAAAATAACTTGTGCTATTTTAGATATAGTTTTTTACTCGTTCATCAAATTTTGAAACAAATTACATTTTTAGAAACTAGATTTCATTCTAAAATTTATTTTTTTCTTTATTTTTTTATTAGATTTCTAAAAAAATAGGGTGGAGCATGCTCAAAAATTTTATTTTTAGGACATGCCCACTTAAAAATTAGTAAAAAATTATATATTCATTAAAAAATAGCCATAAAATATGGCATAAACTACACGGTGTTAGCTAATTTCCCATCAGATTGAGTTTTCAAATTATAAAAAGAATTAACATTTTAGGGGAGCCAGAACAAAAACTATATTATGTTTTTTGATAAAAATAGGACCACTTTGTGTGCCCCCCCTATTGAAACTCATAAACTCCACTTTTTCAAAAGTTCATAGTAGTTTAAAAAGTAGATTTGGAGAACTATAACTCTTATTTTCATTGCAAGATTCAAATTTTGAGTGCAACTATCTTTAATTTCTTGTCAAAGTTTAGACTTTGTTAATTTAAAAAAAAAAGGTGGCATCTTAAAATCCCCTTTTGGTCCCTCACGTTGGTGCACGTACCCATTACCTTAGTTCCTTATACCTTTGTGCATAATGTCAAATATAATATGAAATCAAAATGTTGTTTATACCACTATAATATACTTATCATGAATCTTATGTATCCATCTATACAACATCCCTATCTACTTCCATCTATCTTCTCTCATGTCCTTTTATCCTTCATTCTTCAATCCTCCCATTCATTTAAGAGCACATTTATGTTCTTTAAACCCACTTATCCTCCTAATGGGGCATTCCAAACTCCCTCCGCATTATCATTTCTCACCCTTATAGTGACTAGGGCATCATGCCACTAATACTTATTCTTTTGCACCTACTATATTTCATTCTTCTTTGATTCAATGGCGTATTTTATATGCATATCGTAGAGAAGCAAAATGTAGACACATAATTTTTCACATCTCTGAAAACAATTCACTTCATCTAGTCCTAGTCAATTAAATAAATTATTATTATTATTTATTGAATTAATTAATTCATTCGTT
Organism: Cryptomeria japonica; assembly: GCF_030272615.1. Classification (NCBI taxonomy): domain Eukaryota; kingdom Viridiplantae; phylum Streptophyta; class Pinopsida; order Cupressales; family Cupressaceae; genus Cryptomeria; species Cryptomeria japonica. The sequence continues at coordinate 154,169,140 of NC_081415.1, forward strand.
ACCTTTACCCCCTTAAATAAATTTATATTTATTTAATTAATATCTAGCCTTATCTCATCAAATCTTGGACAACTAAATCAATTAACTAACACCTTGTTAATTAATGATTTAAGCTAATTAATCTCTAATCATGTGCACATGTGATAAGAATTCCCTTTTCAATAAATCTTAATTTCACATTCTCCACCTCCTTAGGATTGTGCAACAAGAATTTTTTAAAATCTTGCCTCCCAAGATTTTAAATAACTCACTAAATCCTATCGATCCACTATTTCCCATGTCCATTCCCCATCATTGATCTTGTAACTGTAGAAACCTAAAATTGTCTTGTCTCATTAAATAAATAATTTTATTTATTTAATTGATCCTAATTCTTCTATTAATTATAACTCTTTATTTATTTAATTAATTCATTTATCCTCTTCTAGACTTATTTCTCATTTAAATAAATACATTTATTTATTTAAATTATTCATTTTCCTAAATTAAATAAATACTTTTATTTTTTTAATTGATCTCACTTCCTCTATTAATTAAATGAATCTTTATTTAATTAATTAATTCATTAACCCTTTTCTACCCATGACACATGTCATTCATCTCTTAATTTCTACACTACCTACCCTCTTATTATTTTATTATTTCTTTTACCTACCGTCTAATCCTAGCCGACCATTTATCTTTTACACCTCTTAATCATATCCGTCCATTTCTTATAGTGTCTTCTATATAAGAGGATGATTCTTTCATTATCAACCCTAATCATTATATTCTCTCCTAATCATTCTATTCTCTACTAGCCCTTCAAGCCTTCAAGCAATCTAGCATTCAAACTTTCATATGTGATCAAGCCTACTTGCAACCACATTTCCGTTCTTTGTTGAGCTCTTGTGCACACATAAATCTGAGAGCAAATATATCAAGCAAGATCAATGGAGATAGGAAGAATGGAGATCCAAACCCTATTGGACATGTGATGGTATCATCTTTGTGATTTTGATTGATTTTCACTGTCTTAGGTAATCTTCATATGTTATGGTGGATCTTTGTTGTTGTTAGACTAGGGTTTTATCATTGAATTCATTTAGTCTTTCAATATTGTTGTTCCATTATCCACTTTCACCATAAAGAATTTGGTGGACATGATTTTTTTGTTAGATCTGTGTTTTTTTTTATGGTTTTCCTAACCATATATTACTGTTTTGTAAAACAATTTGGAGAATAACCTTGTGCAGCTAGGGTTTTGGACACAAGATCAAGATCTAGGAGAGATTTGATCAAATATCATAAACAGCTTGGACTGTTTACACCAAAAACATTTTTCAAGTTGAAGACAGTATCAAAGAGCTCTCAATCCAAAATTCAGAATTTTTGGAGCACATTTGCATTTTCTATGAATTTTTTATGAATTTTCATAAGAAATTAATTTTGAGAGTAAATGAGAGAATTTTTCAAATTTTCTTATATTTTTGGAAAGCTCTTAGATTTATACACAAGATCTGTTCTTTCTGATTTTAATTTTGATGCAAAATATTTCCTAAAAAATCAGATCTTTAAAAATTAGGGGTTTTCATTATTTTGATAAGATCTCACAAACAACTTTGAATTTCAGCATGAAATTGTTTCTACATGTCCACAATTGTAGTGCCCCACTAGGAAACCCCGAAGGGATAAAGCTAAAACACACAAATGGAGTGCAAATATTTTTTTATTTTTTAATAATAAGACACACCATAATGATATAATGAGTTATCTAAAGCCTAGATAACACAGCGAAAGACTAAACAATACCTAAGGAGTTTCCCAACGTGATTACTTAATTTAATATCTAACTCTACTCACGACATTTGATCCAATTAGGCAGGTTAACTCAATTTCATGTTATTACTTTAAACTCAGATATAATTTGTTCAATAAATTAAAATTATAGATAATAGGATGTGTTCATCCATTATGGTTGAAGATGAGGTTAACATGAGGAAATTTACCCATTAAAGTTAAAACATAGATAACATGAGGGCATTCATTTATTAGAGTTAAAATATAGAAAACTTAACGAAGTTCATCCATTAGAGTTAAAATTTAAATATCATGATGAGATTCATCCAATAAATTTTAACCATTCATTACGTTCAATTTTACATTAAACACAGGCTATGCATCTAGTTTCATTACACACTTTAAATTTCACTACAAGCTAATGAGATCTTTACATGCATACTTAATTTCATTAACAATAACTGAATACATTCTGTTAATCAAATCTACATTCTTTCATGATCCAATTTGCTGCATTTAAAAGGACAATTGCATACATGCATTTATGATTAATTTCATCTAATCCACTTTATACATTCTATTATAATGTCATCCATACATGCTAAAACTAAACAGGAATTACAAGAACATAAGCATCACATAACACCAAATTGATATCGGAGTTCACCCCTAAGGGCTACATCTCCGGGTCTGCTCAACTGCAAGACCCCTCTGATCATTAAATAAGTTAAGAATACATAAGATTCACATCATTAACAATCCTGACATATAGACGAATATAACCAATATACAAACGACCACATCGGTCAAATAAATACATAAATGACCCCTGAATAAGAAAGGATCCAACTGAATATAATAGAAGCAAATACAAAGTTCCACTGGAGCATCCGCGAAACTAAGTCATCGCAATCCCAAGGTTTAGCATAATATCAGGTTCTCACAAGGGCATAGGCAAATGGACGACTCCACAACAAAGCTTCGATCAAGGGCAACACAACAACATACTGGCGAACATTTTCAAACGAACTCCTAAAACCCAAGAATACCTAAGGTCGAGCATACGGAGTTCAATAGGGTAGGATTACTCACTTGGTCAAAGTAGACTTCATACAAGGTGCACTGACTGATGGTACTCTAACTAGAGACCTGATGAGCTATGGTCAACCACAATTCAACACTCGACACCCGTATAAAGGATATGACCAGTTATAACACCATCACAAGCAATAGTCAAACTCAAGACCGAGGGACGAAACAGGTACCCCAATTCAATCCATACAATAGGGTCCAATTCAACAAATCAAGGTCTTGTCATTGCTTAAGCAATGTGAATATAGAAAAATTAACCACGCATAGGCATAGATTGGAAAAGACAATCTTCTTTCTTATGGATTTGAACAATAAAAATTGATCAAGTTTTCTAAATGATCTAAGTTTTCAAAATACATTAACAGAAAAATTACCATTACAAGGTGAATACAATACCACAATTGCAATAGTCCATTTGTCTATTTCTCAATAGAGAGGAAAAATATAACTAAACCGTTTATTTTACTAAATGAAAATATCATTAACTTACCAAATTTCCAAATGATATATTATTAAATTTCCAATAATTCCAATAGCATCTCATTTAAATTTTCAAAATATCCAATGATAAAATATTTCATTTTTCAATTACTCAAATACTATATTACTTCCTTTCTAAAATTTCCAGATGACCTATTATCATTCAATTCCTCAAATAATATATTCCTGATAATATATTATTTAAAATTTACCAAATAATGAAAATATTTTATTTCAAAAATTTCCAATTAAAATAATATTCTATTTCCAAAAGATACTTCCTCATTAAGACAAATACCAAAATTAAATAGTAATTATTATATATTTATTAATCCATGATTAATAAAATATAAGCAATTAATAATTAATAATACACAAACCTCAAATTAAATTTTAATTAATATATATATATATATATATCTTCATTAATAAAATATATATTAATAATAATTTAATAATACACAAATTTCAAAGTAAATATTAATCTTCATTAATAATATATATATATATAAATATTATTTAATAATAATTAAAAACTATTAAAACAAACTTTTAATAAAATAAGTTTTTTTTTATTTTAAAAAAAACATATTTTAAAAAAGATGTGGGGTACCACTACGGGGCCCACCTCCCATCATGGGAGAGGTGGAAGCCACCACAACCCCCGCGCAGCGACACTGTGGACGTAGGGCTCTTTGTGGTCGTAGGTCCATGCGGCCACAAATGTGGTCGCGACTCTACAACAACCCGCGGGTAGAGCCTCGGCTCCTCCGCCCTCCAATCCTAATCCACCCAATCGGATTTTTAAAAAAAAAAAAACTTTGTTTTAATTAATTTATTTTTTTTAAACCAAGAAAACAAATAACAATAAATAAAACCCCAGATTTCCAAAATCCACAGTCTCATACAGAGACTAAAACAAAATTTAATTTCCAAACTAATCAAGAACAACAAATATTGAAGTTTTTTCCAGAATAATCATGGTTTTCTAAATGGAAGAATTTGTTGAATAACCATCCAAATAAGCAAGTTTTGGGCATAAAGAAGATCATTTTCCAAACAATGATTCCACCAAATTGCCAAACTTTAAACTAAAATGCATAGATTTAAAACCCAAACCCCATTTCAATCAAGAAATTTCTTTCAAAACTAACTAGAAATTTTATTTTTATTTATTTATTTATTTTCAACAAAGGAAACCATTAAGAATCCCACCTCATTTCGCATTCCTGACAAGATTTGATGAAGAGCCCAACCTACAACTCAAAAAATCCTTCCTTCCCAAAATGCCCAAATCTCCTTCCAAAAATCCTTCTCCCCAAAAATGTTTTCAAAAATGCTCTTCCAAAAAAATCCCTCAAAAATCTTTCCAAACCTAGAGTAAATGGAAGAATTTGTGACCTAATCCCTTATTTTTGAATTTAAACACTTTCTTTAAAATAAAATGAAAAATCATTCTTTTCAAACTATTCAAATATTCTAAAATTGTTTTTCTAATTAAAAATCAAAATGCTTCTCTTCCTCATTTAATTTTAATTTTCTCAATATTAACAAAGCTAACATTTATATTTCAAAATATTAATGAGGGTAAAATATTTATAATTAAAATAAAATCCCAAACTCAATCTTTCACACTATATCATATATATATATTGTAGTCACATAAATCTGTCCACTTAATTAAATGAATATTTAATATTTATTTGATTATTTAACCATCAATTAATAATTAATTAAATTAATATTTAATTAATTCATCTTAACCCTCTTCTCCTATTAATTAAATAAATTATTCAATTTATTTGATTTAATTCACTTAACCAAATTCAGACCATTAATTAAATAAATAAATCATATTTATTTAATTAAATATTCTCTCACATTTAAATAAATTAATATTTATTTAAATCCCCCAAAATCCCACCTCTCACATTTATTTAAATCACCTTTATCCTCTACCCACTTGCATTTTCCTACAAATGCAAGTTGCACAATTATTTTAAATAAATTATTTATTTAAATCACCTTTATCCTCCACCCACTTGTATTTTCCTACAAAAGCAAGTTGCACCAACTATTTTAAATAAATTATTTATTTAAAATCCTATTTATCCTCACCCACTTGAAACCTTTAATGGTTTCCCTTAAAGTCTTCAAACTTGATGGCTTCCCTTAAAGTCTTCAAGCCTTTAATGGTTTCCCTCAAAGTCTTCAAGCATTTTAATGCTTTATCTTCATTTTTCTCATTTAAATAAATTAGTATTTATTTGAATATTTATCCAAATGCAAATTACACCATTTAATTGAAATAAATGATTTTATTTTAATTGAAAATACCAAAATTTCTCCCATTTGCATTTTCCTACAAAATCCACTTGCATACCTAAACCCCTTCTAGAATTTTCTAATCACTTCTAAATAACCTAACCCCTTCTCTAAACTTTGTCACATTCCTAAGCAAAAGGGAAGTCACTTCTCAAACCCTCAAAGTCTTTGATAACCATTAAATGCTTTCAACCTTCAACCACTAAATGGCTCAAAGTCTTTGATAACCATTGAAGGCTTTCAACCTTCAACCACTTAATCCCCAAAGTCTCCAATAACCATTAATGGTTACCTCAAACCCTCCCACATGGTTAAAACATTTGTTTTTACTCAACCTCTACCCAACCCAAAGGTCTCATCAGGCCATTAATGCTTTGACCATGATTATCTCTTAAACATTTGCACAAAGGTTTATCCTTGGATTAACTCTTAATCCAGTGGGTAATCTTAATTTGGACTTGACCCTTAGCCTCTAGATAACCATGAGGTCTTCTCAGGCCTTTAATGCCTCCAACCTCTTCTCTCAACCCAATCCTATGTTGACACTTGTCACCATTTTATTGGTGCCAATTGTGCACATGGATCCCCAACTTTCAAACTTGGCCCTTGATTAAACCATTCAATCTTAACCCTTCATTTCCCCATTTCTTCTATAAATAGAACCCTTCTCCTCAAGCAAAAAGAAGCATTAGAGTATTGTTGTTATACTGGGATTAGCATAGAGCTTTTTCATAGCATCATCATCTACTCTGGCATAGTATTTACTTATCATATTCAACTATCTTGAATCTCCATATGGCATCCATGGCTAGTGCTAAAAGCTGAGAGCTACACTCATTTGGGACTTGGAGAGGAGAGGAACAAGGGAGGAGCAACTATGAGCATCTTGATTAGCTATTTCATTCTATGTTTATATGCTTTCTATTTCATGTTTAATATCTCTCTTGATATGTCTGTTTAGGATAATCTTTTATTGCTAACACTAACATTTGTTTCTTGTGCTCTTGTGTGTGTTGCCATCAAACAGATTTTCTAATCCTTTTTGCAGAGCATCATTTGGTGAACCTAACGTGAATCCAAACACCAAAAAGATCAACTTTTTTTTTTTTTAACCAATAACATGTTTGAATGTTGAAAATGTCACACAGGTTGCGCTTTTGACACTGTTTTGGTGCATTTGACATTATTTTGGCGCTATTCACCCTGTTTCAGTGCTTTTGCCTTCTCTGTCTTTCCCTTTTTTTTAGTGCGTTTGTGTTAAATAGTGCCTCTGTTCAAACGCAGACTAGCGCTATTGTAACAAAACGTTGTACAAATCACCTTGTAACCAAAAAAAAAAAAAATTAGGCTTGTAGAAGCCCACCAAATAGGCGGATTTTACTAACTATTTTTCTCTTTTGTGTAGATTTAAATTAGATTAAAAAGTAGATTTATATTTTTTTACTAACTTGTTTTTGAAGTTGGTTTTAAAAATGAATTCACTTTTTATTTTGGTTTAAAATTAACTTCACATTTCAAATTTGTGCTTTTAAAAAAGAATCACACATTTGTTTGGGGCTCTTAAAAAGAATTTCATTGTTCCAAGGTAAAAACAACCACAAACTTATACAAAAACAACTTTATTTTTTTTGCAAGTTAGGAAACAAACTTTGTTTTGGTGCTTAAAATCAACAAGACAAATTTTATTTCTTGCATCAAGATAAAACTCACAATCCACACTTCCATTTTTGGTGCAAATAAAATTCACAATCAACTTGTCTCATTTTTAAAGCAATTTTACTTCATGCAAACGTGTTTTTCATTAAGTTGACCAAGATTTTCAAATTCTAGTTTACTCAAACAATTGCCTTTGAAAATTAAAAAGAACACCATGATTGTTGGAGCAACATCTCCAAATAGTTAGATCACATTGCAATGGCAGATTAAAAAGAACAAGTGTTTTTCGTGCTTGACACACTTGTGCAAAGAGTTGGTCGAGTGGTCCTACTTCTAACACACACTATCCTCTCCCTTGGCTTTCGTGGTCCTAGGTGCAAGAGAAAAGTATTAGTAACACTCAAAATTTTATCTTTTTAAGAGAGGCCTGCCAAGAGACACATCACTCTTGGGAACGACCTCGAGCGGTAAATCCTTCGAGCCGCTATAGAAATCAGGTGTGAGCGAAAGCTATAGCCTTGGGTATAGCTATTCCTACAGTGTAACTGGCCGAAAGGACAAATGGGCCCCACCACCAGTTACAAGGCTCTTAAGTGAGTCACTGCAGAATGAACTTATGTCCAAAAACATCGAACATGACTAAACACCTTTAAGTAGTAGCCCACCCGTTCTATTGATTGAGGATATTTGCGATATAATTTAGTGCAAGAGCATAGATGGTTTTGCTCCCAAGATACTCACCATACATATTTCCTTGAGTAGAAACATAGCTTTTTGAAAAGTCACTTGTGGCTTGATAAAAGTGGTGACTCCCCCATCATAGGGATCATCTATTTGTTATGCTCATGCAAGACTTAGTATATCACATCCTTACCTGCCACGGCGGAATTCATAAGGTATGTAGTACCAAAGTCGAAGAAATATCAAGATGTGGGCTAAATTTATCACAACTGGCCATTTGACCTTAGGGATAAAAAGTGTTTGAAGTGTGTTCGTTTTAAAGACCAAGTACAAATTGAGCCAACTTCGGGCTTTGGAAATACACCTTAAAATACATCTAAAGGAAGGGTTATATACAAGTCCAAGGATTGGGTTGATCTAGACCCATACTCATTTGTACCTTTGGGGCAACATTCTTGTGTTTGTGTGCTTGCTTTGTTTTCTTGTCAAAGAAAAATCAGAAAATCACTTCCCAAAAACAAAGTATTCATCCAACCAAACATCTGTCAAAACAACCAAAAACATCAAAAACATGGTACAAACAACAAAGAGTCAAATTTTATGACCATTCTTCACATCTTGCGAAAGAAGAAGCGTCATCAGAATATCAACTTGAAAAGAAGACCATTGAGCTCAAAGGCTTTGATCAAAAGGAAGAAATTCTTCTATATAAATAGACAAATCTTTGTCTCACATAGAGTCTTTCTGCATCACATGTGTCTCTACTTTCAAGGAAAAACAAATGAATTTGATTCTGAATCATTGAACCACAGAGCTTTTATGCAATATAGAGCTCTGAGTTATCACAAAAACCAAGGAGGAAAGATTAATCCCAACTTCTTCCCAAACGTCTGTATCACATACAACACAGCTCGAGAAATACCACCAACACCTGAAAGGGAAGAGATAGAGTTTGTCCCATTTGTAACACAAAGTTTTTATTGAAGTTGAAAACATTTTCATCCATCATCTCACTCATACATCATCACTTCATCATCAATCCGTCCCAACTCTCAAAACATTAAGAGGTTCTTGTCCCAAGTTCTCTTTTAGATATTGCTTGAAATCAAACACATCACATCACTTTTTAGATTGTTTCTACATCTAGGATAAGCTCATCCTAAGAGGCACATCTATGCAGGTTAAAACTAGTTCATGAGTGAATCCTCTCATTACTAGGTAGTTAAATCTGTAACACATCTCAGATTTCTCTACACCTTATCACATCAAAACTTATCAAACAAACAAGCAATTCAAAGAAGGAATTTCAGTTACATCCACCTTAAAGGTGTTAGAGATCCATGTGCAACACAATTCACCAACCATCAATCTCTCATTTCAACAAAAACTCATCATCATTTTCACACAACTTCAACAAAAAGCTTATAAACAAAATGACCATTTATCAATCAAACCAAACAACATCAATACTCAAAACTGTCTTCAACAAGGATGCATCCTTCCTTATCAAAACAAAGACAAAAGTGACGTTTTCTTTGACAAGAAAATTCTGTTTACACTATCAAATACTTGGTTGATTTGTGAGTACAATCATTCGTTTATCTATGTCGGGATCTTTCAGTATTGTTTTGTATCGTTTGCGCATTACTTCCGATGAAGTTCTGGGGCATGTACTAATGGTGTCTACGTGGGAAGTTCACTAAGCTATGTGATCATAGGCAAAAATACAGTCATACATCACTACGGCTTGCTGACTACAGCGTATACCTCGACCATATGAGCATGAACCATTACCAAGGATCCATATTCTTTATTCTTTATGTATATACTGTTTGTTTGTAGGTACAATGCTCTTTCTTTGGTTCCTCCTACCTCAACCAAACTGGATAAAGGTTTTATCTCTTATTACGGTATGCACTTGTCTCAGGATATGATCAGCCTAAGATCAAGGAGGACGATCCAAGTCATGCATGAAAGGAGATAATCCTTGTCTGTTCCGCAAGCAATACTCAGGTCAACTTGATCCATTATATCAAGTTGCTTGTATTAACTTGCTATATCAAATCCATGTAAGAAATACTCTGGTCATCTTGAATCTTTATGTCAAGTTGCTTGTATTTTCTTACAACATTTTAAAGCTCAATGATGAAAATAGAGCACTATGGATTGTCATCTCATCTCATATGTATATATTGCATTTCGTTGCATTCCACCCATCCATACATTCATAATAGCTGCATATCATGCATACATAGTCATAATAATGCATACTCTATTTTACTCCTCTTCTTCCATAGGACTCGGTCCTAGTTCTCCATATCTTCTAACTAACATCGAATCCCCCCTCACCCTCCCTATCTTGATCATCAACATCATCCTAATCCCTTCATCACTTCCCATCCTCACTCGTCCACAAAATTAAGCCAGTTACTCTGCCTACACAGATACATCGACTCCCACACACCTAGACTATCAACAGATACTCTGATCAAGTATCTTCGGGTCTCAACAGGTAATCAATTATGGCAAACCTAGACTACAACACGCATTTATCATAATGACCTAGTCTCAACGGGGTTGCCATGATTCCCTACAACCATCCATCACACGCACACACTATCAATTGATCAACCAATCAAACACAATCCAATAGATAATTATATCAATTGTCTACGTCTTAACGAGTGTTTTGCTTCATATACCTTGACTTCATCGGGCCATTATATCAATTGTCTAAGTCACATCAGGTCACTTTGATTCACTTACTCAGACTTTATCATGTCCAAGCGACCAACTGACATCAACTGTCACGCTTTGACTTGACTGGGGCAATTAAACCAATTGCACCAGATTGTCCAACCAATTTTGATCAATTGTATAGCATCAATCCAAACCCCACACTACATCTGCTATGTATCTCTTGCATGACCTCAGGGTACTTGTTGGCTTGTTGTTTCTTCATATTCACTCCATTTTCTCCCATTCTTTCATCATTAGTTCTAAATTTCTTCTATTCTACATCCCCTCCACTTTTCATTCTTTTTCGAGAGACCGCCCAATTTTTCAAAAAAATAATAATAAAATTTGGCCCATCTCTCGAGGGGGCATACCACCCATTAAATTTACATTTTATGGGGCATTTCTTCACACCTATTTTTCTTTCTTTGAAATGACGCGATAAACTGCACCGTCTCAAAGAGGGGCAAATGTAGTCACATAAATCTGTCCACTTAATTAAATGAATATTTAATATTTATTTGATTATTTAACCATCAATTAATAATTAATTAAATTAATATTTAATTAATTCATCTTGACCCTCTTCTCCTATTAATTAAATAAATTATTCAATTTATTTGATTTAATTCACTTAACCAAATTCAGACCAGTAATTAAATAAATAAATCATATTTATTTAATTAAATGTTCTCTCACATTTAAATAAATTAATATTTATTTAAATCCCCCAAAATCCCACCTCTCACATTTAAATAAATTAACATTTATTTAAATCACCTTTATCCTCTACACACTTGCATTTTCCTACAAATGCAAGTTGCACAATTATTTTAAATAAATTATTTATTTAAATCACCTTTATCCTCCACCCACTTGTATTTTCCTACAAAAGCAAGTTGCACCAACTATTTTAAATAAATTTTATTTAAAATCCTATTTATCCTCACCCACTTGAAACCTTTAATGGTTTCCCTTAAAGTCTTCAAACTTGATGGCTTCCCTTAAAGTCTTCTTAAGACTTTAATGGTTTTCCTTAAAGTCTTCAAGCCTTTAATGGTTTCCCTCAAAGTCTTCAAGCATTTTAATGCTTTATCTTCATTTTTCTCATTTAAATAAATTAATATTTATTTGAATATTTATCCAAATGCAAATTACACCATTTAATTGAAATAAATGATTTTATTTTAATTGAAAATACAAAAATTTCTCCCATTTGCATTTTCCTACAAAATCCACTTGCATACCTAAACCCCTTCTAGAATTTTCTAATCACTTCTAAATAACCTAACCCCTTCTCTAAACTTTGTCACATTCCTAAGCAAAAGGGAAGTCACTTCTCAAACCCTCAAAGTCTTTGATAACCATTAAATGCTTTCAACCTTCAACCACTAAATGGCTCAAAGTCTTTGATAACCATTGAAGGCTTTCAACCTTCAACCACTTAATCCCCAAAGTCTCCAATAACCATTAATGGTTACCTCAAACCCTCCCACATGGTTAAAACATTTGTTTTGACTCAACCTCTACCCAACCCAAAGGTCTCATCAGGCCATTAATGCTTTGACCATGATTATCTCTTAAACATTTGCACAAAGGTTTATCCTTGGATTAACTCTTAATCCAGTGGGTAATCTTAATTTGGACTTGACCCTTAGCCTCTAGATAACCATGAGGTCTTCTCAGGCCTTTAATGCCTCCAACCTCTTCTCTCAACCCAATCCTATGTTGACACTTGTCACCATTTTATTGGTGTCAATTGTGCACATAGATCCCCAACTTTCAAACTTGGCCCTTGATTAAACCATTCAATCTTAACCCTTCATTTCCCCATTTCTTCTATAAATAGAACCCTTCTCCTCAAGCAAAAAGAAGCATTAGAGTATTGTTGTTATACTGGCATTAGCATAGAGCTTTTTCATAGCATCACTATCTACTCTGGCATAGTATTTGCTTATCATATTCAACCATTTTGAATCTCCATATGACATCCATGGCTAGTGCTAAAAGCTGAGAGCTACACTCATTTGGGACTTGGAGAGGAGAGGAACAAGGGAGGAGCAACTATGAGCATCTTGATTAGCTATTTCATTCTATGTTTATATGCTTTCTATTTCATGCTTAATATCTCTCTTGATATGCCTGTTTAGGATAATCTTTTGTTGCTAACACTAATGTTTGTTTCTTGTGCTCTTGTGTGTGTTGCCATCAAACAGATTTTCTAATCCTTTTTGCAGAGCATCATATATATATTAAACTTGCTTTTCAATTTAAAATTGATTTTCTTAAATAACTGAAATTAACCTTTCTATTTCTAAATGCCAACAAGATTAAATTAATTCGATTTCAAATAAATTTAATCTTTCATTTTCAAAAGCATAAACAAAATAAATTCATTATTTAAAATTAAACATTAAATTAAACTTGCTACAAACATGAATAGACCAATTTTTAATTAATGATTAATTACATAAAAGAAACCTATTTAATTTAGTTCCTCAATTACTAATGCGTAAATGAACACATTAAATCAAATTGAATACTTAGGATTAAATACTCAATTTTAACACACGCAAAGCACACAACCCAAGAAAGCCAACCAAATACACGACCTGCAAACCCAAACGAAAAGGGAAACTGACGGACCACAGACGACGCTCACTTGAGCATGACTAGGGTAAAATGAGGGTTTTACGACCACCTAATCCAAATTCTAAGGATGAAAGAGATATACTCAAACATGTGAATCCAGGTGAAGTTGAACCTCGCACCTAGGCGGTACTATACCTGCAATCTCCTGCAACCAGGAGTTACACAAGCATACATACATACATACATACATATAATAACAAGATTCAGGAGAACAATTAAACTTACATAAGAATCGATGCGAAAGCACATTAACAGGTACGCACAATAATCATAATATCTGACTACAACATTATATAATGGTAAATCAACCATCCAAGAATGTCTCATAAAAAGTCAACCAAGGTCAAATTGATTTTACAAAGCTGACTAGGGTAGGGGCACTACAACAACAATATCAAATGCTTTCAATCCAAAATCCAGAATTTTTGGACCATATTTGCATTTTCTATGAATTTTAATGCATTTTCATAAAAAAATAATTTTGACGTCAAATGAGTGAATTTTTTGGATTTGTTTATAGTTTTGGAAATATATTAGAATTATACACAGGATATGTGCTTTGTGATTTTAAATGTGATACAAAATATTTCCTCAACAATCTGATCTTTAAAAATTAGGTTTTTGCATTACTTTGATCATATCTCGCAAACTGCTTGTAATTTTTGCAGGAATGTTTTTATGCAGATTTGGAAGGCTATCAAGAGTTTCGAGTAAAATTTTTAGATTTGTTGGATCAATTTTGCTTTTTATATGATTTTTTAATGATTTTTCATAAAAAATTAATTTTTGGAGCAAATTAGCAAATTTTTTGGATTTTCTTACATTTCTGGAAATGTCTTGAAATTTTACAGGTGTTCTTTTTTTAATGATGAATCAAATCTTTGAATTTGTCAAAAAAATGCATTGTTGAAGCCCCTTATTTCACAGTCTTTTGGATCTAAAATTTACCTAACTTATGTGCTTGCAGAAGGGGTATTATTGCAAAACTACTAACAAATATTTTTTGCAAAATTTTGGCAAGGGTTTCTTTTGATTTTCATTGTGTGCCTTGTTTTTATAGATTAGCAAACACTTCAATTGGTGCACTAAAATTGAACTAGTGTCTTTTGTCTTGGGCAATAGGCTCTTTTGTGTTAATCTTTAGAGGTCCTGTCTCCCCGTGTGGTCATTAAGACTACTAGTGAGGAAAACCCACCTCTTCCGAGCCACTATAAACAACTGTATCCATGGTGAAATTTATGGGTAACGCGTGCTGATTAGTTCATACCAACATTATGTCTCCCCATAAACCCATTTGATCAAATTTATTTGATTAGTAGTAGGGCGCAACACCTACCGACTGGGAGCCTTCTGTATTTACAGACCTAAAAGTGCCACATGTATGGCCACAAGAGTGGATGCCCTTACTAGCACCTTTTTATTTTAGAAAGTCAAAATCCTTCTAGTTGTTGGGCAGAAGGTCGAACCTCTAGAATGGCCCACACATACGGTTTTTAGTAGAGATACAAAGATTGCCACAGAGATTTTTCGTGGGGACTGATACTTGTTTGCCCTGGAGAAGTGAGTGTCGAGGGTAGAGCCAGTGGGGTCAAGCATCTAAGTATCCACTTTGGATAACTTAGCCTCGGGGGAAACCCCATATGGGATCAACAACTATTGTCTTAGCCAACCATAGAAAGTGTGCTTGTCTTCTTTTAAACATTCAAACATTCAAGATCAAACATCAAAACATTGTGTCTTTTATGTCTTCAAGTGTATGCAAAAACATTTTTACATCAAACAAACACTTTTCTTTGAGTCATTTTGAGTCTAGACACTTGCAAACATTGAGTCCTCATCAACATTGTGTTCTCTTGTCACGAAAAGAAAAGGGCCACAAATTCAGATTTGGTCACAACAACTTCACAAATTGGGAAAATTGCACTCATATTTTAGAAACTGCGTCTCTGAAGTATACAGAAATGTTTATGTTCAGTATTAAAAAAACTCACAATCCAGCAAACAAGAGCAATCAGTTTTAGAATTCTAGAGCTTCCTAGGTTACTTCTCTAGATTTTCATCTAGAATTCAACCTATCTTTGGGTCTCACAAAGTTCATCATTGCTTTACACCTTGCATTACATTCACATTTGTCTAAACTTGAGTCAAGAGGTCACTTGCTTGTCCTCATCTTGCTTTGTCAACACACTACATACAACAAAATTTTTCTAAGTGGTCCCTCATCAAGGTCTATCACCTTTGGGTCTCATTTGGTCTTACTTAGAGTCAAGGTCAACTTGTTGGCAGTGGACCAGCATCCCTCGCGGGATTCGTGACATGGTTTAACAGCCTCTTGTGGATTCTATAAGTCTAGTGGTT
Source organism: Cryptomeria japonica (assembly GCF_030272615.1). Lineage (NCBI taxonomy): Eukaryota > Viridiplantae > Streptophyta > Pinopsida > Cupressales > Cupressaceae > Cryptomeria > Cryptomeria japonica. Next base: position 154,184,899 of record NC_081415.1, read on the forward strand.
GTATTGGGCATTGACATGTCAATCTTTTGGTGCAATGGCAACCCTAGCTTGTAACAAGTGGTATCAGAGCTTGGTCATAGGTTTGAATCATGCAGGTCGCGATGAGTAACACTGGGAGGGGGATTGTTGGCAGTGGACCAACATCCCTCGTAGGGATTCGCGACATGGTTTAATAGCCTCCTGTGGATTCTATAAGTCTAGTGATTGTATCGAGCATTGACAGGTCGATCTTTTGGTGCAATGGCAACCCTAGCTTGTAACACAACTTACCTCATCAAGAGAATCTATTATCTCTTTGGAAGCCACACCTCCTCTACTACATACATACTTAGTCTTACACTTTAGACATTGCAAGTACACCTCATATTCATTTACATTCCATCCAACTCTTGGTCTTCCATACTCTTTCCATTTTCATTTCTAATCTCACACATATTGGTCAAGTCCTAGTTCATGGTTGAAACCCGTTTCCAAAAATCTAGGAGAGAAGCCAAAAAGGCTCAAGAATCTACAAACATGAGTGCGTATGAGTATGACAATGATATCTTTTTCAATTCTGACCATACCACATTACCTGACATGGACACTTATAGAAACATTCAAAATGTTGAGAACATGGATATTACAAACAACAATGATACACACAATGACAATATGGATAATTTTTCCGTACATTCAGCAAAAGTGGAAGACTCCATCATGGATTCCCATTTTAATAGATTGGTTGAGGAAATCATGAGACGAGACATACAACATTTCCTACAAGTGATGTCACAAAGTGGAGCTAAGATACCTCATGATTTTGACATGTCTCAAATAATAGAGAATCAACCTATGCAAGAAAGTCAACTCAACATGGATCAAAGGAGGCCTAATAGTGGAGGTACTAGAGGACCACTTTTCATGCCTGAGTCACCATCATCTTTGTTTTGAAAACCTAAGATCCCCAATACGCATGGTCAATCTTATGATACTCATCTACGCAGACCTTTATGGAAGTCTTATGCAAAAAAATACACTCAATCACATATCAATGCTAAGGACCAACCACAAAAGCAATTGGATATCCAAAGGCATGCTCAAAATTTGGACACTAGGAAACCCTGCGTCAAATTTGGGGGCACTACACAAGAACAAACTCATGACATGCCTGTAGAATATGATATGTATGGACAAAGAAGCTATTCCATTCCTCATCATGACTCCATACCAAGTGGCCCCTATATGCAACATCATTATAGACCTCCTCCATATGAATATGTGTATGATCAATATCATCCATATATGCAATATCCTCCTCCTCCACCCGGTGGCTCAAGTATGGGATATGGTCCTAGAAGTTGGTCTCCACCTAAGAACAATTTGGAACAGCAAATTAAGGACTTACAAAAGAAAACGAAGGACATAAATACACCGAAGCCAGCTTACAAAATGAGAGACATGTGTCCCTATCCATTTAACAAAATCATTCCAATGCCTCCTTTTCCTACACACTTTGTAACACCTAAGTTTGATAAGTACAAAGCCAAGGGAGACCCTAAGGCACATATAAGACAATTTTTCACAAATTGTATTGAGGTAGCAGTAGAAGAGACATATTTGATGAGATTATTCCCACAAAGCTTAGGTGATCAAGCTATGGAATGGTTCTCCCAACTTCCACCTGGAATTAAGTCATGGGGTAATTTAGCAGAGGCATTTATCCAACATTTCTCATACAACATAGAGACAGATATTTCAGTCACCACTTTGTGTAACACCAAACAAAAGGATGGGGAGTCTTTTTCATCATTCTTGCAACGATGGAGAAATTTAGCCAATAGATGCTCTTGTGAAATTCCAAAAAAACAAATGGTAGAGATGTTTACACAAAATGTCAACAAAGACATTAGTTATGATTTGAGAAAAGCTTATTTGTCCACCTTCAAGGACATCGTTGAAAAGGGCTTAGCAACGAAGAAGGTCCTAATTGAGCAAGGCAACATCAAAATATTCAAAGAAAATAAAGACGAATTTAAAGGAAAATACAAGCCACGATTTTGGAACAAGAACAAAAACACAGTCAATGATGGTTTTATTGATGCTAACACGGTGAGACCCAAAATCATTTTTTTCCAAATCAAGTTCTACAAACAACCAAGTGAATAGTCAAACAACATCAAAACCATGAAGGAAATACACCCCATGGGGAGAACCACTTGAGTTAGCTTTCAAGAAGCTAGTGGCAAACAAGATAATAACAATTCTAGAAAATCCTCCATATGAACCAAAAGTCAAACCAAATTGGTGGAATGATGATTACTGTGAATATCACAAGAGCAAGGGACATAAAACAATAAATTGTCATTGTTTGAAGAACATCATACATGATCTTATTGATAGAGGTGACATTGAGATTGAGGGACATACATCCAACCAAGAGCATGAGATGTTTAAGGAACCATTTCCTAAACATGACAAGGGAAAAGCCAAAGCCACAGATGAGCAAGCCAACTATACCAGAACGTCATATAACTATGATTCAACTGTTAATCACATTTTGATGGACAATTATGTCTCTACTATTATCATAAAGGACAAAATGCCTGAAAGTTCTACCCAAATCGCCAAAGTTGTCCTAAAAGGCATTGGACTTTCTTCTAAATCTACCTCTGAATGTAATGTCACAACTTGATGAGGTAAGGCCACTTTGCAAGGTGCTCTAGCTAAAACCATCGCTTCCTCATCAGCCAAACCTGAGTACGACCTAGTAGAACAGTTAGGGAAGACACCCACACTTATCTCCATCTTTGAGCTTTTACGCATATCTATCGCACATAAGTCCATCCTTTATAAATCTTTGAGAGAAACCTCTGTCCCCACTAATCTGAATGTGGACCAGTTTCAAGCCATGGTGGGATACCTTTTGATTCCACATTCTCTCACATTCACTAAAAGCTGACGATGCCTCTGTGAGACAAACACATAATGCACCTTTACACATTGAAGCCTTCCTACATAAACACCACATAAAACAAGTCCTAATAGATGGAGAAGAAAGTCTAAACATTTGTACATTGAGCACTATTAAACAATTGGGATATTCTAAAAAGGTTATGAATTCTACAAACAAAATTACCATCAAGGCATATGATGACAAAGAGTGCTCATCCAAGGGCACAATCACCTTACCTCTCAGAGTTGGGCTAGTTACAAAACATGTGGTTTGTCAAGTCATAGACTTCGATCTCACATACAACATATTGCTAGGGTGTCCATGGATTCATGAGATGAGCACAGTCCCATCTACATATCATTGATGTATCAAGTTTCCACACAATCGAGTTGAAGTGACCGTCAAAGCCGACCCAAACCCATTCATATATTGCAATAATCTGTGACCTAGATCAGAAATAACAATACCAGTCAATCAAGAAGTTATTCCATCTTCAACATATGTTGATCCAAAATCCTTACAAGCTTCTACACCCAAAAAATAAGAGCTCAAAGAAAAATTCAAGGTTAAAGACCTAGGATGTGGTGAGTATATCTTTCATGTTGATCAAATCCCATTATCTCCTAAGGTATTCAGTCGTCAGGAACAATCTATAAACAGTTTACAATGCCAAGGATTCGGGTGTGAACCACCTAGTGTTGTGGCTAGTAAGTTTGAATGCAAATCTCCTCTAGTGGTGCAAGCAGCTCTTGATATCAATAGTCCTAAGAGTGGTTCCAACAAATAATCTATTGAGTGTAGTGCCAACCCTCTTGAGAACTCACACAACTTGACCATTTCATCTGTTCATTCCATTTCCACTCCTCTCTCGGACTTGGATCAAGAAGAATTATAAAAGCCCTTACTAATTGGGGATGAAAATCAAGCCTTGAAAAGAAAAAACTAAAAGTCAAAACTAAAGAAAAGTCCTTCAGTCCAAATCAAAATCAAAATCTATTGGACTCTGCAAAAAATCAAAGTCAAAGATAAAAATTCTATGAAGAAAAAAGAACAAGAGTTGATCTTCCCTAATATCAAAATAACTAGGGGAAAAAGTTCTAAAATTTCAAGTAAAAAAGAATACTTGTTGATCCTAAGTCTCCATCATGTCATGATACTTTCACTTCTTTTTGCAATCATAAGCCTTCATCACTCATCCACTTGTTCTACACATTCATTCTCTTTTGGTGATACATCATGGACCTTGAATGGAACTTACTCGAAGGATTTTGTTATCAAGGATGCCCAAACTGCTTTAGGTGACATGCATATGGCACTATGTAGTGCACACACTCGTAATTCTATCTTAGTTCCTTTATCGAGGAAGGTAGTCACTCGAGCTACACATCATTTAGTCAAGGAACATGGCATCTACAATCATAAGGTAAAGCCTCACACATTTGAGGTTGGAGACTTAGTCCTCAGAGAAAATCCTAAAAATCAGCAAGACAGACAGAAGAAGGGCAAGTTTGAACCAAATTGGCTTGGTCCTTACATTATCACAACGGTCTATGGGTCCGGTGCATATCAGCTTTCAACTCCAGAGGGCAAAATTTTTGAGGATCCTATCAATAGCATGCACCTTTGCAGGTTTTTCACGTAGCTCTTCAGCGTATCCTAATAAAAAATACAAAAATATCAAAAAATATCAAAAATAAAAAAATAAAGAGAAATAAATCCATCCAACGGTAAAAACCACTTTGGCGGTGCCCTGGGAAAGTACCATGGTGAAAACCGGGTTACTGATGCCATGTGTAGAGACATTTCTCCTCTCTCCTTGAGGATTCACTCTCATCCTTTCACTTTGCACACACTCACGGCCTATCCATCCATAATAAACTTACCCATTCCCATCATGTCTTATTATTTATCTACCTAAGATTGGTTAGCCATTCATAATAAACATTGCTTTTCACCCCTTTTCCATCCATAATTGACCAGCTCCTATCTGTGGCTAAGGTAAATCCTACATCTAGTGATGGGTGTGGAACTAGAAGCATCAAACGTTTTGAAGAGTACAGTTTCTTCCAGCTTTCTTTAGTCTATTCACGCACAATCCACAATAAAGCAACACTTGCATCACCAATCCACAATAAAGTTCCATCTTCTCTGCAATAAAGTATCAGTTTCATGGATTGGGTCAGTTTCAGATGAGACATAGTAGTAATGGGCTTCAACAAATGAAATCTTTCAACAAACTCAAACAACATCATGGTTCAGTGCTATCTATCCTTTTGTGAATGAAAACATTGTGACCACAATCAAATAGACTTATACAAGTGACAAGAGACACTAAAAACCTGAGGACTACAATGGATATTGGTGTCGAGTCTTGGTTTTCTTTTGATTTTATCTTTGGTGACAAGTCTTTTAGCTTTTCCGGGATGTCTCTAACTAGAGATTTTATCTCCATGATGTCTTTGACTAGAAAGGTGAGGATGGGGTATCGTCACCTATTTTTCTTTGCTATCTGTGGATTGTCTCTTAGTAATGCTATGACTTGTCCAAGGATATGAGGACACTGAGAGTCTAGTGTGAACTGGGGCATTTCTTGTTTGCAACTGTCTGATCTCCATACAAATGGGTATAATGACTTTCTGGGTTGAACATATATCTGGATTGTCATAACCTATTTTCCATAATAAAGTTCAATGATGATAAAGCACAAGAAGCTCTTTCACTTCCATATCTTCTACCTTCCATCCCCCTTTCTTGATTGACCTCCATTGTCCTTCTTGAGTCTATGTAGTCTGCTATCACATGACTGAGTATAATGACACGCCAAAAATATCTGCATTTCATGTAGTCTGCACTTGCATTACCATATATTAACCTTTCATACATAGATATCATAATTGCACCATATCTTGCACACAACACATGTTAGCATCATTTTACATTCTCATCATGTAAATCATTATTTGCATCATCATATTCATCTGCATTTCATACATTCACATTTGCATCATGCATAACATATAAAACATAAAAGAACAAAAATATTGCATTTCATCATGTACATATTTGCATCCATATCATAATCATCACATAGAAACATGCATTACAAAGAAACATCACATAGGTACACATACATATAGCTACCACAAGGATGAATCATCACACACACACACACACATATATAAAAGTGTCATGATACAATGATGTCAAAATCATATGGCTACAAAATCACCCAAAGGTGTCTACATCATCATCAAACAAAAACTGATACATAGGGAGGCCTCTACGGCTATGATGAACTCCCTCCCTCGGAGCCACCTGGCTTCGACATAGTCTAAGCCCTGGATGGCCCTGCCCCAAGATCATCTCTCGCCCACTCTATCTGGTGGTGGTGGAGGACCCATGATCCCACCACTAGACGCCTATCTCATGTCTCTCCCTCTAGTGGTTGTCGTCCACGATGGTCTCCAGAAGCTCCTAGCTCGTTGATCTGATGGCACGGCTCCATAAGGCAAGTCTCTCTAGTAGGCTATCTCCTCCCCTGCCCACAGAACATAGGTATATTCAGTCCCAATGTCCTCTGCTGCTCATCTCCCTGCCCTCAGTGCTGCCTCAACCTTTGTGTAATGTTGAATAGCCTGATCCCTCTCTTGCTCAGTGTCCCTCAACAGTCTCCAAAGGCCTCCCCCATCCCACGACCAACCCTCGTGTCGCCTTGTCCAAACATAGGAACCCACTAATCACTCTTGCCAACATCGCCGGTAGAGCCAATCCTATCTGTGTCAGTGTATCCCAAGCCACATGTCATGCCCTCATCTCCAGTCCTGGATCTTGAAACACTCATCTCAGTGCATCCCTATCTCCCTCTCGATCATAAGGAACCAACTCCCCAATAATCGGTATCCTCAGTATCTTGTACACATCCTCTAAGGTGACTGTCATCTCATGCATCAGTAAATGAAACGTGCATGTCTCTGAGTGCCATCTCTCAGCTAATGCAGTCAACAATCCCATGTTCGCCTGAAACTCAGGCATATACATAATGTATCGCAAACCCATAACCTCAACTGCTGCCCTATCTTCAAATGTCAGCTTTGGTCGTAAACTCTGAGTCGAAGGGAATCTCTCTTGTGACTCCAGCATAGGTAAGTCCTCTTGCAGTCAAACAAATCAACTATGTCAATCCTAGTGGTACTCCATGTTCATCACAAAGTGTTGATTTTTATCCTAGTGCTTCTATCTATCATATGGCACTCTATCTTAGTAGTACTCCATGTTCATCACAAAGTGGTGCTCTTTTATCCTAGTGGCATTCCCTGTTCATCACAAAGTGTTGCTCTTTTATCCTAGTAGTACTCCTTGTTCATCATAAAGTGTTGCTTTTTATCCTAGTGTTTATATCTATCATATGGCACTCTATCCTAGTGGCATTCCCTATTCATCACAAAGTGCTGCTCTTTTATCCTAGCAGTACTCCCTGTTCATCACAAAGTACTATTTTTATCTTTTAGGGCACCTACTTGAGTGTATCTTCTTGAGTAGCTTATCCAATTGACAACGTATGTTCTATCACAGAATTGTCAATTTTAGCCTAATCTAATTGACAACGTATGTTCTATCACAAAATTGTCAATTTCTATGGTACTCCTTGTTCATCACAAAGTGCCTTGATCTATCCTATTCTAGGGTCTTTGCTTGAGTGTATCCTCTTGAGTAGTTTTCTAATTGGCAACGTATGTTTTATCACAGAATTGTTAATCCTAGACCTATCTTCTATTCTAGTCTTCCCTAGAGGACTTTCTTGAGTGTATCCTCTTAGCAACTTATCGAATCGACCACGTATGTTTATCATAGAACTACCAATTTGACCTTGAGGACATAAACGTGCATTCATGACACAAACGCGCTTGCATCCTTCACAAACATTTCTGCATTTCATAGAGGCGCTTGAAACACACAGACGTGCTTTCCTTGCACAAACACCCTCGCATTTGACATAAATACGGTTACATTCTACGCAAACGCACCTAACCTACCCAGACGCGCCTTCTCGTCTTTTGACCCGCTTGACATTTTTTGCAATCTACCTAATGCACATTTATTGCACTACCTAGCATGCATTTATGACAACAATTAATGTAACAAAGTACAAGGAGGTTTTGCAGTACTCACCGGCTCTCCTGCATCTATTGGCCTTTGATATCGGCGAACACAATCGAATCTATGCACCAATGCCATCATTGTTGATTGTTGAATTTTCTTTTCTCTCTCTGCACTCTGATCTCTTAGGTGTATAGATGACAATGAGGATGTTTTCCCTCTTAGTCTATCTTATAGACTACCCTAGCCCTAGTCTCCCGAATCATTCTTCTTTATCCCGTGACTTTGTCACTCTATCCTATCTTGTCAATTCTTTCTAGCCTTTCTTTCTTATCAAGAGATTGGCTGCAATCTTTTCATCCAATCTCTCGAGGGGGCATATCATTCTCATCTTGAGGCAACTTTGTATCTGTTCATCCTATATTTATTTAATTGATCCCACTTCCTCTATTAATTAATGAATCTTTATTTAATTAATTCATTAATCTTTTTCTACCCATGACACATGTCATTCATCTCTTAATTCATACACTACCTACCCTCATTATTTTATTATTTCTTTTACCTACCGTCTAATCCTAGCCGACCATTTATCTTTTACACCTCTTAATCCTATCCGTCCATTTCTTACAGTGTCTTCTATATAAGAGGATGTTTCTTTCATTATCAACCGTAGTCATTTTATTCTCTCCTAATCATTCTATTCTCTACTAGCCCTTCCTTCAAGCCTTCAAACATTCGAACATTCGAACTTTCATATGCAATCAAGCCTACTTGCAGCCACATTTCCATTCTTTGTTGAGCTCTTGTGTACACATAAAATCTGAGAGTAAATATATCAAGCAAGATCAATGGAGATATGAAGAATAGAGATCCAAACCCTATTGGACATGTGATATTATCGTCTTTATGATTTTGATTGATTTTCATTGTCTTAGGTAATCTTCATATGTTATGGTGGATCTTTGTTGTTGTTAGGCTAGGGTTTTGTGGTTGAATTCATTTAGTCTTTCAATATTGTTGTTCCATTATCCACTTTCACCATAAACAGTAACCACTCTTTTGACATTTTTCCAATCCATTGCTTTAGAGTTCTCATCAAATATAAACCCTCAATTCCTTAAATCTCTCTCTTACACCTCATAGGACACTTGTCACATGACCACAACTTCAATCCATGTCTTCATCTTTCTCAAATCCTAACCATCCATAAATCAGCATATCTTGGTCCTTGATTGCCCTCTTCAAAATTTTTTTAATGGAGGTCTCTCACCCCATTTGACCACCACTTCATCATACCCATTTTATCTCATTTTCTATTTAATCTACCTTCATCATGCCTTTGTGCTATCATTTTTTTTAGTCAATCATACTTTTCCAATCACCATGTTCTTGGTTTACTAATTGACCATACTCCACCCATCATAACATATCAAAAGAGAACATCAAGAGAGTATTGGGTGTAAGTCTCTTTTTATCTCAATCAAAGAAGGAAGAGAAAAAAGGTAAAATGTTCTTCATTTATTTGAATCTTTTGATGAATAATGATGAATAATAAATACCCTAACTAGTACTGAGAGAGGGGGGTGAATCAGTGCATACAAAAACATCTCAACAACTTATCAAGTTAAAACAATTCTAACCGGTTGTCTTCATCACTAAACTTAACCATGGGAATACCAGTTAAACACAGTAAGACTTCAAACATCTAAACCAATAAAACTGAATACTTCAAATATCATTCAACACTTGATAACAACTTCACCAATATACATATGCATGTGTTGTATGAGTAATATCATAACCATTAGCTCTGCATGCATAATCACCTAAACAAAGAATACTCAGTCATCACATGAAAAGTGCACAACTCATAACATAGATTTTTCACGTGGAAACCCAAATGGGAAAAACCACAGTGGGGATGAATACCCACAAGCTTGTTTTGAACACTTTTGAAGCTTGCTATGTTAGGAGCCTTGTCCGGTTAAAGACTTTACAATAAAGTTCTGTTAGGAACCGATCCTGTTAGATCACCTGGTTAAGGGATGGCTATATACCTTGTTAGAGGTTAAAACCCTATTAAAGGTTACCTTGCTAGAGGATTTGAAGAACTCAATGAACTTGAGTCACCTGGCTAGAGGATTTACAACAAGCCTGTTACAGCTACCGAGTAAAGGGATTTTCCAACTATTGAAATGGTTAGAATACAACAGGTAAAGCTTTGATTTGATAACAGCACTACATTCTAAGGCAGATCCTTTTCAATTCCTCTATATTGCAATCACACTCTGCAGTTTTTCACTCACCTCTACTCTTCAATCACACTTTGCAATTTTCCACTTACTGGTCTGGCAAGTATCTCATCACTCGGATACAAACACAACATTTGCCAACACAAAAAATACCAAACATCATCGACCTTATAGACAACAATTAGGTCGGTAGCATAAACCCTAAACCCTAAACATTTAGGTTTACAATTATAGGCGGTCCAATCCTGATCGTACAAAACACTTTGCATAGAATGAAACAATCTCAAACAGATCACAAGTCATTCTGCATCATCCATTCTCCATTGCATATAGAAATTAGTAACCCGTCACACTCTCTTCATATACTGCTAAGAAGAATGTTGATTCCCGAGGTAGACATTTAATGCTATCGATCTTCACATGCAAGATCCTCAAAGAAATCTTTCACATGCACAAAATTGATGTGGAATCTCGATCTCATCCTTATCTCTTAGCTAACTCATCACAAAATGTCACCGGTTGCATCGCATAAGCTAGATTGCCAAACCGAAAACCCTAGAGCTGAGATTACCAACTGGTAATCACACTTAGTGAAACCCTGACACTGATTCACTACATCCCTTCATATCGGTTCACCTATACTTATTGACATCAATGACAACATACATTATCATCGTATCATCATATACCAACATACCAGTTCATCAAATGCCAACATCTTTATGTTACTACCTTTGTTCATTTTTTTTGCCTTCAAAATTTTGATTGGATTTACACAATAGAATTCAGCCGTGAGCTCATTGACCTTGGCATCAAGTTTGATTCATACAATTATGACTAACATAATTGAAATTTTTTTGATTCCTTAAATAAAATATTTGTTGAATATTGATGAATAGAAGATTAAATTATTTAGTTAAATTGGAATATTTGAATTTTTAATAATTTTAAGCTTTTCTTTACTAATATATTAACTAAATTAAATATATATAGTATAGCTATAAATAATAGTGAAGTAAAAGAGCCAAAAGAATTAAATTAAGAAAAAATAAATCTTATAATTCATTTGATAGTACATAACTCAAGTACAAATAAATAAGTTTTGTTGTCATAATATTTGCATAAGGTTATTATATTCATAATTAAATCAAGGATTAATGCAATATCTCAATAATAAATGTCAAGAATCATATTGTGTTGATAAACAAGGATATATCATTCATTATTAAACTGATAATGAAAATTTAAGACTTGTGTAATGGCCATCATCTTCAAAGATCAGCTTCTTCGAACAAAAATGCATTCTTTGACCAAAAAATGTATGGCAACTATCATTTGTATTAAATAATTGATACACCCAACAAGAAAGCCTTTATGCAAGATGAAACACACTTTTACACACAAACTTACATATTTATTATCAATATCAACAAATCCTTCATATGTATATGTAGACTCGTATGTGCGTATTAAATAATTGATCAACCTAGTAGTGAAGCTTCTCTGCAAGATTAAACAAAACTAACTTGTTTTGATTATGTATATCAACTTACATATTTATTATTAATGTCAACATACCCTCTCGTGTGTATATATAGATTCATATTTATGTGTATATGTTCTCTGACTTACATATTTTCTTTCAATTCCAATTTTCTTCAACTATCAAAGTGAATGGATGCAATGACCTTTAAAAAGAGATTTTGAAAAATAACAACCCATCCACAATGTAATAAGCTAGTTTTTTTATTATATTATTTATTTGATTTACATATAAATATGATTACAATTGTTATAGTTGATCTTGATTTCTAATATATTTCATATCAACTAGAATTATGACTAGCATAATTGAAATTAAATTTGAGTTTACTTTTTAAAATAAATATTTGTTGAATATTGATAAACAGATAATTTAAGCATTTAATTAAATAGAAATTATAATAAATTTAACTTTTTATTAATTAATGTATATGATTTTAAATAACCATAAAATAAAAAAAATAACAAAATAAAATATGTAAAAAGTAAACCTTTTAGTTCATTTGAAAGTACAAATTTTTAAGCAAAAGTGGCAAGCCGCTATAATTTTATATATTTAATAATAGATAGAATGAAATGTAGTTCAGGCAAGCATATCGACAGGAAAGAACCAGGAAGAAAACCTCCGATTATAGCTCGACGAAGTACAAAAGTTCTTATAAAACACCCCTAACTGACTCACTAGATCCCACTACATTTACAATATAGATAGACCCCCTTTACATTTTCAATAGATAGAATCCCTTTACAATTGGATAGATAGATCCCCTTTACAATTTCAAGAGACATACCCCTTTTACATTTTCAATACATAGATCCCTACACATTTGAAACATAGCCCTTAAGGCACTATCGGGACGAAAGGTATATTATACATAATTACACCAATAATTAATGTCAAGACCCATATATAATGGTCATCTCTTAAGAACTTTTGTTTCCATCGAAAATATATTCTTTGACCTATATATGCAACTAAACCCAGTATTACCCATATTATGGCTCTTCCATAGTAATTATTGCATTACTTAAGCATGGAAATATAGAGACTTGCTAATGTATACACTTCATGGTAAACAAAAAAGACCCCCTTCTCCTTGATATACCTCTCACTTCATTATGGACAACTTTAATATCTTTCTTGCTAGCATTTGGAGGAGGCATCTTTGTGGCAGTGGCATGAGACCATATAGGTGCAACAACCATTGTTTTTAATATGGTGATAATTGTTCCAATCTGGATAAGAATAATGATTATTTGTTCCAAGAAATACATCTTCAGAGAAGACAAAACTACCTTTGGACTCTCATAATACTTGTTGTTGTTGAAATCGCAATTTTCTTTTATTGGGCGACTACTACATTTTTTATAGTTCTAATAGAGGTGATATTGCGGGTTGGATTCCTTATTGGGCGGAGGAGATACTTGCATTAAAAAAAAATCTCCAAAATATGTAATGCCCATCACCTCTAGAGGTTTTTTTTGAATGCAAGTATCTCCTCCACTCAATGAGGAATCCAAGTCGCACTATCACCACTATCAGAACTATAAAAAATGTAGTAATCGTCCAATAAAAGAAAAAAATTGTGATTTCAACAACAAGTATTACGAGAGTTCAAAGGTAGTTTGCGTATTTTTTGAAGATGTATTTCTTGGAACAAAGAATCATTATTCTTATCTAGATTGGAACAATTATCACCATATTCAAAACAATGGTTGTTGCACTTGAATGGTCTGGTGCCACCGCCACAAAGATGTCTCCTCCAAATGTTAGCAACAAAGATATTAAAGTTATCCTTAATGTTGTGAGAGAAGTATCAAGGAGAAAGGGGTCTTCTTGTTTGCAATAAAGTACATACATTAACAAAACTCCTGATGAAATTGAGCTACATAATGCTAATGCATCATCAATCACTGTACACTGCAAGAAAACAACATATAGCATATATTTTGTGTTCCTTTGGGAGAATGAAAGCTGCATTAAAAGTTGTCGTTTCAATCAACACTGCATTTACTGAAATAATTTGGGCTTTCCGCGTTGATTTTTCAATCATCAATGAGTGCTTACTTGTGTCATGTGTCTCTTTTGGAGTCCTCCGTGCACCATTTATTTCTAGCAACCATATAATCTACCAAAAAAAAGCCACATCTTTTAAATCAAAAAGAATTTATTTCCATTCAAGGTATCCATATAAATGAGGAAGACTGTAAAATTGGCTTTAAATGTAGATCATTTTATGTTTAAATTAAAGTAAATGCTTGAAAATTGATATTTTCTACACATATTTTTTAAAGGAAATGAACTTTTATAATCTCAATATAAGATGTGAACAATATTTGAATCTCTTAATTAAATTAAATTTAACTATGAAACATTCATATGCAATCATTGGCGGTTTAATTTAGTGTTTAGTTCATTGCATGAGATTGGTGAAGTAGGTTAAGGTTTAAGAAGGGCAATTTATTAATGTGAACCTTTATGTTTCAAATAATTATTAGTCTATGTATAGGCAGAGACTTACAAATTCCCCTCAGCAAAATGCAATTAAACTGATCTCAAAAACCCACGCCAATAGCAAATGAATGTATATCTTATGATTTGTATTGACTTTTCATATCGAATTTTCACTGATATTTTCCTTTTTCTCACTGGTAAGTCTTAATTTTGCTGGGGTTTTTGGACATTTTCTGTTAATGGCATCGGTATTAGTTTGCTTTCAAACTCACGTTACAAAATGTAAGCTAGTTTTCAAGAGAACAAAATTACTGGAATGTAGTTACAACACTCAAAAACATGCACTTTGAAGTGGCTTTCTACAGAACAATTTTTATGCCCTGTCTGTGCGTTGCATTTGAATACATGCATTAAAATTGAGGGTTTTGAATCTAATCTCCATCTTTTATGCTTTTGAAGATGACCATTCCCAGTTGAATCTAATCTCCACATATAAAATCTGGTGTTCAATTTGTGGTTGTGTTATTTGTTTGTTTTGTATTTGTTATTTCATGTTGATGAGATTAACTGTAAGGTTAATGCATTAGTAAAAATTATGAAAGAGTGGGAATACTGATTCACCCCCCCTCTTAGTATTATGGTCCATTCAACCAATTCAACAGATACATGAATGGTATTGACTTGATTAAGATCTTTTTTCTTCAAAGATTCCTCTTTAGGAGGCAGAGCATTAAGGTGTTAATAATTTCATCTTCTTGCTCCAAGGTATCTTCATGGGTACACTATTGTATTTGACTCCAAATTCTAATGAATGTTTGTTGATACATCGACAAAATTTTGTCAGGTTACTAACGAAACACCCATGCAATTTTTGTTGTAATTTTTTTATCACTTTTTTGGCGAAATTTATATACGTCGAAATTCTGACAAATTATCGTTGGACAGTGGCATGGTCATTGGAACTAATTTTCATCCGTAAATCAATGAAAAAGTTTGTCCAAAATAATCACAAAACATTGTAAAATGTCTCTTTAAATGTCCTTTTAGTCATTGATTGTTGTTAGCTAGTCATTTATTTAGTCATGGTGGTCATTTATTTAGTCATTGATTGTTGTTAACTGGTCATTTATTTAGTCATGGTAGTCATTTTTTTTAATTTTTTTTGGACAATGGTAGTCATTTATTTAGTCATTGATTATTGTTAACGGATCATTTATTTAGTTTAAATAAATTCAAACTTAAACTATTGAAATTTAATATAAAAAAACAGACTTTAATTTATTTTTTATTGAAACAATGCAGTTACAATAATAAAGCTAACATCAGGTAGCTAAAATAAGAGAAAACAAGACAATACACACTAATCAAAATATGACCTAAAGGGAGATACAAAACATCCCATAACTTGCAAAATTCCTTGATTCTAATCAAGGGCATACAAAGTCTGAAAATGAGCTATATGTTCCCTGATTTGCTAATTCCTTTTACACAAACCTTGGAACTACGAGAAAAAAGAAACCACATGAAGAACTATGTCGGAGTAAAGTCATAGAATAATAGTTTCCTGAAAACAATTACTAGATAACATAGCATTACATGTCATTTTTCAAATATGCTTTAAAATGACTTGTCTAATGGAATCAACCACCACATTATTATACACTGGGGTTTGCAACCTCCTCATGGCAAAGTTGAAAGGGAGGGGAATTTCAAACCCCTTCCGGTAAAAAAACACAATAAAAAAAATATAAATCTTGCAAATTGGAAGGAAACAAAAACCCTATAATATTTTCATGGCCGTCATTCATTTCTAGTCTACACCTATGAGTTATCTGCAAAAAAAAAAAAAAAGATGCAAAAAATTAGATCTAGGGTTTCACTAAGAAAACAAGAGAGAAAGAAAAAATCTCAAAATAAAATTGGTGCAAACCCAAAACAATAAAATGGAGATTTTGATCTCCCACAAATGCATATGGCTGTCACTCCTTCCCAACATGGAACTCTGCAAACAATATAAGAGAAAAATTACATCAAACCTAGGGTTTTAAAAATACTATAAGAATTGATTGTTTGAAATCTTTGATCTCCATAGCTTATTTGATGAAGCCAAAGAACTTTTGAGAAACCTGCAACAATGGCTTCCATGGATGAGGGTAGGGTTAGAAAGATTGAGAAAATGATCAAATGAGAGAATAGGGTTACTTTCCATCATAATAGATGTTAGGGTTTTCCATTCAAGCCCTAAGATCCAATGGTAGACTATTAAAACAATCTAATGGATGAGATTCTTTGCACAACCCATTGTGGGTGGAATTTTTTTTAATGGGGATTACAATAATTTTATATACACATATAAGTATAGATAAATCGTCAAGCTCACTTTTATTTATTAAAAATTATTTGTCGATATTTAGACGAACTTTTATCGATATTTCGACGAACTTTCGTCAAAATTTCAAGAATGTCGAGCATAAATTTAAAAAAAATTAAAAATTTCACATTAAATATCACAGGTATCTAATGATACATCTAATTATGCATCTTTCGTCACAATTTTTTGTTGGATTTTGTAGTCAAATGAGTTAGTGGTAAGACAAGCTTTAGGAGAAGGACAAACATAACTCATTAATGCTTCATATCTAGTGGGAAATACATTGAAATAAAAAGAAGGTATTGTATCACTAGGAAAGGTAGCTACAATATCATCCACTTGCACCAAATGATCCACATGGGGGAGGTACATTCTAGGATAAAGATGGACATCATTCTTCAAAGCTTCATCCTTAGGAGGGAGATATTTGAAAGAAGTGTTTGTAATCTCTTCTTACACAATTGTGTACTAATTGGTAGGACCAAATTTGGGTGAGGGTACATCGTATCTATAGATGAGAGGAATAGCTAAATTTTCATCATATGCATAAAAGGGAAAACCATAAACATCTTGAATAAAACTTGAAATTGAACTAGAAAAAGAAGATAACAACTCCATATGTAATTATGATCAAACAAGATACTCATAAGCCATAAAGGATAAAATAAAAGCAATGTCAAGTCAATATATGAAAAATAAGATTTGAAATCAAAATATATGCAACTGTAAGAAGATTTGGGTTCACCAAAATGTAATGGTGTAAAACTAGTGTTTTACTAATTAAAATAATAAAACCACTAATTTTATGTGGGAGACCACTACATTGAAAGAGGGTTGAATATAATAGATCTAGCCACAATACAAATAGGAAAAGGGATGAAATTCTTATTATATTCATTGGTTTTTAGTTTGTCGCCTAGTTTCTAGTTCAAAATTAATTGTGAATTATGAAACTAGGGCAAAACAAGGGATAATTGATGAGAGACAATGAAAATGGATTGTCACAGATGTCACATAGAACCACAGACTGGGATCTAGGAAAAATAAGATGTTTAGAATATGTAGCCAAAAGTTTGGCCTAATCTTTCAAGACCGAGTAGTACAAATTCATCTTGGTCCTTCGAATTTTGCTCTGTCAAAAGTTGAACCTATTTGTAATTGTCAACTCTGTCAAAATCTTTGAGTACAACTCTTGGGTAAATTCCCTACACAAAAAGAGAGAAGGAAGTGTAGACATATAAAAATGACCATATTCCTAAATGAATATTTTATGTTCATTCCTATATTTAGTTAAATTTAATTTAATTAAATCACCCACATTCCTCTATTTAATTAAGTAAATTATTGAATTTATTTAGTTAAATTCACTTAAGCCCTTTTTCTGTCATTTAATTGAATAAATCAGTTTATTTAATTAAATCCCTTCTTCTTACTTTTTAATTCAATTTACATTTAATTAATAGTTTATCCCAAATTGAATAAATCTAATTTACTCAAATTCTCAAATTGCAACCAAATTAAAATAAAGCAATTTATTTTAATTAATTCTCTTTTTCCTCACCCACTTGCATTTTCCTACATCTCCCACTTGCATCCTAAACCCTATTCCTAATTTCTTCTAGAATCTATCTAATCCTAATTAAGTAACCCCAAACCCATCCATTATCCCTTTTCCCTAAATTTGAGGAGGTCACTTCTCTAATTTGGAGTAAGTCTTCAAAAGGCATCAAAGCATTTATCCATTCAACAAGCTAACTTGTTGAATACCCCCAAATTTGGAAGGACTCTTACAAATTTGTCCCCAAAGTCTTCAAACCATTAATGGTTAACTAACCCTTAGTGGCATGGTTAGAGACTTTTTGACTAACTTAACCTCCATCTAACCCAAGGGTCTCATCAAGCATTTATTTCTTTGACCATGGTTATTCCTTTAACCTTTTCACAAGAGTTTATCCCTTGGGTAAAAGCTTTATCCAATGGATAACCCTAACCTAACCTTAACCCTTATGTCCTAAGGTAACCATAAGGTCTTCTCAAGCATTTAATGCTTCTTACCTCTCCTCTCAACCAGTCTTATGTTGACAATTGTCACCATTTCATTGGTGAAAATTGTGAACATGGATTGACAACTTTCAAACTTGACCCTTGATTAACTCTTTCAATCCTAACCATCCATTGCCCTATTTTCATTATAAATAGAGCTCTCATTCCTCCATTTTAAGGATCCATGCAAGCTTTTAGTATCTCATTTGCTCAAATTTATTAATGCATCTAACCTCTCTTTGTAATAGGAATTAATCTAATAGGCATTTTAGACTATTTCCTTTATCATTAGCTTAAATTAGTAACTAGTATATCATGTTAGGATGGTATTGCTACTAATCTTGTCATCTTATAATCTAGTTTATTGCATTTGTAGAATCATGCATAGATAGGATGTATTTCATCATAAATCTTAAGCATCCCTAGTTCTTGCATTTGTCATCCCTAAGCCACTTTGTTCAGTAATCTAAGAGCGAAAGCATTGGCTTGAGGGACCTTGTGAGATAGAGAACCATGGAACCAACCTTGGAAAGTTGAGTCATTCTTCATGACTCCATAACTTGCACCAAGAAGTCCCATGGGTGTGTGAACAAGCCTCTTTGAGACCACATTTTCACATTTTAGGTTTCATTGGCCCGCTTTTCCCACACACAAGAAGTATTGTGAATAGGGGTTTACCTTAGGTCAAACCCTAGTTTATAAATTAACATTGAATTGAATAATGTACATACTAAAGTAAATTCTAGGAGATATACCTCGGATCTGCAATTGTTGATGGAAGGATTGATGATGCAATGCTCTTTGAATGTAATCATAAATTTTGAATGTAATGGCAAGACAAACACATGAACATGAAAGACCTAATCAAACACACATTCTTGAATGAAGATTGATGTAACTTTCTGTGTAGGGGAAAAAGTGAGACTAGGTTAACATGCCCTAATCCTACCTTTTGACACACATTACGGAATACGAAAGAGCCTAGAGGTATCACACAATTGGCTACTTCTTCTTGTGGAAGAGAGAGCCACGGGCTACCTATTAGGATTTCTATTCCTTTGTTGCAAATGATAGATAAAATGATACAAGTTCAATCCCTAACCCCGAAGTGCAAGTATGAACTAATAACAAGATTGCAGAATTGAACTTAAACAATGGAAAGCTGTAAACACAAGGACAAGACAAGAATGTAAATGCGTACCCAGAGTTAAAATCTGACTGAAAATGTTCGGGACGGGGGCGCGGGCGCCACTGTCCTGATTCTACCCCTAAAACTGCTCCAGAAACTGTTGTTTTGCACTCTGGAAAAAGCTATCAAAAATGCTGAAAATGCTGTCTGTCAGGAGGACCAGGGCGCCCAGCGCCCCTGTCCCAGAGACCAGGGCACCCAGCGCCCCTGTTCTCGTAGGACCAGGGCGCCCCACGCCCCTATCTTGGTCTTTTGCTCTGCAATTTGGTGTGGAGTGCTATCTTGACCTGCTTTTTCTGGATCTGTCACCTGCGGCGTCGTCCGAGTCCCGAAACCTGCACTTATATCTGAAAAGGGTATGGGCGGCTATATAGGGTTTTGCCTTAGTCAAACCCCCGCTTCGGTGATTTCCACCTCCATGAATAGCCAAGTTGTATTGTAAAATGTATTGTGTGTGCAAGGTCCTTAAATGCAAGAAAGCAAACTAGAGCAACCTAGAAAGTAAACCCTAATTGCTTGTAAATGATAATGTAAATGCTCTAAATCAAGATGCAAAGTGATCTAAAGCATGAATAAAGGATATATTGAAGCTTATGCAAAGACATGAAAACAACATGAAATCATACCCAACCCTTAAGGGAGGAGTACAAGCCAATCTTCAGTCGGTAATCTCCTATTGTTCTTCAATGTCTCCCAAGCCCTAAATGAATGAAATTGATGAATGCTTGATGGATGGATGTTGAATGTTATTGAAGTCTTCAAAGATCTGCTCTTTCGCTGCATAGAAGGTCCTCGAAAGCCAAAATTCGGATCCTTTCAAATGAAGAAAGAGAGCCCTTATATATGAAACCCTAGGTCTTAATTTCGACTTTTGGCCGACCTAGAGATTGAATATCCCGCCAATTTCTTGGGGTTAAGCTTTATTTTATGATTGGATCGCGCTCCTAAAATTTCGGGAAAAATGTCCGGGACCATGTGCACTCCGAGCGCCATGGTCCCGACAACTTTTCACCAAATTTTTAGGGCCGTCAGATATGATGATTTTAGAGAGAATCCCAAAGTTACAGGTGATTTCGAGATGTTTTGATCCCCAAAACCAAGCCCCCAAGTTCAAAATAGGACCTAATTAGGGTTTTTGATTAAATGATGTATAGGAGGAATAAAATGAAAAGGGCACACTTTAATGAAAGGGCCCAACTTTATGATGTGGGAGATGATAAAATAGAACCTTAGACCTAATTAATTTGATTAATTAAGTACTAAAGGGGAAATGCAATGCAAAATGCAAAATGCGCCAAGGCGGGTGCTAAACTAGGTGTGAAATTGTACCACCCTAGCAAGTGCGTACAATTTACGACGCTACATTTAGCCCCCACTTTAGCGGTCATATGAACACTACGTGCATATGCAAGCTAAAGTACAGAAAAGTAAACATTATTTGAAAAAGGATATATCCATAAGTTGTTGGATGAAGCCCCCAGCGGTATCTGCAGTACACAGTTAGGAACCGCACCCTACAAAACACACGTTAGATCACAAAATCACCTAATGCTTACTAAGGAAGGTGATGGAAATTCGAGGGTAGCTATATGCCCCCCCTGTTTCGGCTTGCTAATTTTAGTGAGTTGAAACAGGGTATCATGTTTACCACTTCGAATTGTTAAAGAATATTGATGACAAATGCTCACAAGAAGATTTGATATGAGATCAAAAACTAATGGAGAATCATTTGGTAAGAAAGAGGACTAAATCTCAATTCCAACAAAACAAAGAATGTGAGGATTTGAGAGTTCTCTAACACAAGATGAAGGATGTAAATGGAAACAAAATACAAAGAGAAGAAAAGAAAGGAAAAAAGCATGAATACACACATTGGTGATCCACGAGAAGAATAGTGAGAGAGAAAACATGGACTTCTCGCCCCTAGATCTTGTCTAGGTGATCCATGGGAAAAAGGACATGGAAAACTAGCCCCTAGAGTCTGTCTAGGTGATCCATGTAAGGGAGGAGAGTGAGAAAGTCTAGCCTTATGCCGCTAGTTCCACTCAACCTCGTGCATGTGTGTGTAAGTGAGGTTAGAAGCATCTCATAGGAGTCTATGCCCGAGTATGCTACAACCTGTATATGTATAGTACAAAAGCGTGACATCTTGCTCTAAGAGTATGTGCTCTGGTTCCGAGAATAATCACCTTGCATAAAAGAAAAATGGAGACATCTCGCTCTAAGAGTCTGTGCTCTGGTTCCGAGAATGACCCATTGCTCAAAAAGTGTAATGTTTATGTCATAAGCAAAGTAGAACAAGGATACCTACCTTCATCACAAAAGAAGATACCCCAAAAATGCAACAATGTCATAGATCCAAGCAAGAGATTTTTTTACTCTTTAAGCAAGGATAAGATAGTTGAAAAGGGACATCTTGTAGTATGTGTAAAGGAGATCCTTAGAGGAGAAGAGATCTTTGTACAAAAGACACCTATCTCCGAGAGGAATTGTCTTAGACAAATATAACATTTTCTAGAATAAGACAAAGAAGAGAATAAGAATGCAATACTTCCTTCTTTTGTGAGGTGAAAATGATTCTTAATGAAGGATGACGCTCTTTTTAACCCAATTGGGAGAGTGAATTCATTATGGATGTATTTTACCAAGTGCAAAAGAGGTTGTAGTCAAGGACTTACACCTCTTGTAAGAGAGAATCCTTGAACAAACAACAACAAATGCGTACAAGGCATAACATCAAGTAATAAAGTCCACACCATCCACAAAATAGGAAAAAGTGGATCCTTAGATAAAAATAAGGAAAGATCATTGCCTCCCAAGGATAAGGACAATGAGAAGGACTTACACAATCTTCTAGGGAGAGATTTGGACATAAGCAAAAGAAGAGATGTATGAAATCACTCTTGTCCCCATAGGAAAAAGAAAATTAGGCTATTATGTTGCTTCAAAAAATATGATTGCACTTGAAATTGTACCATCATGAATGACAATGAGCCCCCAGTAAATGAGCTACCAATGTCACATACTGATGAGCAACATAATAGCCATTAATGTTATTTAAAGACATGATAGACTAAATGAGGTATTTGAATATGACATGTTAAATGCTCAACTATAAGTGAGATCAAAAACATGTATAAAATGATAAAAATTGAAGAAGAAAAGTCACATGAAATCTTAGAAGAGGGATGAGTGTAATTTATTAGAGCCTTATCCCTAGAGGAAAGGACTTTATGATGAATAGGAGATAAAGATTCATAAGTGGATTTAGAAATTTGAGGGGATTGATAAAGAGATTTGTTCATTGCCAATATTTCCTTATGAGGGGAATGAGAGTTGATAGAAGTAGAAGATGATTTAGTTGAAGTGAGATCATCATCACTACTAAATATAGCATTCACATTGAGAGATGGTCTTTTAGATGCTTTGGTACGTTTGCAGGGATTATAGCCGAGTCCAAAGGCATAATTGTGAAAATTAGTCTCTAGAGGAACTTTTATCCCTTGTTCATGAGCGCCACAACCATTTCCATGATACCCATGCTTAGCAAAAATGCGAAAACCACGACCATAACGATCAGCCATTTCAGGAAGAGAAGGTGGTTTTTCATAAGACAAAGAATCAAACTCTTCATAATTAGAGGTGTGAGGAGAAGAAGTTTGAGAAGCGGCAACAAAATTATTGCTCATAGGTTCAGGTAAGATTGATTGATTTTTAGTTTCTTCCTTCTTTTTAACTTTAAACTCTCTAGGAGGAACCCTATACTCACCTACAAAGGTGGGATTAAAGTCAAGAGATCCCCAATCGTCTTCTGCGAGAACCTTCTCAGGATCAAAAACCTTTTTATGCGTATATTCAAGTCGAGAAGGATCTTCTTCAGGAGCTTCAGACTCATCCAAAGAATTTTGATTATCAGAGGGTAAGGATTCATCCATAGGTATCTTGTTCAAAGAGTCATTACTAGAAGAGGAAGGCTTAGATGTTTGCAAACAAGCTTGAAAATTAGTATCACCTATCAAGGTATATGTCTTATTGTTATAAATGAATTTAACTTGTCTATGCAATGTAGAGGGGACAGCTTGCATACCGTGAATCCAAGGTCTCCCTAATAACAAGTTGTATGTTAGATTTCCCGACATAACATGGATAGGAGTAGGCAAAGTAACAGGTCCCACTGTGATGGGTAAGGTGATAATACCTAATGAAGACTTAGCCACATTATCAAAGCCTCGAATGGGACAAGAGTCAGGCTCAATAAGGGATGTATCCACATTCATCTTATGCAATAGATTAATGCTACACACATAAAGGCTAGAGCCATTATCTACCAGTGTTCGTCTTATAGCAGTGTCATTTATGATAACCACAATCATCAAGGGATCATATTGATGTTGAATTTCACTAGTAGGCAACTCATCTTGAGTAAACACAATTTGAGCTTTAGGATTCATCATAGAGTTAACCAAAGACACTATATTACTAGATGTATTAGGTGGAGGAACATTCAAATCTTTCAAGGCATCTTGTAACATTCCATGATGAGCGGAAGAAGTTTGGATCAAATCCCAAAGGGATATCTTAGCAAGGGTAGCTTTAAGTTGTTCTATGAGATCATATTCCTTACCAAGAACTTGTGAAATACGTGGAGCTTGGGGAAGAATAGGTTGGAAGGAGGAAGTGAAGTTGGGATAACTGGAGGAGGATTAGGTTGCCTATTGTTTCTAGTATTATAAGTATGGGCAACCGCATGATAACTCTCTCTAGTCAATTGCTTAGCATACTCATAAGGGCTCTTAGAGGAATAACCTCCTTGCACAGTAATAACAGGTTTCTTAGGAGTGCAAAAAGAATCATTAGCATAACCACCTTGAACCACTAAGATAGGCTTATTTAAAGGTTGAGAATTTTGAGAAGGACAAGCACCTTGGACAGTGAAGAGAGGTTTGTTAGGTGTTTCATTCACATGTATCAAATTGATTGAGGATGGTTTAGAGGAATGAACAAAAGTGTTGGAAGAATTATTGATAGTTTTCTCTTGCACTAAAATCTTATCACAGATTAGATCAATTTTAGGAGAGAGACAAGGGATAGGCATTGATGTTCTAGTAGGAAGGGTAATACTAGGAAAGGTCATATCATCCTCTATAAAAGGATCTACATGGGGAATAAACTCTCTAGGAGAAGGACCAACATTACTCTCTAAAGTCTCACTTTTGAGAGGGAGATCTTTGAAAGAGATGTTAACCATCTTGCTTTGAACTAGGGTTTCCTTATGAGTAGAACCAAGTTGAGAAGAGGGAGATGCTTTATTTTTAGAGGGAGAATAATTGAGATTCAAGGAAGGGGAGAAACTATCAAGGGAGTTTCCAATCTTGATTTCATCCCCTTTGGCTAGGGGTAGAGAATAATCTATACCTTCTTCTAATGGTTCATCCCAAATAGTGAGGTTGTTGAAAGGAATGTTTGAAGTATTGTCAATTTCGGGAGAGGAGATAACATTGTTTATTAATTCCTCATCCTTAGGAGGGAGAGCATCAATAGATGTGTTAAACTCATCCTCTTTCCTCAAAATATGTTCAATATGATCTTTAGGGGAGAGAGAATTAAGGGAATTGCTTATTATTTCATCTTCTTTCTCTAAGGGATGCTTATGGGTAAGACCAACTTTAGGAGAAGGGTAAGCATTTATCATTAATTCATCATCTCTAGTGGGAATTTTGTTGGAAAAGGAAAGGCCATCACTAGGAAATGTAGGGATAATGTCATCTTCT
This sequence comes from Cryptomeria japonica, assembly GCF_030272615.1. Lineage (NCBI taxonomy): Eukaryota > Viridiplantae > Streptophyta > Pinopsida > Cupressales > Cupressaceae > Cryptomeria > Cryptomeria japonica. The sequence goes on from NC_081415.1 coordinate 154,210,557, forward strand.
TGCACAAAAGGATCCTCATGAAGGGAGTGTTTTTTAGGAGACACAAAGGCATCAAGGGCATCATTCAACAAAGCATGATCATATCTAGTAAAAGGTTTATCTTTTGATTCAAAAGGAGATATCTCTTCATAGAGGGGATCATTGAAAACAACCATGTTACTAGATTTAGTGGAAGAGCTGATAGGAATGTACCCTTGAGAGGAATCATTCGACTTATCTTTCTCATCACAACGAAATGGCATAGTAACAATGTTTATGAGTTTTTGGTAAAATGAAGGTTTGGTATATTTAGGTTTCAAAAATTCATCTAAAGCTTCATCTAACTCATAATCATCACAAATATGAACATCTTGCAAATAAAAATCTGACATTTTGAAATTGCACACAATGCAAAGAAAAACACTTTTTTTTTTCTTTTTAATGAAAATGAAATGAAAACACACTAAATCTAGATCTAGATCTAACAAATGCAATGCAAGAGGAAGCAATGATAGATTCACGTCGGGTTCACCAAAATGTGTAGGGGAAAAAGTGAGACTAGGTTAACATGCCCTAATCCTACCTTTTGACACACATTACAGAATACGAAAGAGCCTAGAGGTATCACACAATTGGCTACTTCTTCTTGTGGAAGAGAGAGCCACGGGCTACCTATTAGGATTTCTATTCCTTTGTTGCAAATGATAGATAAAATGATACAAGTTCAATCCCTAACCCCGAAGTGCAAGTATGAACTAATAACAAGATTGCAGAATTGAACTTAAACAATGGAAAGCTGTAAACACAAGGACAAGACAAGAATGTAAATGTGTACCCGGAGTTAAAATCTGACTGAAAATGTTCGGGACGGGGGCGTGGGTGCCACTGTCCTGATTCTACCCCTAAAACTGCTCCAGAAACTGTTGTTTTGCACTCTGTAAAAAGCTGTCAAAAATGCTGAAAATGTTGTCTGTCAGGAGGACCAGGGCGCCCAGTGCCCCTGTCCCAAGGACCAAGGCACCCAGTGCCCCTGTCCTGGTAGGACCAGGGCGCCCCACGCCCCTGTCCTGGTCTTTTACTCTGCAATTTGGTGTGGAGTGCTATCTTGACCTACTTTTTCCGGATCTGTCACCTGCGGCGTCGTCCGAGTCCCGAAACCTGCACTTATATCTGAAAAGGGTATGGGCGGCTATATAGGGTTTTGCCTTAGTCAAACCCCCGCTTCGGTGATTTCCACCTCCACGAATAGCCAAGTTGTATTGTAAAATGTATTGTGTGTGCAAGGTCCTTAAATGCAAGAAAGCAAACTAGAGCAACCTAGAAAGTAAACCCTAATTGCTTGTAAATGATAATGTAAATGCTCTAAATCAAGATGCAAAGTGATCTAAAGCATGAATAAAGGATATATTGAAGCTTATGCAAAGACATGAAAACAACATGAAATCATACCCAACCCTTAAGGGAGGAGTACAAGCCAATCTTCAGTCGGTAATCTCCTATTGTTCTTCAATGTCTCCCAAGCCCTAAATGAATGAAATTGATGAATGCTTGATGGATGGATGTTGAATGTTATTGAAGTCTTCAAAGATCTGCTCTTTCGCTGCATAGAAGGTCCTCGAAAGCCAAAATTCGGATCCTTTCAAATGAAGAAAGAGAGCCCTTATATATGAAACCCTAGGTCTTAATTTTGACTTTTGGCCGACCTAGAGATTGAATATCCTGCCAATTTCTTGGGGTTAAGCTTTATTTTATGATTGGATCGCGCTCCTAAAATTTTGGGAAAAATGTCCGGGACCATGTGCACTCCGGGCGCCATGGTCCCGACAACTTTTCACCAAATTTTCAGGGCCGTCGGATATGATGATTTTAGAGAGAATCCCAAAGTTACAGGTGATTTCGAGATGTTTTGACCCCCAAAACCAAGCCCCCAAGTTCAAAATAGGACCTAATTAGGGTTTTTGATTAAATGATGTATAGGAGGAATAAAATGAAAAGGGCACACTTTAATGAAAGGGCCCAACTTTATGATGTGGGAGATGATAAAATAGAACCTTAGACCTAATTAATTTGATTAATTAAGTACTAAAGGGGAAATGAAATGCAAAATGCAAAATGCGCCAAGGCGAGTGCTAAACTAGGTGTGAAATTGTACCACCCTAGCAAGTGTGTACAATTTACGACGCTACACTTTCGTCCATAATGCTTGAAGGATGAAATTCTTCTTTGAACCTCTGAAAATGCTTGATGATGCATGCTTGAATGTGTGAGTGCTAGGTATGGAGTCTTAGATCTAAAATGAATTGATAGTATATCTTTATATAGGGTTCTCCAGGTAAATTACAAATTATGTCAATCTCTAATGGTCAAGTGTAGCCACAAGAACCAAATTCTATCAAGGAGAGAGATCCTACCCAACCCTAAATGGGGACCTTTTTAAGGGGGACCAGCACACTGGGGGTTCCCTACTCCAAGACCATGGAATGGAGCACCTTGGTCCTCCAAAATCAAAACCGGTGAGAATATCAAGTGTTTAAGATACGTCCGAGTTGGTGAGTTTACTTCTAATGAGTTTGTAAGGTATTGTGAAGAACATGGAATAAAGAGGCAAATGTCAGCACCTAGAACTCCACAACAGATGAAATTGCAAAGAGAAGAAATAGAACTATTGTTGAAGCAACTAGAACTATGTTGATACAAGGAGATGTATCGAAAATCTTTTGGAGAGAAGTAGTTAACAATTTTATATATACTTTGAACCGGGTTCTTGTGAAGAAAGATGGAGAAAAACTTGTGTTTATTGAACTGGAAGTGCAGAAAGATGATGAGCAAAACAGTACATAAATAGGTGCTCAACCGATAGATGATAAAGAAGATGATGAATATGAATAATAAGTCACTGCATCGAAACCAGTAATCCCAAGGTATGTAAGGATAAATCATTCAAAAGACCAGATTATAGGTGACAAGAATGCTAGCGTGCAAACTAGAAGAAAAATCAGAGAAAATTTCTGTCTGATTTCCACTATAGAACCGAAGACAATAAGAGAAGCTTTGAAAGATGAAGACTAGTTAAATGCAATGAATGAAGAACTTGACCAGATTGAGAATAACAATACATGGTCTCTTGTTCCCAGACTTGAAGACAGAAATGTAATTGGCACAAAGTGGGTATTCAGAAACAAACTTAATGAGGATGGTGAAGTTGTTAGAAACAAGGTGAGGTTGGTTTCAAAAAGGTATGCACAAGAATAAGGAGAATACTATGGTGAAACCTTAGCACCAGTGGCAATAATTGAAGGTGTTAGAATGTTACTTGCCTTTGCTTCTTTTAAAGGTTTTAAGGTATATCAAATGGACGTTAAATCAATTTTTTTGAATGGTATTCTTGAAGAAGAAGTGTATATAGAACAACTAGAAGGGTTTGCATTGAGTGAGTATGAGAATATGGTTTGCAAACTACACAAGGCACTATATGGATTGAAACAAGGTCCTAGAGCATGGTTTGAAAAATTGCATGCACATCTGATTAAGATAGGATTCTGGAGAATTAGTGAAGACAGTAACATCTATTTGAAGATTGAAGAAGACAAGATGTTGATAGGAGAAGTTTTTGTTGATGATATAATATTTGGTGAGATGATGATTTGTGTATGGCTTTTGTTGATGAAATGAAGAAAGAGTTTGAAATGTCTCTTATCGGTGAGATAAAATTCTTTATTGTTTTGGAGGTCCAACAACTAGAAAATGGAATTTTTATCTGTCGGACTAAGTATGTCAAAGAAGTTTTGAAGACTTTTGGGATGGAAGATTTTAAACTGATTGGTACTCTGATGGTGACAGGTTGTAAATTTTTAAAGCAAGATGATTCACCCTATGTAGATGAGAAGGAATATAGGTCTATGATCAAGAAACTTCATTATGTTGTTCATAGTAGACCGGAATATAGGTCTATGATCGGGAAACTTCATTATGTTGTTCACAGTAGACATGTTGTTGGTTTAGTTGCAAGGTTTCCAAAGAGTCCTAAGGAGACACACATGAAAATGATAAAAAGGATATTCGGGTATTTGAAAGGAACAGTTGATTATGGTTTGTGGTATCCCTACTATGATAATTTTTCTTTGAAAGTTTTCACAAATGCGGACTAGGCTGGAAATGTTGATGGTCGAAAATGCACAACTGATGGAGCTTTATTTTTAGGTGGAAGACTAATGTCACAGACAAGTAAGAAACAATCTCGTATTTCACAATCTATAGTTGAAGCTGAATATGTGGCAGCATCGATGAATTGTACACAGGCTATTTGGATGAGACATGTTTTGGAAGGTTTCAAGGAAGATTTGAATAGATTGGTGATTATTTATTGTGATAACACTAGTGCTATTAATATTTCTAAAAACCATGTGTTGCATGCAAGGACAAAGCACATTGAGTTGAAGTATCACTTTCTGAGAGAAAGAGTATAGGAGAAGAAAGTGAGGATGGAACATGTGTCTAGCCAAGAGAATTTAGTAGATATATTCACTAAACCTTTGCCTAGGACAACCTTTGAATATCTCAAAGGTAAATTAGGGGTTGTATCCCTACATAAGATCAATTAAGATGCTAGTGATGAATCAATCCGATGGATTCATTGATATCTTTCACTTTGGATTGATGAGATGAGGGCTACTCCTCAGGGGGAGAAGCTAAGATGTGGTAAATAAGAGGTGACAACAACAACAAAGATGAAGACAGAAGATGCATTTGCACCTTTGGCATTGTTGTCAAAGGGGGAGAAGAAATATAGCAGACATGGGGAGAAGAATAAAAAGAAGGAGAAGAAATATAACTGGCATAATAAATGCAAAGGAGAAGGAGAGCAAGTGAAGATCAGATCAGTGTAGCATGATAAGTTTTGATGATGATTCTACCAGTGTTACCATCAATGCCAAAGGGGGAGAATGTTGGCATATTGGCATAACTGATGATGATGTTGATGTACCAATATAAGGACTTTTGGTGATGATATATTGAAGGATTGTTGGTGATGATATAGTTGATATGATGAGGAGAATGATGGCATGGTGATGAATGATCGGTATAGTTATTTGTGTTGATTGGTGACTTGATGATCAGTTATTTGTGTTATCATTGATGGTAACTATTGCAACCTTGTTCTACTATGTTCTATCATGTTTACTCATATTTACTTTGTCATCTAAGTTGATCGATAAACTATGGAATATATTTCACTGTCAAAATGTTAAGTTGCATTTAACCGGTAAGAAGGAATAGTGAAGAAGATAATTGCAGTAGAGATCCACGATGATTCAAGAGTTACGGTTTAGAATATGTGTTTATGACATTGTAATGAGTCTATGACCAGAACCACATCATGTTTTGATAACTGGAAGTGATGATTGTAATTGGTTGTTGTATTTTCTGTAGGGTTTTAGTAGGGTTTAAGAACTGGTATCTAAATCTCTTGACCGATGATGTTTTATGGTTTGGCGGTGTATTTTATCATGTTGGTAAGTTGGTGATGACGTGGCACAATCTATGTTAAGTGATAAGATGTTGTTTTGGCACATACAAGGAGTGAATTTCTTGGGAATAAGCGAAGTGCTTAGCAAACTATGAAAAGGGTTTAACAACTTAGCAGATCGATATGTTATGATGAGTTATGATCATTCAATGGTTGCAATTGTCTTGTAAATTGTTGTATTGATCTATGTGATGATCTGTAATGATTTATAAATATTTGTGATGATCTATGACCCTAACTCATAATGTCTAAGGGTTTTGTAACCGATAAAGTTGTAAAGTTCATTTAGGTCAAAGTTTGTGATCGTTTATTGTGTCGGTGGCTAGAAGAAGAGTGTGTAACCGAACCTGTGTGTGTGTGTGTGTGTGTGTGTGTGTGTGTGTGTGTGTGTGTGTGTGTGTGTGTGTGTGTGTGTGTGTGTGTGTGTGTGTGTGTGTGTGTGTGTGTGTGTGTGTGTGTGCAAGAGAGAAGTAGATTGGAGTTGAAAAGAATCTGTACAAGCAAGAAGAGAGTTCTATTTTCAGATCATTTCATTTTTATTCCCTAACAGTTGTAGCAGACTTAAAATACCTTAATCGAGTAGGTCCTAATAGGCCTAATTGTATAAATCCCTTTACCGGGTGACTTATTAATTTGGGTTTAAATCCTTTTGCAAGGTTACTCCTAACAGAGTAAAGCTCCTAACAGGGATGAGGTAGATCCCTTAACCACAGGACTCCTAACATGGTTTGCTCCTAACCGAGGATCATTGTAAGCTCCTAACCGGGCTAAGCTCCTAACAGGGCACATTCTGAAAGAGTGCAAAATTTTTGTGGGTACCAATTCCCATTGTGGTTTTTCCCTTATTGAGTTTCCACATGAAAATCCTGGTGCTCATGTGATGGTTGATTTCTTTATGTGGTGATTTGATATCTTTTATTTACATGCATATTGATGACCACATGAATGAATAAGCTTGATAAATCTGTTTAAGCGGATGAATGAGTGACTACCAGTACTGGTCATGAATTATTTTGAAGAAGTATTTGGAGATTGTTGAAAGTCTTAAGTTTATTGTTATTACTGATTCACCCCCCCCCTCTTTGTAATAACCCGATCCTCACAATAAAAAAGTTTGAGACATAAAGAGGGAGGGGGAAACAAAGAGAAAAAAGGAACAAAGAGAGAGAGGAGTAAGTGTTGGCATTGCTTGAAGATTGCAATGAATTATATAGTGTTGTCATTGATGTCAATAGTAACCAGTAATGGAGTTGTATTGCAACCGGTAGTAAAGCAATGATGGAAACCGGTATTGGTTTTTGAAGCAGAGTGATCAACTGGTAACCCTAACCAGTTGATATACCAAACCCTAAACTGATGGAGCTTGGTGAATCGGTTATGTTGATCTATGATCGAATGGTGATCGAAGATGAAGATGCCATGTATGCATGATGCGTGTGATGAGTTTCAAAGTGGTTTTGGTGCGTGAAGATAATTGTTTATCTTAGGAATGAGCAAACGCATAGCATGAAGTGATAACCGCATGATGAGCTACAGGATTTGATGTGCAGTGATCCGGGAGCGATTGAAGTTGTCTAAAACAATGTGTAGTTGATTGTTGTGAAATCTAACAGTCATGTTTTAATCGATATGTTTGTAATCTCGATGAGAGTTGTAGGTTTTGTGATGTGTTACCGACTTATTGTATTTGCTTATAAGGTCGATGAGTTGTTTTGTAATTGTGTTGACAATTTGGTTAAGTGTGGTAGTGTGATTGTTGTCAAACTAGGAGTGTCTATAGAATGTTTTGAAGGAAGATAGGAGCATAAAAGGATCTGACTAAGCAAGATAGTTCTATTACCAGATCAACAAAGACCTTGTTGTTCTCTAACCATTACAACAGTTAAATCCCTTAACCGGGTAAGCTTTAACAGGCTTGGTGTTGTCTAAATCCTCTAACCAAGTGATCCATTAGCTTGGATTTGAAATCCTCTATCGAGGTTACTCCTAATAGGGTATTGCCTTTAACAGGGTATTGTAGTCAATCCCTTAACCGGGTGGTCCCTAACCGGATTTGTTCTTAACAAATATTATTGTATAAGCTTCTAACAAGGCTTGGCTCCTAACAGGGCAAACGTCGGAAGAGTTCAGAATATTTGTGGGTATTCATCTCCACCCTGGTTTTCCCCGTTTGGGTTTCCACATGAAAAATCATTGTGTCAAGTGGTGAATGATTTTGTGGATATGTTTTGATATGGTAAAGTATACTTAAACGTCATATTTTATTTATAAATTCTTGTTGGATTTTTGAGTTTGACTTGAGTCTTAAACATTTAATTGGAGTGGGAAAGAGAGAATTTTCTAATGCAAAATACTTGGCGAGCACCAAATGATTTTTGAATTGGGAAATACCAACCCTTTTGGTTGTATTTACCTTGTGCATCTAATAGAGTTAGATGACCATTTCATGCCAAATATTTTTTTGGGAAAGATAAAAAAATTCACATATTTTTGGTCGTGCTCTTGATTAGGTTTGCAGGTCTTTCGATAAAAAAAAATAAAAAACACCATTATCACATTGATCTCTCTCTTAGCTATCTGACCATATTTTTTTTCACAATGTGATTATGTTAAGGATTTCATCTTCAATTTATTCTTTTATTGTGTCATTTTTTTTGTCAAAAAGCAACTTATGCTATTTTAGATATAGTATTTTACTCATTCATCAAATATTGAAGAAAATTACATTTTTAGAAACTATATTTCATTCTTAAAGTTGATTTTTTTCTTTATTTTTTATTATATTTCTAAAAAAATAGGGTGGAGCAAGCTCAAATTTTTGTTTTTTAAGACATCCCCACTTCAAAAATCAGTAAAAAATTATATATTCATTAAAAATAAGCCAAAAAATATGACATAAACTACATGGTGTTAGCTAATTTCCCATCAAAGTGAGTTTTCAAATTATAAAGAGTTAACATTTTAGGGGAGCCAGAACAAAAACTACATTATGCTTTTTTGATAAAATAGGATCACTTTGTGTGGCCCAACCTTTTGAAACTCATAAACTCCACTTTTTCAAAAATTGATAGTAGTTTAAAAAGTAGATTTAGAGAACTATAACTCTTGTTTTCATTGCAAGATTCAAATTTTGAGTGTAACTATCTTTAATTTCTTGTCAAAGTTCAGACTTTGTTAATTTCAAAAAAAAAGGTGTCATCTTAAAATCCCCTTTTGGTCCCCCATGTTGGTGCACTTACACATTGACATAGTTCCTTATATATTGGTGCATAATGTCAAATATAATATGAAATCAAAATGTTGTTTATACCACTATAATATACTTATCGTGAATATTCTCTATCCATCTATCCATCATCCCTATCTCCTTCCATCTATCTTCTCTCATGTCTTTTTATCCTTCATTCTTGAATCCTACCATTCATTTTAAGAGCACATTTATGTTCTTTAAACCCACTATTCCTCCTAATGGGGCATTCCAAACTCCCTCCGCATTATCATTTCTCACCCTTATAGTGACTAGGGCATCATGCCACTAATACTCATTATTTTACACCTACTATATTTTATTCTTCTTTGATACAATAGCATATTTTATATAGTCATGATGCATATCATAGAGAAGCAAAATGCAGACACATCAATTTTTACATGTCTGACAACAATTCACTTCATCTAGTCCTAGTCAAGTAAATAAATTATTATTATTATTTATTGAATTAATTCATTCATTCGTTACCTTTATCCCCCTTAAATAAATTTATATTTATTTAATTAATCTAGCCTTATCTCATCAAATCTTGGACAACTAAATCAATTAACTAATACCTTACTAATTAATGATTTAGGCTAATTAATCTATAATCATGTGCACATGTGATAATAATTCCCTTTTCAATAAATCTTAATTTCACATTCTCCACCTTCTTAGGAATGTGCAACAAGAATTTTTTTTAATCTTGTCTCCCAAGATTTTAAACATCTCACCAAATCTTATCAATCCACTATTTCCTATGTGCATTCCCCTTCATTGATCTTGTAACCACCCTTTCTAATTAATCCCCTTTTGACATTTGTCCAATCCATTGCTTTAGAGTTCTCATCAAATATAAGGCCTACATTCATTAAATATATCTCTTACGCCTCATAGGACACTTGTCACATGACCACAACTTCAATCCATCTTTTCATCTTTCTCAAATCCTAACCATCCACAAACCAACACATCGTGGTCCTTGACTACCCTCTTCAAAATTCTATTAATGGAGGTCTCTCACCCCATTTGACCACCACTTCATCATACCCTAGTTTTATGTCATTTTCTATTCAATATACCTTCATCATGCCTTTATGCTATCTATTTTTTTAATCAATCATCCTTTTCCTATCACCGTGTTGTTGGTTTACTAAGCGACCATACTCCATACATCATCACATATCAAAAGAGAACATCAAAAGAGTATTGGGTGTAAGTCTCTTCTATCTCAATCAAAGAAGGAAGAGAAAAAAGGTAAAAGGTTCTTCATTTATTTGAATCTTTATGTTATTACCTTTGTTCATTTTTTTGCCTTCAAAATTTTGATTGGATTTACACAATAGGATTCAGTTGTTAGCTTATTGACCTTGGCATCAGTTTGATTCATACTTATGACAATTATGACTAACATAATTAAAATTTATTTTATTCCTTAAATAAAATAATTGTTAAATATTGATGAACAAAAGATTAAATTATTTAGTTAAATTGGATTTTTTTGAATTTTTAATAGTTTTAACTTTTTCTTGACTAACATATTAATTTAATTAAATAAATATAGTATAGTTATAAATAATAGTAAAATAAAAGAGCCAAACAAAGTAAATTAAGAAAAAGTAAATCTTATAATTCATTTGATAGTACAAATAAATAAGTTTTGTTGTCATAATATTTGCATATGATTATTACATTGATAATCAAATCAAGGATTAATGCAATATCTCAATAAGAAAGTTAATGACAATCATAATTAAACCAATAATGAATGTCAAGAATCATATTGTGTTGATAAAGAAGGTTATATCATTCATAATTAAACTGATAACAAAAATTTAAGACTTGTGTAATGGCCATCATCTTCAAAGATCGGCTTCTTCGAACAAAAATGCATTCTTTGACCAATAAATGCATTGCAACTATCGTTTCTATTAAATAATTGATACACCTAGCAAGAAAGCCTTTATACAAGATGAAACAAAATTGTTTTACACACACAAACTTACATATTTATTATCAATGTCAACACACCCTTCATATGTATATGTAGACTCATATGTGTGTATTAAATAATTGATAAACCTAGTAGTGAAGCTTCTATGCAAGATTAAACAAAACTAACTTGTTTTGATTATGTATATCAACTTACATATTTATTATTAATGTCAACATACCCCCTTGTATGTATATGTAGACTTATATTTGTGTATATGTTCTCTTGACTTACATTTTTTTTTTCAATTCCAATATTCTTCAACTATCAAAGTGAATAGATACAATGACCTTTAAAAAGAGATTTCGAATAATAATAAAAGAATCAAAATTATTTCATTTTATTTTTACAATAAAAAAAATCTAATGTCTCAAAGAATTATACGTTACAATAGAAACTAGATTATTGTGACAACCCATCCACAAGGTAATAAGCTAGTTTTTTAATTATATTATTTATTTGATTTACATATAAATATGATTACAATTGTTATAGTTGATCTTGATTTCTAATATATTTCATATCCACTATTAAATTTGAGTTTACTTTTTAAAATAAATATTTGTTGAATATAATGAACGGATAATTTAGTTGTTTAATAAAATAGAAATTATAATAAATTTAACTTTTTATTAATTAATGTATATGATTTTAAATAACCATAAAATAAAAAATAACAAAATGAAATAAGTAAAAAATAAACATTTCAATTCATTTGAAAGTACAATTTTTTTTTAAGCAAAAGTGGCAAGCCATTATAATTTTATATATTTAATAGTAGATAGAACAAAAACTTGGTTCAAGCAAGCATACCGACAGGAAAGAACCAAGAAGAAAACCTTCGGTTATAACTCGTAACTGACTCACTAGATCCCATTACATTTACAATAGATAGACCCCCTTTACATTTTCAATAGATTGAATCCCTTTACAATTGGATAGATAGATCCCCTTTACAATTTCAAGAGACAGACCCCCTTTACATTTTCAATATACAGATCCCTACACATTTGAACTATAGCCCTTAAAGTACTATCGGGACGAAAGGAATATTATACATAATTACACCAATAATTAATGTCAAGACCCATATGATGGTCATCTCTCAAGAACCTTTGTTTCCATCAAAAATATATTCTTCGACTCATATATGCAAATAAACCCACTATTACCCATATTATGGCTCTTCCATAGTAATTTAAAGTGTTACTTACGCGTGGAAATAAAGGGAGATTTGCTAATGTATGCACTTTATGGTGAACAAGAAGACCCCTTTCTCCTTGATACCTCTCTCTACATTATGGACAACTTTAATATCTTTGTTGCTAGCATTTGGAGGAGGCATCTTTGTGGCGGTGGCACCAGACCATATAGTTGCAGCAACCATTATTTTGAATATGGTGATAATTGTTCCAATCTGGATAAAAATAATGATTCTTTGTTCCAAGAAATACATCTTTAGAGAAAACAAAAACTACCTTTAGACTCTCGTAATACTTGTTGTCGCTGAAATCATAGTTTTCTTTTATTGGATGACTACTACATTTTTGATAGTTCTGATAGTGGTGATAGTGCAGCTTGGGTTCCTCATTGGGCAGAGGAGATACTTGCATTCAAAAAAAATATCCAAAGGTGATGGGCATGACATATACACCAGACCATACATATGTAATGCCCATCATGGAGATTTTTTTTTTACCACAAGTATCTCCTCCACCTAATCAGAAATTCAAGCCGCACTATCACCACTATCAAAACTATCAAAAATGTAGTATCGTCCAATAAAAGAAAAGTGTGATTTCAATGACAACAAGTATTACGAGTCTAAAGGTAATTGTCCTCTTCTCTAAAGAAATATTTCCTGGAACAAAGAATCATTAGTCTTATCTAAATTGGAACAATTATCACCATATTCAAAACAATGGTTGCTACAACTGTATGGTTTGGTGCCACCGCCACAAAGATTCCTCCTCCAAATGCTAGCAACAAAGATATTATAGTTGTCCCTAATGCAATGAAAGAGGTATCAAGTAGAAGGTGGTCTTCTTGTTTACCATAAAGTGCATACATTAGCAAAACTACTGATGAAATTGAGCTACATAATGCTCATGCATCACAAATAATCACTGCAATCAACACTGCATTTACTGAAATAATTTGGGCTTTCCACGTTGATTTTTCAAGTCATCAGTGAGTGCTTACTTGAGTCATGTGTCTCTTTTGGAGTCCTTTGCGCACCATTTATTTCTAGCAACCATATAATCTACCAAAAAAAAAAGCCACATATTTTATATCAAAAGGAATTTATTTCCATTCAAGGTATCCATATAGATGAAGAAGACTGTAAAATTGGCTTTAAATGTAGATAATTTTATGTTTAAATTAAAGTAAATGCTTGGAAATTGATATTTTCTACACATAATTTTTAAAGGAAATGAACTTTTATAATCTCAATATAAGATGTGAACAATATTTGAATCTCTTAATTAAATTAAATTTAAACCTGAAACAATCATATGGAATTAGTGACAGTTTAATTTAATGTCTAGTTGATTGCATGGGATTTGTGAAGTAGGTTAAGGTTTAAGAAGGGCAATTTATTAATGTGAACCTTTATGTTTCAAATAAATATTAGCCTTTTCCCCTCAACAAAATGCAATTAAAGTGACCCACGCCAATAGCAAATGAATGTCTATCTTATGATTTGTAGTGACTTTTCATATCGAATTTTCACTGATATTTTCCTTAATTTTGCAAGGGTTTTTGAAATTGTGGGGACATAATTTTTCTTCTAATTTTCAAAAAAATCATTTAAAAAAAATATAGTTAATGTAAAATCTCTAAAATTGAGCCTGAAGCTGAAAATTTGCTTTATAAAACTAGGAAAAATCCTTATAATTTTCCCATGGCTAGAAAGAGAAGACTAGAAGACACCTCTAGAAAGAAAAAAATTCATTAATGGTGGTCTATGCGAAACACGAGGTTCGAAGAGTTGTTTGAAGATAGATCTTCAACCTAAAACCTCAACGCCCGTGCCCTCTTCATCCTCACACCAGGCCACACCTGTTACCCCGAGCATCGAAGTCATACGCCAACCAGCCAGACTGACTAGATTAAGAAACAGTTTCCTTAGGGCAGGTCATGGCATCCTCACAAAGCCAATCCCCTCCCCAATTAGGATGTAAGTTCAGACCCACAGTTTAGAGTAAGAAAAATCATATCTGCAAAGATGACCTGTTGTAATTTATTCACCGTTGTGCTTAATGAATAGCAATCTGTCCAAATTTTCCCAACAAGAAAAAGAAATTGGTTGCTACTTGAAGATGGAAACCCCACTCTCTGTCAAGTCTTTAGTAGATGGATTGGGTGACAGGCTATCATTACTCAAGGAGAAAGCTTATATGTCGGCTCATGGGCGCTTTCCATTAAATCAAAACAATTAGGTTATGGGTATAAGAGAATTGAAAAGCAATTGGAAACCAAAAGGGCATTTCAGGGCCATCTTCCCTTCGGAAGATCGGGCCTATAAACTTGACCGTGGCTATGAATCATGGCATTCAATCCTGGTGGAGACCTTCCAAGTAAAGTTCTAGTTTGGGTAACATTTCCAATTCTTTCGAGTAAATATTAGCAAGCGTACTCACTTCAGGAGAAAAATAGGTGGTGTTATTGGAGGATGCTTAACAATATTTTTTGGTGGAGAGTTTTTATATCAATTTTGATAGGCTGAAATCAGTTTGGTTCAAATAAAGGGTATCCATTCCTCATTCCACTTAACAAAAACTTAATCTCTGATGAAGAATTAAAGATCCATTGACTACTCATAATATTTAACTTCACAAAACAAAGGTTGTTCTCAGTTAGATCAAAATTCATGTTAACATTAGTTGGGAGAAAGAGTTTGCCCCACCACGCAAGACTAGGATAGATTAAAGCAGTTGATCAAGAGCAAAACAACAATAAGAAACAAGAAGAAGAGAAGAGTGTGGTACAAGGGGACCTGCAAGACGATCTCAATCAAGCATCGATCTATGGAAAATAACAGCCAAATACCACATGGTAAGGGAGAGGACAAATCCCAAAGAGGCTACTCATGAAAAGGCAATCCATCAACTCAACCAGCCAAGTAGATAACACTTCAAATCTCGTCGGGGCACTTAAAACAGCCAAAAAAAAAATCAACACTTTAAAAATCCCTTTTGAGGCACTCAACCATCTTGGATCAATGATATCGATCATAGTAGCAAGGAACCAATGACAAATTCTTTTCAAACCTATCTTCACAAGAGGATAATGGAGGACATCACTATAGACCAGCAAAAGAGTTGAAGAAGCCATTAAAAGACTAAGTTGCCGGTTCGGGTTTGGGTTCCGGTTCGGGTTCGAAGAACCCGGTACGCCGGTACGGCAAAATTTTGAAAAGGGGTTTGGGTTCGTTTGGGTTCGTTAGTACAAAAACATGTAAATTTATATATATATATATATCAAAGCCTATAAGCATGAATTAAAATATGCATGTCACATAGCATCATATGAACAACAAAACAAACATAAACTTGTAATCATAGCATCATGATCATACCATAATTGATAATAGCATCATATACATCAAGTTTAATATCAAAATGACAAAATATTCAAGTATCATTGTTTCAACTTTCAACAATATAAACTTAAAAGTTTAATCATCAAATGGATCATCTAATTCTTCATCCTCCTCCTCCTCCTCCTCCTCATCCTCATTGACATTGACATTACATGAGCCAATGCCACTTGCACTTGCACTATAAGTTGGCTCAATTTCCGAGTCATCAAGTGTCAATGCAAGAAGCTGAGAACCAGGAGCATCCAAATCAGTATGCTCTGGCTCTATATCCCACATCTTTGTTTCCCCTTGTGTGTAGTCATGTTGTTTGTGTGAAAGAAGACGTAGGTTGGAATGCACATATACTAAATTCTCCGCTCTTTTTGATAGCAGCCTATTGCGCTTTACTGAGTGGATGAAAGAGTATGTGCTCCAATTTCTTTCTGAAGCAGATGAACTAGCAACCTATGAAGACAAAGTAAACAATTAAAGTTATACATTAATAAAAATAAAATTACTAGCAACCTATGAAGACAAAGTAAACTATAAATAAACTAAAACTTGTAAATTAAAAATTTTAATTAATTAAACTTACTTGTGATAAAACTTTTATAGCGAGGGGTTGTAGGTGTTGGAAGCATGTGCCATGGAAGTACCACCGGCTATGAGCATCTTTCTTGGATCTATGACGAAGTGCATCAACACTTAGACCATTCCCATTTGCGAATTCTATGAACTCATTTGTAACAACATCTCGCAAATCATCATCGGGATATAGTCTAATAAATGCTGCCTTATACCCATCAGATACTTCTAGATCTCTCCATGGTGGAATCCTTCCTGGTTTATCAAGAAACTGATTGCTATAGTACTTAGGTGTCAAGGCATAGGCAAGAAGGTGCAAAGGAGTGGTCATCTTATTCCACCTCTCTACAATAATTAATTCCAGTTCTTTGAAGAATTTCTCCTGAGGATCATTCTCTTTTTCATTTATAGTGAACTTTATTTTTTCAAGCATTGAATCAATGCCATCATAAATCTCACCTATGCAAGGCCTATCCATGTCTGTATAGCGAATCATGCTCATGATGGGCTCAATGATACTTAGGAGATATGTAACAAGATCCCACCATTTCTCATCCAATATTCTATCCCTAATTTTTCCTGCCCTCTCAGTGCTACTTTGCTTCCATACAGTCCAATTGGTGCTGATCACCATATTGCATAGTGCCACTCTAACTTTCACAAGTCGTCTTAAGACGATTGTGTTTGATGCAAAACGGGTCTCAGCAACCTATAACACAAATTAATGCCAAATTATTAAAAAATAAAGCCAAACTTTAAAGAAGAATACACAATATAGCTTACACAATGATATTATTAACATTGAAAATTCAAAAAAATCAGAAAATGTAAAATTAAATTACTATTTCACTTACCTTCAATAGCTCCAAATTCGAATAGGTTCTAAAAATCCCTTGAGACATGTGGTGGTTTGTGATGAACATCTGGATGTCCTCAGCCTCTGCATACACATCTCTGATCCATTTTATTTTTTGCCCAATCCTTTGTAGCATAAGATTGAGTGAATGTACCGCACAAGGTGTCCAAAAGATGTGATCATAGCGTTGCTCAACCAACAAACCAGCAGCTCTACAATTTTTTGCATTGTCCGTTATGACTTGGACAACATTGCGGGGTCCCACAGACTCAATGGCAGAGATGAGAATTTCTGCAATAAATTCGCCATCTTTTATTTCGCCCTCACAATCCACAGCTCTCAAAAACATTGCCCCTTTAGGGGACACCACTATGACATTGATCAAGGGACGGTTTTTAGCATCTTTCCACCCATCTGAAACAATTGTTACACCTGTCTCAACCCACGAATCCCTTATGGGTTTCAATGCATCTTCAACCCTCTTCACCTCTTTCTCCAATAATGTTCCACGTACCTTCTCATAACCGGGGCCCTTATACCCTCTTGGTGCCTCATTAACACTTTTTATCATTTGCTTCCAATATGGGGAGCGAACAACATTGAATGACAAACCATTTGCATAAATGCACCTTACTATATCTTGATCAGCATTGTCTCTACTCTCATTTTGGAATGCGGTTTCTAAAGGCCCTTTTGTTCTTTTACGTGTCAAGGGTGGTTCACTTTGAGGTTCATTTGTGGCAAAGAAGGGGTGGTCTTCTACTACAATACTGGGATTAGAAGGGCCTTGCATTCCCCTTGTTTTCTTTGATGCGGTTTGGTTCAATCTACGGGCTTCCCTCTCTTCTGCCGCCTCATGCTCCCTAATATATTTCATCACTATCTCATCTGGTATAGGTTTACCATTTTTGCCAGGGCATTTTTTGATGCCTCTTCCTTTTATTCCACACAAATGGCCTACCACTCGATAATATGAACTATTACGTTCAATATCACATCCATGGCATTTCCAACGGAATCCCCCACCTCCCGGAAGTTGTTTTATAATGTCCACATATTTCCATAAGGGAGAATTTGGATCATTTCTTTGTTTTGCAATTACTTGTTCATTGCCAATGGAGGAAGATGTAGATGCCATTCTAGTTCCTATGGCAAGAAATAAAATAAACATATTCAAAAACAAAAACTAAATAATGAAAAAAAATTCAAGTTTCATGTTTGACAATTTGTGAAACAAAAATAGTTGGAAAAAAATGTTTAAAAACCTACCTCTTGCTGCCAATGGAAGCTTGAAAATGTATGGAAATGATGCTGCAACACTTGTTGAAGCTTCTAAAATCAGTCTTCAACTCCTCCTCTTTGATCTTGGAAGCCAAATTTTGTTCAACCTCTCTTCAACCTGCTCTCATAAAAAATTTGTTTGCAACACAAATGAGGTGAAATGTGTCAATAAGATGTTTTAGAAGTGTTTTTTAGGTTATAATTTTCGCTTTTTTTAAGGTGGAATTGAAAATAAAATAAAATTTGGTTTGTTTTTTAACTTATTGGGCCGCCCAGCCACGCGGGTTCGACTGGGTCCGCCCGGGTTCGACTGGGTTCGACTGGGTTCGACCCGGGTCGAACCCACCCTGGGTTTTACGAACCCTGGTCGAACCCAGGTCGAACCGGACCCGTACCACGGACCCGGTCAAACCCGGACCCGTACCAGGGCTTCCCAGGGGCGAACCCTGCAACTTAGTTAAAAGACAATCTATATACTACAAGTATTTGAAGAAGGAAAAAATGGGCAATTTGTAAAACCACACAATATTTAGGCACTTCTCACATCATTAGTAGACTCCTCTAAACAAACAGATAAATATAGGGCCACAAACAGTAAGAAGATGACCCAGCTAAAGTTCAAAACCTACATATTTCTACAAAACAAATTCACAAAATGAAAGAAAGAAAATTCACACACGAAGCCTTCAAGTGTAATGTGGAGTCTGAAGCATCCCTCAAAATGAAAGAAGAAAACTCAGGCACGAAGCCTTCAAGTGTAACGTAAAGTCTGAAGCATCCCTTCGTCACATCATAGGCTCATCTCACAACCAACAAACAAGTAATGCAGATTTCTTGAGTTGAGTAACATTACATATGATTTTTGAATAAAATAACAGGTTTATATTGGTGATCTATTATCACCATGATTTAACCACATAAGTGAAGATCATAGATTCTAGTTATATTTTTATATTGTTCATGATGTCAAGAAAGTGATGTTTTGGAAAATGTAGAAAAAAAGAGTAGATATAAATTGGAGCTCTATAATTGTAATCAAGAAATTTAGGTACCTATGGGTCCATTTTGGTTGAATGACTTAATATAATTGCATAGCAACATGTGGTGCGTTCTTGTGCTAAGTTTGGTTCATTTCCTAATTTTTTTGTGTCCTTATTTATGCCCACTTACACACATTTCTATACATTGAACATTATCCTAACCCCGCTTACACCTATTTCTACACATTTGCTTCATTATTAGTCTAGACTTCCACAAACTTGCCCCAAATCTTAAGATTTCACATATTCTTGACTTGGATCAATCTTGCAACACTTGGGATTGACCCCAAATTCTCATTTCTAGAATTTAAATTGATGACTCATACCTTTTCCAACTAGCTGGGAGTTGACTTGGTAAATGTTTAGACAATAAATTATTCTATCTTGGCATTTAAGGATATTCAATGCATAATTAATTTATAAGGTGACTAAAAGGAGAAATAATTCTAGGAACATTTTGATTTGGAGCTTATAATGAATGCATCTAAATTAGGATTATAATTTGTTTATAGACCACTTTAATGCTCTCTCCCAACATTGACCCAAGGCCATAATGTCAAATTGACAAGGGAGTTGATTGGGAGAACTCGATCCCCACAATTTTGTAGCTTTCCCCAAGAGACTTCTAAATGTCATCTATCCTTGTGCATGTTTAAATACTTAGATTGATGTGAAGCTAGTTTCAAAAGTCCATAGTCTGTTGGATCAATTCTCCATCTAATATGATAATAGCTTTATACCATTTGGGATTGATCTCGAGCTACTCATATTCAAGCTACAAAGAATCATGGGTCTATGCAAAGTTTGAGAGAGTGAACAAAATGAGAATATCAACATTAGTGAGTAGGTTTTGCACGATATCACCATTGTTCTTCATCATTGTTCCCTAAGCTAAATGCCTTATCCATTCTCCTTTAATTTCTAAAAACAAAATTCAAATTATCAAATTCTTAGCTCTTGTTAATTAATGTTAATTGTGCTTTATTGCTTGCATGTAGTTACAACACTCGAGTCTTAATTTTGCAGGGGTTTTTGGACATTTTCTTTCTATTAAAAAAAATCAGTCTTAATGTTTTCTGTTAATGACATCTGTATTAGTTTGCTTTCAAACTCACATTACAAAATATAAGCCAGTTTTCAAGAGAACGAAATTACTTGAATGTAGTTACAACACTCAAAAACATGCACTTTGATGTGGCTTTCTACAGAACAGTTTTTTATGCCCTGTCTGTACGTTTGCATCATGCATTACAATTGAGGGTTTTGAATCTAATCTCCATCTTTTATGCTTTTGAAGATGACCATTCCCAGTTGAAATTAAAAAACAAATTTTAACACGGAGGACAAAGGAGCAGAGAGAAAGGACGCTGTTCTGTTTGAGGAAAATGATAGCTCTGAGGCCTTGCTCTTTTTTGGGACCTGAGCAAGATTATCCCACTTTGGTGGCTTTCTAGTCATTCCACTCTTTCCATGGTGGTCTCTAGCCTAGAATATGGAGAAACTATTCTAATTACTAATGTTTATTCTACGACTGACCTCTGGGAGAAAACTCGGCTTTGGGCTCATATTAGGTATGTTTTACCCTTTGCTCCTTATCTTCCTTGGGTTTTGCCTCGCGATTTTAATTTGACGCTAAGTTTGGAAGAGAAGGGGAGGCATGGCTTAGTTGGATCACTTTTCTGTTTTTTTGCGGCAGAATATGGACCTTCTCAATTTAGTTCACCTCAAACCGTTTGATGGGGTTTATACATTGTGGTGATGAAGCTATTCCTGAGGGTTTGTATAGATTTCTGGTCTTTATATTTTGGGTGGCAGATAGTTTGGTCATTAGTTCTAAGATCCTTGATTGGAGTTTTAGATCACTGGCCTAAATTAAATTTTCTGCCACTTCTTTTTCAGCTTTTTTACAGGGGAGGAATAAATCCCAGAAATGCTATGACTGACATTTAAAAACAAACAGAAATAAAAGCTTCAGCTTGACTATTCTGAAGCTTATGTGGGGAAAGAACTCTTGCGCACTATTTTGATTTATAACTTCAAAAATAATTGCTTGGATTTAACTATCGCATTTGTCATGGAAAAAAGGGCTCAAAAGGAAAGCAGGGGAATGCTTCAAACACAAAGAAAGGAGCATTAAATTAACATAGTAGCAGGAACTATGCAAAATAAATGAATCACTTACTCCTTCGAAAAGGCGTTCGTCTGTGTCAGCTTGTTTAAGAAGGTCGGGCTTAGCAGCGATGAGCTGAGCACTTCTGCACAATTAGAAAGATACCCATTATAAAGGAGATACAAAGATACCCATTATAGAGGAGATATCGTTTCTAGGATTCTATAAAATTTAAATGATGCTCAAAGGATACCTTTGCGTCTACTGTATACAGCACAGTGCACAAGCGTTTGGCCATCTGTCCTCCAGTAGTGCTGTGGAAGTGTTAAAGCGAAAGTTCTGCAACTATTTTCTCATGACCTTCCTCAACAGCTTTGAACAACGCAGTTTCACCGACAACATTGGTGATATTTGGCAGATCAGTTTCAGCGGCATCACTGATGATATTTTGTGGGTCAGCTTCACCGGTATCAGTCATGATTTCACCGCCATCATTGATGATATTTTGCGGATCGGTATCACCAGCATCATTGACAATACTATGCGGATCAGTATCACTTGTATCGCTGATATTTTGCAGCTCAATTTCATTTTGCGGAGGACGATCACGTTCCAATAAAACCTCGATTACTTGGTGATGACCTCCAATTGCATTCTAGTGAAAGGCGGTGTTACCTTTTTCAGTTGAGGGATAATCTTGGGAGAGAGGAGGAGGAAGAAGAAGAAGAATTCTGTGTCTCTGTCTTCAGTGTGCCAAAGGAACTGTTGGCAGCTAAGCCGGAAGACAGAGAATTCTTTTACAACAAAAGATGTAACGTATATTAAAGGAATGGAATGATGGTTTTCTGAATCCAGCTTGCAACAAAAGGCGTGTGTATATTAAAGGAATGGAATGATGGTTTTTTGATATATAATTAAAAAAACATAAAAAATAACTTCTATATTTCAAAATTTTAAACATAAAATTACAATATTAAAAAAATCAAACATACATGAACATAATAATCTATATATATAGGCAAACCTTAATATTTAGCCATAATATTAAATACTATAATTTAGCCTAAAGCTTTGCTTATGAACATAATATTTAGCCAAACCTAAGTAACCCTAAGCTTAATCTTACCATAATTGAAACCTAAACCTAAACTTAACTCTAACCCAAGAATTAATTACTACCTATAACTTGAATTAAACCCTAACCCCATTTCAATACTAACACTAAAAATTAAACGCTAACCCTATAAATTACTACTTATAAATTAAACCCTAACCCTATTTTAATACTAACACTAAATAAACTACAATTGAATTGTAATACTAACCTTATCCTTTATTGAGCCCTACTCCTAGCCCTCACATTAATTATAATTGAATCCTAACTGTAACCTAACCCTAAACTTAACTATAAGCCTAGAATTAAACACTACCTACAACTTGAATGCTAATCTAACCATAATTGAACCCTAACCCTAAACTAAACCCTAACCCTAAGTGAACCTTAATTCTAATTTAATTCTTACCTAACCCTAACCCTAATTGAACTCTAATCCTAATTTAACCCTAACCTTAATGTAATTAAATCATAATCTCAATTTTAACCCCAATTGAAATCTAATACTAGAATCCTAACTATAATTAAACCCTTATCATAATCAAACCCTAACCTTCACAATATCCCTAATCTACCATTTAAACCCTAATCTAACCACAATTAAATATTAAGTGAAGCCCCTATGTCTAACCCTAACCATTAAAGTAACCCTAACAATGATGAAAACCCTAGCTATAATCCTAACCCTAACCATTAACCCTAACCCTCGACATAATCCTAACCCTGACCCTAAATCCTAAGTCTAACCACAATCTTAACCCTAACCCTAACCATAATGTAAATCCAAACCTTAACCATTAACCTAACCCTAACAATGATGTAAACCCTAACTATAGTCCTAACCTTAACCCTTAACCCTAACCCTAGACATAATCCTAATCGTAACCCTAAATCCTCAACCTAACCACAAACTTAACCCTAACCCTAACCATGATGTCAATCCAAACCTTAACAATTTACCTAACCTTAACAATGATGTAAACCCTAACTATAATCCCAACCCTAACACAACCCTTACCCTAACCTTATGATATCAACCCTAACCCTAGACATAATCTTAACCATAACCTAAATCCTCAACCTAGCTCCAAACTCAACCCTAACCCTAACCATGATGTAAATCTGAACCTTAACCATTAACCTAACCCTAACAATGATGTAAACCCTAACTATAATCCTAACCCTAATCTTAAAATTGAGCTATTGATTTTTCTCTAATTGAACCCCAACCCTAGACCCTAAGACTAAAATTAAGCCTAACATTGATATAACTCTAATTTTATCTCTTATCATAACCTTAGTCACAATCCTAAATCTAGCCCTAACCTTAACCCTAAGCACTAAGCCCTAACCCTAACCATAGTCGTAACTTTGACCGTGATGTAAATTCTAACCTTAACCATAGCCCTAATCCTAAAGATAACCCTAACCATGATGTAAAACCTAACCATAATCCCAACTTTAACCCTAACCATAATCCTTTTTCAAACTCTAACTGAAACCATAACCATAACCCAAACCCTAACCATGTTTTAAACCCTCACCCTAATCATAATCCTAAACCCTAGCACTAACCCTAACCATCAAGTTAACCCTAACCCTAACAACATCTCTAACCATAACACTAAACCCTAACCCTAATCCTTACCCTAGATCCTATCGCTAACCATTATTATAACCCTAAATATGATTTTAACACAAACCCTAAGCCTAACTCTAACATAATCCTAAGCCTAACCCTAAACCAAAACCAAAACAATAACCCAAACCCTAAACTTGGCCATGATGTAAATCCTAACCCTAACACTAAACCTAACCCTAAAAATTATGTAAACCGTGAACCATAATCCTAACCCTAACCATGTATTAAACCCCAACCACAATCCTTATCCTAACTGAAATCCTAACCCTAACCCTAACTCTAACCCTAAGCTTGACCCTAGCTATAATCCTAAACCCTAACCCTAACCCTGAATGTGATGTAATTCCTAAACCTAACTATAACCCTATCAATAAACTTTAATATAGTGAAAGCTTATTCACTTATAATTATAATAAAGTTTTTATAAAATTTAAATTATACTAAACTTTATGCACTTTTGAATTATAAGTGCATAAAGTTTATCATACTATAAAGTACATTATGGGTTACATATATAATTAAATGTAGAATATATATTTATTTATGAATTATATAATATAATTTAAAATTTAATATATGAAATTAAATATAAAAGTATATATCAACTTAAATATTAAATATTAAATATTAAATAATATTTAAAATTTAATTTATAATATTTAACTATATATCAAAATAAAATTATATTTAATATTAATTTATAATTTTTGCTTACATTGAATATAGAGATATGTATATAATAGAGAGATGTGCTTTAGTTTGATATATATTTTGATACATATCTCTATATTTAATATTTAATATAATAAAAAAATATATCATAAATATTATAAATTTTATATATATATATATATATATATATATATATATTATTTATAAAATAATTAAAATTTTAAAAAATTATATTAAATATATTTAAATTTAAAATTTTTAAAAATTATATAAAATATATTTAAATTTAAAAAAATTATATAAATTATATTTAAATTTGAGATTTCTATGTACTCACAAGTCTCCTGACACACGCCTTTAGTTGCAAGTCGCATTCAGAAAACCATCATTTTATTCCTTTAAAATACGTTACATCTTTTGGAGAAGCTTATCATTCCATTCCTTTTATAGTATTCAATGAAGGTTATAAGTTACATCATTTCTCATCAAAATGGTGGGTCTGAGGTCCTCCTAGCCTGTATAGTAGGTCTGTCCACCTGATCATCCGAGGCTCCCTCGGTGACGGTGGCTAGTCGATGTCGGAAGGTGTTAACTCCACCGGAAGGTTGGAAGGATGGGAGAATGAACGAGATTCCATACCCCCAGGATGCAGATTGTAGTTTCAGGGCCGGATTGCAGTTTTAGGGATGCTCACACTAAACGCGTACATTGTTTTTAATGTATTTTGGTAACTCTATAACCACCATCACTCCCTTCATGTTCTGCAAGTTACACAAAACGGGACAGAAGTATTCGAAAATGCAGGCTGGTCTTCACGGGCTTTCCTTTACGAAATTCTGAGGCTTGTTGGGCTTTTTTATTTTCTTAATGAATTTTGATATCCGTTACATCTATTCTTTACTATATACAATAGTTTTGTATGTAGCCTATATTTAATGGCTTTTAACCTATATTTATATGGTAATAGTACTCACTTATTATAGGATGAAATTTGTTTCAAATTTTAGCATAGAGACCAGTAAAATTAAACTTTAACAAACTTATGTAAATTACGTTAAGATATCAATTTAAATATAATTGATAAAATAAATCATTACTAAAAAAATTACTTAATTCTTTGTACATGACAATTATATAATATATCATTATTCGGTTTTTTAAATCTTCTTCATAATGGATTCTTTTTATTTTACTATTATCATTTTATCTATTGTTACTCAAAGTTCTAACATATCATGTGCTTGAACCCAAAACACACCACCATCATAGTCACTAATAATTGAAAAGTAATAGAGAATAATTTAGAAATAGAAGTAGGTGGTGGGTTTACCTATTACTCTTTCAATGCCTATATGATAACAAAGAAAAAGATCAATCAATTACTTTGTCTTAAAAACATTTATGACTTTCTAGATGCTTAATTATGGAAACATGTTCCCAATATTTGCAAAGTCAATTGTTATGATTTTAACTTTGGGGTCAAAATGGATAGACCATGGCTCTAGGCACCATAGTACTAACATTTTGGGGTGTAAATATGGTTAGTGAGCAAAGGACTATGAAAAGCTTCAAGAAATGACTATGGGCTGAGCATAATCAAGAATGAGGGATAAACACAAAAATGAGCCCAAAATGAGTGTGAAATTATAGAGGAATATAATTTATGAAACTACAAATAGTTACAAAATAATATCATTATTGCTATCTTTTTTATAGAAGGTCTAGAAAGGTTTGAAGAAGTATATATTAGAGAGTAAAATGTGATATGGAACAATAATTTTTGGAAGGAAAACTAGAAAAGAAAAATGAGTTGAATTAAGGGGGGCAACATGAGCCAAAGGTAGTGAAGGTGAGGATAAACTAATACTAGTGTGAGTGGGAGGTTCTTTATTTTTTGTGACTTGGAGTGGTAATCATTTATATAACCTTAAATTCTCAATAAAAAAATATATAATAATTCTAATAACCCTAATTCTACCTTTAATGAGATGGATGCCCAATTTTTACTCGAGAGTGATATTCTCATGAACAAGTCTTACATGAAACCCATGCTAGGCAAACTTCTGAAAACATGTTGGCTACCCTTCCAAGATTGCAGAGGAGTGTGTGGCTCCCATGTGAACACCCTCAAATGAAAATGAGAGAAAAAATGATCACATGGAAGGGTGACTAATGAGATAAATTCTTCTAAAAACTTTAATAATGAAGATTGTACCAAATAAAGCATCAAAGTTGAACTACCCCTCAAGAAAAGTGCCCAATAGATCTAGTCCTAGAAAAACTAAAATAACTAAATAAGGCTAGAAAAAGAAGTAAATATTCTTTCCCATACTTTTCAAATGTTTTGAACATATTGGTTAATGATGAGATAGAATTTGGGATAGATATAGAGAGGACAAAGTAGTTGGTAGAGGTGAATATGGTCACTAATACTAAGGATTTACTTAAAGAGACTAATAGAAACCTTGTTAGGGTTTCAAGCAGATCCGAAGCAAATATGAACTAGCAATCATATGCAAATTTAAATACAAAAGATAAAGAAATAAAACAGGACATAGATAACACAGAGATTTAACGTGGTTCACCCATAATGGGTTACGTCCACCATACACAGTCGTCCAATCTTTCTTATTATCCAGCAAAAATAGTACATCAACCTTACAAGGCCTTAAGCATCCGAGCCGCTTATAACATGTGTTTTTAGGGCAAAAACAAAGTCGGCCTTTTTAGGGTTTTATTACAATGTCAGTTTTCATCAACAAAAAAATATACCCCCCAAAAAAATTCATTTTACCCGAACCCCTGCCTGGGGCCCGGCCCAGCCCTGGACCCCGGCAAGGATACGTGTTGAGTGTACAATACTTTGCTGATTAGTCACCACATTTGAACAAACCTAACCACAATTGAAGAGGTAAAGTCTTTCTCATTTGTAAATCATAACGATGAGCCCAACAATGATACTTCATTTCCCTCAGATTTAATAGACTCCACCTATCCTAGGGAAATTGAGGATGGAATAATAGATAGTGAGGAAAAAGATATGATGATTGATTTAGAATGCCCTGACCATTGACAAAGGAGAAGGGGGGAAGGGAAAAAAAAACCTCTAGTAAGGGAATGAGAAAAAGGAAAGTAGTAAGTAGAACCAATAGTGATATTAAAGAAGGAAAGAGAGGGAAAGAACAAGATATTCCTGAATGCTTCAATAATTTGTGTAAAAATAGTAAAGAGGACCCCCCTTGAAATGTCAAACATGATTAGATTTATCAGTTGGAATAATATGGGATTGCAATCCCCTAATAGAAAATATGTAGTTAGATCTCTTTGTAATATTTAGAACAAGTAGATGGACTTTCTTCTTCTCTAGGAAGTAAAGTTTGTAGGTTTTCAACTAATCAACAATTCAAAGTCAATTTGGAAAGAGACTATGAGCTTCCATACTACTCATGAGAAAGGAAGGGGGGGGGGAGGATTGCTATCCTAGTAAGCCAAGCTTGGGCCAAATACATTAGAAAGCATGGATACTGTCCTTGCAATAGATGTCTATGGGTGGAAGTTGCTAAAGATAATTTTAAATTTGGCATATACTTTATATGTACTTCAAATGAACATAATGATAGAATTTGCCTTTAGAAATGGATAGCCAGTACCCTGCCAAACATACCATGGGTGTTGGGGGAGAATTTCAACATGATAGAGATTAGGGAGGATAAAAAAGGTGTCAATCCAGGGGATGAAAAGGTAGTGAACCTTATTTTTTGGTGATGAATTCCACTAGAAGGATAAAGAAAGGAGAGAAAGGGGATTTGGTACACCTAGCACAACAACCAAGGAAATTTGAGACTTATAATACTTTTGAATATGTCTTATAAAATTTTTTCAATGCTTCTTTATAGAAGGCTTATTGATATCTTGCCAGAGATTATAAACCAAACATATTCAAGGTTCATCAAGAAAAGATATATTCTTGAGAACCTACTTACTAGTTGGGAAAGCCTTGATTAGGCTAAGAGGAATGGGTAGGAAGTGGGCATGTTGCTCCTTGATTTTGAAAAAGCATATGATAGGGTAGAGTGGTCCTTCATTAAAACAATCATGGAAGCTATGGGTTTTCTAGATGCTTATTTTAAGATGGTGTATTTACTATTCAAATATTCTAATGCACAAATTGATATTAATAGAGAGCTCTATGAGGCCTTCCAACTAGATAGGTCCATTGGGCAAGGTTGTCCACTAGAACCAACCTTATTTGTTATTGCCTTTGAAGGTCTATATTATATTATCATAACTGAATTAGTTCAGCCGAAGGTATAAGGTATTAAAATTTGCAACTCTGCATCTATCCTCGACATATGGTCAAATGACACTGCAGTATTCCTATTCTTAATAAGGACAATGTAAGCAATATGGTAACTAGACTTGAACTATTCTATAAAGCATCTAGATCTAAATTTTCTCAAACCAAATATATCCTCCTTGGGTGGCCTGATAAGAAGCTAGAATGGGTAAACACTTTTGGGTGGCAATGGGAAGGCCTAGATAAGATTGTTAGGTACTTAGGAATCCCTTTTTTATCTCTACCTCATTTCCAAAAATGTGGTACTAGATGTAATCAAAAATTAAGAAGAAATTGGATAACTGGGAAAGGAATTACTTATCCTTGGCCGAAAGACTTCAAGTGTGCCAAAAGATCCTCTCATCCGATTCAATAAACTATACCTCAACTTTGTAGGCTATCATGTTAAGAAAATTTAGAAAGTGATTAGACAATTCTTATGGTTAGATGGTAGAGAAAAGAAAAGGAAGCATGTTGTGTGTTGGTATTGGTGTTGCAGGAGCAGGGAGTTGGGAGGCTTAGGGCTAAAGGACCTTCGAAAACAAGGGGTGGGTTTGGTGACTAAGTGGATCATTAAGCCTCTTGAGGAGAAGGAACCTTAAAAAATATTAATCAAAAGAACATACAAGATACTAATCTCAAAGGTACCAAAAACTGGAAAGGGTTGCATATGCATGACATTTTGTTTAGTAACCTAAGTGTTATACTTGTAGGATCCAATGTGTTTTTCAACATATGGAGGGCGTGAGAAATGTGTAAAATCTACATTAATCATGTTGAAGAAATTAAATATAAGAAAGATGAAGTTTTTGGTTATAGATCTATTTGGTGTAAGATTGAACATAAAGAAAAAATACTAGCTCTCTTGTAATGTTTATCAGCTAGGAAATTAAACCTAGCAAGTTTGATTGGTATTGGGAACTTGTTTAATAATAAGTGGTTTAAGGATCTAGAATTGCTAGAGAAAAAATTTAGACTCCCCAATAGTAACAAAAGGGTATACTCTATTATTGTTGAGCTCCTTATTCTTCTAAAACAACCTATCAAAGAACTCAAATAAATTAATCTCATCACTAAGGTAAAATGGGTTGATGGGACCCCTCTTCTCACCATCAAGGCTAGTTGTCTATATAAGATCTTTACTCAAACATGGAGCATTATTGAGCATGTTAATATGAAATGGAATCTTAATATAAATAATAAAATGTAGAAGAAAACAATTGAAGCCTATTGATCTAATGTACTTGAACCCAAGAAGAATTTTGTTTTAAATGATAACTTATTATTCAAAAGTTTACTCTCAAACTGACACCTGTTTATTACCTCTATTGTGGTGATATAGAAAGTTTCTTTCAAATATTTTTTCAATGTCATTATGCTAACAATGTTCAACCTCTATTTATGGGTAAGATACTAGGGATTACAATATCAAGAATGTGTCTTGCTGGTTAGAGGTCCTTATGGGTTTTGTACTAGGTCTAGTTAAAAATTCTAATCTTTTTTGGCTTGTTTTATCCACTAATATCCTTGGATTTTGTGGAAAAGAAGAAATGATCATATGTACCAAGAGAAAGAGAGCACGCTTATTCAGTCTAGTTGTAAAATAATTGTGCTTATAATTGTTGAATAGGTCACATTCGTACTAAAGTTACCAGCAAGAAGATTTATTAGACCTAATAGAGGGAGGTACTCCAATCTATAAAGAAGACATACAAGTAGATAGTTTTTGGCCACAAGAATTTCTCGAAGTATATTGACTTTCAAAAAAATATTGAAAACTACACCAATATGAAAAGATGAGAGATGAAGCTATCAAAGACCTTGAAGTAACCCACCATAACTATGATACCTCCAGCTAGTAGAAAATATATCCACCACTTGACCAAGCCTTTGATTCCTTCTAGATCAATAAGACCAATCCAAGGGTGTTCAACAAAGGAAAGGGTAAAGTAAAGGTAAAATGATGCAGGAGAATCCTCGGTTGATGAGAAATCTTGCATCAACCAAAAATATTTATTTTCATTTTTGTTCCTGTTCTGTTCAGTGTTGCAGTTTTTGTGTTTTTTTCAACATTTTTCAATAGTTGTTCATTTTTCATTGTGAAACATATTTTTTGCTTCCATAATTGTTCTTTTTGTTTTTTCTATATTTTTAATTTTATTTGGACCCTTTTCCGACAGGTTATCGCTTCCAGAGTGTTTGTTTCTTAGTTCCCGGAGCAATTTGAGCTTATCGGCTAGTTGGAGATTTCTTCTCTTGCAAAGTATTTTCTTGACTTGCGGATATAATCGGTACTTCACATGATGTTCACAGGCCCTTGGATGACCTTCCTTGGTGGTCAACACTTCATTCTTGTCCTTGGTGGAGGAGATCTTCACACTTTGGGTCTGACCTATTTTACACATTTCATTTTCCTGTATTGGAGAATGTGATCTTTTGTGGCCAACCCGGATGTGTTTTGAATGTTATATATATTATTGTATTTAATCCTTGAGGGATAGAAAAGAGATATGAGGATATCAATTCATGATCTATAATTAGGACACCTCTTGGGGGTCCGGATGGATTGTAATCTAGAATAAATTCTATTATATGATCTATGATATTATGATCTTGCATTTTCCATTTTGTGTTGTTTCTTCTATTGTGTTACTCTTGCTGCATGATTTGGATTGTTCTCCTTGGGGAACCTTTAGATCATGGCTACGTTAGAAGGTAGTAGAGCAGGTTGCAAACCCTGAGGCATTCCTTTGGGTGAATAGATCATCGATTTGAGGCAGTTTGTAAGTGTGTCTAATAGATCACTGACTATGAGGAAAATGGAACTTTGTAGTCAAATTGCCCAGTTGAGGCAGTTGCACCGAATCAAAGGAGGAGATGTCACCAAGAAGGAAGAACCCTCAAAGGGTAGAGAAGATGATGGAGAATTTCAAAAATGAGATGAGGATGTTGGGAGATTGTTGGACATGTTTGTTGATATATTGTCATTGATGTCAATATATTCATGTGTGGAGTTTGTTCATGTGGAGATTGCAGGAGTTGTTATGTGTTTCTATGTTGCGGTCAATTTAGTTGAGTTGGTTGAGCCTGTGCAATGCAGATGATCTAATGCACTTTAATGGGTTTTATCTTAAGTATCTATAGTTGATTCAGCATAAGTTTTAGAGGTCTACATGTTGATTTGAGCAAGTTATGAAATTCGGTATTGTGGTTGATATTTCAATTGTTCAGTGTTGTTGGTTGTGGTGAATCCATATGTTGTGCTCCAGAATTATAACATCTTCATTTGTGGATGTGTGGTGTTTGGGAGGTTAATGTGTGTCCTCAGTTTGATTGGTTCATGGTTTGGAAGTCCATAAGAAAATCTTTTAGTTTGACAGCCAATTTTGAGTATGTTCTTGTGCTCTGATATAATAATGATGATGATTCTTATATATCGAGTTGTTGCACTTTTTGCAGTGCAATTCATGTTGCCTAAGGATGTTTATAGATTGTGTGCTATGCATATTGATGGTCCACATTGATATTTGTGTGTATTATTAAATATTTTTCTGATCTAGTGGCGTTCTTCGTGTTATGTGACATTCATGATGGTGTAGTGTGTTGGAAATGATCGAGGCATAATTCTTGGAGGTGTTTCATAGTTGGGATGATTGTTTAGGTCCACCCTATGTCTTACCCGACATTATTTTGGTCCACATGCATTATTGAGGTGTGTGTGATTATATTTCTATATGTGTAACATGTGGTGAAGTTGACCTATAATTCATGGGTTGGTGATGTGTATAAATAAGCATTGTAATTATTGTGTAAGGTATCTGATCATGGAAAAAGGTATTTGTGTGTGCGAATAATTATCTAATTAATATAGAAAAGTTATGGAGAAGTGTTACAGAGCAGATCAGACAATGAGCTTAACCGGAACTAAACTCAAGCATGTTGAGATACTATTTCATCAGTTCATGATTCTGTGGATGTAATCCAAATGTCTTTAAAAGTTAGTGGGACTCCTTGTAAGGTAGTGAACCTTCCCTAAAGGTTGTATCCTTTATGGGTCTCTAATTTTGAGCAGTGAGCTCTAGACAATGTGCCCCAATGCATGTGCATTCCCCATTGTAATATTTCACTTACTCCTAACAGGGTATTATCTCATTATGGGTAGGTTCCCACTATGGTTTTTCCCTTGACAGGGATTTCTACGTCAAAAATATTGGTGTTATGTGTGTTATTGATATGATGTTGTTTCATGCTTCAACTATTAATTATCAAATCAAATTTATGAATTAAGTTGCAGAAAGTTTTGTGTTTGTGAGCAAACCAATTCACCCCCCTCCCCTCTCAGTTTTTTGCACTATTGCCAATAATTGGTATCAAAGCTAGATCCTCTGGAAGAAGATTGATTGCTTGAGGAGATCTAGGATGGCAACCTTTTCTTTTAATAAGGATAGTCCAATATTTGATGGAACAAACTACACTCTCTCGAAGAGCTGGATGCAATGTCATTTGAGATGCATTGGAGAAGAATACTAGAAGATCACTAAGAATGTCTACACTATTCCTCAGAATGGTCCTACTACTCTGGATGAGCTAAAGGAAGAAAAATCCATTATTAGAGCCAACGAAGCTTTGTTGAGTGCCTTGACAAATTCTAAAATGACTAATGTGATGGATCTTGAGACCGCTCATGAGATTTGGGTAAAGTTGGAAACCTTGCATGAAGGTGACAGTCATGTGAAATTTTCTAAGTTGCAGAGCTTGAAAGGAAAATACGAGAACCCAAAGATGAGTGAAGATGATAATATTACTTCTTTTATGTAGAAAGTGAATGAGCTTGTATGCGGTATCAGATGTATCGGTGGAGTCCTTGAAGAATCTGAGATCATTGCTAAAGTATTGAGATCCTTACCTCTTGCTTACAAACATAAAGTTGCTACTATTGATGATATTTGGACTATGAAAAGTGTGACTAGAGACATGTTGGCTGGAAAACTTGCTTCTTTTGATTTGAGTGAGTTTGGTGACTTTCTTCCTAAGACTGAATCTACATTCAAAGCTACTATTTCCAGGAAGCAGAGATATGATCTGAGAGAATATTCTACAAGAGAACCTAGATATGAGAAATAGATAAAAGAGATGGAAGATGAAGAAAGAGAGCTTGAAGAGATGGAAGCACTTATTGTCGGTAAGTATGAAGGAAAGCTACCTCTTAAAAGCTTTTCATGTAATAACATAGGATATTTTGCATCAAGGTGTCTGAAAAGGGATATAAATCCTAAGAAGCCATTTAAGCCATATAAGTCTAAATATCAAAAGAAATGTTATTATGTTGTTGATGAAGGTGTGACAAATGATGAATTTGATAAAGGAAACTCTGGAGATGAATTTGTGTTCTT
Source organism: Cryptomeria japonica (assembly GCF_030272615.1). Taxonomy (NCBI): domain Eukaryota; kingdom Viridiplantae; phylum Streptophyta; class Pinopsida; order Cupressales; family Cupressaceae; genus Cryptomeria; species Cryptomeria japonica. The sequence continues at coordinate 154,244,923 of NC_081415.1, forward strand.
TTCTATCAAGGAAGATGATCCAGTAACTACAGATTTTGCAAGATGCATTAATGAGTAAAAATCCCTAGTTGTGAAAGTTGAAGAGAAAAATGAATGGGTTATTGAAAGTGTGAGACATGGACCAGCTCTGATACCATGTGAGATTTTGCCAAGATCAAGAGGCAATGGAAAGCACAAATAAGAGAGACAAAATATATGATAGAAATAAACTGTATTCTATCAAGATGAAAATACTGATCAACTAGATCATCAATCGATGTTGTTTATGTAATGAATATGAACCTACTTATATAGGCAAGGCTATATGGATATGTGAGCACACAAACATGACATGTGGCTCAATAAGAAAAAAGGGTAGGTAGGAAATAGGTGTGGGTAGGTAGGAGAAACAATATAATATTCCACATGAGGTGGATCACCCACTGAATGTGGAGTGTAACAACAAGATCACACCATAAAAGGTGGAAATTCTCTTACACACACTATCCCAGTGTGGCACAAACACCCAAGTGTCTCATACCCAAACTACTATGAAATGCATTTCCTAAGTAAACTTAAGTATAGTGTAATAACATCCAAGATGAATAATTATTTACACCAACACCCCCCCTTAAGTGCAACTTAGGGGAATGTGCTTAAGTCTACAATGCAACTAAGCAATGCAAGATGGGTCCCGACTACTAGGCCATGTTAGGTACCCATGTACAAATGCAAATGCATGCAAACCAATGCAATGAAATCTCTCACAAAGTGGGGAAAGAGAGAAAAACCCAATGGGAAAAACCCTCCCCCAAAAGAGAGATGAAAACCATATACAAAGAACTCTCATAGAAGTATGTGAAGGACAAAACTCCATGTGAGGAAAAAGTCCCCCCCATATGAGAGAAGAAGAAGAGAGACTAGGAAGCCCCCCCTCAATCTGGAATTTGCACCAATGATAGAAGCTCGAAGATGAATGAAGAAACTGCTCCATGAACGTCGAACAACTTTCCTCCCCTTAGGAAGAAACAAAACCAAAGGTGGATCCAAAAAGTCTCCCCAACCATGAAAGGAAGATGGAGAAAAAATACTCATGATGAAAGGAATCTCTGAAAACTGCTCAAGTGTCCCCATGTCGATGCTGAAAGGTACCCCCTCCAAAGGTGGTAAACTGTGCCACACTGTTGTAAAAGGCACTCTAAGATCTAGTGGAGATGAATGTAGAACAATATCCAAAGACTCATATGTCTCCTCAAAAGATAAAGAGACCTCCTCCAAGTGTTGTACAAAAGTATCCACAATCATGTCAACCTCTAAAGATTGATCATGTAGAGAATGCACAAGAGGGTCAGAGTTATCCCTCAGAACAATCAAAGAAGGATCATCTTCATCAAAGAGAAGATGAATGGAGGAGTCCACAAACAAACCTGCAATGTCTGTCAAGTAGGCATCCCAATCAACTGAAGCTCGAAGACATGAAATATCTTGCTGCATTGAATCATAAGAAGGCAAAACTGTCGCACTAGCTACATCATCAGGTGCAATAGGTGGTGTGATATCAATAGAAGGAGATGAAATGCAAGGCTCAAGAATGGGGTCACATGTGAGAATCCCCAAGTTCAAATGCCCAAAGTTCTCCTCAAAATATGAATCATCAACATAGGAAGAACCAACCTTATCAATAGGACCAAAATCTGAAAAAGAGTACAACCGAGATGCATGATCAACCACCCCAGTCGCAATGATAGCTCCACTCTCCAAGTCTCTAATGATAACTAAATCAGGTGTGAACTCCACTATTTTCCTAGTTGCCCCATGTGTGATTTGATAGATGAAAAGAAGATTATTTGTCAAGTGGGGTACACACAACACATCATTGAAGGAGTTATCCCCAATGGAAATAGATCCTTTCCCAATCACATCCATGTATGTATGATTGCCCATCAAAATCTGTGGCATGTGGCAAGGCTCAAATGTAGAAAACATAGACTGTGAAGATGCCATATGATGAGAAGCCCCTGGATCTAGAAGCCATCTCCCTGAATCATGACTTGTAGTATCACAAAGAGCTTGTCCCTTTCCTTTATCTATCCCAAAAGAGTGATCCTTTCCTTTATCCTTGGAAGAAGAAGTTGATGTAGACATTCTAGAAGGTAGGTTGATTCTATTCTTCTCAAGAAGATTCTTCAACTCATCAATATCCTTCTTATAACAATGATGTCCATCATGTCCCGACTTCTTGCAATATCCACAAAAAAGATTGTCCTTATATGATTTTCTCTTAGGTGAGAATGGTGAATCACCTTGTTGTGGAGAGGAAGATTGTGCTCCATATTGTTGTGGTTTAGACTTAGGTTGCTTTTGATTCTTGCCTTTTCCTTGATTACTTTGATTCCCTTTATTAGCCACCAAAGCTTGTGACTTTGAAGATTTGAGAATCCCCATTGTGGTCAACTTAGATTGCTCAAGTATCAACATCTCCGTGAATGAATCAAATGAGGGAAAAGTGTATGAGGAACCTTGAGCTAACCTATGGGTGTGAAAGCTAGATACAAAGGTTGAATACTTTGAAGGAAGCTTGTCCAACAAGTTATAAACCAATTGAGCATCTTTTTTGTCAATTCCACAATCCTTTAGCTTTGCTCTTAGCTTAGTTGCTTTTGTGACATAATCCTGGATTGTATCAAAATCCTTGGGATCCAAAGTTGTGAGTTCACTATCAAGCTTGTAGCCCTTAATCTCATCAACTTGACCATACAATTTCTTAAAAATATCCCAAGCCTCTTTAATTGTTGTACACTTATCAATGTGAAAAATGACGTCATCTAATACATACTTTCTAAGAGTTCCAAGTGCCATAGTATTCTTAGTAAGCCATTCAATTTGAGCATTAGGATTAGCCTTAGGATCAAGTGGTGATGTAATAGTTTCATTTACATAATGAATGAGTCCTTTTTCTATTCGTATACTCCATGCCTTAATTTTCCATGATGCATAATTATGAGGAGTTAAAAGTGGAAATTTAGGAGAACCCATAGCACCAAAATGAAAAACACAAGATAGAGAGAGGCACAATCACACAAGACACCCCCCCAAAATACTCAATCAAGAAATCCCCCCAAAATGGTGATTTTGGCACTTTATACTTAGTGCGTATACAATGGGCCACTTGCAAAATAAGACAAAGTGGACTTCTGATTTCAATTTACAACTTCTCAAAATGAGATCTAAGAGACTTCAACAAATACTACTAGTGATCTAAACTGAGATCCAAGCAAAATGCAAGTACCAAATATGCCAAAAATGGCCAAATACTAAAAGTACATTTTCTACTTAAAATCACTGCAAATAGATGGTAGATTATGAAAGTAGATGAAAAAATATGCACTTTCAAAAAAAATGACACCTGAAAAGGACTCCATATGAGCCCAAACGAAGCCTCCAAAGTTGTAAAAATCGAGATTTCATGATTTTCGAAAAACCTGTATCCAAAAATCAGAAAAATTCTATACCACTGTACAGATCACGAAATTCTACCCCAAAACGAAAAAAATTGCTTGAAAAAACAAGTCCAGATGAGTGAGATGTCGCTATTTGAAAAATGTCTGCAAAATTATAATTTCTAGAAAATTTCAACCGTAGCGTCAAACTTCAAATGCCTCTAGATTTGGCTTCCGAAGTCCGATTTGGATGAAACAAAAGGCAAAACTAACTTTCTTGGTCCTCCTAAATCCAATGGTAACCTCAGATTTGACCTAACAAGCTCCAATAAAAACCTGCAATAGAAAGCTCCAAAATGCAAACCCCAAATAGCATCAAATTTCTCTTAATTAGCAAACCAATGACACTCTAATGGCTCTGATACCATGTGAGACATGGACCAGCTCTGATACCATGTGAGATTTTGCCAAGATCAAGAGGAAATGGAAAGCACAAATAAGAGAGACAAAATATATGATAGAAATAAACTGTATTCTATCAAGATGAAAATACTGATCAACAGGATCATCAATCGATGTTTTTTATACAATGAATATGAGCCTGCTTATATAGGCAAGGCTATATGGATATGTGAGCACACGAATATGACATATGGCTCAATAAGAAACAAAGGTAGGTAGGAAATAGGTGTGGGTAGGTAGGAGAAACAATATAATATTCCACATGAGGTGGATCACCCACTGAATGTGGAGTGTAACAACAAGATCACACCATAAAAGGTGGAAATTCTCCTACACACACTATCCCAATGTGGCACAAACACCCAAGTGTCTCATACCCAAACTACTATGAAATGCATTTCCTAAGTAAACTTAAGTATAGTGTAATAACATCCAAGATGAATAATTATTTACACCAACAGAAAGTGGTTGCGCTCATCATATGACAGGTGATAAGAGTAAGTTTCTGAATATGGAAAAGTATGATGGCGGTATGGTAAGATTTGGTGATAACAAAGCTTATGTAATCCATGGTAGAGCTTCTATTTCTCTTGATGGTAAGAATAACATTGATGATGCCCTATATGTTGAAGGCTTGAAGGATAATCTTTTGAGTGTTAGCCAGATGGTTGATAAGGGATAAAACTTGCAATTAAAGAATGGCAGATGTAAGACCTTGTGTAGCTCCAAAACTAAAATTGCATCAGGTACAAAGACTAAAGGTAATATCTTTCACTTGAATGTTAACCGTAAAAGTTGTTTGATTGCTTAGATTAATGAAAGTTGGTTATGGTATAGAAGGATGTGTCATGTAAATTTTGATAGTATGGTTAAGATAAGTTTCACTCAAGTAATGAGAGATTTTCTTAAGTTGATGAAACCTTCTAATCCGGTATGTAAAAAATGTCAATTAGGGAAACAAACAAGAATTACATATAAGAGAAAACGGTATAATTCTAATGGACTATTGGATCTTGTGCACACTAATTTGTGTGGTCCTTCTAGAGTGAGAAGTTTGTAGGATGACATAAATTTCATATTGCTGATTGATGATTATTCAAGTATGATGTGGGTTACCTTCTTAAGGGAGAAATTTAAAGCATTAGAAAAGTTCAAGATTTTCAAAGCTATGGTTGAGACTGGACTGAAGCTGAAATGTCTCAGATGTGACAAAGGTGGAGAATTTACTTTTAGTGAGTTTAATGCATATTGTGAAGAGCATGGTGTTAGGAGACAGTTATCTATTCCTAGGACACCCCAATAGAATGGTATTGTGGAGAGTAAGAATAGAACAGTTCAAGAAGTTGCTAGAACCATGATGATTGAAGGAAATGTTCCGCATGTATATTGGAGAGAAGCTGTGAGTACTACTATAGTATACACACTTAACCAAGTAAATATCAAATGTGATACTAGTAAGAATCCTTATGAGTTATGGATCGGTCATGCTCCTACTGTTAGATATTTTAGAATTTTTGGAAGTAAATGTTACATTAGAAGAGATGAAGATCTTGGAAAATATGATGCTAGATGTGATGAAGGTTGATGAAGGAAATATGAGACAGGTGAGACCTTGCAGATATGATTCAGATGATGAAGATGTCAGTACAAATAAATGAAAGCAAGTGCAGAACTAGAATCTAGTTCAGACTGATCCGGAAAAGGTAGAAGATGAAGGAGAAGGTGTAGGTGCTAATACTAAGGAAAGAGTTCAAGAGTCTGAAAATCAAAGAAATCCTAAGACTCCCAGGTATGCGAGCTTGAATCATTTAGAGAATAAAATCATTGGTGACAAGAATAGAGGTCTGATGACTCGGAAAATACTTGTAGAATAAAATTGTTTGATTTCTAAAATTGAGCCTAAAAATGTTTATGAAGCACGTAAGGATGAGAATTGGATTAAAGCTATGGAAGAAGAACTTAATCAGATTGAGAAAAATGAGACATGGGAACTTATTCCTAAACCTTAGGATAGAAATGTGATTGGTGAAATGAAATTATTTTTGGGTTTGAAAATTACTCAGTTGGATAAAGGTATTTTCATATCTCAAAGAAAGTATGTAAAGGAATTGCTGAAGAAATTTGGTTTGGATGACTCAAATCCTGTTGGTACACCTATAGTGACTGGATGCAAGCCAATAAAAGAAGATGACTCTCTAAAAGCTAATCAAACTAGATATAGATCTATGATTAATGGTTTGTTGTATATGACACATACTAGAACTAATATTATGAATGTTAATTCCATTAGATTTCCACAATCCATATTATAATTGATGTTAAAAATTTGGCACACAATCTAATCTAGAAGCTCTAAAAGAATTATGAATGTTGTATGTATTTTTGCTAGATTTCAAGTTGATCCTAAGGAATCTCATGTAACTTATATGAAAAGGATATCCAAATATTTGATAGGAACAATTGATTTTGGTTTATGGTATCCTAAGCATCATAACTTCATCTTGAGTGATTTTATAGATGTTGATTAGGCAAGTGATCTTGATGACCGGAAAAGTACTATGGGCGATGCATTCTTTTCGAGTAAGAAGTTGGTCTCTTGGGAAAGTAAGAAGTAGAATGCTATATCACTATCTATTGAAGAAGCTAAATACATTGTTGTTGGGTGACAAAAAAAAAAAAGATTCAAACACCTGTTACTCCTAAACCATAATGGATTTTTAGATGATGTGAACTATTGATTTGTGTTTTTGTATTTAGACTCTAAAAATAATTTTTGATAATTTTTGGAATCAATTTTCTTCCATTTTTCTATCTCCCTCAAAAACTATTTTTTTTTTTTTTCAAAAAATAGCATTTTTAAAGAGTGATACTCACTCGGTATAGCATAACTTTTTTTTTAATAATAGATATGAATGTGATTCTTTCTAATTTGGTTTTGTAACATCCATATCTAGTGTTTAAAATTAGTTTTTTTATCATTATCTTCAATATTTCATATTTCATTAAGATTTGAAGTCGAGTTAACTGGAATTTTTACATATGTCCATTTGATATTACATAACTTGTTATATATGTAACAAAAATTAATTATTATTTTTTTTTTAGAAAGAGGACTTCAATACCTAGTGCATAATATTTTTCAGAATTTTTTGGGTGGCGTTTACTATTTTTCCATAAGCATTGAACAAAGAAGTTCATGTTCGGTGAAAACCCTAAATTCATAAGAAATAAAATTAAAATATATTAATGAAATTAAATATATTAAAAATATACTATTTGGAAATCTTATAATAAGGGATACATAATTAAAATAATAAAACTTCTAAATGAATTCATTTGACGCCCCAAGAGCTAATGTAAAATTGAATTTTTATCAGCATTTTATAGATGCAAAGGAGACTCTATTGCAAGTATGATTTAGAAGTATAGATGTTCTATCCAATAAAGTTTGATCTAAGAGCCTTTGTTCTGACTCTCCCTCTTAAAGCTTAAATCGTTATATTTTCTAAAAATGTATGATTTCAGCAAAAATCAAGATGTACGAAAAAGTGGGAACCAGCTTTGTGAGTTCACCCTGCTACTAGCAATTGTACTCAAGTAATTTGGATGAAGCAGATGTTGAAGGATATAGGAGTTATTTATGATGAGCCTATTGCTATATACTATGACAATTCAAGTGCTATCAATATCTCTAAGAATTTGGTGTTGCATTCCAAGACAAAGCATATATCTATCAAGTATGATTTCTTGAGGGAGAAGCTAAATGAGGAAGAAGTTAGATTGGAGTAGGTGTCTATTAAGGAGCATATTGCAGTTATTTTCACAAACCCTTTTTCGAAAGATACTTTTGAGTATCTCTGGTATAATTTAGGGGTGATTTCCCCTCCTAACGAGAATTAAGATGCATAGATTTGCATCAGTCTGGTGAACTTCATAGAGAAATCTTGTGATCCATATTGATGAGTGGTGGTTTCTACTCAGTAGGAGTAGTCAGTGTTGTTCAAATTTGTGTGCTAATCCAAAAGGGGAGCAATTTATGTTTCTCTTGCACCTTTGTCATTGATGTCAAAGGGGGAGAGAAGCATGTGAAAAACCCTGAAGTAATTTTGAATTGTTTGTCAAAGGGGGAGTTGATCTCAAAGATTTTGTTGTGAGTTGATTATTTCTTTGCACTGATTGTTTTTCACATTCATATGTTGTCATCAATGCCAAAGGAGGAGTTTTTGGGAGATTGTTGGATATTGGCTGATATTTTTTCATTGATGTCAACATATTCGTGTATGGAGTTTGTTCATTTGGAGATTGTTGGATTCGCTCTGTGTTTTTGTGTTGTAGTCAGATTGGTTGAGTTGGTTGAGCCTATGTATTACAGATGAGTTGATACGGTTTAATGAGTTTTTCTTAAGTATCTCTAGTTGATTCAACATAAGTTTCAAAGGTTTGCATGTTTATTTGAGCACGTTATGAGATTTGGTATTGCAGTTGATATTTCAATTGTTCAGTATTGCAAGTTATGGTAAATTTGTATGTTGTGCTCTGAAATTGTAACATCTTTATTTGTGGATGTGTGGGATGTGTTTGGGACATTAATGTGTGTCCTCGGTTCGATTGGTTCATGATTTGGAAGTTTGTAAATAAATATTTTAGTTTGACAAACAGTTTTGAGTGTGTTCTTTTGCTTCGGTATAATAATGATGATGATTCTTATATTCTGAGTTGTTGTGGTTGTTGCGGTGCAATTCATATTGCTTAAGGATGTTTCTAGATTATGTGCTATGCATATTGATGGTCCGCATTGATCTTTGTATGCATTATTGAATATTTTCCTCATTTGTTGATGTTCTTCATGTTATGCGACATTCATGGTTGTGTAGCATGTTGCAGATGATCGAGGCATAATTCTTGGAGGTGTTTCATAGTTGCAGTGACTATTTAGGTCTAGACTATGTCTTAGCCAACATTTTTTTGGTCCGCATGTATTATTGAGGTGTGTGTGATTATATTTTTGTATGTGTAGTGTGTGGTGAAGCCAACCTATACTTCATGGGTTGATGATGTGTATAAATAAGCATTGTAATCATTGTGTAAGGTATCTGATCATGGAAAAAGGTATTTGTATGTGTGAATAATGATCTAATTAGTTGAGCAAATTTCTAAAGAAGTGTTGTAGAGAAGATCAAAAAAATGAGCTTAACTGGAACTGTACTCAGGCATGTTGAGATGCTATTTCATCAGTTCATGATTCTTCGGATATAATTTGAATGTCTTTGTAAGTTAATGAAACTCCTTGTAAGGTAGTGAACCTTCTCTAAAGGTTGTAGCCTTTATGGGTTTCTTATTTTTAGCAGTGAACTCTAGGCAGTATACCTAATTGCATGTGCATTCCCCATTGTAATATTTCACTTACTCCTAATAGGGTATTATCTCATTGTGGGTAGGTTCTCACTGTGGTTTTTCCATTTACTCAGTTTTCCATGTCAAAAATATTGGTGTTATTGTGTTATTGATGTGGTGTTGTTTCATGATTTAATTTTTAATTATCAGATCAGATTTGTGAATTAAGTTGCAATTTTTTTTGTGTTTGTGAGAAAACTAATTAACCTCCCCCACTCTTAGTTTGTTACATTGTTGCCAACAAAGGAATGAGATCTGAAACGCATTGGGTAGTTTGAATCCGGAAGACTTGATAGATTGGATTGGAGAGTTGGAGGACTACTTTGAGTTTGAAGATATTAGAGATCCACAGAGGATTATATTAGCACAAACTAAGTTGATAGGGAATGCTTCTTTGTGGTGGAAAGAGTTGTAGAGAGATATAATGGAGAATAGTGAGATTAAAATCATGTAATGGAGGCAGACGATCGCAAGATTGAAGGATAAATTCATTCCGGGAGACTATGAGTTGGAAATGTTTAAGAAGTTACAGAATTTGAAGTAGAGAGGAACATGAGTGTGAAAGAGTATATTGAGGAATTTTACAAGATGATGATCAGATCTAGACATCGAGAGATGGATAGGGAGAAGGTGGCTATATACATAAATGGACTTGGATTTAACATTCAAGATGAGATGAGTATGCTAAATATTTCTATAGTTGAGGAGGCTTACCAACATGCTCTGAAGGTAGAAGATAAAGTGAAAAAAACACAACAAAATAACCCTAGGGAAAGAGAGAGAGATATATGGTGAATAGAGGGTAGATGAGTGGCAGTATGGAGAAGTAGACTATTGAAGAAGAATCAAAATCTAAATAGAGTAAATAACTAGATCAAAAGACACACAGAAAAGGAAATGGTAGTATCAATAGGGAATTCTTGGGTAAATGTTTCAACTTTGGAGAAATTAGACACAAATCTTATGAGTGTTCTCAGGGAACTAGTAAGACGGGAATGGCAAGGAATTTCATGGCTCTAGAGGATCAGGAAACTGGAGCTTCAGATGAGAATATGGTAGAATTAGAGTGGGGAGAATCCCTTATGTTTAGAAGAGTCTTGGTGGAGTAGAGTAGAGAAGAGATCAGGCCTACACAAAGGAAGAATATTTTATGGACTGTATGCAAATCACGAGGTAAGTGTTGTAAGTTATTGTGGATAGTGGAAGTACTAAAAATATGGTATCATAAGAGATGGTAGAGAAACTTGGTTTGAAGAGGCTTGAGTGTCCTTGTACTTACAAGGTGAGTTAGTTGAAAGATGATCATATGGTAGAGGAGAGAGAGTAGTGTTGGGTGAATTTTAATATTGGACCTTACAAAGATGAAGTCTTTTGTGATGTCTTGCCTATGAGTGCTTGTCATGTTTTTCTAGGTAGACCTTGGCAGTTTGATAGAGGAGCTATCTATTATTGTAGAAGAAACCTAATCACTATTGAGATGGATGGGCATAAGTTTACTTTGGTTTATTTGAAGGAGAAGGAGATGGAAAAGGAAATGAATAAATTGACTCTTGTGAAGAGTTGCAGTGCTGAGGAGAAGGATGTAGAGATTATACCAGACGATGTCATGGATTTGAAGAAGGATCTTATGGATGGGTCTGATAGAAAGGTGGTACTAGATGAAAGTAAAGTTAGAGTTATGGTGGTAGATAAGAATAACTCCTATAGAAGAAATAAATTAGATTTACAGAAGGAGAGTGGTAGTAAGAGATAGTGTGTAGGTATGAAGAAAGGAAAGAGAGGAGGAGAGGACAAGAAGTTGGAGAATCTAGTTGAGGTACTAGAAGAGGTAAGGAGGAAGAGATTTGCAGACAAAGAAGACATTTAGATCAGAAGTAAGCATGGGATCTATATCCTGGATCATTTTTTATGTTCATGAGTTTCCTCTCATGGAACATATTTTTCTACCTAGGGTGTTTGATGTAGGAGCATCCTCGGTCAATGAGAAATCTTGCATCGACCAAAAATATTTTTTTTCAGTTTTGCTCCTGTTCAGTTCACTGTTACAATTTTTATGTTTCTTTCAGCATTTTTTGATAGTTGTTCATTTTTTGTTGCAGGTCAGGTTTTGGGCTTCCAAACTTGTTCTTGTTGTTTGTTTTAGATTTTAAATTCATTTGGACCCTTTTTTGGCAAGTTATCGCTTCCAGAGTGTTTTTTTCTTGGTTCCTAGAGTAGTTTGAGCTTACAGGCTAGTTGGATATTTCTTCTCTTGCGAAGCATTTCCTTGACTTGTGGATCTAATTGGAACCTCACATGATGTTTACAGGCCCTTGGACGACCTTCCTTGGTGGTCCACACTTCATTCTTGTCCTTGGCGAAGGATATCTTCGTACTTTGCATCCGACCTATTATACAAGTTTTATTTTCCTATTTTGGAGAATGTGATCTTTTGTGGCTGACCTGGATGTGTTTCAAATGCTATATATATTATTGTATTTGATCCTTGAGGGAAAGCAAAGAGATATAAGGATATTGATTCATGATCTATAATTAGGACACCTCTTGGGGGTTTAGATGGATTGTAATATGGAATGTATTATGTAGTTAGGCCTATAAGCATGTATGTTGCCTGGATGATACTAGCTAATTCGTGATGAATCTATTATATTGCAGATGTCTAATCTTGCATTTTCCGTTTTGTGTTGTTACTTTTGTTGTGTTACTTTTACTGCATGATCTGGATTGTTCTCCTCGAGGAACCTCCTGATCATGGATGCATTATAAAAAAAGATGATTATGAAGACCAACATAGTGGAAACAATAATATTTAGTAGACTAGGAATAATGAAGAGTTAACCATATATAAATGAAAATGATGAAGATATACTAGATTTTGGCTTAAATATGCTTTATAATGTTTGTGTTTAGCTCTATGCTACTATGGTATTGATGTTAATTTTGTTGTTTTGGTTGTTATATTGGTTTAGGGTTAATCTAAGTGACCAAACTTAGTCGTTAATAATGTAACCAAACATTATTTTTTTATGTTCTCTTTGGTAATTGTGTTGAGAGTGAGAGAGGATATTGAAGGCCATATTTGTATAAGATATGTTGCAAATGTTAATGTTTTCATTTGATGGAATAAAATTTGGTTATTGGATGTTAAGAAGTCTCTATTCGTTTCTTGTATGAATTTTGTGATTATAGGTTGTTTGTTTCTTGCATAAAATGGTATCAGAGAAGGAGATCTTAGAGTGCCAATGATTAGACAACTTGTGCTAGTACTTATGGGTGTAGAGTGGAGTTGTGTAAACAAACCACTAACCATGAGGCAATTCACACTTGAGAGTGTAAAGCAATTGAGAAGAGATCAAAAGGGTTGTTTCAGGTGTGCAAATTCATGATTGGTTGAGAGCTTGAAGATGAAACTTAGAAGAGTGTGATGTGTGAGAAGTGATTATAGAAGATGAGAGGATGAGTCCAACAAGAGGATAGGATGGTGCATCAGGAGGCCCATGTTAATTTGATTCTTGGAACTATATTGAGATGGAATGTGGGAAATTATGTTGAGAAAGAATAGTTGCAATTGGAAAGGGAAAGAAGAGAGATCTTATCACATGAATGATGAGAGAAGGGAGGAAACAGTCACAATGGATGGTTAGTTGGTGAATGAAAGAAAAGAGTTTGATGTAGAAGAAAATACCTTTGAGGTTGAGGTAGTGGAAGAGGAAGCAATTTAAAAGGTAGAAGTTGTAGTAGAGGTTATTCAAGGACCCGATGAAGATGACACATTGTTTGGAGAGGAAATCATTTTGAGTAAAGAAAATGAGAAAAAATATTATCTACTTGAAGAGGTTGTAGTTGTAGTGAGAGGTGAGGATGTTAGGATTAATGATAGTACCAAAGATACTGAGAGGGGGGTTGGATCAGTATCTAACCCGTTAGCATAATATTTAACCTTATTAAGTATTTTGCATTTCAAAACAGTGTACCAGTAAATAAGAATTAATGCAGTAAACAAAAACAATAAAAACAACATAGAAAGCACACCATAACACAAGATGTTTAACAAGGAAGCTCGGTGTGGGAAAAACCTCAGTGGGATTTGTGACCCATGATATTCACTCACTGGCCAATGAATAAATATTACTTACAATGAGGTGCCTGCACATGCAGGAAGGCCAACTGCCTAGAGCTCACTGCTCAATTTACAAGATAGAAGTCTCACTGACTTACAAAATGGATTAATGAAAATCCAACATAATGTACTGCTTCAAATCAACATCAACTATGCCAGGTTCAGTACCGGTTTAAGCTCATTCTATAACCAAAAACCTTTGATGTCACTTATATCACCTTATATATGACTCGCAACTATTCTCTTATTACACACAATGACCTATAAGATATCACACACACACACACACACACACACACACACACACACACACACACACACATATGAGTCTTTTACAAAATTCCATGTCGGCTTTACAAAAGATAATTACATTAAATACAATAAACAAAATTTTATTCCCTGTCGATTGGAGTGTCAGTATGCATTGTAGCCACTGTTGGTGAAGTGTCTGTTGGTGTATGTAGATGTCTATGTCGGTATCAGTGCCTATTGGTGGCTTTACCAAATGAATGTCGGGTGGTTGCCAGAAGGTTGCGATCAATGACAACACCATCATTTCTCATTAGAGTGTAGAATGCCAATAATCTCCCCCTTTGGTATTGATGGCAACACTCATGAGAAAAATCCAAAAATTTACCAAAAAGATGTGCTCCCCCCGAGCAGATGATCTCCTCTGAATGATCATTTTTCTCTGTCTACTACTCCCCCTTTGACATCAATGACAAAGGTTGTCAAAAATTGTCAAATGAGTGCAAAATCTCACCTTAAGGTTTGTAACCGGTTGGTTACAATCTGAAATATGTCTACCAAAACCAAGTTTAAACTTTGCATGACTCTGTTGCTGTCATTCATGGTTGCCTCAGTTCATTGGATCATGCCTGTGAGATGATGCATATGCTCGTCCGGTGATCTTTCCCCTTGAATTAATGCCTTAGAGATCTCATTTCTCAGAGACATAAGGTTATCCAATTTAGGAATAAGTTTATGCTTAAGCTCTCTAGCATTTTCTTTGATCCTTGCTTTTTCCTTTTCAAACTTCTCCAACTTTTCCTCAAATCCTGCTATTTCTTGCTCAATAACTGATATAGGTTCGGATGAACCAATAATGTTATCAACTATATCATCTATCTCCTTCTGTACTTTGCTTATTTCCTTTTCAATGTCCTTTGTCAATAGATGTGGCTTGCATGTTTCTCTATATAGTTCCTTATATTCCAAAATTGTTGTATTCAGTGCCAGTAAAAGTGTGTTAATATGTTTAGTGCACTTCTTTATTGTATCCTCAAAGAATTTTTCTTTTTCTTTTTCCATTTTCTCTTTGAATGTATCATCATTCACCTTATCAATTGTTATCACATTTCCAACAATAAATTGAGACAATGTGTCCATCTGACTTAAAGAACACTTTACATGATCTATATTACATTTTGGTGCAATCATCTTAAGAATAGGTATTGTATCATCAATTTCTTTATAAGCCAATGCATTACAGTCAGTTATCTTCTTAATAGAGTCTAGGAGTACCTTTGTCACATTGGTAGGCCTGAATTCACTTAAAGAAGTATCGGATGTCTGACCAACTGCCTTTATTACCTTAGTGCTTCCAACTTTAGTTACCAATTTGCTTGTATCAACCTTTGGTGGATCAGTCCGAGTTTGCATTTCTACTAGCAATGGTTTGGGTTTCTTAGTGATTACCAGTTTCACTATCTCAGTATGTACCTATGCCTCTGTCGGTTTCTCAGTGCATGCATCTATACTACCATTATTCATTCAATTGTCCAAAGGTTGCTATGTTTGTGTCTCAACCTCAACATTCTATGTCGGTTGCTCAGCAATGTTTCCAGTGTCAGCAATATCATTATGTACCTCTTTGCTATCCTTATCCACAACAATGTTCACTTCCTGAGTATCAACATTCATGGTGAATAGAATTTATGATTCAAGGTTAGTGTCATCTTGTATTATACCTACATTGTCAGTAGCTGGTGTATCATCAGTATGTACCGGTGCAGTGTCCAAGGGTGGTGGTAAGTTGTCAGTTATTTTGATGTTTTGTATTCCACCAACTTTACCTTTCCCTTTGTCCTTATCTTTCTGATATACCTTAAATGTTTTCTTCGACCTGTTCAATTTCTCTTGTTTTTCTTTTTCCACAAAAACGATATCCCATTTATCAGTCATTTCCTCTGCAATTTCATTAACTCTACTAGCCATCAAACTCACTTGCCGGTGACCACTAGCAAAAACTGATGCGTTGTCCTCACAAATTAAGTCATCAATTTCCTCTTTCAAGTTAACTGGATGTACAACTAGAATTAATTCAACTTTAAGTTTCTTGTCCAACTCCATTACTGCAATCCTCTTTGCATCTAACCTTCTATACAGATCATTTGGTAAATCATCTACAACTTCAATTAGCACTTTCTTGTATATGTCCAGATGTAGAATAATACCGTTTTCAATACTTTCCTTTTCTGAATCTGTGAATGTGTTATACAATTTTCTCACATTTGCCAAGTTACCGTCATCAGTGTTTTCATTCAGTAAATTATCCAATGGTGGTATAATTTGTTTATGTTTTTTCTTAGGTGTAAGTTTCTTTGCCAGATGCCTTACTGCTTGTTGTTTCTTTCTCAAAGTTCTTGTTTTCTTGGGTGGAGGAGAGGGTACCGGTGAGGGTTTTCTCTTCCTATCAACTCTCTTGAATTCTGCAGGTATCTCGCTGTCAGATGATGTGCCAACCGGTGAAATGTGTGCCTCCAGTTGCAATCATTCCAGTTCACTTTCCTTTATACCAGTAAGCTTCATAACATTTTCTTTTATTTCCTTTACCTATTTAGAAGCATCTCTTATATACTTTTCTCTTCTCTTTCTTTGTTTCATTGTTTGCACACCACTCTCAATTGTTTCAGCACTATCCAAAACTTCTTTTGATAGTTCTCTAGGTGCATCTAACGAAGCTTTTGCATAAGTTTCAACAATGTTGATATCTACCTCATAACCCATTTTTGTTACCCATACAGTTCTAGGTAATACAAATTCCATCCATGTTTCATCTTTCTTAATTACAAAATAGATTTCATTATCATATTTATCTACTACACTCTGTGGTAGTCTCTCTCTTGTTTTCATTTTGGTTTGGAAAGCTTTGAAATACTCATTTATATTGTTTTCCTTAGCAGTACCCATGTCGGTGAATGCTTCTTGCAACTGTTTGCCTACCGGTATGTCATATCCAAAGTCTTTCTGTCCAATACCGGGGATTTCCTTTGAGAAATACAACATAAGGCATACTAAGAGATTGCCAAAGCGAAATGTCCCTTTCTTATCACCTTTTATCTTTTTTAGGTTATCAACTAGTTAATCCTTCAACCATTCACACACATCTATTTTTGCATTATTGTTTACCATTTCATAAGCACTATTAATGCAAAGACTAGAAACTAAATTGAGTCTATTTGCATGTGTAGTCTTATAGCCTAAGATCATACTTATGAATCTCACATTAATGTCCTTGATTTCATTCACTCTCAGAGATCTACTATCAAATGTTGCTCTGGTTAAGGTCATGACTTTGTTATTAGGAACCTTCTTAGTTTTGTTAAGTCTACTGCTGGTTGAGGGTAAACCTGTCACTGCCCTAATTGCTTGTCAGGTGAATTTGCAGACTGAATCTAACCAAAGAAATTCTCCATGTGCCCTACTTAGGACAATTCTCACAACTTCCTCCAGAAATTCAGGGATGTTCAAGATTTCCACAAAACCTAAAGTCTCAATAATCTTGTGCTTGGGTTTGACATTGCCATTTTCATCATAAATTACGGTTTTAAACATCTTTAACACTTCCTTGGAACCTAATTCTTCAATATTCCAGTGAATATATATCCTAGGGTCTTCAGCATAAGCTACACCTTTAAGAATCTTTGAAAATGCACCTATGGAATCATCTTGCTTAGCTATCTAAAGAATAATTTTAAATACGGGCCTAGGGCATTTTATATTTTCTACAACAGTAGGGTTTGCAATAAATTTGGGAGCAAAAGAGGAAGCCATTTGAAAAATACCTTAAGCTACCTGATAATGTTTGAATGATTGAAAGGAATCGCTTCACACCTTCACCTTGAATGTCTTTGCTCAGATTTCATGCTCTCTGCTAATTTGAATGCTCGGTGAATAAAAAATGAAGGAAAATCGATGATTTATAATGAAATTTCTTTCAACAACTGCATTAAATGCTCGTTGATTAAGTGAAAACTTAACACATCTATCGGTAGAGAAGAAATCTATCTTCTCACCATCGACCAAGGGTAAACTACATGATATTCAATTTGTTGCAATACCCTCAAAGGGTTACTTCTCAGTTGGATGAAGAATTTCCTACCGGTGGAGTAATACTATGTTCTACCGGTGAAGGAATAGTCTCATCACTATTCTGATCTGTCTTTCTAATCCATATTTTTGAAAAAAAATTCTTTACCTCATCAACCTTTTCTTTGCCTTTCAAACTGGGTCCTTTATTATTTGTCGGTGAAGTCTTGCTTCTACAAAATTTTGCAATATGTCCAATTTTTTTACAAGCATAACAAGTCACATTATTTTTTTGAATAGCCTTTCCATATCCTATGTTGGTTTTTGTTCTGCATTGATTAGATAAGTGTCCAAATCTTCCACAAACATAACATCTCACATTCATTCTATAGTTTTCCGAATTATGACCAACTTTGTTGCATTTGAAACATTGATCGGTGGGTGCATTAATGTTCTGATTGTTTCTAGATCTACACTAATTTTCTCTATGACCATACTTCTTACAGTTAAATTATTTCCCATTAAATTTATAAGCATTAGGTTGTCTTACCGGTTTACTGTGATCATGATTGTTTGCAGTACCAAAACTTTCTCCAACTTCAAATCCAAGTCCATTAGTATCTCCATTAGGTTTCTGACTTTTCAGCATATCATCAAATTCTTCTGAACTTTTCTTGAATTTCTCTTTGTGTTGGTTTGCAGTAGCGAACCCATTTTCCAGAATTCCCATTTGTCTCATAAGTTCAGTTTTATCATGTTGCATGTGAATCAGATCTGTCTTTAACATATCATTTTCATGACTGAATCTTAGATTTTCATTTCCAGCATCATTGAGTCTTCTAGTCAAGTCATCTTTATTCTTCTTCCTGTCTTCAATGTCTTTACAAAATCTCATAGTCATATCTTGCATTTCATTCCTCATAGTATTGTTTTCTTGTCTCATCTTGTTCACAAGTTCATTAAGAGTTTTCTTTTCATCATTATCATTCTGCATCTTCTCATGAAGTTCTTTTCTTTTATTTCTAGCAATAGTAAGATTCTCCTGAAGTCCTTGAATGAATTCCTGTGTAGTCCTTAGATCATCTTCAACTTTGATATTCTTCAACTTCTCTGAATCATAGTCTACACGGGCTCCTTCCAATTGCTTTCTTAAGTTCTCCATCTATACTGGTATCATAATCTTCCTCAAGCTATTAAGCTTTTGAAAATAGACGACCAGGCTCTCATACCAATTGTTAGGATTAATGAGAGGGGGGTGAATTAGTATCTAACCGGTTAGAAGAATATTTAACCTTATTAAGTATTTTGCATTCCAAAATAGTGTACTAGTAAATAAGAATTAATGCAGTAAACAGGAACAATAAAGACAACATAGAAATCACACCATAACACAAGATGTTTAATGAGGAAACCCAGTGTGGGAAAAACCTCGGTGGGATTTGTGACCCACAATATTCATTCACTGGCCAATGAATAATTATTACTTACAATGAGGGGCCTGCACATGCAGGAAGGCCAACTGCTTAGAGCTCAATTCTCAATTTACAAGATAGAAGTCTCGCTGACTTACAAAATGGATTAATGAAAATCCAACATAATGTACTACTTCAAATCAGCATCAACTATGCCAGGTTCAATATTGGTTTAAGCTCATTCTATAACCAAAAACCTTTGTTGTCACTTATATCACCTTATACATAGCTCGCAACTATTCTCTTATTACACATAATGACCTATAAGATCTCACACATATATATGAGTCTTTTACAATATGCCATGTTGGCTTTACAAAAGATAATTACATTAAACACAATAAACAAAAGTTTATTCCCTATCGGTTGGAGTATTTGTATGCATTGTAGCCGTTGTCGATGAAGTGTCTGCCAGTGTATGTAGATGTCTATGCCAGTGCCAGTTCTTTCCGGTGGCTTTACCAGATGAATGCCAGGTGGTTGCCAAAAGGTTGCCATCAATGACAACACCATCATTTCTCATTAGAGTGTAGAATGCCAATAGAGGAAGAGGACATTACAAAAAAGGAGGTAAATTTTGATTTTTGTAATCAAAATGTTGATTTGTATAAGCCAATGGATGTGAAGAGTTTTCTAGTTTTAGATTTGTATGGAGATGTGGCATTTTTGTATGTGGAAATAGTAAAGGATGCAACCATTGAGATTTGGTGGAAGTGGTTGGTTTGTGGTGAGAAAGATTCTATGACATTTGAGAGGAGAGAGGAGAGTTTTTGTAGGAGAAAAAGAGAGAACAATTGATAGAGGAGGACAATATTTGATGAATAGGAGTCCACGAGAGGGAAGACATGAAGAGGACACACTTAGTAAAGGTAGGCAAGTGTCCTAGCTAGGTGTTGGAAGAGGCAAAGGAAGAATACTTCTAGTGCACCTGAAGTAGTAATGGGGTCTATTGTAGGTTTTTTACAACCTAGAAGAGTAGATGGGCTACTTAACCCCATTTTGTGAGCCTATGCTCACAAAATTCTTAAGTAGTGTCTCTGATGCAAGAGCACCCAAGTGAATTGGAGATCAACATCAACCAAAAAATAAAAATTTAGTTCGTTTACTTTAGTTTTAGTTTATTTTCTCAATTTTGTTCCAATATCTCTTCTATAGCCTTGAGTTTCATATTCATATGTCTCTATGATAATATACACAAATGTAACTATTAAAAAGTGTTTAGGGAAAATGAAATTAGTAGCAACTCAACCACTCAACATTATGGAATTTATTTTATTATTAATTTTGAAGATTCTATTTTTTCTTATGATGCATAAATGGTTTTCAAAACAATATTTACCATTCTATGCTTATTGGCATTATCTCCACTTTGAAGCTTTGTTGGCATATGGGTTTGGTTGACCATTTTGATGACATTTAAAATGTTAGCAGGTATATTTTATTTAAACTACCCTTTCCCTAAATTAAATAAATATTTTATTTATTTAATTAGCTCCACCTCTTCTATTAATTAAATAAATCTTTATTTATTAAATAATTAATTCATTATCTTTTTCCCTCCATGTCACTTGTGATTCATCTCTTAATTTACCTTTAACCACCTATCTATTATTTTTCTATTTTTCATACTTACCCTCTAATCTAAGCTGACCATTTGTCCCTCCACCTCTTAATCCTAGCCCTCCATTTCTATGGTACTCTCTATAAAAGAGGACCCCTTTTCCTTATCCATCCTTAATGACATTAAATTAAACACTACACGACATTTTAAGTTAGGTATAAATACTAGCTTAAACAAACTAGTTATTTGGGATTATGATTTTCATTTATGTGTGAAATGTTTGTGTGATAAATCACATATATTTGCAAGTCTACAACAATACTAATAAAAAAAAAATAGTATTGAGAGATGTTTTCTATGATCTTTTCATTTTTAGTATTTCATATGTGTTTATCTTAATAACCAAAAATGATTAAAAATTATGAATTTATTTTTGTTTATATTTGGTAACTTTTTTAATTCTATAGATTCAATCCTTCTTAAGGTTTTTCATTACTTCTAGATGTTTAGTTCTATATTTTTCTAAGATCTATATTCAATTATTCTTCAAGATTTGTATTACTTTTGTTTAAATATTTAGTGAACTTGTTTGATTTTACATATTCAATCCTTCTTATAGATCTATAATTTCATTTTAGAATATTATGTGTTGTCCATAAGTCTCTCTTAGATTATTTGGAGTGCATATTCATATTATTTGTCTTATACCCGCCCTTAGGTTAGTCTTAATATTTATATTTTACATGCATTTTAGATTAAATTTAGAATTAAAATTTTAATATGAAGTTGATTATACATAGTTTTTATGTACTTCCCAACACTCTACTTGGATTCATAAATAATTATTACATAATTTTGTGAACTGTATTTTTGTGTACACTTTGATAGAGCTCTATTGTGACATTATTAATTCTTATGGTTCTTTATGCCTATAGTCAATCCATGCTTGACATTTACCCATAAAACAAGACAGTACCACACCTTGATAGATAAGATAATATCTACACTCAAATATGTATGTTGACCTAACCAATGAGGTAGTGCTTATGCTTATATTATGGTAACCAAGAGATAAATTAAGAAGAGTGGGCTAGTCATCTATGCATTTAGCTTCACAAAACAAAGCAAGTGATCTTAAAGTTCATTTATATGACAATTAAAGAGAGGTATAAACAATAGATATTGACCAATCCAAACTTTGTTTATAAGTAAATCCCTAAGGTTTGCAACTAAGCTTAATTGATAATAGCTACTAATAATAAGATCTACATACCACTAATAGGTAGATTAAAAAACTAGATTACAAATGAAACCAATTATATAAAATTATTTTATATTCCTTGAGATCAATTTGCTAAATACTTTCTCCTAGCATATGTAATTTAGAATCTAATATATATAAATGTCTAAAGGCATATAAAAAGAGAGCTCAAAAAATATTTAACATGGTTTGTATTGTTGAATTGTGCATAATTCAAGGACTTGATCTATTCTAGGATACCACAAAGAATATTTTTTATATAAAATTATTTTGATCATAATATAAGAAGGAATGACACCTTAATTCATGAGCAATATCTAATCCAAGCTTAAGAAAAGTAAAATATTAATACAAATCTAAAATGAGGACCATGTCAAGACCTAATTTGAAATTTCTAAAATATCTTTGTTCTTGTTTCATTTCTGTGTAGTGCACTATTTTTTAATTATCCTTCTCCTGTATATACTTTTCACCTTATATACTCTTCACCTGAGAAATCTCTAAACTCACTAAACCTAAAATCTCAAGAAAAGATCATGTTATGAGATATGGGATTTCAAAACTTATAACCTTTTATATTCTCATAGTAACAATCAAAGATTCATTTCTATGCTTTTAAATCTAGTTTAAATCACTTACCTTGAGGCACATCAACAAAAGAATCACAATCAAATACTATAAAGTACATAACCAAAGGTTTTCTACCTATCCACACATAATATGACATTATATAAATAAGAGATAAACAAGAAGATTAATTAATAAAATGGCATGCACTACCTACAACTTCTACCCAAAATTCTTTATCAAGATTAGCACCATATAATATGCTTCTAGGATATTCCATCAAGGTTTAGTTCTTTCTTTCTATAACCCCATTTTTTGGGGGAGTATAAAGAGTAGTTTTATGCCTCCAATGGGTCTTCCACCATTTCTTTGTTTTATTCTCCTTTAAAAGATGATTCTTCTTGGATTACTACTCACAACAAGAAAAAGATCCAATCTCTTATTTTTCTAAATACACATATTATCCCATTGGGAACATTGATGGGCCCTAGCTATGATTTTCAGCGAATGCCTATTTTGTTATTTTTTCTACCTCAATAAACTATTTCATTTTGATTCAACTTTGTTGTATGCAATGCAAGAATAATATGATTTAATTATGGATAATGGAACTTGGGAACTAATTCAATTACTTGCAAAATAATTTTTTTATAGGCTCTA
This sequence comes from Cryptomeria japonica, assembly GCF_030272615.1. NCBI lineage: Eukaryota > Viridiplantae > Streptophyta > Pinopsida > Cupressales > Cupressaceae > Cryptomeria > Cryptomeria japonica. The sequence goes on from NC_081415.1 coordinate 154,268,150, forward strand.
AATGGCTATTCACAATTAAGTTTTGATTAGAAAAAGATGGGATAGTCCCTTTACAAATACATAATCACCAAAAAGTGCACAAGGGGAACTCACTAGTAGTGAGACCACTAAGAAGCAAAAACCGAAAAAGGTAAGCCTTTTTTCGAAACAAGCTTTTAAATAGAGAAAAAACCGATGGGAACAAGGTTCCTAGAACACCTAAATTATCTAATAAAAAAAGGGGGATTTAGGAGCACCCCAAACCAAATACAAGATGAGCCCATGAGCTTGCAACAAAGAAGCCAAGGTAATAGACAACAACCAACAGATTTTGAAAGGCTTCCTGCAACCTTGTACCTTAGCTCACCATGTTTTGCCAACAAAGACGAGAACCAAGTAATAGAGAAACCTAGCCATTCTTGACACACAAGCACCAAAAAATAGACTATAGCCAAGCAATCCATAGGTTTTTGAAGGCATCCCTAAACCTTTTTCTAGTGGATAATCCCGCAAACAACACACAAATGGCCACCTCAATAGGCCTATTATTCACAAAATAGAAGAACACTAGAAATCCAATAAGCAACGTGCTTAGGGTTCCAACAAAGGGCCACCAAAGAGGGTGGGGACCACCTTGAACAAAATAAATGGTCTAAGGTGGGAGTAATCTCTTTAGGTGATAGTTAGGAACAAACACAATGACAAGAAGAAATGGAGTAGAGACCTCTCTGGTTAGAGGCTAAAAGCACAAAATTGTGTCACGTTTTAGGCCAACTTATCAGCACAAGTGAATTTAAGTAATTCTAACTAAAAATTAGTTTTACTCAAACAAGTGGGTAGTATTTTAAAAAGTATTTTATTAGTGTATGTTAGTCTATTAGGAACTACTTAGTATGCAAATATGTGTTAGTGACTTGTCTAGTTGAATTCATTTGTTAGTCATTAAGGGTTATGCAAAACGAGGAACTCAATTCTCTCATCTTTATGCATCCTTTATTAGTATGTCTTTGTAATTTCTTCATTATCAATGGTTGGGGGTGGACTTTAATTTGGCACCTATCGATATTTTAGGTTGTTTGAGGAATCGATGTTAGTTGAGATGGTTATTTTTGGAACAAATGACAAGTCTAACAAGGGATATGTTGGCTATTTTTTGTACAATTTTATGAAAAAATAAACTTGAAGTAACTATTTGGGGTGTCTAAAAGATAGTAATCAAAAGTTTGATTGATATGTGTTGGTGTTGTGTGTAGTATAATTTATTTATTGATAATAAAGGGTTGTGCTAGAATGAGTAACTCCATTTTATTTTCCATATGCATCCTTTGTTAACACCGATTTGTGATTGCTTTATTGTCAATAAATGGAGTATGCACTTTCCCTAAAAACTAGTCAATATTTGCATTTTTTTATGAACCAACGTCAGTGATGATGATGGTTATTGTTGGAATGATGAAAGGTCCAGTTGGGGATGGTATAAAATGAATATAAGTTGGTCATTTGTTGTCAAGTTTTATCAAGAATTAAATAGGAGTACTTGCTTAGAGACTCTAGCAGATCATAAGTTGAGGGTTTGGTTTTTTGGTTGCTTTATGCATTCTTTATTGCAATGTCTTTGTGATTGGATTATTATTGAAAGTAGTGTGTGTACTTCCATTGGGAATCTATCCATGTTTTAGGATGTTTAAAGAACTAATATCAATGGCAATGGTAGAGACTATAATTGATGAAAGATTTGATTGGGAATATGTTGGCTATTTTAAAAAAAGTTAGGAGGTAACCATTTAGAGTGTTTTCAAATAAAAAAAGGGGGTATTGGAAAATCATAGTTTGGAGGGGTAAGTAGAATTTATAGATAGTTCTCGGTATTTGAGGAAGTCTTTGATCACTAATTGTTAACATATGAGGAACTTTTCAAGTTTTTGGAGATGTCTTTATGATGGGTCATTCTGTATGTTGGAAGTTGTAAATAGTTATAGAATGATTAGTTAAATTATTAGTTTATGATTGTAATGTGTTTTTTTTTTTAAAAACAATTATTGATATTTTAATTATATTTGTTAGTTGTTAGTCCTCTAGGTTTCCTTAGAGGGACATTACATCTAATCCCTTCCTACCCACTATGTTTTATTCTTCTTTCAAATGGTGTTGCTTCTCTTAGTTTCAACATCATATTAAAGAGGAAAATGGAGAAACATTAAATAAATATTTATCCCTATCGTAAACTAATACTATTAATTAAGTAAATATTATTATTTATTTATTTAATTATTTTACCCTTATTCTATCCAAATAATTAATTTTTTTTTTTTTTATTGAATTAATTTCAAAAATTATAAATTTACTTTTATTCTTGTTCATTCAATCTGAATTCACATGTATCTTTAATTTAAATTTTTAGTCACATGAAAATTTTCCCACCTTGTCCCCTTCAAATGTTAAAGCCTTGTCTAGATTTATTGAACCTCGAAACTTCCCAAAATTGAAACTAAATTTTCATCCTATCCATTCACTTCAAACTAAACCTCTTGATCCTAAACATTCACATGAGGATGTTTCACTAATTAACCTCCTATTCCTAGCCCTTATTGATCACGTTACACTTGTCACATGACTACATATTTGATTTTAATGTTAATCCTAGCCCTAGCCATCCATTATCTATCCCTTGTTTTTTCCTCTTGAAAACACTATAAAACAGAGGCATCTCATCCATTTGAATATATTTATTTATCATATGTATTATTATTTTTTCCATTTGTCTACTCAATCAACTTGATGATATTGTCACACCACTAGATTTAAGAACAACCTAATGGGGTTCACCTAGTTTGCTCAACACTTCACCTAGTTGTTGTTGCTCAATTGCACCAACTCACCAGGCCTAGTTGCTCTCTAGACCTTCAAGTCCTTCTCAATCTCTTCTAGGGATTTATTCTTGATATCTCTAAGGTGTTTGCTTCAAGTGTTTTGGCTAGGAACCCTACCAACTCACAGTGCTTCCCATGTACTCAATTATGGCTTCTTGGCTTCAAGTTGTCAATATGACCTCCTATTGTTGTGAGATGATGCAGAGGTGTGGAGGTGTCTTAATTAATGTTTTGGATGCATTTAGGGTCCATTTGAGGTTTTCCATCAATAGGTTTCTTACCGATTTCAAAATCTTGCCTAGAAGAGGGCTACAAGGAATTAGCCCAATTAGGCCTCCTAAAACCAGTTTTTAGGGATTGAGTGAAAACAGTCCAAAAGACCCCCAAACAATCTTGGATTTCCTTCAATGGTTCATCTAACCTCAATATATTTTTGTGGTTTTAGCTTCTTTATCCACAATTCAATGTGCTATCCCCAAAATGAGGGTTTTGGAGGGTTTCTAGGCCTTCTATGTGGCAATGACAGGTCAAGTTGGGGTTTGTGTATTAAATGACCTCTTAAAGGCTCCTCCTTGAATTGGAAACTCTATCCCAACTCCCTAGACCCCTTCAAAAACTTAGAAAGTGATTTTACAATCACCCCTGCACTTGGCACTCCATTTTCACCTTATCTCCTCTAGTCGAGTTGCTCTTGGACTCGCCTAGAATAAGATGACAGTCATATCAAAGATCTTCTCCAAAACTTGCACATGCATATGTACACTATAAATATTGTTTCCCATCATGTCCCAACAAGTCGTGATAGCAGCACATGTGGAACTCATGGGGCAACCATATTTACAAGAAAATTGCTATATACAAGCCAAAACTGGCTGCTTGCAAACTAAAGAAAGAAAACACTAATGAACAGTATCTAAAAAGATCTAAATTAAAATAAAAACACAATAAAACTCAAGAGAAACTCAATCCATTTCTGGATCAATGGATTCAATCCATTTCTAGATCAATGGACTCAATCCATCTTTGAATACAAAATGAGTAAAATCAATCCAAAACGCTGCCAACTAGTTTGAAAATGAGTAGTTTCATATTGTTAAGCTTGAAAAACACACTCACCAACATTTTTAACCATGAAAGAGAGAGTTCTTATAGCTTTCAAATGTGTGGAGTCATCCTAGGGCATTGAACAATCCCTAACTCCATTGCTAACCATTTTAGGACAAAAGTTGTCACGACAACTTTTTGCAATTTTGCAATTTTTGCACTTTTGGTCTTTCCAACCTATAAGAACTATTCCAAGACATAAAAAATGAATTTTAAAACTTTCCTAATGATAATTTAACCCTCCCTAATGCCTGTACCAATTTTTGACACTTTTGACCATCAAAAAGGTTGATTACCTACTCAAACTCACTATTTACACAAAAATGCAAAGCTAAGAAGTATGAACACAACCTAGGCCTATATTGACTCAAAAATGTAACTCTTGGACCCTCCTAGAGTCCTTATTCACCAGTGACTTTGCTAGGGTCAGTACAAGCCAAAATTGAAAAACTAAACAATCTAAGTCCTAGGTGCTCCTGCACCATTCTCCCAAACAAAAGAAGATCATGTCACCTTCTTAGGAATCAGATTCTGATCAATTCCAAGCTTCTTAAACTCTATCTCCATCACCCATGTAGTTTTAGCATCATCCATACCCTTACATTTGATTAGGTGCTCCCAATAGGCTTGATGCCTTGTTTTCTTGGCGATCCTTGAACTCAACACCTTCTCGGCCTTTGAATTTGGTTTGGCTGGTAACTGAAGGTTGTTCACATCATCTGAAACCTCTGAGTGACTGTAATCTGAACCTTGAACTGGTCCCTTGTATGCAACTAATCCTACTATATTGAAAACTGGTGACAATCCTATGTCACTAGGTAGATCCACCTTGTATGTATTTTCTCCATACTTGGCTAGAATGGAACATGGACCTATCCTTCTTATTTGCAACTTGTTTGGCACTCCTTGATGTAGTCTTTCTTTGTTTAAGTGCACCATGACAAGATCCCCCACTTGAAATTGTAGGTTCTTCCTCTTTTCATCAACTTTTGGTTTGAGTTTTCTTGTGTTCTCCATCAATGCTTGTTTAACTGATTCATGGACTTCCTTCATTGATTGAGCAAAGTCCTCTGCATATCCACTTCTTGTTGCTGCACTTCCTAAGTCTCTCAACTCCAAAATGCCTCTTGGGTGCACAACATAGACCACTTCAAAAGGGCTCTTGTTGGTAGTCCTATTTATGGTGCCATTATATGCATATTCACCTTGTGAGAGTACTTGATCCCATGTTTGACCATATTCCTTAGTCAAGCACCTTAACAAGTTTCCCAAGCTTATATTCACCACTTCGGTCTACCCATCTGTTTGAGGATGGTAGGTTGATCCAAAAGAGAGGTTGGTGCCAAGATTTTGCCATAGTGTCTTCCAAAAGTGATTCATGAACTTTGAGTCCCTATCTGAAACAATGCTCATGGGTAAACCATGTATCCTCGCAACCTCTTTGAAGAACAATTGAACAATTTGGCATGCATCATGAGTATTTTTGCAAGGCACAAAGTGAGCCATTTTGCTAAATCTGTCCACAATGACATAAATGTTGTCATATCCCTACTTTATCCTTGGTAAACCTACTAAAAAATCCATGCTAATGCATTCCCAAGGTCTATTTGGTATGGGAAGAGGTTGGTATAAATTGGCATTTGTAGAAGTACCCTTGGCCTTTTGGCAAACTATGCAAGTCTCCACATATTTCTTCACATCTTGATTCATCTTTGGCCAATAATAGTATCTTCGAACCAACTCTTGAGTCTTATTGACTCCAAAATGTCCACTATGGAAGTGATTTTGATATTGTTAGGTATCGGAGATAACTGAGAAGGGGGGAGGGGGGCGGGGATGAATCAGTTGTCCAATAAATTCAAACCAAAATTAACTTAACCAAAACTTAATGCTTTATGCTGGTAAACCAAACTTTATGTCGGTAGACAGTTTTATCAGTTAATTGCAGTACTGGTAAAGATTAATGCATGAAACAAAAAGACAATAACATCCACAACACAACACAAATATTTGTACGTGGAAACCCTATAAGGGGGAAAACCACGGTGGGAATCCTTACCCACAATCAAATGACACTACTACAGATAGTATGTGTGTACAATATGGAGTCTCCACGTGCAGAAAGGCCAGCTGCCTAGAGCTCACTGCTTAATCACAAAATGGGAGTCACACTGACTACAATTGGATGGTTAAATCCAATGATAATGTACTGCTCAAAACAACATCTTCATATGTTGGATTCAATACCAGTTAAGCTCTGATTATCTCCTCAAAAGCTTCCTTCAATCTTCAAATGATGTCTGCATGTATAGCTCTGCTCATTTTCGCATATTCGCACTTACTTACCTTCCCATATCAATCTCATAAATGAGATCTTACATATATACCAAAAGCTAAGATCAAATGTATAGGTCGGCTTACAAAGAATATTACAATAAAATCAATTACAAATAAATCAATATGTGATGCATCATGTTGGCTCAATGCATTTACAATAATAACAAATCATCTCCATAACATGTCGTGTTGATCTGGAATAGATATGCTTGCCGGTGCATAACCTGGACCTATTTGCCGGTAACAACAAATATGCAAACCCGATTAGATCAATAACCAAATCACCAAAACCAAGTGATCAAATCATATCTTTGACATAGCCAAGTAGTCTCCAAGTCATTCCAAGTGTTTGTGAACAATATAACCTACCGGTGAACCAAATACCGGTGACTGTGCATAAGTCACTAACATGCCAATGGATAAAACCAAAGATCTCCAAGTGCTGATAAGTGTTGAAAAGTGTTGACAAGTGTTGACATCAGTGAAAAAACCATATAAACATATCCAAAATACCAACATATACTCCTTACACACCTTTTTGAGAAGTCTTCATGCTCTGAGTACAAGTCTCTAAAACTGTCCACACCTATGCTTCTCAATTGGATTTCTTGGACTGTGAAAAGTCTTCTACTTAATGCATCAGCTACTCGGTTTAACTACTCTTTCTTGTGATTAATGGTGAATGTATAGGCCTGCATTTACTCCACCCATTTCATGTGTTTATGACTGAGTTTATCTTGTGAGTTTAGGAAACTCAATGCTTGGTTGTCCGTATAGACCACAAATTCTTTAGGGAGGAGATAGTGTCTCCACTTCCTCAATGCCTGCACTAAAGCATACAACTCAAGATCATAAGAGGAGTACTTCCTCTTGGCATCACTCAAATTCTCACTATGGAAAGCTACTGGTCTTTCTTCTTGGCTTAGGATAGCACCTACTGCAACATTGCTTGCATCACATTCTACAATGAAAATTTTCTCAAAACTAGGCAACACTAGCACCAACTATCTTTGCCTTCAAGGTTTCAAAACCTATGTTTGCTGCTTCACCCCACTGAAACTTTGCCTTTACTCACCTCTAATGATATCTAGCATTGGTGCACATATAGCACTGAATTACCTAATGAACTTCCTGTAGTACTGAGCTAGTCCATGAAAGCTTCTCACCTTTTTTGTTGTCTTAGCAGTAGGCCAATTTACAATGGATTAAACCTTGCTTCGATCCATCTTGAGGTTTCCTTGAGACAACACAAACCCAAGGTAAACCAATTCCTACTTGACAAACTCACACTTATCCAAATTCATGGTTAGCTTTTCATCATACAATCTTTGTAATACATCTTGCAAATGATTAATGTGATCTGCCCTATCTTTACTGAAAATGAGAATATCATCAAGATATACCACCACAAATTTACCTATGACATCCTTCATCACCTCATTCATGAGTCTCATGAAGGCTCTTGGAGCATTGGATAAGCCAAATGGCATTACAAGCCACTCATAAAGACCCTCAGTAGTCTTAAATGTAGTTTTCCATTCATCACCCTCCTTAATACTAATTTGCTGATAGCCACTCTTAAGGTCAATCTTGGTAAAGTACTTGGCTTCCCCTAAACAATCCATTAGGTCTTCTATTCTAGGAATAGGAAACCTATCTCTGATGGTTATCCTATTTATGGCTCTAGAATCAGTACACAATCTCCAAGTACCACCTTTCTTTGGTGCTAACATGGTAGGGACAACACAAGGGCTAATACTTTTACTAATTAGGCCTTGGCCTAAGAGCTTTGGATTTGCTTGGCAATTTCAACATTTTGTTGAAGAGTCATTTTATAAGCCTCCTTATTAGGCAAGGATGCTTCAGGAATGAAGTCTATTTGATGGCTTATGGTTCTTTTAGGAGGTAAGGTGTCTAGCTGTCCTTCACTTACTGTGCCTTTGAATTTCTTCAACAAATCTTGCACCTCTAATGGAAAATCTTCCTGCTCTTTCTTGTCTTCTTCTTTGGGCTTCATCACAAGTGCAAACTCTATACCTTTACCTTCCTCAAGTGTCTTTAACAACAATATTTCACTCACCAAAAGAACATTAGGACTTGCTGCCCTATTTTCTCCTTCCTCAAGGATAGACTGAATCTTGAATGTGACACCATCTTTCTGGAATGATTATGCGTTCTTGGCTCCATCATGGATAGCTTATCTATCAAATTTCCGTGGTCTTCCTAATATAAGATGGCATGCATCCATGGGTAGGACATCACATAACACCTTGTCCTTATACCTTCCAATGGTAAAATCCACCCATGCTTCCTCATTGACTAGGACATGTTGGCCTTTGTTCAACCAAGTGACTCTATAGGGATTGTTGTGAGGTATCCTTTGCAATTTGAGTTTTCTCACTGCCTCTTTTGACACAATGTTGTCTGTAGACCTTCAATAAATGATCACTTTGCACACTTTGTCCATACTCTTGCATTTGATCCTAAATAAGGACCTTCTTTGGCTTGGCTCTTCTCTGACCGGTTCTTTGATCAATGTTCTCCTTATCATCAAGTTGTCACCTACCTCTGACTCTAAGGAAACCTCTGAAGTCTTGTTGCTTGAAGACTCTTCTAGAAGATAGCTCACTCTTCTTCCACCACCATGTTTTGATGATCCCTACTCTGGACACCTATATGCTGGATGACCAAGTTGGTTACAATAGTAACACTTCATTGTTGCAAAGTATGAGGAAACTCTACCTTGGCCACTAGATCTTCCTTTGAAACCACTATTGGATCCCCTTCCTCTATTGAATCCTTCTTTACTACTACCACTATCTTGCTTCTCAGTGAGTTTAGACTCTCCTTGTGTTCTTTACTCAAAACTTCTTCCTCCCTCTATTGTCTTTTCCTCTACCCCTGCCCCTATTGTTGCTTGAGTCATGTCTTCTTTTCAGTTTTTCCTCTACCAAGGGCAAGTTGATAGGTTTGATGGACTGTTTTTGGGCTCATTAGACTGATTTCTTCTTGGATGTTCCATTGTAGACCATTTAGGTACCTAGCAACCTTGAGACTCTCTTCTTCCACCGCATGAGATCTAAGACTAAGTTTGTGAAACTCCTCTATATAGCAACTGACATCAAGATCTTTTTATCTTAAGTTTTGCCTCTTCCTATGAATTTGCACTTCATAGTCATTAGGGAGATAAACTTTTTTGATTTTGACTAACATCCATTTCCAAGAAGAGATGGTTGCTTTGCCCAGTTTCTTCCTTTCATCTTGCACAAATTTCCACCATGTGAGAGCAACTCCTCTCATCCTTGACTTGGCTACCTTGACTCTCTGGGCTTCAGTTACGCCTTCACATTCAAAATGGTTCTCCATGTCTTCTATCCATTCTAGGACTACTTTTGCCTCCTTCTTACCAGTGAACAATGGCAATCCTTCCAGTGATTTGCCACTCAAGGCCTTCAATGCCTTCAAAAAAGGTTCTTTCTCTAGGATAGGATCGGGTATCTTGTCTATCTTTTCCACTTCTTTACCCTTCCCTTCTGCTCCTTCCACTTTTACCAACACTGCATATGCCTTGGTTTCTACCTCTCCAAGCTTACTCTCCAATTCTAGCAACTTCTCCTTCAGGAGTCTATTCTCTTCCTCTTGATCATCCACTTTCTTTTCCAACTCTGCATTGGTCACCATGTTTTTATCTCCTACAGATTCCACTGAGGACATCTACTCGCCTCACCCAAATATTATAGGCCCTGATACCAATTTGATGGTGTTCACCTAGTTTGCTCAACACTTCACCTAGCTGGTGTTGCTCAATTGCACCAACTCACCAGGCCTAGTTGCTCTATAGACCTTCAATTCCTTCTCAATCTCTTCTAGGGCTTGATTCTTGATCTCTCTAAGGTGTTTTCTTCAAGTGTTTTGCCAAGGAACCCTACCAACTCACAGTGCTTCCCATGTACTCAATTATGGCTTCTTGGCTTCAAGTTGTCAAAATGACCTCCTACCATTGTGAGATGATGTAGAGGCATGGATGTGTCTTCATTCATGTTTTGGATTCATTTAGGGTCCATTTGAGGTTTTCCATCAATAGGTTTCTTACCAATTTCAAAATCTTGCCTAGAAAAGGGCTACAAGGAATTAGCCCAATTAGGCCTCCTAAAACCGGATTTTTAGGGCTTGAGTGAAAATTGTCCAAAAGACCCCCAAACAATCTTGTATTTCCTTCAATGTTTCATCTAACCTCAATATATTTTTTTGGTTTTAGCTTCTTGTTCCACCATTCAATGTGCTAACCCCAAAATGAGGGTTTTGGAGGGTTTCTAGGCCTTCTAGATGGCAGTGACAGGTCAAGTTGAGGTTTGTGCATTAATTGAACTCTTGAAGGCTCCTCCTTGCATTGGAAACTCTGTCCCAACTCCTTGTACCCCTTCAAAAACTTAGAAATCGCTAACCATTTCAGGACAAAAGTTGTCATGACAACTTTTTGCAATTTTGCAATTTTTGCAATTTTTGCACTTTTGGTCTTTCCAACCTATAATACCTATTCCAAGTCATCACAAATGACTTTTAAATATTTCCTAATGCTAATTTAACCCTCCCTAATGCCTGTACCAAGTTTTGACACTTTTGACCATCAAAAAGGTCGATTACCTACTCAAACTCACTATTTACACAAAAATGCAAACCTAAGAAGTATGAACACAACCTAGGCCTATATTGACTCAAAAATATAACTCTTGGACCCTCCTGGAGTCCTTATTCACCACTGAATTGGCTAGGGTCAATACAAGCCAAAATTGAAAAACTAAACAATCTAAGTCCTAGGTGCTCCTGCACCACAACCACATCTCATCTATCATAATATTAATATACTTTATATTTCTAAGGCTTTCATGTATTTGATTTAAATAGGCTAGTTATATGCATGTTTTATTTATGTCATTTACATAGAATATATCGATTGTTTGATTCCCTTAAAAAAAAAAAATTACTATTACCCAGTAATTGAAGGGAAATGCTAGAAATGCTAATAGGGTTACCTTAGATTTCACATAACTAAATTATGCATTTAAGAAACACTAACTTATAATACAAGTTTTAATGGAGAGGTTAGGGTCAAATTTTCCTTAATTGTTCTTATAGTTTAACATACAAGATTCAAGTTTAAAATCTAAAGTGAAATTTCTCTTATTAACTAGACTGTTTATACAATACTTATGGAGGGGTTTCAAATATTTCAAATACATTTATTTATGAATAAGAACAACTAATAATGCAATTAGCAATACAAAAGAGAAATTCTAACATGAAATTGTCCATATTGTAAACCTTCACAACATTACATTACATTTTTATAAATTATCTACTCATTTATTACAACTAATATCATACATCCAACATTAACAATTTTGCATACATTTCAGACCAATTTTTGAACAATAATATTTATGGAACTCTCTTTCAAGCATTGAAAATTTAAAAAAATTCCTACTAGAGTATACTTACCATAAACTTATTTGGATAATCAAAACTTGTGCAAGCTCCACATATCCCATAGTTTGCAACATGAGATTTAATACTTATTTCATGCCCACATTTTGCATTCAACCAAACATATAATTCATTGATTGGATAATGCTTCTATTGATTGACACAATGTTGTAGATAGAGTCTTTAAATCTAGTCATCACTTCTTAAAATATAAAAAAAAATTACATAGGTTAAATGATATTAATATTTTATGTTTAAATTAGAAGGATATGTCACTCATTCAGTAATTTTTTTAATGTCCAACTCTTGAAAACATACTTCTCTAGTAAATCTCCCAATGTTCTTTCTAAAATCCTTTTAACTATGTGTCATGGAACATTGACAAAAAAACAAACCTATAATATGTTGATGACATCAATCATAACCTAAGTATTTATAATTGCATTGCATTAATCAATAATATGGATAGTGTTAAGTTAAAACAATGTTAAAAACATGACCAGATTAATGGCAAGGATGTTACTATATTTTTTTATGTATCTTACGCAATTTCAAATCTCTATAATGGTAGAGTGATATTTAAATCATTTTAACTTGTAAATTTGATGCATTTACATGATATTCCAAGACATAGTAGAATTGAGGAAATACTTACCTTAACTTACAAAATATCCTTTTAAGCAATGTAGCATAATGCATTTGATGTTAGGTTGCAAGCATTTTTTTTAATTCATCCATATTGATTTATCAAGTTATATTCTTGGAAAGTATGTATAGAATTTATAACTAAGAAAGATTATTGGGATACTAAGAATTAAACAGTTTTAAGCAAGCCACCAGAGCTAAACACAACTATCCTTTCCCTTTATTTTAATAAAACTTTCCCAAAGGTTTTAGATTAGTTAGCACACTCTCATGCCCTATCTTAACAGGCTCTACATTCTTCTTTAAAAATTTCATATTATAAATACCAAAATAAACTTCATAGTTGTTCAACTTCAGTAGCTTGCTAGTTTAATTACTAATATATTTATGTCACTTCATAATTTAAAATGACAATGATGTCATAGTTAAATGTGTAGATATTTTATATCCAAAGGACACTTTATCCATAGATAGATGTTAGTAATTATATTATTGAATTTCTATTTGTCATATCAAAAAAAATTGCTAAGATAAACCTAGAAATTTTTTGTGTCTTCTTTTCTTTTTCTTTTGTTGTAATAACTAAACCACTTTAATTACCAATAGGAAACTTCCTTGATCCATTACATACAAAATCAAGAAATCCTTGCATCAACCAATATAAAATATAATTATATGTAATTTTCTTTACTTAAGTTAGGATTTTAAAGTAGTAATATTAAGTCAAATAGAATGTTCCTAGTTATTGTATTCACATTCATTCTTATTTATTTTAGCTTGTTATTCTATAAATCAACTGGCATGACCCTCACTTTTCAAGTTAAAATAGTACACATATAACACAAATATAAAAGGTTTATATTTATAGATAAATTTTATATAGTTAGTGAGGAGCCATATACATATGCTTATGCTACCCAAAATACATAAAGATTGTAAGAGAGAGTGAATGATGGGTACGGGCAACCAACTTGGAGATGTGCAATTAAACACTAGTCAACGTTTTGAGTTAGGTTTAACCAACCTAGTTACTTGGGATTATGATTTTAGCAAATCACATATATTTGGAAGCCCACAATAACAATAACTATTACACACTTTTTATTTTTAATTTATTATTGAGAAATGTTTTCTATGAGTGTTTCATTTTTAGTATTTAATATTTGTATATCTTAATAATTAAAAATGATTAAAATTATATATTTATTTTTGTTTATATTTAGTGAACCTGTTTGATTCTACATATTCAATCCTTCTTAAGGATTTGCATTAGTTTTGGATGTTTAGATTTATATTTTTTTATGATAACATCTTATTTTTTAGATCTATAATTTTATTTCACAATATTATGTGTTATCCATTTGTCTTCCTTACATGATTTGGAGTGCATATTCATATCATTTATCTTATACCCACCCTTAAATTAGTCTTAATGTTTGTGTTTTATATGCATTTTAGATTTTATTTAGAATTGAAATTCTAATAACAATTTGATTATACAAAGTTTTTATATAGTTCCCAACACTCTTATTACATAATTTTGGGAACCATATTTTTTTGTACACTTTGATAGAGCTATATTGTGACATTATTAATTCTCGTGGATCTTTATGCCTTTAGTCAATCCATGCTTCATGTTTACCCTCAAAACTAGACACCCCACCTTGCTAGATAAGACAATATATACACTCAAATATGTATGTTGACCTAAACAAAGAGGTAGTACTTATGCTTATATTATGGTATGTTGACCTAAACAAAGAGTGGGTTAGGCATCTATACATTTAGCTTCACAAAACAAAATAGGGCATCTTAAAGTTGATTTATATGACAATTAAAGAGAGATATAAACAATAGATATTCACCAATCCAAACTTTTTTTTATAATTAAATCCCTAAGGTTTTTTACTAAGATCAATTGATACTAGCTACTAATAATAAGACCTACATACCACTAATAGGTAGATTAAAAAACTAGACTATAAATGAAACCAATTATATAAAATTGATTTACTTTCCTTGAGATCAATTTTCTAAATACTTTCTCATGGCACATGTAATTTGGAATCTATTATATGTAAATGTCTAAATGAATATTAAAAAGAGCTCCAAAAATATTTAACATCATTTATATAATAAGTGGACCTAATCTATTCTCTAAACTACTAGGAGATCACAAAGAATGTTGTTTATATAAAATTATTTTGATCATAGTATAAGAAGGGATGGCACATTAACTCATGAACAATATCTAGTACAAGCTTAAGAAAAAAAAATTAATATTAATGTAAAATGAGAACCATGTCACTTATCTTATATATTGATTATCAACATGCATCAGTGTGAGACTAGTAATAAATAAAATAATATACCATTATAATTATAAGCTTAATTCTCCTACTTAATCCTTGATTTAATATTAAGTAAGTGTTGATAATATATTACGTTACCATACTAGTATAATTGTTAAAGATATTTTATATTATGATACATATTATTTGGAATTAATATATAGTCTAAGTGATGTTAAACCTATGTGGTTAACATATAGTAGTGGTTATATTGATGTGATAGATATCAGTGATTTATAAAGGTTATATAGTTAACTTAATTATTATCATTAGGTATATAGATATAAGATATGATAATTAGTTTACATATCCAATTAACTATATATGTAATAATATTCATAGTATTAACATTAGTATTTAGTTAATATGTAATACTATTAATATTAACACCATATGAGCCCTATTAATATTTAGGGTGTAAATCAGTGTGAATCAAATGTGTTATCCTTTAATTCTACTATAAACCATAAACTTGGTACTTAATATTATACACCAAATATATTATCAATATAATTGGATGGATATGATATTAATAAATTAATAGGAAGGTACTATAAGTTATATAACTAATAATCCATTATTCTATTTGTATTTAGTTATTAGGTAAATAATAGAATCTATAAGTCAATATTTGTTACGATATTCCTAACTTAGGTAATACTATTAATATTGATTTAAGCTAATATTTCTATTGCTTACCCTTAGTTATTTCCTATATATGTAATTTATAGTATGATATCTTTATTATAACCACATAGTTAGCCACATAAATTTGTTATCCAGAATAACTAAATACATAGTTTGCAATAGACTAACATTGGTCATAAGGTGTATCCAGAATTATTATGTAGAATTAATATATATTAGTAACTTTATTATGTATTAATAATCAGAATATCCAAGTTAGCCTCATATAGTGTAGTTATTATAATATTGACTATAATGACTTAATTGTTAATAGTATTTAATACTAGCCATCTATTTAATTAAATAATATGTAATATTGGCCAGTAATACCCTAATATTGACTAAGATATGATATAATATTGTTACGATATTCCTAACTTATTATAATTTCACCATGTATGTAAGTTTCTAATTAATTAAAAACTAATAATATGTAATATGTATAATATTCATAGTATTATTTATGATAGTTAAAATAGTAGGCAAGTAGTTAATACTTAGTTAACTAGATAGTGCAATAATTTTTAATACTTATATTACTTGATTGAAATATGAGTAATTAATAAAATAGTTCAACATATATCTTACACTAATTATTATATTATTATTTTAGACTAGATATATATTCAATTCCCATTTGGTATTATAGTATATGTAATAAAATAAGGCCCATAGTGAAGGTATTATAGTACTTAGGCGTAGTTAATTTACATGATATATCCATCCAATTACATATATCTTTATATTCAGATTTTCACATTTATTTACAAACTACCTATCAATATCTAATGTTATACCAATATACTAAATAACTGTCTTCCTAAATATTGATAAAGCATAAGTGTTTATAGTTAATATGGTTGTAAATCAAAGTAGAATGAATCATTTTGAAGATCAGTGATCCGGGTGGATATATTTTCCACGAAAAATTCACAACGCTCCAGCAGTTTTGGCGACGGTTACAAAAAGATATTTATAGGGTTTGAACCCGTGACCACCCATGTATGAGCTCTTTGCTCCACCACTCTACCGCGAGATGTTCGTTGACTAAATTGGGAGGCTAGTTTGTTTTAACAACTAACAAATTGCTAAAAGGAGATCCGTGGGAGTTGAACCCTAACTGCCTATTTTCCGTTTGTCTCTCTAAACCGCTAAGCCACACATAATTTTTGGGATGTAAAGGGAAAACAATTTATTTGAAGAATCTCGTTGAGATTAGGCCAAGATTGGAGGGCTCAGGTCAAGCCTGAGCCCCCCCAAATAAATCATAAAATAAAAATTATAAACCCGAAAATATTATTATGGGGATATTTTAGACGGGTTAGGGTTATTAACAGGATTTAAATGTGATTTAAGGGGGATTTTTGAAGATTTATTGTTGTAAATGGGAGATACGGTAGATTTTCAAAAATCATATGGTTATGAACCAAATTTGGCAAAAAAATGTGTATAAAAGGGGGTAGCTTAGGAGTTTGAGTTGGTGGTGAGTTGTGAGAGAATTTTCTTAGAGAGTTTGAGTGTTCAACTTTGTGCACCAAAGGAGATTCATACTGTTGCACTTGAAGGAGGAGAACTTTGTAACTCTTTGTCATCAGAGACTTGGAACTTTGTCCAGTTGAAGGCCTTGTAACCACTTTTGGAGCATAATCAAGGATCGGTCACTCTGTTGGAGAAGGACCCGAAGACGTAGTCCGACCTGTGGACGAACTCCGTTATCAATTGTGTTTTGTCTTCTATCTTTCTACTCTCCTTCTTTCAGTTCATTACCTTTATTATGCTTTGTTCATTTAAGCATTATTATGTTAATTCGCTTAGATTAAAGCTTTGAATTAACTTGTGTAATATTGTTAAGCATTTGTCTGTAATTGTCATAGATCCTAATCAGATCAAGTTTGGTATCAGAGCTTTGTTTGACTAGTATTGCAGAATTGAATGCTAACAAGATCCAGGATTCAACGAGGCGAAGGCAAGCTTGAAGAATATAATCCTGAGATCGGAAAATGAAGAACTAATCCACCATCACAAATGGAAGGAAAAGGTGGTGAAGAAGGTTTCGAAGATAAGAGTATTCAGAAGACTCTTCAGAATTTGGAAACCATTGTACAAGTTTTAGTACATGAGAGAGAGGACAAGATGCGAAGACGTGCAGCTCGTCAGAACAAAGGAAAAAGACCAGGAGGTGACCATGAGCCTCCAAAAACACCCCCATCTCCTTCTTCTCCTTCTTCCCCGTCTTCTCCCTCTTCTACTCATTCTGAGTCTTCTTCTCTTTTCAAGAGTTCACATAAGCCTAAGATTAAATTGGATGTAAAATTTGATCTACCAAAGTATTGTGGGGAATTAAATGCTAAAAAATTAGATGATTGGATTCAACAGGTTGAAGTCTATTGTAGAGTCCAAAACCTCTTAGATGATGTCGATAGGATCCAGTTAGCTACTCTTCGGTTAGGAGGTACAGCTCTAACCTGGTGGGAGAGTAGAATTCGAGATGGGTCTTCACAACATGGTAAAATCAACTTAACTTGGTCAGACTTTGTTAATGCTCTCAAGAAGCAATTCTATCCCCTAGGCCATATGCAACAGCTAATGATGAGCTGGCAACTTTTTAGGCAAGGGAAAGGTCAGTCTGTCCAGGATTACACCCATGAATTTAGAAAGAAGGCTATTGCATTAAATGTTCCATTGTATACTCAGGACACGTTGCTTAAGTACATAGGTGGTCTTCACTCTTATCTGAGACATTCAATTTTAGTCTTGAATCCTAGTAACTTTGATGAAGTCTGTGTCCAAGCCACACACCTAGAGTCAAGAGGTAAGGGTTCTTTTATTGATAAGTCTGATAAGAAGCCATCTAAGTCTAAGAACAAATCCCAAAAAAAAGGGAAGGGGAAAAAGATAGCTACAGTGAAGAAAGAGGGTGAAAAACCCACATGCTCACATTGCAAGAAAGAAGGGCATGATGATTCTAGGTGCTGGAAGCTGCACCCTGAAAAGAGGCCAAAGAGATATGGTGGAAACAAAGACAAACAAAAGACTGATGCTATAGTTCAACAGGATCTTGGATCTGACTCTGGAGATGAGACAAAGATCGTTGTTGCTGGAATCCAAGGTAAAGAAAAAGGTAGATCTCTCTCATTAGCTACAAGTTCTTCTAATATAAGTGCAAGTACAAGTAAAGATTCTACTCCTAAGAATGATAAGCAAAGGAATGAATTATTTCATATTCGGGTTGTTATCAAACATACTAAAGTTGATACATTATTTGATACGGGTTCTCAAGTTAACTTGATATCTGAAGAAATTGTTAAAAAGCTTAACTTGACTACAACACCTCATCCAAAACCATACCCTCTGGGATGGTTTTGCAATGATGCACAATTGCAAGTAACTAAACAATGTAAGATAAGATTTGCTATCACTGCAAACTTTGTAGATGAAGTAGAAGCTGATGTAGTCCCTTTAGATATTTGTGGTCTTGTACTTGGGAGTCCCTATTTGTATGATCGATAGGCTATCTTCTATAGAGGGGAGAACAAATATCATCTTTTTAAAGATAAGGTTGAATACATTGTACGAGCACATAAGGTAAAGACTAATCTTGCACTAGTTAATGCTGGTCAGATGAAAAGGTTAGTCAACTCTAGTAAGAACTTTGTATTAATGCTTGTAAAAGCCAAAGAGGAAGAAACATCTGAGGCATTTAAAGGATGTGATCCTAAACATAAGGCTGAAATGGTCAAAGTTGTTTCCGCTTACGATGACTTGTTTCAGGAACCAAAAGGATTTCCTCCTAAGAGAGAGATACAACATGAGATCCAGTTGCAGTAGGATGTGCCACTTCCAAACATTGGCATGTACCGGTTATCAGTCTTGCAAAATGAAGAGATCAAAAAGCAGGTTCAAGAGTTGGTTGAGAAAGGAGTTATTCGTCCTAGTACATCTCCTTGCGGTTCTCCTATTGTGTTGGTTCCAAAGAAAGATGGGACTTGGAGAATGTGCATCGACTACAGAGCTTTGAACAAGATAACGGTAAAGAATAGGTATCCTCTTCCTAGAATTGATGATTTACTTGATCAGTTGAAACATGCTAT
This sequence comes from Cryptomeria japonica, assembly GCF_030272615.1. Classification (NCBI taxonomy): domain Eukaryota; kingdom Viridiplantae; phylum Streptophyta; class Pinopsida; order Cupressales; family Cupressaceae; genus Cryptomeria; species Cryptomeria japonica. Next base: position 154,287,698 of record NC_081415.1, read on the forward strand.
CTATTTCACTAAGCTAGACCTGCGTAGTGGATATCATCAGATTCAAATTGTAGAAAATGGTATTTGGAAAACTGCTTTTAAGACTAAACAGGGACTGTTTGAGTGGTTGGTTATGCCCTTCGGGCTTTGTAATGCACCAGCTACATTCATGAGAGTCATGAATGATGTCTTTCATCCTTTTATTGATATTTTGTCATAGTCTACCTAGATGATATTCTTGTATTCAGCAAGTCTTGGGAAGATCATGTAATTCATGTTAAAAAAATCCTTGATGTATTAAGGAAAGAAAAACTTTTTGTAAAGATGTCTAAATGCAAGTTCGCTAAGACATCCTTAGTGTACCTAGGCTATGTCGTAGGGAATGGTCAACTAAAAGTAGACCCTGCGAAGGTCGATTGTATTGTAAAATGGCCTAAGCCAAGTACAGTCACAGAAGTCAGGAGTTTTTTAGGTGCAGTTCAGTACTGGAGGAAGTTCATTGCAAACTTCTCTTTTATTGCTTCATCATTGCACACATTGACCAGTACAAAGGCAACTTTTCAGTGGGGAGGTCCACAACAGAAGGCTTTTGACACTTTGAAGGAAAAGTTGAGCACCGCACCAGTTCTGGCTTTACCAGATTTACATCAACCATTTGAGATCGAGACAGATGCTAGTGGGTTTGCCATGGGAGCTGTACTCATACAAGGAGGTAAACCAGTCTGCTACCACTCTGAAACTTTTTCGGGAGCAGTAAGTAACTATCCCACTTATGATAAGGAACTTTATGCTTTAGTTCAGAGTGTTAAGAAATGGAAACACTACTTAATGGGCAAAGAAACTGTAATCCACACTGATCATCAGCCACTTCAGTATTTACACTCACAGTCTAAACTGCAACAAAGTAGGCATTTTAGGTGGATGGGTTTTCTTCAACAATTTCATTTGGTCATTAAGTATAAGAAGGGTGCCCATAATAAAGTAGCAGATATGCTCTCTAGGCCTCCAGTTAAGAATGCTTTGATAATCCTTAAAAATATTTCCATGGTTCGTGAAAGTTTTCAGGAAAAATATGCTAATGATGAGAACTTTAAGGACATATATGCAGCTCTAATCCAGGGTAAACATGTAGAAGAAAAAGATTACTATGTGCAGGATAACTTGTTGTACCACTTGGGTAAATTGTGTATTCCTAAAGATGAGCAGGCACAGGTGATTCGAGAAGCACATACCTCTTTGATTGCAGGGCATTTCGGGGTAAGTAAAACATTGGTTCAATTGAAGAAGTATTGTTACTGGCCTCGTATGCAGGAAACTGTTACAAAGTATATAAAGGGATGTGTAATGTGTGCAACCAGTAAACCAAGTAACAGAAAATTGGGTTTGTACACACCATTACCTGTACCATCCCGTCCATGGGAAAGTGTGTCTATGGACTTTGTGGGAGGTTTACCTATGTCTAGGAAGGGACATGATTATTTGTATGTTGTTGTTGATCGATTCAGCAAAATGTGTATTCTAATGCCTTGTAAGAAACAGGTCACTGCTGAACTAACAACTCATATGTACTTCCAATTTGTATGGGTTCATTTTGGGTTACCTACTTCTATTGTATCGGATCGAGATTCTCGATTCTTAGGGGAATTTTGGACATCTTTGTGGGGACTCATGGACACCAAGCTGAAGAAGAGTACAGCCTTCCATCCACAGACTGATGGACAGACAGAGGTAGTCAATAGGACAGTTGTTCATCTGCTTAGAGGTTACTGTAGCAAGCATCCTAAGTTGTGGGATGAGAATCTTCATTAGGTGCAACATGCTTACAACCATGCAGCACATTCTTCTACAAAGAGGTCTCCTTTTGAGACTTGCTTCGACTATTTGCCAAAGACACCAATGGACTTTGCTTTTGGAAAGGACGATGTTATAGATGGACGCCATGATGCAGAAAGGGCTTTAAAGTTCATCCAAAAGGTCCAAGCAATCCATCAGGTAGTAGAAGCACAGTTGGAGCAGAGCCAAGCAAAATACAAGGCTCGCCATGACAAGCATCGCATAGATCATCATTTTCAGGTTGGTGACCGTGTTTGGTTACATATCAGCAAGGAAAGGATGCAAGGTGAAGGTAAGAAGCTTAAGCCTATCAGATATGGTCCCTTTGAGATCTTGGAAAATATCGGTACCAATGCCTTTCGCCTTAATCTTCCTCCATATATGCAAATTTACTCAGTTGTAAATGTAGAAAATCTGAAGTTGTATGAGCCTCCAATGATATTTGATGAAGAGGCTAATGTTTAGGTCCCATCAGTTGATGACCTTTCACCTGAGTATATGTCAGAGCTGCCAGAGGATGTCATTCTTGACAGAAATGTCAGATCTTCAAAAAGAGGTGCTATTGAGTACCTTAAAGTAGGACGTAAAGGAATGCATCCTAGCAAAGCACAATGGATGGAGGTTGAAAGAGTGAGGGAGTTGTATCCTCACTTACTTTCTGAGTAATCAAGCTTTCGGAGGTCCAAAAGCTCCCCAATGGAGAGGATTGATCCGGGTGGATATATTTTCCATGAAAAATTCACAACGCTCCAACAGTTTTGGCGACGGTTACAAAAAGATATTTATAGGGTTTGAACTCGTGACCACCCATGTATGAGCTCTTTGCTCCACCACTCTACCGCGAGATGTCCGTTGACTAAATTGGGAGGCTAGTTTGTTTTAACAACTAACAAATTGCTAAAAGGAGATCCGTGGGAGTTGAACCCTAACCGCCTATTTTCCGTTTGTCTCTCTAAACCGCTAAGCCACACGTAATTTTTGGGATGTAAAGGGAAAACAATTTATTTGAAGAATCCCGTTGAGATTAGGCCAAGATTGGAGGGCTCGGGTCAAGCCTGAGCCCCCCCAAATAAATCATAAAATAAAAATTATAAACCCGAAAATATTATTATGGGGATATTTTAGACGGGTTAGGGTTATTAACAGGATTTTAATGTTATTTAAGGGGGATTTTTGAAGATTTATTGTTGTAAATGGGAGATACGGTAGATTTTCAAAAATCATATGGTTATGAACCAAATTTGGCAAAAAAATGTGTATAAAAGGGGGTAGCTTAGGAGTTTGAGTTGGTGGTGAGTTGTGAGAGAATTTTCTTAGAGAGTTTGAGTGTTCAACTTTGTGCACCAGAGGAGATTCATACTGTTGCACTTGAAGGAGGAGAACTTTGTAACTCTTTGTCATCAGAGACTTGGAACTTTGTCTAGTTGAAGGCCTTGTAATTACTTTTGGAGCATAATCAAGGATCGGTCACTCTGTTGGAGAAGGACCCGGAGACGTAGTCCGACCCGCGAACGAACTCCGTTATCAATTGTGTTTTGTCTTCTGTCTTTCTACTCTCCTTCTTTCAGTTCATTACCTTTATTATGCTTTGTTCATTTAAGCATTATTATGTTAATTCGCTCAGATTAAAGCTTTGAATTAACTTGTGTAATATTGTTAAGCATTTGTCTGTAATTGTCATAGATCCTAATCAGATCAATCAGATAATTAATTCAAACTATAATATTAGATCATAGCCATAGGATAGTTTTATATATCTATTATAGGTAACGCTATATTTAGGGATAATATATTTCCGGATAACTGTAGACAACTTGAAGTGTAGAATAACCTATGCATTATATGCTCATATGATCCTTTCTCATGATAGTACATTAACCTATATAATTTGTACAAACTATCCTATAGTATTCAATATGTTATAATTGGCGTCCACACTATTAGAGCATTAACTACTATAATTAATTTACCGGTAATTAATACTATTATCTATATTACCATATCTCAGTATTAGCACTATACTTATATCCAACTTTATATTTGAGCTAGATGATTGACATATATATTTTAAGTTAATAATATACCACTGTGTCTAATATATACCATTACTATCTGGACAAGAATACTAGAAACAAAGCTATGCTAATAAATTTTAATAATCACTTAAACTAGTTATTAATGGATATAATAACTAAACTAAGTAAAATATATCAACATCATACTATATTATACATGTGATCAAAACAAGAGACACCTATACACTAACATATATATAAGCTTTATTAACAAGGTATAATTATTAGTTAAATGTAGTCCATAATTATCATTAATTACACGAGTCTACACTATAGATTAAGACTAATATACCATAATACCTCAAGATCATTATTGCAAACCTTTAATTAATTAAAATGAATCATTCTGAAGATTAACTTACCCAATTGTTAAATATGTATACTATAGATAACATTATTAGGGTATCGTGTTTCAATATAATGTTAAAATCAAAATTACTTATATGTACCTTGATATTTGTTAGTAATTAATAAGCAACTGACTGTATGATGTTACACTTAGGAGTACTATCATCTTATCCTATTATCATAACTATTAGTAAGTGTAATTCCCAAAAGTATAAATATCAACAGTTGGATATTTTGGGAATTACACTTTTGGACTTATTAATTACCTAATAACTGTTGATATTTATTAGTCAATAAATACTATATATAACCTTTGTTATATTAATTAATATAGAATTACTATTAGTTGAGTGCATTACCCTAATATCAATATAGTACTAAATTATGTTCAAAATATAGATAATCCATAAGTATCTATAATAGACAGATGTTAAGAACTATAGTTTATATTATCCCATGTTATAAATACTATGTCACAATATCACTGAATTGTGTGGATTATCTATCTGTCTATTTTAGTACTTTATTATTAGGGTATGATAAAATTACTCCATATGGTATGCACCCTCATACTCAAGAACATTAGTTGCTGATTAAGTATGCCTTGATATCATTAACTTAGAAAATTAAATGTATAGGATTAAGGATGTAATATTTTTAATTAGGTAATCCTTAATGTGTTTAGTATAGCTTGAGTAGTGAACATATAATGATAATATCAATATAGCTAGGTTAATATTAATCTAAAATGACAACCATGTCACTATTTTTGAATTATCCTTTTCCTTTAGATATTCTTCACCAGAGAAAGCTCTAAACTCCCCGAAAAACAAATCTCAAGGAAGGATCATTTTATGAGTTAGAGGTTTTCAAAACTTTTAACCTTTTACATTCTCATAGTAACCAACAAGGATTCATTTATATGCTTTTGAATCTAGTTTAGATCACTTACCTTCAAGCACATGAACAAAAGAATCACAATCAAATAACATAAAGTAGAAAACCAACCTATCCACACATCATATGACATTATATCAATAAGAGATAAATAGGAAGATTTATTAATCAAATGACATGCACTACCTACAACTTTTACCCAAAAGCCTTTACCAATATTAGCACCATACAATTAATGCTTCTATGACTAATCATCAAGGTTTGGTTATTTCTTTCTATAACCCCATTTTTCGGGGAGTATAAAGAGTAGTCTTATGCCAAATAATATCTACATACTTATAGAAGTCATCAAATTTGTTGGAGCAATATTCACACCCATTGCCAAATCTTAACACTTGTACATTATAATTTGATTACTTCTTAGCTAAGGCCTTAAATTTCTTAATCTTGGTGAAATTTTCAGATTTAGAATGCATAAAATAAATCAACATGTCTATCCTAAGACATAAGCAATGAAACAAATATAATATCAAGATTTACTAAAAGAATCAACATCCCTAGACCACATACATCCAAATGAATAATCTCTAATGGCCTCTTTTCCTTAAACAATCATTTAGGAAATGATGATCTATTCTATTTACCAAACAAAAAATGATCATATAAATTATTTTTACCAATAGAATAATTAAAAAATAACATCAACCAAATTTTTTAAAGAGTGGTCATAATCCCATTTTAACTAATGTGGCCCTATTTATGGTGCCACAACATATTTGTTGTTTCAATGCTAGTTACATTGTGAGAGAAATGAAAAGTAAATGGATTTAACTTAAACAAAGTCCCTATCCAATATCCTTTAGATATCACCAAAATCCCTCTTACCAACCTACAACAAAACTTATGAAATGTCACATGCATTCCACAATCATTAAAGTTGGATCTTAAAAGTAATTTTTCCACAAGTCCTAAAATATGTGATACATTCATTATCAATAGTATTAATCCTTCGATCACTAGAACACAACTTTATCTTTCCCTCCCCAACAAACTTCTTCATGCTATTATCATCAAGGAAAAATTCTCCCCCATCATATTTTTTATATGTAGAAAACTACTAATTTTGATGAGTCAAGTGGCAGGATAAACCTGAGTTAATAAGACAAGCACCATTATTTATTTACCAATCCTTTACATGCCCTCATTCACCACAATTGCAACGAGTTTTGGAATGTTCTTTTTACTTATCCCTCTTTTTATCCCCTTTAGGTGCATTCTATTTGGACCTATCCTACACATGCAACACATCTTAGGAGCCAACATTAATAGACTTTCACATTGTATCTTCTGAAAGAAGTATGAAAATCATGTGTTCCATCTTTTAGTCTACATTACCACTACTAATTGAAATAATTAATATTATTGGGAAAGAACAAAAAATCGAGATAAACTTATCTTCGTCTTCTAGTTTAACATCTATTGACGCAAAATGACATATTATCATATTTAATACATTTAAATTATTTAGAATTGAATCACTACCTTTCATCTTTGAGGAGTATATATTATTCATTTAAGATATAATGTATCAGAATTTTTATAGTTTGAGAGATGTCATCTATCCTCTTACACAAATTATATGTAGTCTTAAGTAGATACAATTAAGAGGGTGAAATTTGTAAGACGCAACCAAATAGTTCCTCATGCCTTCTTGTTAAAAATCCTTCAATATCATTTATCATTGTAGCTAGCTTTGTTTCTTCTGAAAATGGCAACCACTAATCACTCGCTTCTAAGAGACCCTCTAATTTTAATTTCCATATCTCATCACCAATGCCATTAAATTTTTTTATTATCTTATCAATATGTATAAAGCATGGTTTATTGTTCTCTTAAAAAATATTTAAAATATCACAAAACAAAAATTCATCCCCTTCTGAATAGAACCATTGTCTCTTATACCAAATGTTGAAAATAAGGTAAAGAAATATTGCAATGTTAACTTATGCGTGTGATAGAAAATATGAATACAAGATTATGGAATATCAAATATGTATGTGATTTAACATTCAAATCAAATATAAATATTAGCAAGCCATAGAGATGTTCAATTTACGTGGAGAAACCCTTCCAGGAAAAATATTCACTATAGAAAGAGGGTAAGTATAATATTAATTCTCATAATGAGACATACAATAATACATTTCACTACTCTTATCCTCAACAACATCATGGTACAGCTCCATAGCCTGCAACCTAGTGGTCAACATCTCCAATACGATCTCTCTTTCCCCTTGCTAAAACTCTAATTGTTGTGTCTGGTGCTTTGTTGTCCCTGAGGTTTTGGTGAACTCTCTACTAAATAATTTGTTTATAAATTTACTATGTAAACCCTTGAAGAGTTCTTAATATGCAACTAAGAATTTTCTTATCTATGCTTCAAGTCTATTCTGGAGGTGGTTTTTAGTGAGGAGATGCTAGACCGCATCTCCTACTTTAAAAGAAGAGTTTAATTTGTAGGTTTAATCATTTGTCGCCCTCATTTCCTGAGTTGTATTTTTGGATTTTGGTGCACTACAACCTATTGGTCAAAAATAAGGTTAAGATCTACCAATGTTATTGTACTTTTTTAATTATCTATTTTCATGAGTTACAAAGGATTGTTTTGTTATTTTTATCATGGTTGATGGAAAATGAGGGTCTCATTCTTTGTCCTTTCACCCTTGGCTGCCCCGCTCCCTCTCCATTTGGTGCAACTCTACTTACGAAGATATTGGTAATTCAGTGGGTTATTTCCTCAAGTTGGACCCTAATACAAGATATTTCTCTAACACTTACTATGCTCAACATTTTCTAGATTTGGACCTTTCAAATTTTCTACTTGTTGAGATCTCCTTAATGGTGTGAGGGTAGCTATGCAACTAGATTCTAGACTATGAAGGTGTCACTTTTCGATGCAGATGCTCTTTTTCTATGGTTAATTTCACTTCTTCTTGTCTTCATAGCTCTCATTTGTAAAGGATGCTAATAACTATCATATCACTATATTTCCTGCTACTTTGGATGTGAGTTGAATTTGTATGTTAATTCAATGTCTCCTTCTTTTGCTAGCTTTTCTAGTTTTGTGGCTTGGACCCATATGTCTACTCATGTGGCTCCTCCTACAACTCCATTTATGGCTCTATCAATTTTTGGCCTTATCCCCTCTATGGTTCCTAACTCTCTGTCTCAATACTATATGGTTCCCTCTCAAAATTTGGTGGTCTATCTGGGCAATTCATCTACTAACTCCAATGGTTTTTCCAACCCTACTCTATTCTATTCTCCTTGCACAGATGTTTCTTCTTCGATTACTACTCACAACAAGAAAATGATCCAATATCTTATTATTTCTAATATGCATATTATCTCATTAGGACCACTAATGGGCCCTAACTATGATTTTCAATAAATGTTTATTTTGTTGTTTTGTCTAGATCTAGAAAGGAATATATTATGAAGATGCATTTGCACCTATTACTAAAATGAATACTATTAGACTTATTATATTGCAATTGCTTCTAAGTTTAATTGGGATCTTGATATAAAAGATGGCCAGTTAGCATTTTTGAATAGTTATTTAAAAGAAGAAATATATCTTGTTCGACCTAAAGGCTTTGCAAAGAAGGGAAAAGAATATTTGGTATGTAAGTTAAATAAATCGTTATATGGTCTCAAGGAAGCACCAAGTTCATGGCATGATAAAAGTGATAAATTATTCTTTCAACAAGTATATATCAAGAGTAAAAAAGATCTAAATTTGTACATAAAGAATGATGAATATATGAATGTTGTTTTGATTTCATTATATGTGGGTGAATTAATCATAATAGGAAGTTCTATATAAATGATTAATGAAATCACAAACATTTGAAATGAAGGATGCTCGCAAAAAACATTTTTATTTTGGTATCCAAGTATGGAGACAAGCTGGTAAGACTTTAATTATTCAAAGAAAACATGCAAATAAATTGATCTTAAGGTTTAATATGAAAGACTGCAAAGTTGTATGTACTCCACTAGCAAAAAATGTCAATTTTTCGTATGATAATGGTATTACTTGAGCTAATTGAACTCTAAAAGGCCTAATATTGCATATTGAATCAACATAATTAGCGAATTCGTGACCAACCCTCTAATCATCATTAAAAAGTGGCAAAAAGAGTCATTCGATACCTATAGGTACCATAAATTTTTGTATTGAATATACTAACCATTTGAATGTTGAGTTTAAAGGTTATTCAAATCTTGATTGAATAAGTAATCCAGATGATCATAAATCAACAATTGGCATTCAACATAGTAGTAGTAAGAAGCAATCAACTATTTCCTTGTCGTCTACAAAAGTTGAGTACAAAGCATTGTGTAGTTGTTTGGATAAGGCAGATTTTTTGAGATATGATACAAAGGGAAGAAGGACCAACTCCAATTAAGTGTGACATCAAGCTAGCAATCAATATAACCTATAACAGAAGATTAAAGCACATTGAAACACAACATTATTTTGTCAAAGGAAAAATTCAATTTCAAAAGATAGAACTGTAATATTGTAACACAAATGATAACATGGTTGATGTATTCACTTAACCATTGCACAAAATACACATATATTAAAAGAGTCCATTTAAATTCAATAATTTATCAAGGAAGAGTGTTAAAATAGATTAAAACTAAATTATCCATGTGCTTCTTATGTGTCATAAGAATTTCTGAAGGATTACACGAGGAACTATGGATCTGTCCCTCAGATCCAATTTGTTGTCAAGAGTCTAGTTAGCTGTCAGTCTGTGAAGTCTATTATTGAGTATCTTCGAAGTTACAACTACATATTGTTGCTTAAAGTTGAGAAATAAGAAACCAACTAGTTTAGCTGCTATTATGATCTTTGTCTTCCTCGTTTATTTCTCTGTTTTGTGCAATCACCTTACTTAAATGGGAGATGTCAATAGAAAGGAAAATCGAGTACAAATAAATGTGCACTTAAAAATCTAAGAAATATGCATTTATTTATGATAATTTTGGATAGAATGTGATCTTATATTATAACTGTAGCTTTATTCAACCAAAATAAAATGGATACAGAGTTTCAGCTTCTAACTGACACGCAAATCCTAAACAAGGACAATAAATATTAGGGCAAACTATATTGCAACATAATCAGTAATGATGTACGGTAACACTGTAATGAACGATTGCATTGCCAGATTGGATGTTGAAGGAGTGAGTGCGAGTGATGGCATACCCTCAAGCTAGCCTGAATTTGCCGCTTCCTCCCACAATTGCCATCTCTCTAACCTCCCTAAACACAACGTTGTTGCCCACCACAACGAGACTGCTGTCGTCTAACTTTCCACCCTGAAAAACATAGGTGTAATAGTTCTGATACTAAATGTATGTACAGATCCAATAACCAACAAGATGAGAGGGGGGGATGAATCATACAAACTTAATCTTCCACAAAAACATCAGATTCAACCTCGGTAACATATACTTTAGTAATATAACCAAAACTGTTAAACATGCAAACTCAAAAGCATATAAACATCATAAACCTCATAACACCAGATTTATCATGGAAACGCAAATAGGGAAAAACCACTGTGGGATTTTGGACCCACTAAGAAATATACTCTTCTAGAGTATGCTCGGTTAAAAGAAAATCCTGTTAAAGTTTACAAACACATTTCTAGATGTGACCCGGTTAAGGGATTTCGCTCAGATCTGTTAGGATCTTCACCTTGTTAGAAGTGACCTTGTTAAAGGATTTCAAACACTCAATCAGAATGTCACCTTGCTAGAGGGTTTTACAAATAAGACTGTTAAGTCCACTCGGTTAAGAGATTTTTTGTCACTTTCACAAAATAACAGTAATAAAAATCTATCTGCAACTTCACATCTAAAATGCTAAAGCAGATTCTTAGTTGTTCAATACAATCTAGACATAGAACTAATCTTGTCCATCTGCTAGGCTTCTATACTCTGTTTTTCAAAATAGGTCTTCAAGCTTCAATGCTCGGTAATCACTATGTAGCATCCCTGTGCATACACTTGCCCGCATACATTGTTTATCAACAGTTTCCTATTTATAAACAATTAGCTAACTGCTTAATCTCCTTGATAACATTTCCCATGATCAATCATAGCCATCAGATCTTCAAACTTCACAAGGTTCAATGCATCCTTCGATCTGAAAATGTTTTACCCTGCCTTGGAACTTGCATACATTTCTTGGAACTTGTGCTAGGGTATTGCGGTTCAATCTGAACTGTAGATCTTCCTGCCGATCTTCCATTGCCATAGATTCTTAACAAACTATATTTATGGCATACCAATCATTTAATCAGTTCCAACTCATCAACTTGCTTCATTAAATAACGCATGTAAAAATTTAATGCATTCTGTTACAGCTCAGTTACAACTCGGTAAATACTAAACTTCACTCGGTAGACATCCCGCCTTCATTGACCGATAGCGATAACCTTAGGGTTTACTGACTAGGTTCTTTGCTCAGTAACATAGTATAGTATTAACCTTACAATTTACAACATATGTATGATGTTAAAACAATCTAAACATCATGATCTCATCATTGTCTGACTCGGTAATAGTTTCCCATTGAATACCTTATTCATTCCCTTATTCATCATATTCTTTCCTGTGTCTTTTACCGACATCTTTATATTCTTTAAATCATATATCTCAAGATATGGCAACATCATACTGAATTATAAAATCAATTTCTTGACATCAATGACAAAATAATAATATCAAGACAATAAACATCCTTAATCAATTATATCCATAATCATCAACAACATTCTCAATATTCTTTATTGAAACGTCAACAATCCTTCATTGTCTATTATAATGCCAAATGCTAACAAGGTGAGTGCCATTAGCAGGTGAACTTCCTCTTGGTTGGTGGAGGCATACAGTCCCTAAGCTTTGCCGACCAATTTGGAGGTGGGCTTGCGCCCTTCTGTCAATGGATCGTCCAACACATATACCAATCCGAAGCCAGTAGCCGACATTTCAATGGTTGGAGTCGATGCCACTTTCTCGACCATCACATTTTTTCCCAAAATTCTGTCATGGAAATAGAATTGCAAGTGGTTTATTTTCTCCTTCAACAGATGCACTTGGGTAGCTTGTAGAGAAAACAGTGTTATCATTGCGGCCAATGAAACTACCGACATCGCCATTTGGAATGGAGAGGACAAGGGAAATGCAAATTGTTCTTTGCTAATTTTTTTCACTCGATATGAGTAGATATCAAAACAAGTCATGTTGCTTTAAAGCTCAAATCACCGAAAACTCCCAAAAAGTGAGATCAGCTTTTTTGTCTTGCAACACTTAGGTGTTCACAAATACCACTGTTTTGTGGACAACGTGAACCTATTTAAGGCTTGTGATATTAAGTGTTCTTTTCCATTTATACATTGTATTGGGTTGTTCTTTATTAGGCTTGTGACTCCATTGCAACAAGTATCACCTTTAGTTTTGACAAGAAATTTGGGGAACAAACTTGCCCTCATTTCAAATTATCAGTCTCATAATCACTAGTTATTTAACATTATGCATGCTAAAATAGTAGCTTCAAATAGCACAGTAATGTTACTTATATTGAATAAACTATATAAATAATTTAGAATCTTATGTAATTAAAAATTGAACAAAAAGACAAGTATTGGTTGTAGTTCTAGCATTCACTGTATAAGCTAATCAGAAAACAATCGTACGTTGTCCTGGCCCTAACAACAGGTTTCCAAGACAAGTTGAACCCTAATTTTGGGTAAGGATTATATTTCTAACTACATTGTGTTCTCTTTATGTGGATTTTGTGAAATTAGGGCTGATTACAGGATGATACAAAAAGGGGACATTACACCATTTCCGTGCAGCTGAACATCTAGATGGTATGCAGGGCAACTACGACAAAAAATCAATAGAAAGAATTTAGACAAAAGGATGACTATTATGAAGTTCTCGTAACCACACTATTCTGAAGCAAAACTTAAAAACATAACAAAAATGCTAGTTTCTAAAAATGATCTGGTTTGGAACAGGCCACACAAAGTAAAAGCATTCAGCTAAAACCAAGATCAAAATCCACTCTATTCCCTAGTTTCACTGAAACTTGTGATACACTTCAAGACCACACACGAGATACATCTATCTAACGGTTGTTTACCATAATTTGTAACCGACAATTTCACATGGTATGCAAAGTCATTCTTACACCAAGAATTACTAGTTGGTGGTTGTCTTCTTCATATAGAGATTGTTTCATTCTTTATGATTAGAATGCTATTGATATGATGTGGGACTATTTCTTAATGGGTGAGATAGATTTATAATTATTTGACTTTCTTATTTATAATATAAAAAAAATAAGATTGTTGATAATTATTTTTTTAAGTAATTAGATTATATTGTTTTAATGTTATAAATAAATATACATTTGAGATACACTCAAGTAACATCACAAGATATTAATTGGTTAGCTTTATTTGTTTTGTTAGTTTTTTAAGAGAACATTAAAAAAAGATGAATTTTATTTGAAACGGCTAAAACAATAAGGTTTATTTTTTGTATGCTAGATATTAAAGGGTATCCTCAATCTTCTATTCTTGAAAATTTTACTTCTTAACCTTTCTAAATTTGGTCGTTTATGTCTCATCTTCTCCAATTAATTTTAAATTAGGGTACATGGTACAATCAAATTTTGAACCTTAATCTTTTATTTTGATTCCTCCTTTTCACGATTGAAAGCTTAGGTCTTCCCCTTTCACTTTTGTCTTGGTGTGTCAAGGATGGTATTGGAACCTCTTTATCTTAACCTTTGAGTAATAGCAAATATTTCTACTTTGGATTCTCCAGTTTCTTTCGGGGGTTCAAGGATTTTATGTTTGCAATACCTAAAGCATAAATCATCCTAGGATCCTAAAGTTTTCTTCACATGATAATTGCAAGTGATGGTTTCCAACACCTTGAATAGTATGTGCATGAGTGAGTATGATTAAAATTATAATCCATAGAAATGACATCATAAATCATTAATTATTTGGAGTTATTCACATCAACGCTCTATTATTTTGATTCATATAGGGACTATTTCCATTTACAAGCACAACTAACAATGTGTTTTGCTACAAGGATATTGTTCTCCCCAAGTAGATCCCTAGTAAACAAAGTTTGTAATTTTATGTGAATGGTAAAAGACAAAAATCAGTCTCCTTGATCCAAGAGGATATGAGTCACTAAACAAAGCCACAAATATCAAGTTTTCCTTGACAAACCTTATAATAATTTGTTTCACCCATAACAAATCATTATCGTGCAATTTTTACAAATAAGTTAAAATTAAAATTTAGGTAATTTTTTTGCTATTTGAAAGAAATATGCTTTCTAGATCAGATGTAATTTACCCTAACAATGATTCTATTTGAAAAGACTTTTAAAAAATTCCCATTTTGTCTTATTTGATACCTAAACTTAAGATAAATTTTAGTGACCTCTTTATTATATGCTTGTATTTCTCTAGGATACCCCAAGGAAAAATAATAAAGGAAGTGAGTCATGATTTATTGTGAGTAGTATTGTCGAGCTTGTGGCACCCATTTAGGGATATTGGTCAAGTGAGAAGCGTCAGAGACTAAATGATGTATATGTGTAACAAACTCAAAAAATAAGAGAGTGAATGATGGAGATTGACAACAAACATGAAAGATTAAACACTAGCTGACATTTTAATTTAGGTGTAATCTTAATTAGCACAAACAACCTATTTAGGATTATGCTTTTCATTTATTCCTGCAACCTAACTTAGTGTTTTAGATCACATATCTCTAAGTATATACAAATAATAATCACTATTGCATGTTTTACCTTTTTATAATTTATTATAAAGAAACTTTTTCTATGAATAATTTAATAAAAAGGATTAAAAATTGTGCATTTATTTTTTTATTTTTTATTTATTTAGTGAACTTGTTTGATCTTACATATCCAGTCCTTCTTCTTAAGGTTTTGCATTACTTTTGGGATTTTAGATCTACATTTTTCTAAGATAACATCTTATTTCTTAGTTCTATAATTTTCTTTCATATCATTTTGCATTTATCTATTTGTCCTTCTCTTAGGGTTTGGTGTACATATTCACATCTTTTATCTAATACCCTCCCTTGTATTAGTCTAAATTTTTATGTTTTGTGTACTTTTTAGATTTTGTTTATAATCAAAATTCTAATATACAGTTGGTTAAACATTTTTTTATGTCGTTCCTAAAACTCTTGTTAAAATCATGAATAATTATTATGTAATCTAGTGAGCTCTACTTATTTGAACACTTAGATACAAATCTATTGTTACATTATAGATTCTCATAGATAATACATAAATATCTACGTTTAAATACATATACCGACCTAGAAAAATTGCTAGGACTTATGCTTAGATTATGGTAACTAAGAGATAAATTAAAAAGAGCAAGCTAGTCCTCTAAATATTTAGCGTCATAAATAAAATGAGGTGATCTTAATGTTGATTAAAATAATAATTAAATAGAAATATATAAAAAATAGATCTTCACTGAACTAGACCCTTTTTATAAGAAAAATCCCAAGATTTGTTAATAAGCTCACCTAATATTAGATACTAATAAAAATACCTACATATCCAATCTTTGTACAGTTTCGGTTAAGCACATTTGTCTGTGCTATACCAATCTTTGCTCAATACACCACACCAAAAGATGAATCCTTTTGTTTACACGTAAACCACTCTCTGATAATGAAAACACAACTCCAACACATAAATTGCATGTCTATATCACCTATTTATATAATTCATCAACCTTGATAACAAGGTTGGCCAAACCCTCAACTCACAATTACAAAATTACATCACACAATACAAAGATTGACTACCAGACCAATATAATGATATACATGATATAGCATGGACCTAAATCAAATGCTCAAACACACAACACCACCAAAAATCATGCCAAGATCAAACACAACATGCTACACCACCAAGAATACTGCATAACACGACAAATATCACCAGTTTGATAAAATCACCTAGAACTTGCACAACAATCAATTCAGATCATAAAAAAATAGAAAACAGCTAGGAAACACCTACAAGCATGTTAGAATCATCTACAAAAGTTGCACTAGCACCACTTATCAAATCTTCGTCGATCAACACTTGAACCTTAAGAACGCTCAAATAGCAACAACTGTCATGAAGAAAGATAACTTGCGGAGCACCATATCACAAACCATTTGAAATGAAGATACAACAGACCATCCTAAAATATATCCCAAAATCTTAGCTCAAGACCTGATCACACTGGAATATACCAGAGGAAATACCAAACTCTGCAAAACATTGATGAGAAAAAACCAAGCCGCAAACCAGATCATATGATATGATCAATTAAGCTTCATGGATCATTTAACCCAATATAGAAAGATATAATTTTGTGAGATTTTGCCAAGATCAAGAGCTCAATGAAATGTACAAAATAGACAGACAAAATATAGGACAAGAATAAATTGTATTCTCATCAATAGATAAATGATCAATAGTTGGTCATACACTGAAATGAGCCTGTATATATAGGCAAGGCAATATGGATATGTGAGCACACAAACATGACATGTGGCTCAATAAGAAACAAGGGTAGGTAGGAAATAGGTGTGGTAGGTAGGAGAAACAATAAAATATTCCACATGAGGTGGATCACCCACCGAAGGTGGAATTATCACTCCACAATAAGTGGATATGATAGAGTAGTAACAAGAACAACACCATAAAAGGTGGAAATTCTCCTACACACACTATCCCAATGTGGCACAAACACCCAAGTGTCTCATATCCAAACTACTATGAAATGGATGTACCTAAGTAAACTAAAGTAAGGTGTAATAATATCCAACATGAATAATTATTTACACCAACAGTAATCATACTAGAAATACTCCACACACCAAACCATTAGGGGAAAAGGTAGAGGTGAGAGAGTTAGAGGGGGGGAGAGAGGTTGTTAATGAGATGGGGAGGGAGAGACCTATAGATGGGGAGAGAGAAGGTGGGAGGCATAGGTGATAAAAAGAATGGAGATAGAGGGGAGAGAAATAATAGTAGAGAGAGAGAAGAGAGCGAGAGAGGGAGCCAAGGATAGAGATGGGTGTAAGGAGGGAAGGCGAGGCAAAGAGGGTGGGCTAGAGAGAGAGAGAGAGAGAGAGATCTAAGGTTTGTGGCAAATAAAGAGAGTGAGAGAATGCTTCTAGAAGCATATTGGTTACTAAAATCTAACTTAGTTTGAAAATGTATATGATTTTGTAAAACCTAGAAGCTACATTATAATTTCTATAGAGTTGAAACCACTCCCAAGAATCATGCCAATATATACATGAAATATAACTTGAAGTATACTTAAACGTCATATTTCATTTATATATTCTTGTTGGCATATTGGGTTTGACTTGAGTCTTAAACATTTAAATGGAGTGGAAAAGAGAGAATTTTCTAATGCAAAATACTTGGCGAGCACCAAATGATTTTTTAATTGGGAAATACCAACCCTTTTGGTTGCATTTACCTTGTGCATCTAATACAAAGAGTTAGATGATCATTTCATACCAAATATTTTTTTGGGAAAGAAAAAAAAATCACATATTTTTGGTCGTGCTCTTGATTAGGTTTGCAGGTGTTTCAATAAAAAATTAAAAACACCATGATCACATCAATCTCTCTCTTAGCTATCTAACCATTTTTTTTTCACAGTGTGATTATGTTAAGGATTTCATCTTCAATTTTTTTTTTATTGTGTCAATTTTTTTTCAAAAAGCAACTTGTGTTATTTTAGATATAGTATTTTACTCATTCATCAAATTTTGAAACAAAATACATTTTTAGAAACTATATTTAATTCAAAAAGTTGAATTTTTTCTTTATCTTTTACTAGATTTCTAAAAAAAATAGGGTGGAGCAGGCTCAAATTTTTGTTTTTTAAGACGTGCCCACTTCAAAAATCAGTAAAAAATTATATATTCATTAAAAAATAGCCAAAAAATATGGCATAAACTACATGGTGTTAGCTAATTTCCCATCAAAGTAAGTTTTTAAATTATAAAAAGAGTTAGCATTTTAGGAGAGCAAGAACAAAAAATATATTATGCTTTTTTGATAAAAATTTGATCACTTTGTGTGGCCCCACCTTTTGAAACACATAAACTCCACTTTTTCAAAAATTGATTGTAGTTTAAAAAGTAGATTTAGAGAACTCTAACTCTTGTTTTCATTCCATGATTCAAATTTTGGTGTAACTATCTTTAATTTCTTGTCAAAGTTCAGACTTTCTTTTCAAAAAAAAAGGCGGCATCTTAAAATCCCCTTTTAGTCCCCCATGTTGGTGCACTTACCCATTACCTTAGTTCCTTATACGTTGCTACATAATGTCAAATATAATATGAAATCAAAATGTTGTTTATACCACTATAATATACTTATCATGAATCTTATCTATCCATCTATCCATCATCCCTATCTCCTTCCATCTATCTTCTCTCGTCTTTTTATCCTTCGTTCTTCAATCCTCTCATTCATTTTCAGAGCACATTTATGTTCTTTAAACCAACTTATCCTCCTAATGGGGCATTCCAAACTCCCTCTGCATTATCATTTCTCACCCGTATAGTGACTAGAACATCATGCCACTAATACTCATTCTTTTACACCTACTATATTTTATTCTTCTTTGATACACTAGCATATTTTATATAGTCATGATGCATATCATAGAGAAGCAAAATGTAGACACCTAAATTTTTACATGTTGGACAACAATTCACTTCATCTAGTCCTAGTCAATTAAATAAATTATTATTATTATTTATTGAATTAATTAACTCATTCATTACCCTTACCCCCTTAAATAAATCTATATTTATTTAATTAACATCTGGCCTTATCTCATCAAATCTTGGACAACTAAATCAATTAACCAATACCATGTTAATTAATGATTTACAAATTGACATTAATAGGGAACTCTATGAGGCCTTCCAACTAGATAGGTCCATTAGGCAAGGTTGTCCACTGGAACCAACCTTATTTGTTATTGCCTTTGAAGGTCTATATTATATTTCTATAACTGAATTAGTTCAACTGAAGGTATAAGGTATTAAAATTCGCAACTCTTCATGTATCATCAACATATGGTCAAATGACACTACATTATTCCTATTCTTAATAAGGACAATGTAAGTAATATGGTAACTAGACTTGAACTATTCTATAAAGCATCTACATCTAAATTTTCTCAAACCAAATATATCCTCCTTGGGTGGCCTAATAAGAAGCTACAATGGGTAAACACTTTTGGGTGGCAGTGGGAAGGCCTAGATAAGATTGTTAGGAACTTAGGAATCCCATTTTTTATCTCTACCTCATTTCCAAAAATGCGGTACTAGATGTATTCAAAAATTGAGAAGAAATTGGATAACCGGAAAAGGAATTACTTATCATTACCCAGAAGACTTCAGGTGTGCCAAAAGATCCTCTCATCCTATTCAATAAACTATACCTCAACTTAGTATTTTGTAGGCTATCATGTTAAGAAAATTTAGAAATTGATTAGACAATTCTTATGGTTAGATGGTAGAGGAAAGAAAAGGAAGCATGTTGTGTGTTGGTATTGGTGTTGCAGTAGCAAGGAGTTGGGAGGCCTAGGGCTAAAGGACCTTTGAAAACAAGGGGTGGGTTTGGTGACTAAGTGGATCATTAAGCCCCTTGAGGAGAAGGAACCTTAAAAAATATTAATCAAAAGAACATACATGATACTAATCTCAAAGGTACCAAAAAATGGAAAGGGTTGCATATGCATGACATTTTGTTTAGTAACCTAAGTGTTATACTTGTAGGATCCAATGTTTTTTTCAACATATGGAGGGCATGAGAAATGTGTAAATTTTGCATTAATCATGTTGAAAAAATTAAATATGAGAAAGATTAAGTTTTTGGTTATAGACCTATTTGGTGTAAGATTGAACATAAAGATAAAATACTAGCTCTCTTGTAATGTTTATCAGCTGGGAAATTAAACCTGGCAAGTTTGATTGGTATTGGGAACTTGTTTAATAATAAGTGGTTTAAGGATCTAGAATTGCTAGAGAAAAAATTTAGACTCCCCAATAGTAACAAAAGGGTATACTCTATTATTGTTGAGCTCTTTATTCCTCTAAAACAGCCTATCAAAGAACTCAAATAAATTGATCTCGTCACTAAGGTAAAATGGGTTGATGGGACCCCTCTTCTCACCATCAAGGCTAGTTGTTTGTATAAGATCTTTATTCAAACATGGAGCATTATTGAGCATGTTAATATGAAATGGAATCTTAATATAAATAATAAAATGTAGAAGAAAACAATTGAAGCCTATTGGTCTAATGTACTTGAACCCAAGAATAATTTTGCTTTAGATGATAACTTATTATTCAAAAGTTTGTTCTCAAATCGACACCTGTCTATTATCTTTTTTGTGGTGATATAGAAAGTTTATTTCACATATTTTTTCAATGTCATTATGCTACTGATGTTTAATCTCTATTTATGGGTAAGATACTAGGGATTACGATATCAAGAATGAGTCTTGTTGGTTAGAGGTCCTGATGGGTTTTATACTACGTATAGTTAAATATTCTAATATTTTTTGGCTTCTTTTTTCCACTAATATCCTTTGGATTTTGTGGAAGAGAAATAATGATCATATGTACCAAGAGAAAGAGAGGACTCTTATTCAGTCTAGTTGTAAAATAATTGTGCTTATAATTGTTGAATAGGTCACATTCCCACTAAAGCTACCAACAAGAAGATTTATTAGACCTGATAGAGGGAGTTACTCCAATCTATAAAGAAGACATGTACAAGTAGATGTTTTTTGGCCATAAGAACTTCTCAGAGTACATTGACTTTCAAAAAAAATATTGAAAACTACACCAATATGAAAAGATGAGAGATGAAGCTATCAAAGATCTTGAAGTTACCCACTAGAACTATGATACCTCCAGCTAGTAGAAAATATATCCACCACTTGACCAAGCCTTTGATTCCTTCTAGATCAATAAGACCAATCCGAGGGTGTTCGAAAAAGGAAAGGGTAAAGTAAAGGTAAAATGATGCAGGAGAATCCTCAGTTGATGAGAAATCTTGCATCAACCAAAAATATTTATTTTCATTTTTGTTCCTGTTCAGTTCAGTGTTGCAGTTTTTGTGTTTCTTTCAACATTTTTTGATATTTGTTCATTTTTCATTGTGAAACAAATTTTTGGCTTCCATAATTGTTCTTTTTGTTTGTTCTAGATTTTTAATTTTATTTCGACCCTTTTTCGACAAGTTATCGCTTCCGGGGTGTTTGTTTCTTAGTTCCCGAAGCAGTTTGAGCTTATTGGCTAGTTAGGGATTTCTTCTCTTGCAGAGTATTTTCTTGACTTGAGGATATAATCGGTACTTCACATGATGTTCACAGGCCCTTGGATGACCTTTCTTGGTGGTCCATACTTCACTCTTTTCCTTGGTGGAGGAGATCTTCACAATTTGGGTCTGACCTATTTTACACGTTTCATTTTCCTGTCTTGGAGAATGTGATCTTTTGTGGCCGACCTGGATGTGTTTTAAATGTTATATATATTATTGTATTTGTTCCTTAATGGATAGAAAAGAGATATGAGGATATCAATTCATGATTTATAATTAGGACACCTCTTGGGGGTCTGAATGGATTGTAATCTAGAATGTATTTTGTAGTTAGGCTTATAAGCCTGTATGTTGCCTGAATGATGTCGACTAATTCATGATGAATCTATGATATTATGGATGTTTGAACTTGCATTTTCCATTGTGTGTTGTTTCTTATATTGTGTTACTCTTGCTGCATGATTTGGATTGTTCTCCTTGGGGACCCTTTAGATCATGTCTACGTTAGATGGTATCAGAGCAAGTTGCAAACCTTGAGGCATTCCTTTGGGTGAACAGATCGTCGATTTGAGGCAGTTTGTAAGTGTGTCTAATAGATCGCTAACTATGATGAAAATAGAACTTTGTAGTCAAACTGCCCAGTTGAGGCAGTTGCACTAGATCAAAGGAGGAGATGCCACCGAGAAGGAACAACCCACAAAGGGTAGAGAAGATGATGGAGAATTTAAAAAATGAGATGAGAATGTTGGGAGATCGTTGGACATGTTTGTTGATATATTGTCATTGATGTCAATATATTCATGTGTGGAGTTTGTTCATGTGGAGATTGCAGGAGTTATTATGTGTTTCTATGTTGCAGCCAGTTTGGTTGAGTTGGTTGAGCCTGTGTAATGCAGATGAGCTGATGCGCTTTAATGGGTTTTATCTTAAGTATCTATAGTCAATTCAACATAAGTTTTAGAGGTATGCATGTTGATTTGAACAAGTTATGAGATCTGATATTGTGGTTGATATTTCAGTTGTGTAGTGTTGTAGGTTGTGGTAAATCCATATATTGTGCTCCAGAATTATTACATCTTCATTTGTGGATGTGTGGGATGTGTTTGGGAGGTTAATATGTGTCCTCAATTTGATTGGTTCATGATTTGGAAGTCCATAAGCAAATCTTTTAGTCTGACAATCAGTTTTGAGTATGTTCTTATGCTCTGATATAATAATGATGATGATTCTTATATATCGAGTTGTTGCACTTGTTGCGGTGCAATTCATGTTGCCTAAGGATGTTTATAGATTGTGTGATATACATATTGATGGTCCACATTGATATTTGTTTGCATTATTAAAGATTTTTTTGATCTAGTGGTGTTCTTCGTGTTATGCAACATTCATGATGGTGTAGTGTGTTGCAGATGATTGAGGCATAATTCTTGGAGGTGTTTCATTTTTGCGATGATTTTTTAGGTCCAACCTATGTCTTACCCGACATTGTTTTGGTCCACATGTATTGTTGAGGTGTGTGTGAATATATTTCTATATGTGTAACATGTGGTGAAGCTGGCCTATAATTCATGGGTTGATGATGTGTATAAATAAGCATTGTAATCATTTTGCAAGGTATCTGATCATGGAAAAAGGTATTTGTGTGTGTGAATAATGATCTAATTAATATAGAAAATTTATGGAGAAGTGTTACAAAGCAGATTAGACAATGAGCTTAACCAGAACTATACTCAAGCATGTTGAGATACTATTTCATCAGTTCATGATTCTCCGAATGTAATCTAAATGTCTTAAAAGTTAGTGGGATTCCTTGTAAGGGAGTGAACCTTCCCTAAAGGTTGTATCCTTTCTGGGTCTCTTATTTTGAGCAGTGAGCTCTAGACAATGTGTCTGGATGCATGTGCATTCCCCATTGTAATATTTCACTTACTCCTAAAAGGGTATTATCTAATTCTGGGTAGGTTCCCACTATGGTTTTTCCCTTGACCGGGTTTTCCATGTCAAAAATCTTGGTGTTATGTGTGTTATTGATATGGTGTTGTTTCATGCTTTAACTGTTAATTATCAAATCAAATTTATGAATTAAGTTGCAGAAAGTTTAGTGTTTGTGAGCAAACTGATTCACCCCTCCCCTCAGTTTTTTGCACTATTGCCAATAATTGGTATCACGGCTAGATCCTCTAGAAGAAGCTTGACTGCTTGAGGAGATATGGGATGGCAGCCTTTTGTTTTAATAAGTATATACCAATATTTGATGGAACAAACTACACTCTCTTGAAGAGTTGGATGCAATGTCATTTGAGATGCATTGGAGAAGAATACTGGAAGATCACTAAGAATGTCTACAATGTTCCTCATAATGGTCCTACTACTCCAGATGAGCTGAAGGAAGGAAAATACAATATTAGAGCCAACGAAGCTTTGTTGAGTGCCTTGAAAAATTCTAAAATGACTAATGTAATGGATCTTGAGACCGCTCATGAGATTTGGGTATAGTTGGAAACCTTGCATGAAGGTGACAGTCATCTGAAATTTTCTAAGTTGCAGAGCTCCAAAGGAAATTATGAGAACCCAAAGATGAGTGAAGATGATAATATTACATCTTTTATGTAGAAATTGAATGAGCTTGTATGCGGTATCCGATGTAACAGTGGAGTCCTTGAAGAATCTGAGATCATTGCTAAAGTATTAAGATCCTTACCTCCTGCTTACAAACATAAAGTTGCTACTATTGATGATATTTGGACTGTGACAAGTGCAACCAAAGACATGTTGGTTGGAAAACTTGCTTCTTTTGAGTTGAGTGAGTTTGGTGACTCTCTTCCTAAGACTGAATTTGCATTCAAAGCTACTATTTCTAGGAAAAAAAGATATAATCCTAGAGAATGTTCTACAAGAGAATCTAGATATGTGAAATAGATAAAAGAGATGGAAGATGAAGAAAGAGAGCTTGAAGAGATGGAAGAACTTATTGTCGGTAAGTATGAAGGAAAGTTACCTCTTAAATTCTTTTAATGTAATAACATAGGATATTTTGCATCAAGGTGTCTGAAAAGGGATATAAATCCTAAGAAGCCATTTAAGCCATATAAGTCTAAATATCAAAAGAAATGTTATTATGTTGTTGATGAAGGTGTGACAAATGATGAATTTGATAAAGGAATCTCTGGAGATGAATTTGTGTTCTTTGCTATCAAGGATGATGATCCAGTAACTACAGATTCTCCAAGCTCCATTACTGAGTAAAAATCCCTAGTTGTGAAAGTTGAAGAGAAAAATGAATGGGTTATTGAAAGTAGTTGCGCTCATCATATGACAAGTGATAAGAGTAAGTTTGTGAATATGGAAAAGTATGATGGTGGTATGGTAAGATTTGGTGATAAAAAAAGCTTATGCAGTCCATGGTAGAGCTTCTATATCTCTTGATGGTAAGAATAACATTGATGATGCCCTATATGTTGATGGCTTGAAGGATAATCTTCTGAGTGTTAGTCAGATGGTTGATAAGGGATAAAACTTGCAATTAAAGAATGACAGATGTAAGATCTTGTGTAGCTTCGGAATTGAAATTGCATCAGGTACAAAGACTAAAGGTAATATCTTTCACTTGAATGTTGGTCATAAAAGTTGTTTGATTGCTCAGATTGATGAATGTTGGTTATGGCATAGAAGGATGTGTCATGTAAATTTTGATAGTATGGTTAAGATAAGTTTCACTCAAGCAATGAGAGATTTGCTTAAGTCAATGAAACCTTTTAATCCAGTATGTAAAAAATGTCAATTAGGGAAGCAAACAAGAATTACATATAAGAGAAAACAATATAATTCTAATGCACTATTGGATCTTGTGCATACTAATTTGTGTGGTCCTTCTAGAGTGAGAAGTTTGTAGGATGACATAAATTTCATATTGTTGATTTATGATTATTCAAGTATGATGTGGGTTACCTTCTTAAGGGAGAAATTTGAAGCATTAGAAAAGTTCAAGATTTTCAAAGCTATGGTTGAGACTGGACTGAAGCTGAAATGTCTCAGATGTGACAAAGGTGGAGAATTCACTTTCGGTGAGTGTAATGCATACTGTGAAGAGCATGGTGTTAGGAGATAGTTATCTGTTCCTAAGACACCCCAATAGAATGGCACTGTGGAGAGGAAGAATAGAACAATTCAAGAAGTTGCTAGAACCATAATGATTGAAGGAAATGTTCTGCATGTATATTGGAGAGAAGCTGTGAGTACTGCAATATACACACTTAACCAAGTAAATATCAAATGTGATACTAGTAAGACTCTTATGAGTTATGGATTCGTCATGCTCCTACTGTTAGATATTTTAGAATTTTTGGAAGTAAATGTTACATTAGAAGAGATGAAGATCTTGGAAAATATGATGCTAGATGTGATGAAGGAATTTTTTTGGTTATTCTACTAGAAGTAAAGCATACTGGTGATAACAAAATACTGAGAAAAATTGTTGAAAGTGCTAATGTGAAGGTTGATGAAGGAAATATGAGACGGATGAGACCTTGCGGATATGATTCAGATGATGAAGATGTCAGTACAAATAAATGAAACAAAGTGGAGAACCAGAATCAACTTCAAACTGATCTGGAAAAGGTAGAAGATGAAGGAGAAGGTATAGGTGCTAGTACTAATGAAAGAGTTCAAGAGGCTGAAAATCAAGGAAATCCTAAGACTCCTAGGTATGCGAGCTTGAATCATTCAGAGAATCAAATTATTGGTGACAAGAATAGAGGTGTGATGACTAGGAAAATACTTGTAGAATAAATTTGTTTGATTTCTAAAATTTAGCCTAAAAATGTTGATGAAGCATGTAAAGATGAGAATTAGATTAAAGCTATGGAAGAAGAACTTAATTAGATTGAGAAGAATGAGACATGGGAACTTACTCCTAAACCTTAGGATAGAAATGTGATTGGTGAAATGAAATTATTTTGGGGTTTGAAAATTACTCGATTGGATAGAGGTATTTTCATATCTCAAAGAAAGTATGTAAAGGAATTGCTGAAGAAATTTGGTTTGGATGACTCAAATCCTGTTGGTACACCTATAGTGGCTGGATGCAAACCAACAAAAGAAGATGACTCTCTAAAAGCTAATCAAACAAGATATAGATCTATGATTAATGGTTTGTTATATCTAACACAGACTAGAACTAATATTATGAATGTTAATTCCATTAGATTTCCACAATCCATATTATAAATGATGTTAAAAATTTGGCACACAATCTAATCTAGAAGCTCTACAAGAATTATGAATGTTGTATGTATTTTTGCTAGATTTCGAGTTGATCCTAAGGAATCTCATGTAACTTATATGAAAAGGATATCCAGGTATTTGAAAGGAACAATTGATTTTGGTTTATGGTATCCTAAGCATCATAACTTCATCTTGAGTGATTTTATAGATGTTGATTAGGCAAGTGATCTTGATGACCGGAAAAGCACTATAGGTGACGCATTCTTTTTGGGTAAGAAGTTGGTCTCTTGGGAAATTAAGAAGGAAAATGCTATATCACTATCTATTGAAGAAGCTAAATACATTGTTGTTGGGTGAAACCACAAGAGTGAGTTACACTTTTTCGCCAACTTTGACACTGTAATATTCATTTTTGGAAAAAACTTCAAATTCAAACACCTATTACTTGTAAACCGTAATGGATTTTTAGATGATGTTAACTAGTGATTTGTGTCATTTTGTATTTAGATTCTAAATATATTTTTTGATAATTTTTGAAATCAATTTTCTTCCATTTTTCTATCTCCCTCAAAAACTAGTTTTTTTCAAAAAATAACATTTTTAAAGAGTGATACTCACTCTGTATAGCATAACTTTATTTTTATAATAGATATGAATGTAATTCTTTTGAATTTGGTTTGATAACATCTGTATCTAGTGTTTGCAAATAATTTTTTAACATTATCTTTAATGTTTCATATTTCATTAAGATTTGAAGTCGAGTTAACTGTAATTTTTATATATGTCCATTTGATATTACATAACTTGTTGTATATGTAACAAAAATTAATTGTTATTGTTTTGTTAGAAAGAGGACTTCAATACCTAGTGCATAAATATTTTTCAAAATTTTTTGGGTGACATTTACTATTTTTCCATAAGCATTGAACAAAGAAGTTCATGTTCAATGAAAACCCTGAATTCATAAGAAATAAAATTAAAATATATTAATGAAATTAAATATATTAAAAATTATACTATTTGGAAATCTTATAATAAGGGATAAATAATTTAAATAATAAAACTTCTAAATGAATTCATTTGATGCCCCAAAGGTAATGTAAAATTGAATTTTTATCAGCATTTGATAGATGCAAAGGAGACTCTATTGCAAGTATGATTCAGAAGTATAGAGGTTCTATCCAATAAATTTTGATCCAAGAGTCTTTGATCTAACTCTCTTAAATTAATTACTTCAAATGGGACCTCTTAAAGCTTAAATCATTATATTTTCTAAAAAATGTATGATTTCAGCAAAAATCAGGATGTACGAAAAAGTGGGAACCAGCTTTGTGAGTTCACCCTGCTGCTAGAAATTGTACTCAAGTAATTTGGATGAAGTAGATGTTGAAGGATATAGGAGTTATTTATGATGAGAGCTATCAATGTCTCTAAGAATCTAGTGTTGCATTCCAAGACAAAGCATATATCTATCAAGTATGATTTCTTGAGGGAGAAGGTGAATGAGGAAAAAGTTAGATTGGGGTATGTGTCTATTAAGGAGCATATTGCAGTTATTTTCACAAACCCTTTTCCTAAAGATACTTTTGAGTATCTCTGGTAGAATTTAGGGGTGATTTCCCCTCCTAACGAGAACTAAGATGCATAGATTTACATCAGTCTGGTGGGCTTCATAGAGAAATCTCGTGATCCATATTGATGAGTGGTGGTTTCTACTCAGTAGGAGTAGTCGATGTTGTTCAGATTTGTGTGCTAATCCTAAAGGGGACCAATTTATGTTTCTCTTGCACATTTGTCATTGATGTCAAAGGGGGAGAGAAGCATGTGAAAAACCCTGAAGCAATTTTGAATTGTTTGTCAAAGGGGGAGTTGATCTCAAAGATTTTGTTGTGAGTTGATTATTTCTTTGCATTGATTGTTTTTCGCATTCGTATGTTGTCATCAATGCCAAAGGAGGAGATTTTTGGATATTGGTTGATATTTTTTCATTGATGTCAACATATTCATGTATGGAGTTTGTTCATTTGGAGATTATTGGATTCGTTCTGTGTTTTTGTGTTGTAGTCAAATTAGTTGAGTTGGTTGAGCCTATGTATTACAGATGAGTTGACATGATTTAATGAGTTTTTCTGAAGTATCTCTAGTTGATTCAGCATAAGTTTTAGAGGTTTGCATGTTTATTTGAGCACGTTATGAGATTTGGTATTGCAGTTGATATTTCAGTTGTTCAGTGTTGCAAGTTATGGTAAATCTGTATGTTGTGCTTTGAAATTGTAACATCTTTATGTGTGGATGTGTGGGATGTGTTTGGGAAATTAATGTGTGTCCTCAGTTCGATTGGTTCATGATTTGGAAGTTTGTAAATAAATATTTTAGTTTGACAATCAATTTTGAGTGTGTTCTTTTGCTTCGGTATAATAATGATGATGATTCTTAAATTCTGAGTTGTTGCGGTTGTTGTGGTGCAATTCATATTGCTTAAGGATGTTTCTAGATTGTGTGCTATGCATATTGATGGTCCACATTGATCTTTGTATGCATTATTGAATATTTTCTTGATCTGTTGATGTCCTTCATGTTATGTGACATTCATTGTTGTGTAGTGTGTTGTGGATGATCGAGGCATAATCTTGGATAATGGAAGAAGAATATGATTTAATTATGGATAATGGAACTTGGTAACTAATTCAATTACTTGCAAAATAAAAAATTTATAGGCTCTAAATGGCTATTCACAATTAAGTTTTGATTAGAAAAAGATGGCATAGTCCCTTTACAAATACATAATCACCAAAAAGTGCACAAGGGGAACTCACTAGTAGTGAGACCACCAAGAAGCAAAAACCAAATTTAAAGGTAAGCCTTTTTTCAAAACAAGCTTTTAAATAGAGAAAAAACTGATGGGAACAAGGTTCCTAGAACACCCAAATTATCTAATAAAAAAAAGGGGGATTTAGGAGCACCCCAAACCAAATACAAGATGAGCCCATGAGCTTGCAACAAAGAAGCCAAGGTAATAGACAACAACCAATAGATTTTGAAAGGCTTCCTGCAACCTTGTAGCTTAGCTCACCATGTTTTGCCAACAAAGATGAGAACCAAGTAATACAAAAACCTAGCCATTCTTGACACACAAGCACCAACAAATAGAATATAGCCAAGCAATCCATAGGTTTTTGAAGGCATCCCTAAACCTTTTGCTAGTGGATAATCCCACAAACAACACACGAAGGGCCACCTCAATAGGCCTATTATTCACAAAATAGAAGAACACTAGAAATCCAATAAGCAATGTGCTTAGGGTTCCAACAAAGGGCCACCAAAGATGGTGGGGACCACCAAGAACAAAATAAATGGTCTAAGGTGGGAGTAATCTCTTTAGGTGATAGTTAGGAACAAACACAATGACATGAAGAAATGGGGTAGAGACCTCTCTGGTTAGAGGCTAAAAGCACAAAATTATGTCACGTTTTAGGCCAACTTATCAGCACAAGTGAATTTAAGTAATTCTAACT
Organism: Cryptomeria japonica; assembly: GCF_030272615.1. Lineage (NCBI taxonomy): Eukaryota > Viridiplantae > Streptophyta > Pinopsida > Cupressales > Cupressaceae > Cryptomeria > Cryptomeria japonica. The sequence goes on from NC_081415.1 coordinate 154,318,095, forward strand.
AAAAATTAGTTTTAGTCAAACAAGTGGGTAGTATTTTGTTAGTGTATGTTAGTCTATTAGGAACTACTTAGTATGCAAATTGTATACACCTAAAAATGGTCTGAAGATAGTTAATTAAATACGCAGTTATTTGATTAATTCCCCTTCCCAATTAATTGAATTCACAAGCAATTTAATTAATTTCTCTATTCATCTACATAGTAAATAAATCTAAATGATTTATTTTTATGGTTCATCTCACATCCCCCTTTGATTAATTGATTCTCAATTAATTAATGTCTCCCCATACTAATCAATTCTTCTAATCCCTAATTAAGATTAACAAACTCAAGTTTGTTGAGATTAATTACCATTTTTCTATTATTGGAATTTCTAAATTCATATGAGCACATGGCTCCTAACTTTAACCACCCAACCTAACCATCCCCTAACTTAACCCATTCAATCTAATCTTGGGTATAACTAAACCTATCCTATCTTGCATATTCTAACCTTCTTATCCTAACCTCTCATGGTGTGGATATCCTCTCCTTGAGACACATGGCACTTTTGCCACATGTCTCCTCCCTTGGACACCTGCCCTCTCATGAGCAAGGCTCTTTGACACTTGTCACCAAAGAGATGACAAGTGTCCCTTCCTCCAACCTCTTCTCCAACTTCCTCAATCTTGGCCCTTGATATCTTCAGATCAAATCTGGACCATCGATTCCTGCCACCTTAGCTTTGGCCTTGAAATTCCTATAAATACCCCTCATTTTGGAGCAATATGGATCCCATCTCATATCAATTTAGGCATCATTACTATAGGCAATTTGCATTTCGATTATCTAGTAATTAGATTTGGAATTGATCATAGCATGTTAATCTAGTTTCTTACATCATGCATTTCATATCATCTCCATAATCAATCATGATCAATTAGCTACTCAACTCTTGAGTTGCCACTTTGGAGGTCATTGCTCCCGTAAGAGTCCATCAATCCAACACCTTCAAGGTCCTCAAGAATAGAGGAAAATGGGACATTTCAAGGAAGGCTTATGGTTTGCGTCTTTGATTTAGTTTTTCAATTATGTTTTTATTGTCTCATTATATGTGTATGCCTATCTTGTACTAACCACATTTTTAGCATCACACAAATATGTGTCAGTGAATTGTTTAGTTGAATTCATTTGTTAGTCATTAAGGGTTATGCAAAATGAGGAACTCAATTCTCTCATCTTTCTGCATCCTTTATTAGTATGTCTTTGTGATTTCTTCATTATCAATGGTTGGGGGTGGACTTTTATTCGGCACCTATCGATATTTTAGGTTGTTTGAGGAATCGATGTTAGTTGAGATGCTTATTTTTGGAACAAATGACAAGTCTAACAAGGGATATGTTGGCTATTTTTTATACAATTTTATGAAAAAATAAACTTGAAGTAACTATTTGGGGTGTCTAAAAGATAGTAAATCAAAAGTTTGATTGGATATGTGTTGGTGTTGTGTGTAGTATAACTTCTTTATTGATAATAAAGGGTTGTGCTAGAATGAGTAACTCCATTTTATTTTCCATATGCATCCTTTGTTAACACCGATTTGTGATTGCTTTATTGTCAATAAATGGAGTATCCACTTTTGCTAAAAACTTGTCAATATTTGTATTTTTTTATGAACCAACATCAGTGGTGATGATGGTTATTGTTGGAATGATGAAAGGTCCAGTTGGGGATGGTATCAAATGAATATAAGTTGGCTATTTATTGTCAAGTTTTATCAAGACTTAAATAGGAGTACTTGCTTAGAGACTCTAGCAGATCATAAGTTGAGGGTTTGGTTTTTTGGTTTCTTTATGCATTCTTTATTGGCATGGCTTTGTGATTGGTTTATTATTAAAAGTAGTGTGTGTACTTCCATTGGGAATCTATCCATGTTTTAGGATATTTAAAGAACTAATATCAATGGCAATGGTAGAGACTATAATTGATGAAAGATTTGATTGGGAATATGTTGGCTATTAAAAAAAAAGATAGGAGGTAACCATTTGGAGTGTTTTCAAGATGGTAAATTGGGGTATTGGAAACTCATATTTTAGAGGGGTAAGTAGAATTTATAGATAGTTCTCGGTATTTGAGGAAGTCTTTGATCACTAATTGTTAACATATGAGGAACTTTTCAAGTTTTTGCAAATGTCTTTATGATGGGTCATTCTGTATGTTGGAAGTTGTAAATAGTTATGGAATGATTAGTTAAATTATTAGTTTATGATTGTAATGTGTTTTTTTTATTTTAAATTATTGATATTTTAATTATATCTATTAGTTGTTAGTCCTCTAGGTTTCCTTAGAGGGACGTTACATCTAATCCCTTCCTACCCACTATGTTTTATTCTTCTTTCAAATGGTGTTGCTTCTCTTAGTTTCAACATCATATTAAAGGGGAAAACGGAGAAACATTAAATAAATATTTATCCATATCATATACTAATACTATTAATTAAGTAAATGTTATTATTTATTTAATTATTTTACCCTTATTCTATCCAATTAATAAAAAATATATTTTTTTTATTGAATTGATTTCAAAAATTAGAAATTTACTTTTATTCTTGTTCATTCAATCTGAGCCCTTCAAATTGTTCACATGTATCTTTAATTTAAATTTTTAGTCACATGACAATTTTCCCACCTTGTCCCCTTCAAATGTTGAAGCCTTGTCTAGATTTATTGAACCTAGAAACTTCCCAAAATTGAAACTAAATTTTCATCCTGTCCATCCACTTCAAACTAAACCTCTTGATCCTAAACATTCACATAAGGATGTTTCACTAATGAACCTCCTATTCCAATCCCTTATTGATCATGTTACACTTGTCACATGACTACATGTTTGATTTTAATGCTAATGCTAGCCCTAGCCATCAATTATCTATCCCTTGTTTTTTCCTCTTGAAAACACTATAAAACAGAGGCATCTCATCCATTTGAATATATTTATTTATCATACTATTATTTTGTCCATTTGTCTACTCAGTCAACTTGATGATATTGTCACGCCACTAGATTTAAGAACAACCTGACGGGGTTCACCTAGATTGCTCAACACTTCACCTAGCTGGTGTTGCTCAATTGCACCAACTCACCGGGCCTAGTTGCTCTCTAGACCTTCAAGTCCTTATCAATCTCTTCTAGGGCTTGATTCTTGATCTCTCTAAGGTGTTTACTTCAAGTGTTTTGGCTAGGAACCCTACCAACTCACAGTGCTTCCCATGTACTCAATTATGGCTTCTTGGCTTCAAGTTGTCAAAATGACCTGCTCAAAATGGCTTGCTACCATTGTGAGATGATGCAGAGGTGTGGAGGTGTCTTAATTCATGTTTTGGATGCATTTAGGGTCCATTTGAGCTTTTCCATCAATAGGTTGCTTACCGATTTCAAAATCTTGCCTAGAAAAGGGCTACAAGGAATTAGCCCAATTAGGCCTCCTAAAATCGATTTTTTAGGGCTTTAGTGAAAATGGTCCAAAAGACCCCCAAAAAATATTGGATTTGCTTCAATGGATCATCTAACCTCAATATATTTTTGTGGTTTTATCTTCTTGTTCCACCATATGATGTGCTAACCCCAAAATGAGGGTTTTGGATGGTTTCTAGGCCTTCTAGGTGGCAATGACAGGTCAAGTTGGGGTTTGTCCATTAAATGACCTCTTCAAGGATCCTGCTTGCATTGGAAACTATGTCCCAACTCCTAGGACCCCTTAAAAAACATAGAAAGTGATTTTACATCCACCCCTACACTTAGCACTCCATTTTCACCTTATTTCCTCTAGCCGAGTTGAAATTGGACTCGCCTAGAATAAGGTGACAGTCATATCAAAGATATTCTCCAGAACTTGCACCATATTTACAAAAAAACTACTACATACAAGCCAAAACTGGTTGCTTGCAAACTAAAGAAAGAAAACACTAATGAACAATATCTACAAAGCTCTAAATTGAACCAACAACACAATAACACTCAAGAGAAACTCAATCCATTTATGGATCAATGGATTCAATCCATCTTTGAATACAAAATGAGTAAAATCAAGCCAAAACGTTGCCAACTAGTCTGAAAATGAGTAGTTTCAGATTGTTAAGCTTGCAAAACACACTCACCAACCTTGGTAACCATGAAAGAGAGGGTTCTTATAGCTTTCCCATGCGTGGAGTCATCCTAGGGCGTAGAACAATCGCTAACTCCATCACTAACCATTTTAGGACAAAAGTTGTCATGACAACTTTTTGCAACTTTGCAATTTTTACACTTTTGGCCTTTCCAACCTATAAGACCTATTCCAAGTCATTACAAATGACTTTTAAAACTTTCCTAATGCTAATTTAACCCTTTCTAATGCCTGTACCAAGTTTTGACACTTTTGACCATAAAAAAGGTCGATTACCTACTTAAATTCACTATTTACACAAAAATGCAAACCTAAGAAGTATGAACACAACCTAGGCCTATATTGACTCAAAACTCTAACTCTTGGACCCTGCTGGAGTCCTTATTCACCAATGACTTGGCTAGGGTCAGTACAAGCCAAAATTGAAAAACTAAACAATTTAAGTCCTAGGTGCTCCTGCACCATTCTCCCGAACAAAAGAAGATCATGTCACCTTCTTAGGAATTAGATTCTGATCAATTCCAATCTTCTTAAACTTTGTCTCCATCACCTATGTAGCTTTAGCATCATCCATACCCTCCCATTTGATTAGGTGCTCCCAATAGGCTTGATGCCTTGTTTTCTTGGCAATCCTTGAACTCAACACCTTCTCGGCCTTTGGATTTGGTTTGGCTGGTAACTGAAGGTTGTTCACATGATCTGAAACCTCTGAGTGACTTTAATCTAAACCTTGAACTGGTCCCTTGTATGCAACTAAGTCTGCTATATTGAAAACCAGTGACAATCCTATGTCACTAGGTAGATCCAACTTGTATGCATTTTCTCCATACTTGGCTAGAATGGCACATGGACCTATCCTTCTTATTTGCAACTTGTTTGGCACTCCTTGCTGTAGCCTTGCTTTGTTTAAGTGCACCATGACAAGATCCCCCACTTGAAATTGTAGGTTCTTCCTCTTTTCATCAACTTTTGGTTTGAGTTTGCTTGTGTTCTCCATCAATGCTTGTTTAACTGATTCATGGACTTCCTTCATTGATTGAGCAAAGTCCTATGCATATCCACTTCTTGCTTCTACACTTCCTAAGTCTCTCAATTCCAAAATACCTCTTGGGTGCACACCATAGACCACTTAAAAAGGGCTCTTGCCAATAGTCCTATTTATGGTGTCATTATATGCATATTCATCTTGTGAGAGTACTTGATCCCATGCTTGACCATATTCCTTAGTAAGGCACCTTAACAAGTTTCCCAAGCTTATATTCACAACTTTGGTTTGCCCATCTGTTTGAGGATGGTAGGCTGATCCAAAAGAGAGGTTGGTGCCAAGATTTTGCCATAGTGTCTTCCAAAAGTGACTCATGAACTTTGAGTCCCTATCTGAAACAATGCTCATGGGTAAACCATGTATTCTCACCACCTCTTTGAAGAACAATTGAGCAATTTGGCATGCATCATGAGTAGTCTTGCAAGGCACAAAGTGAGCCATTTTGCTAAATTTGTCCATAATGACATAAATGTTGTCATATCCCTACATTGTCCTTGGTAAACCTACTACAAAATCCATGCTAATGCATTCCCAAGGTATATTTGTTATGGGAAGAGGTTGGTATAAACTGGCATTTGTAGAAGTACCCTTGGCCTTTTGGCAAACTATGCAAGTCTCCACATATTTCTTCACATCTTGATTCATCCTTGGCCAATAATAGTATCTTTGAACCAACTCTTCAGTATTATTGACTCCAAAATGTCCACTAAGGCTTCCATTATGCTTCTCTTGAATAAGGTTTTCTCTCATTGAGCTTCTAGGCACACAAACCTGTCCACATTTGAACAATTGTTCATTTTGCAAAGTAAAATGAAGATACTCACTATGGAAGTCATTTTGATACTGTTATGTCCCGGAGACAACTAAGAGGGGGGGGTGTGAATCAGTTGTCCAATAAACTCAAACCAAAATTTAATGCTTAATGTCAGTAAACCAAACTTTATGCTGGTAGACAGTTTTATCAATTAATTGCAATATCGGTAAAGATTAATGCATGAAACAAAAAGACAATAATATCCATAACACATAACACAAATATTTGTACGTGGAAACCTTGTAAGGGGAAAAACCACGGTGGGAAGCCTTACCCACAATCAAATGATACTACTATAGATAGTATGTCTGTACAATATGGAGTCTGCACATGCAGAAAGGCCAGCTGCCTAGATCTCACTGCTCAATCACAAAATGGGAGTCACACTAACTACAATTGGATGGTTAAATCCAATGATAATGTACTGCTCAAAATAGCATCTTCATATGTTGGATTCAGTACAGGTTAAGCTCTAATTATCTTCTCAAAACCTTCCTTCAATCTTCAAATGATGTCTGCATGTATAGCTCTGCTTATTTTCGCATATTTGCACTTACTTACTTTCCCATATCAATCTCATAAATGAGATCTTAGATATATACCGAAAGCTAAGATCAAATGTATAGGTCGTCTTACAAAGAATATTACAATAAAATCAATTACAAACAAATCAATATGCGATGCATCATGTCGGCTCAATGCATTTACAATAATAACAAATCATCTCCATAATGTGTCATGCTGATTTGGAATAGATATGCTTGCTGGTGCATAACCTGGACCTATTTGCCAATAAAAGCAAATATGCAAACCTGATTAGATCAATAACCAAATCACCAAAACCAAGTGATCAAATCATGTCTTCAACATAACCAGGTAGTCTCCAAATCATTCCAAGTGTCGATGAACAATATAACCTGTCGGTGAACCAAATACCAGTGACTATGCATGTCACTAATATGTCGGTGGCCAAAAACAAAGATCTCCAAGTGCTGATAAGTGTTGACAAGTGTTGACAAGTGTTGACATCAATGACAAAACCATATCAACATATCCAAAATATCAACAGATACTCCTTACACACCTTGTAGGCATTTGAGAAGTCTTCATCCTCCGAGTACAAGTTTCTAAAACTATCCACACCTATGCTTCTCAATTGGATTTCTTGGACTGTCAAAATTCTTCTACTTAATGCATCAGCTACCCGGTTTAACTGCCCTTTCTTGTGCTTAATGGTGAATGTATAGGCCTGCATATACTCCACCCATTTCATGTGTTTATGACTGAGTTTATCTTGTGAGTTTAGGAAACTCAATTCTTTGTTGTCCGTATAGACCACAAATTCTTTAGGGAGGAGATAGTGTCTCCACTTCCTCAATGCCTACACTAAAGCATATAACTCAAGATCATAAGAGGAGTACTTCCTCTTGGCATCACTTAGCTTCTCACTATGGAAAGCTACTTGTCTTTCTTCTTGGCTTAGGACAACACCTACTGCAACATTGCTTGCATCACATTCTATAATAAAAAGTTTCTTGAAACAAGGCAACACTAGCGCCAGTTGGATAGCTATCTTCTCCTTCGAGGTTTCAAAACTTGTGTTTGCTGCTTCACCCCACTAAAACTTTGCCTTTAATCCACCTCTAATGGTGTCTAGCATTGGTGCACATATAGCACTGAACTGCCTAATGAACTTCCTATAGTACCCAGCTAGTCCATGGAAGCTTCTCACCTTTGTTGTTGTCTTAGGAGTAGGCCAATTTACAATGGATTCAACCTTGCTTGGATCCATCTGGAGGTTTCCTTGAGACAACACAAATCCAAGGTAAACCAGCTCCTACTTGACAAACTCACACTTATCCAAATTCAAGGTTAGCTTTTCATCATACAATCTTTGTAATACATCTTGCAAATGATTAATGTGATCTGCCCTATCTTTACTGAAAATGAGAATATCATTAAGATATACCACCACAAATTCACCTATAAAGTCCTTCATCGCCTCATTCATGAGTCTCATGAAGGTTCTTGGAGCATTGGATAAGCCAAATGGCATTACAAGCCACTCATAAAGACCCTCAGTAGTCTTAAATGTAGTTTTCCATTCATCACCCTCCTTAATCCTAATTTGATGATAGCCACTCTTAAGGTCAATCTTGGTAAAGTACTTGGTTTTCCTTAAACAATCCATTAGGTCTTCTATTCTAGGAATAGGAAACCTATATCTGATGGTGATCCTATTTATGGCTCTAGAATCAGTACACAATCTCCAAGTACCACCTTTCTTTGGTGCTAACATGGTAGGGGAAACACAAGGGCTAATACTTTTCCTAATTAGGCCTTGGTTTGAAAGCTCTTGGATTTGCTTGGCAATTTCAACATTTTGTTGAGGAGTCATTTTATAAGCTGCCTTATTAGGCAAGGATGCTCTGGGAATGAAGTCTATTTGATGGCTTATGGTTCTTTTAGGAGGTAAGGTGGCTAGCTGTCCTTCACTTACTTTGCCTTTGAATTTCTTCAACAAATCTTGCACCTCTAATGACAAATCTTGCTTCTCTTTCTTATCTTCTTCTTTGGGCTTCATCACAAGTGCAAACCCTATACCTTCACCTTCCTCAAGTGTCTTTAAGAATATTTTTTCACTCACCAAACGAACATTAGGACCTGCTGCCCTCTTTTCTCCTTCCTCAAGGATAGACTGAATCTTGAATGTGACTCCATCTTTCTGGAATGAGTATGCATTCTTGGCTCCATCATGGATAGCTTGTCTATCAAATTGCCATGGTCTTCCTAATAAAAGATGGCATGCATCCATGGGTAGGACATCACATAACACCTTGTCCTTATACCTTCCAATGGTAAAATCTACCCATGCTTGCTCATTGAGTAGGACATGTTGGCCTTTGTTCAACCAAGTGACTCTTTAGGGATTGTTGTGAGGTATCCTTTGCAATTTGAGTTTTGTCACTGCCTCTTCTAACACAATGTTATCTGTAGACCCTAAATCAATGATCACTTTGCACACTTTGTCCATAATCTTGCATTTGATCCTAAATAAGGACCTTCTTTGGCTTGACTCTTCTCTTACCGGTTCTTTGATCAATGTTCTCCTTATCATCAAGTTGTCACCTACCTCTAACTCTAAGGAAACCTCTAAAGTCTTTCTGCTTGAAGACTCTTCTTGAAGATAGCTCACTCTTCTTTCACCACCATGTGTTGATGATCCCTTCTCTAGACACCTATATGCTGGATGACCAAGTTGGTTACAATGGTAACACTTCATTGTTGCAAAGTATGAGGAACCTCTACCTTGGCCACTAGATCTTCCTTTGAAACCACTATTGGATCCCCTTCCTCTATTGAATCATTCTTCACTACTGCCACTATATTGCTTCTCAATGAGTTTAGACTCTCCTTGTGTTCTTTGTTTAGAACTTCTTCCTCCAAAGCCTCCTCTATGGTCTCTATTGTCTTTTCCTCTACCCCTGCCCCTATTGTTGCTTGAGTCATGTCTTCTTTTCAATTTTTCCTGTACCTTAAGGGCAAGTTGATAGGTTTGACGGACTATTTTTGGGCTCATTAGACTGATTTCTTCTTGGATGTTCCACTGTAGACCATTTAGGTACCTAGAAACCTTGAGACTTGTTGACGGGTGTTTTGACACACTCACCAACAGTCAAGTAGTTTATGCAAACACTCACCACCTCTCCTGAAAAGTAATGAGTTTGGAAGAACTCACTACTCCAAGGTTTCTGTAGTCAAGTCTCGACAGTGATGGATAGCCCAATGGTTGATGTGGTTATACCTACAAAGGGGCCTACTGGTTAGAACTAAATCTCACTGGTTATGGATAATTGCACTTCCTCTTTTTTTGTATTTTTTTATTTAAGATTCTCTGGGGAAATAAAATACGAAGCGTAAAGGTAAACAAGAAAGTAACAATAAAGATCAATATAGTGACAACTTAATGAACTACTCAATCAGTTCCCTGCAATCCAAGCAATTATCAAATATTTTCCAAGTTAGCATTCAACAACGGACCTCCAGAAAACCTGTAAAATCATCAATTTCACAAATCTATGGAAATAAAATCATCAACAATATGGCCTATCCCAATAATTGTCATACACCACTGACGTGTGCAATATGATTCATTAAGTGATAGACAAAAAGATTAAACCACACTACTAACTCAAAATAATAGACGTTACCGGATGAACAATTTGATATAATATAAATGTAGATCAGGCAATCTGCAAGCTACTTTTCATATTAATCTCCATGAATGTATAACAAAAATAACTCAAACTTCTTAACAATCTGCAAAATACTCTAAAATCTCTAAGTAGGCCACAAATCATCAATTTGGGACCTTTACAAATGAATTCAACTTCTCAATTTATAGAAGTTCTCCACCCTACTATCTAGGAAATAACTCTATTCTAAATTAAGAACTGATCCTAGGAGTCGCAGTTAACTTGCAAGTTTCTACCTTGATACTCCACTTAACAACTACAAAATAGGGATTGCATGAGCACTACGAAGACCCTGCTTGGTGATCCACGTTTTTGTAATCATGTAGGATTTCTCTCAAAATTGGAACTTGAGTAGGAGCAGCAGTTTTAAAATACAAGGAAAAACTTTGCTATCTTTAGCAATTGTGTGCTTAACTTTTTATTTCTTGGTAAAAGCTTTATAATTTTCAATTATACATGCAGTTGCTTGGACTAGAGGATTATCTACATGCTTAATTCTAAATTTATATTTCTTCAAAACCTCATCCGCATGTGCTCCTTGTTCCTCTAACTCCTTCACCGTATTTGCCACCTCTTGACACTGAGTAATCAGTTGTTGTATCTATCCATAAGGGCGACATCAAACTGGGCAGCAAGTCCTAGGTGATGTGCCTCATATGCATCCCACTGATTCAAAACTTGTTGTTGGTCCATTATTCCAGTATCAGCTATTCTAAGGCCAAAAGGTCCTAGTATATTCGTCACAAAATTCTCATATGACAAAATTTCCTTGAGGAGAGGGTCTCGAATGTCAGTCATATCCTTGATATACTGCTGATATATCTCTATCTTCAGCTCCAAAATGTATACATAGGACTGTAAGTTTTCATAGCTATCTCCTCCTAAGAGGTCCTCTTTTACTATCACCTCTTCCCCTAACCATAGTATCCTTTTCAAAATTCAGAGTTGTTTATTGAAAGTTCTCTCCTTATGCTCCCATTGTGTGGAACAGGTTGCCAAAGCTCCACCTGCCTATACTGCCTTACGGTATATTTCTACTGTATTCTACAAGAACACCCTAATCATGGCTGCATTTACCTGGGTCTAAGATTTGGCGACAGCAACCACTCGGCTCACCTCCACTAGTGCCTTTACTTCTCCCTCTGGCAGTGATGAGGTTGAAGGTAGGTCATTCGTTCTACAAGAGTCTAGAGGTTTACTCATTTTTATCAGGAGTTGTTTATATTGCCCAAGTTGCGCCTTAAGCTCCATAATTGAGGTATGCTCCTTTTCAACGTGCCCTCTGACAACACTTGTGGCTAGCTCCAAGGTATCTAGCTCTCCCACTTGGTTTGCTTACCCAAATTTACCTGGGATATTTGATACTTGGGAGAAACCTGTCCTTCAACTTCATGTGGTACTGCCATGTCTGCAATCACCTCATCGGAATCTATTTTTGACAAATGATGGATGGTTTTTAGCTTTTTAACCTTTGGAGGTTCCTCAGTGATTACTTGTTGTAGAGTGACCTCTGGGGGTTCTTCTTTTCTCTTTTTCTTCCCAAACGTAAACTCCAGCCATTGTGGTATATCTTCATGTGTATCACCTTGATGTGATACAATATCTACAGTTATGACATGAACCTCTGCCTGCTCCTCTGCTTCATCTCTTACTTCGGCTCCCGTTTGCCCAAGATCTTGGGGTGAGGAAATCTGGCGGGCTAGGTTATCTTGGAGAGCGTGTTGTTTGTGTAATTCTCCTAGCTTGCCACTGCCCTCCTCATTGAATGTCATTTCTTCATCACCTGGCTCCATCTCTGCTTGCCCGGCTGCTATATCCTTAAGAAGGTCCTCTTGATCTTGGGGAGTTAGGATCAACCTTTCATTCAAGATATCTTCTGCCTCACCCCCTTCGCCTTCTAGTAGTCGTTGTTGCTCAAGATCCTCTTCTTCTTGATCGGAGTTAGAATTGACGTTTCTAACTTTCACCCCTTTAGTAGTGGATGTGAAACCTTGCACTCCGGGCTGCCCTGCAGATATATTGACTAATGGTGGTGTAGGAGTAGTAGTGCCTGGAGCACTTGTTGTACCTATTGAAGGTGGCTAAGCTGGTATCTCCTCAGTAGCTTCTACATTCTCTTCTTGTTCCTGGGTACCCTCTCCTTCGGTGTGGCCTATAGTCATCCTTGGTGGGAGAAATTTAGCGAGGTGCACCGCGCCCAGCCCATCGGTCACCCCTAGGTTTTTGCAGCCTTCTTCAACAGTTCAGACTCCCTCATCTTTTCTTGGAGTTTCTTCAATAAGTCCTCGGTGCTTTCTTGAGGCTTGTCTTCCTCACCTGGGTCGGTGGAGGTATTTTGCCTTGAGGATGACCTTGTCTTTCAAGCGTACTCCTTATGGCCTCCTGACTGAGGTACCCCTGAGGTGGATTCCTTTTGTTTTGTTTTTGATACGCTAGGCCTTACCCTCTGGCTTAACCATTATTTAGTCCTATTGATGACCACCTAGGAGACCTTCTCCATATTTGTATCTTCAGTTGCAGACCACTTTACTGGGGAGAGGGGCCTCTTATCTATACCTAATTCTCTATAGACTGTATCAAGTAACTCTCCATCATCCCTCGGGTCTTTAGGGAGGTTAGTCTCAATGCCAAAATCTCTTACCTGTGGGACATATAACCTATTATAGTTCTTTTCCCTAACCTCAAAACTATCTTGTAAGTTGGCCCAAAAGTCTTCCAAGCTGGGCATGTGCCCCTCATATGCCTTAGGCATAGCTTGTTTGAGTTTCCCGTAGGGATCATAAAATTCCCTAGCATGATCATATTCTTTCAAGTTTAAATCTTGAAGCTCTTGTTCCACCAGTTTTGCCACTTGTATCTTGGAACAGGCAAAGTATCCAATAGACACTGAGAAATCAATTCCTATTTTATGTTTCAATGATAACAATGACTAGAGGCCTACAAGCCATCTTAAATATTCTAGCAGAATCACCCTATCGTTGCAATACCGAGGCATCAGCATCGGGTTCCCTGTGAATCCACTAACCCTGATGTAAGTGGAGGGTGGGTTTTGGATGAACCAACATGCCCACTCTCGGATGATAGCCATAGCCTATGGGCTAATCCGATATCCTGCATCCCCTATCGATTTGATGATTATCAGGAAAACAAAGACATCATCAACTCTCTTGAAGCGCACCTTAGCATTGGCTAGAGTGAGTTGGGAATAATACTCCCATATCTTCTTCTGTCCTTCCTTCTCTCCCAATTGTCCTTCCACCTGTAGGCCTGGGAATTTTCCAGCTCTAGCAGCTACCCAGATGAAATATGATGTGAAGAAGAACTTTTGGGTATGTTGCACCTCTTTCATCCGCTTATAGATATTATTAGAGAGGATCTGTGGCCAATCAAAGTATTGTTTCCCTATTAAGATAGTGCTCATGAACTGGAACATCCAGGGATGGAAGTGCTTGCAGTCCAGCTTGCCAAAGGCCCTGTTGAGCACAATGATCAGGTCCTTTTGAGATTCTTTGAAATCTGCCCTTAGGATCTTTGTTGCCTTAAGCCCTGTCTTTCTTTCTTCTTCTAGCCAATTGGCATTCATGTGCCTCTTACTGGTTGATATTTTGTCATTCCATGCCTTCAAGGCCTCTTTTTCGATTAGCAGAAACACTTCTTCCCTGGTGGGGATACCAAAGACAAATCCAAGCATATATGGGGATAAGCCTATAATTGTTTTTCCTTGTGCGTCTGTGCACTTTCTAGTCTCTGGATTGAAAAATGGGGCAATGGCCATTATTAATTTTGGTGCCTGCAATGATTGTGGGAATACAGTGGCCTCTACTAGGCTAGATCTCTTGATTCTTCGATGGAGGGCCTCTAGGTTAGGTTTATTCAATTGAGTTATGATTGTAGACACCCAAAAATGGTCAACGCTTGCGGAATCATACTTTAACATTTGCGCATTGCCTCATTTTAGGTTTTTGCGTCGCATTAACATTTCTCCTATGTCACGCACTTGGTTTTTATCATTTGCGAGCATTGAGTCATTCTTCAATCATCTCGTCTTCGAATTTGGTCTTGTCAACAACATTATCCAGTCATGATTTTGATCGATTTTATCTTATTGCATCAATGAGCATGCTTATTTGTCATCATTTTGGACATCGTCAATCCTAATTAGGGTTTTGTCCCCCTATCAATCTTATCAATCTTATCATCAATCTTATCATTTTGGACATCGTCAATCCTGATTAGGGTTTTGTCCTCTTATCAATCTTGTCGATTTATCATCAATCCTTCAATCTTGTCATTTTAACGATCGATTTGTCATCGATCGTTGTCATGTTCAATCTTGTCATCTTGTGATCAATTTGTCATTGATCGTGGTCGTTATCAACCTTGTCATTTTGCAATCTATTTTATCATCGATCCTCGTCCTTTTGTCAATCTTGTCATTTTGCGATCATTTCACTATCGATCGTTGTCTATCTCAAGTATGTCAATTTGGATCAATTTGTCAATTGGCGCATTTATCAATCAAATCATTTTGTCGTATTGGTCATTTATCAAAATCAAATCATGACATTAATTATCTTTAATCAAGACCTAATTGTCATTTTCGCATTTCTAATTCGTCTTCTAGGGTTTTATGATTTAGTCATTTAACCTAATTCGCCATTTCTTCCTCTAGGATTACTAAATTACTTGTTAATCCTAAGTCTTCTTATTACAATTAAATCTTTATTTAATTGGCTAATTATTCTTCTTTGTGAATTGATTAATAAATGAAAAATTATTAATTAATTCACTAATTCCTAAATCCTATTTTTCATCAATTTCTAATTCCAATTTCCTAATTTGTCATCAATTTCATTTTCCTAATTTTTCAAATTTCTAATTTCTTTTCCCTCCTATTTCATCTCCTAATTCTATGGGAGTGGCATTTCAATTTGTCATGAAATTGTCATAATTGATTAATCAATCAATTTTGACATGAAATGTGTCATAATCAATCAATCAAATTGTGCATGGAAAGTGCATAATTTGTCATAATTGACATATTGATTTGCAATTTCCATTTGAATTGCATCATGCCAATTTTGTGATCTCTCCAATTTCTCTATAAATTGGATAATTTTCTTCAATCAATGGCTTCAATCACTTCATGAATTCTAAATTGCTAACAAACTACTGAATTTTCGTTCTAGTACTCTTGAGCTTTTTGCTTTCAATTGTGAGAGAACTTGTAGGTGAGATCCACAAAATTATTGAAGAGGAAAGAACAACAATGGAGCCGCATGGAAGGAGTATTCAATCTTGAATCTGGTTTGCATAATGTTTTCTTTTGAATGCTTCATTTTCATACCTTCATTGAATGTGCTTTAGAATTAGGTTCATTGCAATGAGTATTTCTTTGATTGAGCTATCATGTTTAACGTTTTGATTGATTTACTTATATTTTGATGATTCCTAATTTCTACGTCACATTAACTGGTGAACCTGACGTGAATACTAACCTTCTAACCATCTTACTGTGTTTTGGAGTGCTTCTAAGCTGATTTGCAGGTCAAAACTCAAAAACAGGGCCGTGCAGTGCATTCTGGACACATCCTGCGCCTGTGTAAAGCATCTTGCGCCTGTGTTGAAGAGTCTTGCGCCTGTGTCAAGACATTCTGCGCTTGTGTTTGACAACCTGCGCTTGTGTCCTATCTTTTGCGCCTGTGTAAAGTCCAGATCAGAGGGTAAAAAAATGCAGTTTACTTGAAATTTTTGATGTTTTTTTGCTTTCTGTTTTCTATGCTTTGGATTTTGGTACTGATTATTTGTGCAGGATCTTGGCGTACGCATGACAAAGACTAAAAATCAAATTACTAACGTGTGTTATGCAGATTCGATGGTCAAAGACTACAAATCAAACTTCTGACATGTGTTTTGCAGGTTGCCTTGGAGAAACAACCAAATTGTGTGTTTGAGTTTTCTAATTAGGCACTTAGTGATTTTTTTAAATAGGTTGGAAATGAACCCTTGTTTGCTTTGTTTTTTAAGTATGACATTGGAGTAGGAGAGTATGCTCTCATCCTTCATAGGGTGATCAGAAATCCAGATCTTCGATACCATGCTTGTCTTGTTGATTGTTTGTCTCCATTAGAGGGTCTGCCTTCCCGACCACTTTGCTTTAGCAAGCAAGTGATAATCGTGAGAAGGGAACGACCCAAAGTGAGTACGGCTAGAATTCCTGGGCATTCTAACTCACTATAAAAAAATACCTGATGGGCGAAAGCTTTGAAGGAAGTGTTACGTGGGAATTGCAGTTACTTGGGAAGTGATGACCCTTGAACTCTTTCTCATATCAACATCTAAGTAGGGCCTCTTGGTCTAAATCGCGCTTGCGTGACTACATTTGTTGGTATCTTGATGGGCTTAATGTCTCAATCATGCTTGCATGACATCAAGGAGTAATGCTTAACAGAAATCCTTACTACATACTTTGTTTTTAGAGGCCAAAAACCCTTCTAGTTGCTTGAGAAGGACAAATTCGGATACTTGGAAGAGATACTAAGTTCGCCATGGGGAGATTCCATGGGGACTGATGCTTGGCTGCCCTGAGAAGTGAGTGCCGTGGAGGGGAGCCCGTGGGGTCAAGCATCTATGTATTCTCCTTGAATCCCATAATGAGTCTACCTCTCAAGTACCTAATGTCTTTGCCTACCCTAGGGAATGTGGAAATGAGCATGATTGTCTTGAGTCTAAGTTATAACATCTTGTATTCTTTGATTGTCAAAAGTTGAATACCATTTCAAGAACAAGCACATTGATATAACATAAGATCAAACACCAAAGACATTCATCCAAAAAACATTCAACAAGATTCAAAGATCATACTTCAAGCATGGTTGTCCAACATTGGTCAAAAACTTGTCTCAACTCTTATGTCACTTGCATTTAGGTTCATCCTAGTTTGCATTTTGCAAGTTCATTATCAAGTATCAAAGTTAGGATTCACCTAAGTCATACTTCTTTTGCATAAAAGTCATCCATTTGCATATGTCCTCTTGCATAAGAGTAATATCATTTCATAATTAAACCTTAGGTTTCATCTTAGGTTGACATCGTCATACATTTGCATTTGCATATCCCAAGTCTCTTCATTAAACCTAAGTCTTTATCATATCATATTAAGATCATTTGCATGTTAATTGTCCTTTTGCATATAGTCTCAAAACCTAGGTCTTGTCATACTTAAGCAATCCAAATCTTTGATAAACCCCAAGTCATTGTTAAGAAGTCTAGACCTCATCAAGTCTTTTGTCCTTTTTGTCATCAATATCATTTCGTCAAACCTAGCTTAGTATCCAAGCATATAGGTGAGACATTGTCAATTTGTTCTTCTGTCACTTGGTCCTTTTGTCCTTTGAGGTCTAGGTATCATTTCAATTTCCTAAGGGTCTCTTTTAGATTTGCATTCATAAGTTTATCAAGATCTTCAAAAACAACCAAAAACATAGATTGCATTTTCATATATTCAGTTTGCATTTAGTTGCATATCATATATTATCCTTGAAAAATTCCAAAAATATTGCATTTGCATAAGTGACATGCCAGTTGAGACAAGATCAAGATCTAAGAAGATGGGAGAACCAATGTATCAACCCATGGACAACACAGCCAATTCGCAATTTCAAACTAGCCAACCAATGCAAGTTGAAGCTTCATCAAACACATCTTTACCACCATATGGAATGGTACAACTTGGACCACCACCATTATATGAACCAGTGTTTGTACCTATGAAACTAGGACAGGGGAGTGTCCCACCAACTCCAAGAGGAAGTGCACCCTTCAATTGGAATCAACCAAACTTGCAACATGATATTCAAACTCAAACCTTATATGAAGAACAAACTCTTTCGCAAGGATTTGGTTCAGATCAAGGCATCCAACAAGAAGTGAATCCGAATATCCAACCAAACTCTTCATCCGATTCCGATGATTCAAATGATATTGACATGTTCCTTCAAGATCCAAAGGTAACAAAAAAAATGGATAAATTCTTGAATAAGGTCTTTAAGATGTTTCCACAGAAGTACCTTAACATGGTGAGTAATGTGGCTTCCTCAAATGATCAGTTTAATGTGCAAACACAACAAGGTAGTGGGCCGCTAAGTTTTTCCTCACATCCAAATGAAGAAAATGTACAACAAGCAACTCAACCTACCTTGATGAGTAAACGTGCTTTAAAGGAATTGACAGTGACTATTCCTCAAAAGTCACCATTTGAGACGATAAATAATCCATTATTTAATACAACGCCTGTAATACAAGATCAAATGAAGACCCAGCAAATATCGACAATGGTTCCTCAACAAGAAGTGGTTCCTCATGTGCATAAAATTGGATCAACATCTAAGATACAAGAACATTTCACAACTGGAATACCTAATGTCAATAATGTCTAAAGCAATTCCATGATGCAACAAAGTTCTTATGTATCTTTGTCAAACACTATTGCGACAGATCCTTCAATAATGGCGACACAAAGAACTATGGATAGTGGTTTGCACCACCAGCAATTGTTGCAACAATTGAGTAATATACAAAAGGTACAATCAAATGTGCAAACAAATGATATGCAACAACAACCATATGGCAGTCGACAACAAATTGCAGTACCTTCGGCACCATTACAAGTCAACACAAACTTGCAACCATCACAAGGGATTGGACAAGCAATACAGCAAGTTAATGCAAGTGTTATACCCCATCCTAAGGAGAAGCAACAAAAACCATCTAAACAAAGTTTTTTACAAATGATGGGATATACACCGCGACAACAATTGGCACAAATTCAACAAATTCCGATTCGTCAACACCAACAACATGTGCCACAATATGTGCCAAGGCAAACAAGTTATCCTACTTTACAACCGCAATTGGTGCCTATGCAATATCAACAGCCTACTCAATTGCAATATCAACCTAGGCTCCAAGGGGCACAACAACAAGGTCAATATCAAGGCATAGCACAACCACAACAACAAGAGAAGTACCAAGAACTTTATGTGCACGAGACACCAAAAATGACCATTGCAGAATATCAACAACCGATCGGAAATGCGATATATCAAAAAAGAATACCAACCGGGATTAATGATGGACCTCTAAAATCTGATACAATCGCACAACAACTTGAGATGTTGCAACGAAAGGTTGATGCATTAGAAATTAAAGGAACAAAGAAATTGTATACAGATCAAGATTTATGTCCTAACCCATTTGACAAGAGTATATACATGCCTCCATTCCCTAAGCATTTTGAGGCACCCAACTTTGAGAAATATAGAGGGAATGGCAATCCAAAGGATCATATTAGAGCATTTTACGCGGCGTGCATGGAAGTAAGCTATGAGGAGACATATTTAATGCGATTATTTGCACGAAGTCTCGCTGGACAAGCTATGGATTGGTATTCACATTTGCTAGGAAATATAAAGACTTGGTCAGAACTGGCACAAAAGTTTATATCTCATTTCGCGTTCAATATCGATAGTGACGTGACTATGTCGGATTTATGTAATACTAAGCAGAAGTAAGGTGAACCGTTAGTGACTTTCTTGCAACGCTGGCGAAGCCTGTATAGTCGTTCTTCTCTCGATATACCTGAAGAACAGCAAGTGAATCTGTTTATCCAGAATCTGGTCCCAGAAATGATGTATGAGCTAAAATTAAAAAGTCCTAGTACTATAGAAAAACTCATTAAGAAAGGAATGAGTATTGAAACAGCTCTTGTAGCTAAAGGAATTATCAAGCTCAATAAGGAAAATGACAATATAAATTCTTCAGGGGACAGAAATAGATTTTGGTATAAGAACAAGAACGTCACTAATGATGGTGTTGTTGATGCGAGAGTGGTAAATGCAAATCAACCCCCATTCACAATCAAGAAGTTGAGTGTTCCTAATATGTCGACTATGGAACAAAATCAAGTACCTAGGAACAATGTTGCTCAACAGTCGCAATATCCACAGCATACTCAACAGTCACAATATCAACAGCATGTTCAACAGTCGCAATATCAACAGCGCGCTCAACAGCCGCAATATCAACCGCATGCTCAACAGCTACAATATCAACAACATGCTCAACAACAGTATGCTCAACAATGTAATCAACAACAAGGCCAACAACAAAATCAACAACGCAAACCCTTCCGATCGCGGGATGGGCCTCCTCGACAGTTTACACCATTGGGAGAGCCTATCGAATCAGTCATGAAGCAATTAATACAAGCGAAGTTTATCAAACTACCAGATATTAAGGCAGAACCAGCGGAAAAACCGCATTGGTGGAATGATAATGCGTACTGTGAATATCATCGGTCTAAAGGACATAAAACTGCTTCATGTTTTCAATTAAAACATATGATTCAAGATTTATTGGAACAAGGAGTAATTGAGATAGATCCAACCCATCCGACCTCTAATACTGATCATACTATTTTCAAAACTCCTTTGCTTGATCATGACAAGGGTAAAGTGTCTTCTTCCAATTCTGCTCAAACGGCCAATTATGCAAATATCGGTTATCACAATGTCATTAATTGTTTTCATGCGTCAAATGAGTATGTGTCTACCTTGAGAATAAAAGGACAAGATCCTTCTTGTGCGGTCACCACTCGGCGATCCAAAATAGTCGTGAAAGGAGCTCCTGCAGCTCCTCCCAAACCAGTGCCTGCGAGTCAGTATAATCTTTTGGATCATCTAGGCAAAACACCTGCACAAATATCCATCCTAGAGTTGTTGAAAATGTCTCCCATGCATCGTGCAGTCTTAGATAAAGCCTTGACTGAGTCCACTGTCCCAACAGATATTGATGTTGACCAATTTCAAGCACGGATTGGACATTTAGCCGTTTCCCGAAATGTTGCATTTTCCGATAGTGACATCTCACCTGACAAGCTTCCCCATAATGACCCTTTGCACCTAGAAGTCTTTGTCCATAATTGCAAAATCCGACGAGTCTTGATAGATGGCGGAGCGGGTCTTAATATCTGCACCTTAAGAGTGGTCATTGGCCTCGGATATTCAGAAAATGACATTGATGCTTCCAAAAGGATAACAATCAAAGCCTATGATGATGCTAAGCGCCCATCCAAAGGGATAATTGTATTGCCCATTAGAGTTGGTCCCGTGACGGAAAATACTTTCCTACAAGTCCTAGACCTTGATCTCCCTTATAATATGATCCTTGGCCATCCGTGGATCCATGCCATGAAAGTAGTTCCGTCCACTTATCATCAATGTCTAAAATATCCTTACAACGGAACTGAGATAACCATTCCAGGAGATCCTAATCCGTTCCAGTTTTGTGCTACCCTAAGGGATACTCCTCAGCGGCAAGTACCAGTCAATACAGAAGCCAAACCAGACAGTTATGTGGATCCCAATGCATTGTTGGATGCTGTTAAAGGAAAACTGAAGATACAAGACCAAGGGTGTGGAGAATATTCAATGGAACAAACATTCCTCATTGGGAATTTGCCGATGTCTCCAAAGTCATATGGAAAACCGCATTTATTGCAAAAGGAACCCAAGGTCGTTATTCAATATCAGCCTCCCACTACATTTGCAAGATGGGGAGAACTTGACAAAGAAACTATAAATGATGATGCCATAGATTGGCTCTATAAGGATCCAACTGAAACTCCACCTGTCAAGTTGCCAGTGGAATTATATGGCAAAGGATTTACTATGCTGCAGAAGAAAGGATATGATGGCTGCAGTGGCTTAGGCTTGAAAAACAATGGAAGGATAGAACCCATCATACCTGAGAGGCGACCCCCGACTTTAGGGTTAGGTTTTGTACCGTTACGAATTGGATCCACATCTACCAAAAGGTCCACGTGTCGAAAAGGGCGTGATTCTGATGATGAAATAACACCTGAGGTTACCCAACCCGAGATTGATTCTAATGACTGGGAGTGGAGTTCTTTTTCTTCCAGCTCCTATGCTCTCGACAATATCTTCATTGACCCTGATAACTTGCCTATGGAGGATAAACATGAAATAACTCCTCTTCCTAAAACCTGTCCTCATGCTTGGATCGAGTCATTTTGGGATCCCAGCTCTGAATCCGACACAAGCAGTTTGGATAGTGACACCACGGACATTCACATTTTTACCATATCAGCCCATTCTATCCTTACAATCGATGATGACATGCCCCTTATATATCCCCAACTTATCCAATATGACCAACAAGAACCGCTCACGTTGGACTGTTTTCAGAATGACGAAGCAATTGCAGAGTTCCTGGGACTACGGGAAGGTATACCACAAGGCGACCATAAGGCAGGCTTTGCTATTGACCTGGATTCAATGGCATATTTTGGGGAGTCAACTCCCTCTTCCAGTCATGAAAAAGAAAAAGAAAAAGAAAAAAAAAAAATCAAAAGAATAGATCTTTGAGTGAAAACCGTAAGGCGCTCTCTGATCGTACAAAAGTAAAAATAAAAGACGTACCTGCGGGTGAAAACCTTTCTAAGGCTCCCAAAGGTGGAAGAGTGGACGTACCCCTATCAACTCAGGACAAATCCACGTTGTTGGTAGAGATGACCGAGGAAATCAATTTGGGTACACCTGATAACCCTAAGGTCATTCACTTTGCTGCCTCCTTATCAAAACAGGAGAAGATTGATTTTATTAATTTCTTTCTGGAGAAGAAGATCAGCTTTGCGTGGTCTTATGCAGATATGCCTGGCCTCGATCCAGAGTTAGTCCTTCATCATTTGCCACTGAAACCAGGTGCTAAGCCTGTCAAACAAAAACTTAGAAAAATGCATCCTCAAGTGGCTCTTTTGGTCAAAGTGGAATTAAAAAAATTGCTAGATGTGGGCTTCATTAGACCCATTGATTATGCAGATTGGATTTCAAATCTAGTACTAGTTAGCAAAGTAACTGGGGGCATCCGCATCTGCACAGATTTTAGGGACCTGAATAAAGCATGTCCTAAGGACGATTTTCCATTGCCAAATATAGACATCATAGTGGACATGACAGCTGGTTATGAGATGCTTTCATTAATGGATGGTTTCTCTGGCTACAATCAAATCCGCATTGCACCTGAAGATCAGCATAAGACCGCATTCACCTGTGCTTGGGGCACCTATTGTTGGAATGTGATGCCCTTTGGCCTCAAAAATGCCGGTGCAACATATCAAAGAGCAATGACGACAATCTTTCATGATTTCATGAACACTTTGATGGAGGATTATGTTGATGACTTGTTGTGCAAATCTGTTACCAGAGATAGTCATCTAGCCATCCTGGGCCCAATTTTTGACAGAATGGAAATCTACAAACTTAGGCTCAATCCAAAAAAGTGTGTCTTTGGTGTTACAGCTGGCAAGTTGCTTGGATACATTGTTTCCCACCGAGGCATTGAGGTCGACCCTGCAAAAGTCAAAGCAATCATGGATATGCCTCCACCTTCCAACCTCCGGCAATTAAGAAGTCTGCAAGGAAAGCTCCAGTCGATTCGTCGCTTCATAGCTCAGTTGGCTGGCAAATGTCATCCATTTCAACATCTATTACACAAAGGTGTCGCTTTTAAATGGACTGAGCAATGCCAATCAGCCTTTCAAGCTCTTAAAGACTATTTGTTGTCGCCGCCTATCCTAATGCCTCCTATCGAAGGCAAGCCATTCTTATTGTACATCTCCGCAACTGAAACAGCATTAGGAGTTCTTTTGGCTCAACAAGATGAGAATGGCAAAGAAAGAGCTATTTACTATATCAGCCAGACACTGGTAGGCTATGAGCTAAATTATTCAACTATTGAGAGGGCATGCTTAGCAGTGGTGTTTGCAACACAAAAGCTCCGACATTATATGCTAAGCCATCAAACATTATTGATTGCCAAAATTGATCCTTTAAAATATTTGCTCAGCCGAGCAGCTTTGACAGGTCGCCTAGCAAAATGGGTTATGATTCTCAGTGAATTTGACATTGAGTATATGGAGCGAAAGGCGATAAAAGGGCAAGTCATAGCAGACCAACTGGCAGATGCTCCTATTTCAGACGATCATCCCATGTTGATTGATTTCCCAGATGAATCAGTCTTTGCTCTCACACCATCCAATGAATGGAAGTTATACTTTGATGGGTCCCACACCAAGTTCGGATCCGGCACAGGCATTTTGTTTGTCACCCCTCAAGGTGATGCTATTCCAAAGTCATACAGAATAACTTTCCCATGTACCAATAACATTGCAGAGTATGAAGCATTGGTTACAGGACTTCGAGTGGCAGTTCGCTGGAACATCAAGCATTTGCAAGTCTATGGAGATTCTCAATTAGTCATCCGACAAGTCAATGACGACTACGAGACAAAGGATGAAAAGCTTATTCCTTATAAGCACATGGTAGACTTCTTCAAGACCAAATTCACAGCTATCCATTTCAGTCAAGTGCCAAGAATACAAAATAAGTCGGCAGATGCGATGGCTACAATTGCTTCTATGATAAATATGCCGCAGAATATGGACAAGTGTGAATTCCTGGTCGAACAATTGCTAGTCCCCTCTTTTGACATTCCGACTGCTGAGGTGATGTGCGTTCTTGTTGGTCCCAATTCCCCTTGGTACAATGATATATATCAGTATTTGAAATCCCAGACTTTACCACCTAACCTTTCCGCTAACCAACGCCGAGCCTTTATTCGACAAACATCCAAATATGTCATCATCGCCAACACCCGTTACCGTCGTTCTTTTGACCATACCCTCCTCAGGTGTTTGGATTCTGATGAAGCACAAACGGCTTTACACGAGGTTCACGATGGTATATGTGGGGGCCATTTCAATGGTCTTAGCCTAGCCAAAAAGTTGATTCGTGCTGGGTATTACTGGCCCACTTTGGAAAAAGATGTTCATGAATTTGTTAAAAAGTGCTACAAGTGCCAGATCCATGGCGATTATATTCATGCACCAGCTCAAGAGCTTCATTCTGTTATATCTCCATGGCCCTTTTCTCAGTGGGGTTTGGATCTTATTGGCAAGATTCAGCCAACATCTGCAAATGGACACAAGTTCATTATTACAGCTACAGAATATTTTACAAAATGGATTGAAGCCATTCCCATGACCTATATCACTGGTGTCCAAATTTCAAAATTCTTGCTAAATTATATCATATGCAGATATGGGGTTCCCCTTGCCATAGTCACAGATAATGGTCGACCCTTCAAGAATAAAGATGTTAAAGAGCTTTGTGAAAAATTTCATATTCAACACCGTTTTTCTAGCCCATACTATCCACAGGGTAACGGTCAAGTTGAAGTGTCAAATAAAACCATTATCAAGATCCTGAAGAAAGTTGTCAATGACGCTGGTCGAGATTGGCACGTACAGTTAAATCCGGCACTGTGGGCCTATCGCACTTCTATCCGCACACCTACTGGCGCAACACCTTATTCCTTGGTGTATGGTGCGGAAGCCATCTTACCTTTGGAAGTTGAGATTCCTTCCTTGAGAGTCTCCTTGCAACACCTGATTGGTGATGAGACACACAGAGTCTCTCGACTGCATCAGCTTGAGATGTTAGATGAAAAACGTCAGACAACTCTGACACATTTGCAAGCATACCAAAACCGTCTCCGTCGCTCTTATAATAAGAAGGTCAAAGGGCGACACTTCGAAGTGGGAGACCTGGTTTTAAAGGCAAATCCCAAGAATGCACAGTCTACTGACATCATCAAGGGCAAGTTTGAACCCAATTGGGTTGGGCCTTTCATAGTAACTGCAGCCTATGGCTCGGGGGCATATCAGCTTGCGACTCCCGAAGGTGAACCTTTGTCTGATCCTATCAATAGCATGCATCTTCGCAAGTACTGGGCATAGTTTTCTGTCAGATATTTCTTCAAATATGATCCTGAAAAGGAAAAAATACAAAAAAATGAAAAAAGCAAAAAATACAAAAAAAAATGAAAAAAGCAAAAAAATACAAAAAAATGAAAAAAGCAAAAAATACAAAAAAAAATGAAAAAAGCAAAAAATACAAAAAAAATGAAAAAAGCAAAAAAGCAAAAAAATAAATGATTCGCCCTCTAGTGAAAACCTGGCAAACAGGCGCTTTGGGCAAGTACCATGGTGAAAACCTGGCAATCAGGCGCCATGAGTAATGAGATTATTGCTCCGTCATCTATCATGACTTCTCGCCATGCTTTTTCTCGGCCAGTTATTATGCTTATCGTTCACTCAACCCAATGTTTTATTCCAAACCTGTTATTGGTCAACATCACTGTCTTGCTTATTCCAGTGTCTTGTACATATGTTTTGGTCCTGGTTTATGTGTTTTTCAAGTGCGCATTGGGTGCTTTTCCCTCGTCATGATCAATCACTAGAGCATAAAAATGGCAAAATGTCCTGAAAAAATTCATAAAAATGGCAAAATGTCCTAAAAAAAAATTCTAAAAATCAAATAATGTCCTGAAAAAACTCATAAAAATCTCAAAATGTCCTGAAAAAAGTCATAAAAATTGAAAAATGTCATGAAAAAATTCATAAAAATCGAAAAATGACCTGAAATAAGATCATAAAAATTGAAAAAAGTCCTGCAAAAAAAATTCTAAAAATCAAATAATGTCTTGAAGAAATCCATAAAAATCGAAAAATGTCCTGAAAAAATCTCTAAAAATCAAATAAAGTCCTGAAAAAATGAACAAAAAAATTGTAAAACTCCAAAAACCAAAAACATGCATTTTTGCAATAATTATCCCTTTTGTGCATCGACAGATCACTGAGCATTCCTCCAATGACACTTGCAATCAAACACTGTGCTTTAATGAAATCATGCGTTAATAGATGAACTTTTTCAATCAAAACCAGACATTCCAACTTGATCAAAATTGTCATATCAATCGAATATCAGCATCGATATCATTTGTCCTTGTCACATTATCATGGGTCTTATACAGGGTGTGGTATACTCGAAACCAGACTGTGTCCTGTCTTAGACGGGGTACCGCATTTCCTGAAACCAGACAGCATGATCGTCCTATCAGCACGTTCAACTTTTGACAATGAAGATCAAGATGTTTGTTTGTTTGGCTTGAATTTGTGAGTCTTCTCTTTTTATTGATTTATCTTTGGCTTCGATCATGTCCCTATGTTGCTCGATGATGTCACTGAGTGATTTAGAGTAACCGGGATGGCTCATGATCCTTTTCTTTTGATTGTGATTGTCGTTTGTCTGTGATGTGTCTGTCTTTCGCAAAAAGGGTTGCATTTCAGCTATGGCCTTCAATGCCATGATGCTACGCATCCATTTTGCTAAATAAAAATAAAGGTTCTCACCTACAAAGTGCATTACTGAAAGCAAATTTTCATCATCTCTAATTGTCCTCTGTCTTATTTCTTCTTACTAACACTTCTTCCGTGCGGTCGGATAGTCAGTTCGGTCTAGTGCTCCGATATCCAAAACCATATTGTGTCCTGCATACATTTGGTCAATACATTTGCATTCCATTACATATTACATCACGCATTTTATACATTTCATATTATAAATACATCCAAAGTACATACAATGCATTCATACATGTTCATAAACCAGTACATAAGTCATCCATACATAGCAAAATCACTACATCAGTCATAACATATTGCATCCATCATGTCGATGCATATCATATCACATATCATAATAATATCGGAGTACACAAATCGGACTGTCTGTCCTAAGTATGGCCCCCAGGCTGACTACAAAATGTCAAACTACATAATGTCCACTGTCTGTCATAAGGAGTACGTGCCTCTGTCACTGGGTGCTCCCTCTATCTTCCTCATCCCCGCAATGTCCCGCAAACAAGTTAAATTCATCAAATTGCAAACATGGGTTTTCGAGATACATACCGCTGCTCCTGCGTCCTCCGGTCGTCTGAATGTGCGTACACATTCTCCAAGGTGATCCGCCGTTGGAATGTTCGCCATCTGTCTGCAAGTGTCCTTGTCCAGAGCAACAAATCCTCCTCTTTAGCTAGTGCAAATGAGTCATTTTCACCCTCTTGGTCCCATTTATAGCTCTTTGTCATTACATAGATGGACGTGCGTCCTCTCCATCTTATGTTGGTCGTGGTCTTGTGCACATTAAATTGATTGTCTGTCATGCATCCGATCTCTGATTGTCAGTCTGTTTGATCCTATCATTTTTTATCGATCAATTGGCCTCTTTTCCGCATGTTTCCGGCCAATTCCTCGAGGGGGCATGCATATGTCATTATTATTGTCTGGGGCATTTAGTTATTGTTCTTTGAAACAACGCTCAGAATCGCATTGTCTCAAAGAGGGGCAAAATGTAGACACCCAAAAATGGTCAACGCTTGCGGAATCATACTTTAACATTTGCGCATTGCCTCATTTTAGGTTTTTGCGTCGCATTAACATTTCTCCTATGTCACGCACTTGGTTTTTATCATTTGCGAGCATTGAGTCATTCTTCAATCATCTCGTCTTCGAATTTGGTCTTGTCAACAACATTATCCAGTCATGATTTTGATCGATTTTATCTTATTGCATCAATGAGCATGCTTATTTGTCATCATTTTGGACATCGTCAATCCTAATTAGGGTTTTGTCCCCCTATCAATCTTATCAATCTTATCATCAATCTTATCATTTTGGACATCGTCAATCTTGATTAGGGTTTTGTCCTCTTATCAATCTTGTCGATTTATCATCAATCCTTCAATCTTGTCATTTTAACGATCGATTTGTCATCGATCGTTGTCATGTTCAATCTTGTCATCTTGTGATCAATTTGTCATTGATCGTGGTCGTTATCAACCTTGTCATTTTGCAATCTATTTTATCATCGATCCTCGTCCTTTTGTCAATCTTGTCATTTTGCGATCATTTCACTATCGATCGTTGTCTATCTCAAGTATGTCAATTTGGATCAATTTGTCAATTGGCGCATTTATCAATCAAATCATTTTGTCGTATTGGTCATTTATCAAAATCAAATCATGACATTAATTATCTTTAATCAAGACCTAATTGTCATTTTCGCATTTCTAATTCGTCTTCTAGGGTTTTATGATTTAGTCATTTAACCTAATTCGCCATTTCTTCCTCTAGGATTACTAAATTACTTGTTAATCCTAAGTCTTCTTATTACAATTAAATCTTTATTTAATTGGCTAATTATTCTTCTTTGTGAATTGATTAATAAATGAAAAATTATTAATTAATTCACTAATTCCTAAATCCTATTTTTCATCAATTTCTAATTCCAATTTCCTAATTTGTCATCAATTTCATTTTCCTAATTTTTCAAATTTCTAATTTCTTTTCCCTCCTATTTCATCTCCTAATTCTATGGGAGTGGCATTTCAATTTGTCATGAAATTGTCATAATTGATTAATCAATCAATTTTGACATGAAATGTGTCATAATCAATCAATCAAATTGTGCATGGAAAGTGCATAATTTGTCATAATTGACATATTGATTTGCAATTTCCATTTGAATTGCATCATGCCAATTTTGTGATCTCTCCAATTTCTCTATAAATTGGATAATTTTCTTCAATCAATGGCTTCAATCACTTCATGAATTCTAAATTGCTAACAAACTACTGAATTTTCGTTCTAGTACTCTTGAGCTTTTTGCTTTCAATTGTGAGAGCACTTGTAGGTGAGATCCACAAAATTATTGAAGAGGAAAGAACAACAATGGAGCCGCATGGAAGGAGTATTCAATCTTGAAGCTGGTTTGCATAATGTTTTCTTTTGAATGCTTCATTTTCATACCTTCATTGAATGTGCTTTAGAATTAGGTTCATTGCAATGAGTATTTCTTTGATTGAGCTATCATGTTTAACGTTTTGATTGATTTACTTATATTTTGATGATTCCTAATTTCTACGTCACAATGATATCTTCCATTTCTATGTCACTAATTTCAATGTCTGTAACCAATCTGATTTGATCCTCAAGCTTTGAGACATGGACCTGTCCTTGGTAATGGTACTTCATGGTGGCTGGGAGTCTATAAATTTCTTTGCCTCTTTTGCTGGCGGATGAGTCCATCTAACCACTCAAACCTACAAGCAAAACACAAATCTTCAGTCTCCAAAATTAGGCATAAACTTTAATTTGCTTCGGGACTTCGGGGTCCCGAGGTCCTGGGTTAGGCACAAGGGGAGAAGGCTCAGAACTCTGGGGATTCGGGGTTCTGAGGTTAGGTCTACACAAAAACCTCTCGGAACTCCAAGGTTCCGGGGTTCCGGGCTCATGGAATGTGGTGACCCGGAACTCCGGGGATCCGAGGTTCTGAGGTGGTGGAAATAGAAACTACCCGGAACTCCGGGGATCCGGGGTTCTAGGGTGTGGAAATGGAAGCCACCTGGAACTCCGGGGATCCGAGGTGGTGGAAATGAAACCGCCCAGAACTCTGGGGATCTAGGGTTCCGGGCTCAAAACTAGGGCACGCATAACAACAAAAACCATGTGAAAACAAAAAGAAAAACAAACAAAAGGGAAAGGAAAGGAAAACTATCCTAGAAAACACTACGAGGGCAAGAAAATTCACCATCCTGGTGAATCGAAATGCCCGAAAATGCCAAGGAAAGCTCGGAGGTCCGGAAGTTCGCAACTTGGAGCTAGGGAGGAGGAGCTCTAAATGCACAAAATGAATTTTAGAAGTCCATGATCTCTATTTATAGCTCCCCGAACCCATCCGTACGAAAGTGTTTAACACAACCCCAGGACTCCGGGGTCCCGTGATAACTCAATGATGAACCACTAGTACCAAACCGGTACTGAGAGGGGGGGGGTGAATCAGTTCAGACACAAATACAGTCCAAAAATGGTTTGATAGCAAACACTCATAATGACTGATAAACAGAGATACCGATAAAATAGAGTGCAACTGGTAGCATCCAGTATAGCTCAATCAGTCATGAACCGGTCACTCACTAAGCTTTTCTCTTAGCTCAATACCACATTATCATAATATTCACATACATGAACTAGTAGACTTTAACTATCAAATCTTCACAACAGTGAGTTCAATATGTTTTATAGACAGGCATAAAACATAGAACCTTCATGTGCATAAAAAATAAAATAAAGCATCACAAGACAAAAAGAATTTCACATGACACACATATTTTTCACATGGAAACCCAACTGGGAAAAACCATGATGGGGATGAATACCCACAAGCTGCTTTTTGAACTCTTTAGAAGTCCGCTCTGTTAGGAGCCTTGTCCGGTTAAGAACATTACAATAGGTTCTGGTAGGAACCGATCCTGTTAGGGATCACCCGGTTAAGGGATACCTGGTTAAGGGTTAAACCCGGTAGGGTCACCTTGTTAGAGGATTTTAAGAACTCAATAGCTGAAAGGATCTCCTAAGCTTCTCTAGCTTCTCAGAACTCATTAGCTTCGAGTTACCCAGTTAAGGGATTTACAACAAGCCAGTTAAGACCACTCGATTTAAGGGATTTTGAATCAAGCCAGTTAAGGCTACCCTGTTAGGGGATTTTACAACTATTGAAGTGGTTAGAGATCAACAGGTATTACAATGATCTGTTAACAGCACTTAATACTAATACAGATCCGTTTAGGCTCCTCTTTTCCTTCTGCACATACACTTTGTAGGTATCTCTTCTCTCCTATGGTCTAG
Organism: Cryptomeria japonica; assembly: GCF_030272615.1. Taxonomy (NCBI): domain Eukaryota; kingdom Viridiplantae; phylum Streptophyta; class Pinopsida; order Cupressales; family Cupressaceae; genus Cryptomeria; species Cryptomeria japonica. The sequence continues at coordinate 154,350,020 of NC_081415.1, forward strand.
CGAGAATCTCGTATCACTTTCATTGGATACACACTCACAACTTTTGACAACAACTTCAAACAGAAACATAACATCGACCTTATAGGAAACATACAGGTCGGTAGCAAAAACCTTAAACCCTAAACCTGTTAGGTTGAGCAATTCAAACAGTTCGATCCTGACCGTTGAAACATACTGCATTAAATGTACCAGTCTTGAGTTGATCTCAAGACATTCTCCATCGTCCATTATCCACCGTTTTCATGGCGGCTGATAACCCATCACGCGTTATCACCATTTGATAGACTTCACACATTCCTGAGGTAGATAGGAATAGTCTTCTTCATGCAAGATCCTTCACGCACACAGAGCTTACATGGCAACATGATCTGTCCTCCATCATACTGCTAACTCATCACACAAAGATCACTGATTGAGTCACACAGACTTGAGATACTCCAACCGGAAACCCCGAAGTGGAAGCTGCCTTACCAACCGGTAGTCATACAGTGCTTCCATGTGCCGGTTCCCATAACTGCATGCCAGTTCACTTTGAACAAATGTGCCGCTTCACTTTGGCATATACTGGTTCACACATATGCCGGTACCTCTTTCTTCACTTATCTCATGTGCCGGTTCACACTATGTCTCATATTGACATCAATGACAACATACAATATCATTATGTCTTCATGCCAGTTTACATAAGGATCATGTCGGTTCACATAATTCTCATGTCGGTTCACATAATGCCAACAATCTCCCCCTTTGGCATTGATGGCAATATACAAAAGATATCTTCTCTACTTCACATCTTCTCCCCATTTGCCGCAGATATCTTTTCTCTTCACTTCTTCTCCCCCTTTGACAACAATGCCAAATTGGAGGTACAATCATTACTGTTTCCTCATGTTGCTCCCCCTGAGGAGTAGCATCCTTAAACACACCAATCAACCAAAGATTTGTCTATCCAATACCTAACTGATGTGGAACAACCACTTTTAGTTCACCTCCTGAAGGGGCAATACCCCTAGTTCACCTCTCAAATGCACAAATGTTGTCTTTGGGAGAGGCTTGGTGAATATGTCTGCTAACTGCTCCTTACTGGACACATGCTCCAGTGCAATCTCTTTATTCTGAACCTTTTCCCTCAAGAAATGATACTTAAGCTCAAAATGCTTGGTTCTAGAATGTAAAACCAGATTCTTTGATATATTGATACCACTTGTGTTATCACAGCATATACTTACCGGTTTAGATACAGGGATCTTGAAGCCTTCCAGTACATGCTTCATCCAGATTGTCTGAGTGCAGTTCATGAAAGCTGCAACATACTCTGCTTCCACTGTAGACTAAGAGATGCAACTCCGCTTTTTACTCATCCATGAGACCAATCTACCACCGAGAAAGAATGCACCACCGGTTGTGCTCTTCTGGTCATCCACATTACCAGCCCAATCAGCATCTGTGAATACTTTCAGATTGAAATTATTACTGTATGGGTACCACAATCCATAGTCAATTGTTCCCTTTAGATACCTAAGAATCCGCTTGACTACACTCAAGTGAGATTCTCTTGGACTCTTCTAGAACCTTGCAGTGATGCCAATTGCATGTGCAATATCCGGTTTGCTATGCACTACATAATGCAACTTACCAATCATTGATCAGTATTCCTTCTCATCAACCAGTGCGGAATCATCCTCCTTTGTCAATTTGCAACTGGTCACCATCGGTCTAACAACCGGTTTGCTATCTTCCATGCCAAAAGTCTTCAACACCTCTTTGACATATTTGGACTGAGTGATGAAGATTCCATCTTTCATCTGCTGGATCTGTAGTCCAATGAAGAACTTAATCTCCCCTATGAGTGACATTTCAAACTCTTTCTTCATCTCATCAGCAAACTCATGACTCATCTTGTCATCTCCACCAAAGATGATGTCATCAACAAAAACTTCACAGATCAGGATCTGATCTTCTTCAGACTTCAAGTAGATATTGCTATCTTCACTAGTTCTCTCAAATCCAATCTTCACAAGATGGGAATGTAGGCGCTCATACCATGCCCTAGGTGCTTGCTTTAGACCATATAATGCTTTGTGTAGCCTACATACCATGTCACTATCTTCAGATAGGGTAAACCCATCTGGTTGCTCAATATATACCTCCTCTTCAAGTACACCATTTAGGAATGCAGATTTTACATCCATTTGATATACCTTGAATCTCTTAAAAGTTGCATATGCAAGAAGCATACGAACTCCTTCCAATCTGGCTATAGGAGAAAATGTTTCCCCATAGTCTTCACCTTCTTCTTGAGCATATCCTTTGCATACCAGTCTGGCTTTATTCCTAATCATTGTGCCATCCTCATTCAACTTATTTCTGAACACCCATTTGGTGCCAATGACATTTTTATGCTCTGGTCTGGGTACCAAGGACCATGTACCATTTTTCTCTATCTGGTCAAGTTCTTCTCCCATTGCCTTGATCCAGTCTTCATCATTATGAGCCTCTTTGAATGATTTAGACTCAAATTCAGAGATCATACATAAGTTTTCTCTGATCTTTCTTCTGGTAAGGATTCCTGCATCCTTATCACCTATGATCTATTTGGGATCATGATTCAACTTGACATACCGAGGAATGGTCTTAATTGGTTCTTCTTGCTTTTCTTCTTCATCCTTATCTTCATTAGTATCAACATTCACCAGTTCAGGAACACTGTTACTGGTGCTTGGTTGACTGACAACCGGTTCCCAGAAGGTTGCAACCTGTTCATTTACAACTTGCTCACTGCCGGTTTTCTCAGTCTTCTTAGAGGATTCATCAACTCTTGCATTGATGCTTTCCATAATTCTCTGAGTCCTATTGTTGTAGCACTTGAAATATTTACTCTTGGTGGAATATCCTAGAAATATTCCTTCATCACATTTAGCTTCAAATTTGCCCTGATGTTCACTCCTCTTGATGTAACATTTGCTACCAAAGACCTTAAAATAGTTTACCACAGGGGTCTTACTGGTCCAATACTCATAAGGAGTTTTGTCCCTGCCCTTTTTGATGAGTACCTGGTTCATAGTGTAAACTGCAGTGCTCAACACTTCTCTCCAAAAGGTGTGAGCAACCTTTCCTTGGATCAACATAGTTCTAGCTGCTTCAACCACAGTCCGGTTATTCCTCTCTGCTAGGCCATTCTGCTGTGGAGTCCGGGGGGCAGACAGCTGTCTCTTGATGCCAAATTCTTTACAGTACTTGTTGAATTCACTGGAAGTGAATTCCCCTCCTTGATCAGTTCTGAGACACTTGATCCTTTTACCGCTTTCCTTTTCCACTAATGCTCTGAAAGCTTTGAATTTCCCAAAAGCTTCAGACTTGTCTTTCAAGAATGTGACCCACATCATTCTTGAGCAGTCATCAGTGAGAATCATGAAGTACCTATCACACTGCACACTTCTAGTTTTCATAGGACCACATAAATCAGTATGCATAAGATCAAGCAAGTTGTCAGCAGTGAAAGATTTACCTTTAAAAGTTGAGGAAGACATTTTCCCCAATTGACATTCTCTACACAAGGTATTATCCGATTTGCTCAGCACCGGCAACCCTCTAACTACCTTGATCTTACTAGCCTTCACAATGTTGTCAAAGTTCACATGGCAGAATCTCTTATGCCATATCCAGCTATCATCAAGCTTAGCCATAAGACATGTACTTATATTAGCATTTAGATGAAATAGGTTACCTTTAGTTTGCATGTCGGTGGCTACCAATTTACCATCTTTACCTTTGATTCTGCAAACTCCATTCTTGAATTGCAGAGTGAGTCCACTGTCATTTAACTGGGCAACACTTAGAAGGTTGTGTCTGAGACCATCAACCCAATACACATTGTCAGCACTACTCTTTCCATTCAAGGAGATGGACCCTCTGCCTTAGACCATGCATGGTGCATCATTGCCAAAGTGAACCACACCACCATCATACTCTTATAATGATAGAAACTTGCTCCGGTCACTAGTCATATGGTGAGAGCAGCCACTGTCAATGATCCACTCATTGGAATCATCAAACTAGGAGACAAGAGCCTTCTTGTCTGTCACATCTTCCTTTACAACAATGAACACAATGTCTTCATTTTCTTCATCTTCTGATTCCTCATCTGTCACACCTTCATCAACTGCCACAAAACAATTTCTTCGGTTTCCTCCTTTGAATTTCTTGAACCTTTCCAGTTTGTCCTTGTTGTCACTATTAGGACAGTTCATAGCAATATGTCCTATTCGGTTGCAGGAGAAACATTTCAAAGGTAGCTTACCTTTGTATTTACCAGTTCCTTTTGGGAATCTCCTGGCTAGAAGAGCTTCAAATTCCATCAGAAACTCTTCATCCTTCATCTCTCTGTTCTGACTAGGTTCCTCGCTAGTGCTAGCCTCTTTTCCTTTTCTGGATGGTATAGCAGAAGCTTTAAAAGCTGATTCTGAATTTTGAACACTACCATCAAAGCTATTTAGCTCATAGGCTGTCAACTTGGCTATGATGGAGTCCAAGGATGCCTTAGACTTGTCTATTGATCTCAGCTCCTGAATAGCAGCAACCCTTATTGCATAGACCGGCAACAGGGATCTCAGGACTTTACTTACCATAGTGGAATCTTCTATTTTGCCACCTGCACTCTTTATTTCTCCAACAACTATTTTGATTCTTATTCCATACTGTTGAATGGTCTCTCCTTCAACCATCCTCATGTCTTCAAACTTTCCTCTCAAGCTCTCTTCCTTAGCCTGTTTTACATGCTCATCACCACCATAGATATTTTCAAGAGCATCCCATACTTCTTTGGGATTTGCCTTGTCCTGAACATCAATAAACTCAATGTCAGATAGACTATTGATGAGGGCTTCCATGACTTGCCCATTTTCTTGTATCTCTCTCTTTTGGTCATCGGTGAGAGTACCGGTAGGAACAACATATACATTTTCAACATAACTCCAGTGTTGAACACCCATGCTTTTGATGAATATCTTCATCCTGTCTTTCCATATACCAAAGTTTTCCCTGTTGAAATTTGGACCTTCCCTCTTCATCATTTGGCTAGGATCTTTTCCTCAAGCGGTTAAGCTTACAACACAGAGGACCTAGAGTGCTCTGATACCAATTGATAACTCAATGATGAACCACTAGTACAAAACCGGTACTGAGAGGGGGGGGGTGAATCAGTACAGACACAAATACAGTGCAAAACCGGTTTGACAGCAAACACTCACAATGACTGATAAACAGAGATACTGGTAAAACAGAGTGCAGCTGGTAGCATCCAGTATAGCTCAATCAATCATGAACCAGTCACTCACTAAGCTTTTCTCTTAGCTCAATACCACATTATCATAATATTCACATACATGAACTAGTAGACTTTAACTATCAAATCTTCACAACAGTGAGTTCAATATGTTTTATAGACAGGCATAAAACATAGAACCTTCATGTGCATAACAAATAAAATAAAGCATCACAAGACAAAAAGCATTTCACATGACACACATATTTTTCACGTGGAAATCCAACTGGGAAAAACCACGGTGGGGATGAATACCCACAAGCTACTTTTTGAACTCTTTAGAAGTCCGCTCTGTTAGGAGCCTTGTCTGGTTAAGAACATTACAATAGGTTCTGGTAGGAACCGATCCTGTTAGGGATCACCCAGTTAAGGGATACCTGGTTAAGGGTTAAACCCGGTAGGGTCACCTTGTTAGAGGATTTTAAGAACTCAATAGCTGAAAGGATCTCCTAAGCTTCTCTAGCTTCTCAGAACTCATTAGCTTCGAGTTACCTGGTTAAGGGATTTACAACAAGCCGATTAAGACCACTCGATTTAAGGGATTTTGAATCAAGCCAGTTAAGGCTACCCTGTTAGGGGATTTTACAACTGTTGAAGTGGTTAGAGATCAACAGGTATTACAATGATCTGTTAACGACACTTAATACTAATACAGATCCGTTTAGGCTCCTCTTTTCCTTCTGCACATACACTTTGCAGGTATCTCTTCTCTCCTATGGTCTGGCAAGAATCTCGTATCACTTTCGTTGGATACACACTCACAACTTTTGCCAACAACTTCAGACAGAAACCTAACATTGACCTTATAGGAAACATACAGGTCGGTAGAAAAAACCTTAAACCCTAAACCTGTTAGGTTGATCAATTCAAATGGTTCGATCTTGACTATTGAAACATATTGCATTAAATGCACCAGTCTTGAGTCGATCTCAAGACATTCTCCATCGTCCATTATCCACCGTTTTCATGGCGGCTGATAACCCATCATGCATTATCACCATTTGACAAACTTCGCACATTCCCGAGGTAGATAGGAATAGTCTTCTTCATGCAAGATCCTTCACGTGCACAGAGCTTACGTGGCAACACAATCTGTCCTCCATCATACTGCTAACTCATCACACAAAGATCACCGATTGAGTCACACAGACTTGAGATACTCCAACCGGAAACCCCGAAGTGGAAGCTGCCTTACCAACCGGTAGTCATACAGTGCTTCCATGTGTCGGTTCCCATAACTGCGTGCCGGTTCACTTTGAACAAATGTGCCACTTCACTTTGGCATATACCGGTTCACACATATGTCGGTACCTCTTTCTTCACTTATCTCATGTGCCGGTTCACACTATGTCTCATATTGACATCAATGACAACATACAATATCATTATGTCTTCATGCCAGTTTACATAAGGCTCATGCCGGTTCACATAATGCTCAAGCCAGTTCACATAATACCAACATCCCGAGCTTCCGAGCTGGACAAAAGAAAAAGAACACCCCACCCCAGAATTCCAGTGATCCAGGGTTCCGAAGCAGGCAGTGAAGACGACCTCGAGACTCTAGGACTCCGCGGTTCTGAGGTCAACAACAAAAAGACCTCGGGACTCCGGGACTCCGGAATTCCGAGGTAACCAACAAAAAGACCTCGGGACTCCCAAACTCCGGGGTTTCGAGGTAAAAAGACAAAAAGGACCTTGGGACTCCGGGGTTCCGGAATTCCGAGGTAAGAACAAAAAAGGAAAAAAAAAGAAAAAGGGGGTGCACATTTCGACTCAAGGAGACTAATGGGAAAATAGATATGATAGGCATAACAAGACTCTCTTCTTCCACTGCATGATATCTAAGACTAAGTTTGTGAAACTCCTCCGTATAGCTACTGACATCAAGATCTTTTTGTCTCAAGTTTTGCCTCTTCCTATGAATTTTCACTTCATAGTCATCAGGGAGATAAACTTCTTTGATTTTGACTAACATCCCTTTCCAAGAAGAGATGGGTGCTTTGCCCATTTTATTCCTTTCATCTTGCACAAATTTCCACTATGTGAGTGCAACTCCTCTCATCCTTGACTTGGCTACCTTGACTCTCTGGGCTTCAGTTATGCCTTCACTTTCAAAATGGTTATCCATGCCTTCTATCCATTCTAGGACTACTTTTGCCTCCATCTTACCAGTGAACAATGGCAATCCTTCCAGTGATTCGCCACTCAAGGCCTTCAATGCCTTCAAAAAAGGTTCTTGCTCTAGGATAGGATCGGGTTTAGGTATCTTGTCTATCTTTGCCACTTCTTTACCCTTCCCTTCTTCTCCTTCCACTTTTACCAACACTTCATCTGCCTTGGTTTCTACCTCTCCAAGCTTACTCTCCAATTCTAGCAACTTCTCCTTCAGGAGTCTATTCTCTTCCTCCTGATCACCCACTTTCTTTGCCAACTCTGCATTGGTCACCATGTTGTTATCTCCTACAGATTCTACTGCGGACATATACTCACCTAGCCCAAATATTATAGGCTCTGATACCAATTTGATGGGGTTCACCTAGTTTGCTCAACACTTCACCTAGCTGGTGTTGCTCAATTGCACCAACTCACCAGGCCTAGTTACTTTATAGACCTTCAATTCCTTCTCAATCTCTTCTAGGGCTTGATTCTTGATCTCTCTAAGGTGTTTGCTTCAAGTGTTTTGCCTAGGAACCCTACCAACTCACAGTGCTTCCCATGTACTCAATTATGGCTTCTTGGCTTCAAGTTGTCAAAATGACCTCCTACCATTGTGAGATAATGCAAAGGCGTGGATGTGTCTTCATTCATGTTATGGATTCATTTAGGGTCCATTTGAGGTTTTCCATCAATAGGTTTCTTACCAATTTCAAAATCCTTCCTAGAAAAGGGCTACAAGGAATTAGCCTAATTAGGCCTCCTAAAACCGGTTTTTTAGGGCTTGAGTGAAAACGGTCCAAAAGACCCCCAAAAAATCTTGGATTTCCTTCAATTTTTAATCTAACCTCAATATATTTTTGAGGTTTTATCTTCTTGTTCCACCATTCAATGTGCTAACCCCAAAATGAGGGTTTTGGAGGGTTTCTAGGCCTTCTAGATGACAATGACAGGTCAAGTTGGGGTTTGTGCATTAAATGACCTCTTCAAGGCTCCTCCTTACATTGGAAACTCTATCCCAACTCCTTGGACCCCTTCAAAAACTTAGAAAGTGATTTGACATCCACCTCTGCACTTGGCACTCCATTTTCACCTTATTTCCTCTAGTCGGGTTGCTCCTAGACTCGCCTAAAATAAGGTGATAGCCATATCAAATCTCTTCTCCAGCACTTGCATCTTCATATATACACTATACAGATGGTTTCCCATCATGTCCCAACAATCCGTGATGGCAGCACGTGTGGAACTCATGGGGCAACCATATTTACAAGAAAACTGCTATATACAAGCCAAAACTGTCTGCTTGCAAACTAAAGCAAGAAAACACTAATGAATAGTATCTACAAATCTCTTGAACTAAGAACACAATAACACTCAAGAAAAACTCAATCCATTGCTGGATCAATGGATTCAATCCATCTTTGAATACAAAATGAGTAAAATCAAGCCAAAATGCTACCAACTAGTTTGAAAATGAGTAGTTTCAGATGGTTAAGCTTGTAAAACACACTCACCAACCTTGGTAACCATGCAAGAGATGATTCTTATATATTTCCCATGTGTGGAGTCATCCTAGGGCATTGAACAATCCCTAACTCCATCGCTAACCATTTCAGGACAAAAGTTGTCATGACAACTTTTTGCAACTTTGCAATTTTTGCACTTTTGGTCTTTCCAACCTATAATACCTATTCCAAGTCATCACAAATGACTTTTAAAACTTTCCTAATGCTAATTTAACCCTCCCTAATGCCTGTACCAAGTTTTGACACTTTTGACCATCAAAAAGGTCGATTACCTACTCAAACTCACTATTTACACAAAAATGCAAACCTAAGAAGTATGAACACAACCTAGGCCTATATTGACTCAAAAATATAACTCTTGGACCCTCTTGGAGTCCTTATTCACCACTAACTTGGCTAGGGTCAATACAAGCCAAAATTGAAAACCTAAACAATCTAAGTCCTAGGTGCTCCTACACCACAACCACATCTCATCTATCATAATATTAATATACTTTATATTTCTAAGGCTTTCATGTATTTGATTTAAATAGGATAGTTATATGCATGCTTTATTTATGTCATTTACATAGAATATATCGATTCTTTGATTCCTTTTAAAAGAAAAAAATTACTATTACCCAGTAATTTGAGGGAAATGCTAGAAATGCTAATAGGGTTACCTTAGATTTCACATAACTAAATTATGCATTTAAGAAACACTAACTTACAATACAAGTTTTAATGGAGAGGGTAGGGTCAAATTTTCCTAAATTGTTCTTATAGTTTAACATACAAGATTCAAGTTTAAAATCTAAAGTGAAATTTCTCTTATTAACTAGATTGTTTATACAATACTTATGGAGGGGTTACAAAAATTTCAAATATATTTATTTATGAGTAAGATCAACTAATAATGCAATTAGCAATACAAAAGAGAAATTCTAACATGAAATTGTCCATATTGTAAACCTTCACAACATTACATTACATTTTTAAAAATTATCTACTCGTTTATTACAACTAATATCATACATCCAACATTAACAATTTTGCATAGATTTCAAACCAATTTTTGAACAATAATATTTATGGAACTCTCTTTCAAGCATTGAAAATTTAAAAAAAATCCTACTAGAGTATACTTACTATAAACGTATTTGGATAATCAAAGCTTGTGCAAGCTCCACATATCCCATAGTTTGCAACATGGGATTTAGTACTTATTTCATGCCCACATTTTGCATTCAACCAAACATATAATTCATTGATTGGATAATGCTTCTATTGATTGACACAATGTTGTAGATATAGTCTTTAAATCTAGTCACCACTTCTTAAAATATTAAAAAAAATTACATAGGTTAAATGATATTAATATTTTATGTTTAAATTAGAAGGATATGTCACTCATTCAGTAATTTTTTTAATGTCCAACTCTTGAAAACATACTTCTATAGTAAATCTCCCAATGTTCTTGCTAAAATCCTTTTAACTATGTGTCATGGAACATTGACAAAAAAACAAACCTATAATATGTTGATGACATCAATCATAACCTAAGTATTTATAATTGCATTGCATTAATCAATAATATGGATAGTGTTAAGTTAAAACAATGTTAAAAACATGACTAGATTAATGACAAGGATGCTACTATATTTGTTTATGTATCTTATGCAACTTCAATTCTCTATAATGCTAGAGTGATATTTAAATCATTTTAACTTGTAAATTTCATGCATTTACATGATATTCCAAGACATAGTAGAATTGAGGAAATGCTTACCTTCACTTACAAAATATCCTTTTAAGCAATGTAGCATAATGCATTTGATGTTAGGTTGCAAGCATTTTTTTTAATTCATCCATATTGATTTATCAAGTTATATTCTTGGAAAGTATGTATAGAATTTATAACTAAGAAAGATTATTGGGATACTAAGAATTAAACAATTTTAAGCAAGCCACCAGAGCTAAACACGACTATCCACTCAAGATAATTCTATGTTACTATACTTAGAATCAATTCCTTTCCCTTTATTTTAATAAAACTTGCCCAAAGGTTTTCGATTAGTTAGTGTGTGAGCTTGAATTTCATCCTTAGAATGTTACCTATAATAAGTTAGTTTCACAAAATACAATGGAAATGCATACAGGATATCCAAAATCCACCAATGAAACTACATGAAATATATACCAAAATAAATCATTATTTTACCTTCATGGCTTATGTCTCATTGTGTCCTAACTCCACTGTTCCTGGTTGCAGATGGTGTGCTCTCAGACAATGCATTGTTGGCTTCCAAGATGGCATATGAAGAATGGGCTGATAACTTGTAGTTAACTGATAGTATGATATGCAAAGCTACATGATTATGCTAAATGATACTATATGATAATATTGCTAAAGTGATATTTGCTAATGCTAATTGCTTCAAAAACTCACGGATGTATAAGATTGGCTTGAAAACTATTTTTTGAAGACTAACTTCCTCTCAACTGAAGCTCTTGGTTTTCTAGACTTTGAGAGGATAAGATGATGTGGCTCAGATCAAGGGTCATGATCAGATCTGCAGATTTGAATGGTTGTGAGCAAAGGTGAAGGTTGAGAGAAAGGGGGAAGGAGAAGACAAGTGTCACTCATCTCACCTTGACTGGGTTGATGACTGAGGGAATCTAGGGATGGTTGGAGGAAATTTAGGCATGGTAGGACAAGTGGACTCAAGTCCTTCCCAAGATGTAGGGGGTGTTGGAGAGAATATAGGAAATGGTTATGAAATGTGTGTACGTACACAATTTCATTAATTTTGGAGGTTGAAGATAAATCATGAATTAATATTAAGAAATATTAATTTCCTTAGCCACATGTTGGATGAGTTGGCAAAGGGAAGATGAAGTGGAGATGGAAGGTGAGTTGGAGAAGGGATTAAATAATTTAGGAATTATTTAATATTTGAGACTATAGGATAGGAGAATAACTATTAAATATTAGATATTTAATTGCTTGGAGGAGATAATTAAATATTAGATATTTAATTAACTTGATTAGAGGAATAATTAAATATTAGATATTTAATTAACTTGGTTAGAGGAATAATTAAATATTAGATATTTAATTAATTTGGAAGAATAGGATAATGAATTAATTAATAAAATATTAATTAATAGAAAGATATGAAAATGAATTAAATTAATTAATCTTTTCGAATTAACAATTTAATAGAAGAATAAATATTAAATAAATATAAAATATTTATTTAATTGCTCATAGCCAATTTTTAGTTGTATAGAGTTAGCACACTCTCATGCCCTATCTTAACAGGCTCTACTTTCTTCTTAAAAAATTTCATATTATAAATAGCAAAATAAACTTCATAGTTGTTTAACTTCACTAGTTTGCTAGTTTAATTACTAATATATTTATGTCACTTCATAATTTAAAATGACAATGATTTCATAGTGAAATGTGTAGATATTTTATATCCAAAGGACACTTTATCCATAAATAGATGTTAGTAATTACATTATTGGATTTCTATTTTTCATACAAAAACAAGAGACGCAATGCGTCATGTTCCTGCCCAATGTCAGAAATGTGGATGGTAGGAGAGAAAAAGAAAAGTTGTGTGTTTTGAGTGAAATCTATTTGAGTAAGTTGGAAACTATATTTTTGTCATAAAGTAATTATATATCGTTTTAAAATAGTATATCTATATTAACTAAAATTAAATATGTTGTTTATTGAAAGAGGTGTCATGAAAATGATAGTACTTAATAGAAAAAAATAAAAAAATAAAAATATAATCTATATAATATCAATTTTAATTCTAACTCTAACTTAATATTAGCTCTTTTTTATGAATGGAATATTGATTAAATTAATTGAACATATTCTAATGTCATTGAAAATTATATAATTAAAATTATAATTTAATGTACATAATTCAAATTTCAGTAGTAGAATATAATAATAAACTTAATTTAAAATCTTATTTTTAATTAATATTTTTGAAATATACTATTTTTATTATATTTATATTTTATTAATTATAACTCACCATTTTTATTTATTATTAATATATAAATAAACTTAATCTTAAATGTAAGTGTATAATTATTTTAAAATTATAATGCAATTTTTTAATAATGTTTTTGCTTATGAGGGCATTGTGAGGTTGAGTTGCCACATGATGGAAACTAAGGAGCAATAAAATTGGGTTCATCCACTTGATTTTAAAGCTAATGCCTAAGTATTACAAATGGCATGGAGAGTATATGGGCACATTTTAACTGGTGCTAATAGAGCTTGTGAAGCCTTCTATTCTAAAAATTTCACCCATGAACCAAGAGAAAACGCCCACGTTTAAAAAGAAATATTTTTACAAAAAGATTTCTGGCATTGCTTAGCATTTTATGAGCTACCAGTTATTGCATATACCAAGTGTTATGGTATGTCATTAGTGTTCACTGGCCACTATTAACAGAATTGATTGGTGGGTCTGTGGATAAATATACGTACAGCCAAGTAAGTAGAAGGATTAAAAAAATCCCAAAACCCTAACCATCAAATCAGAGTGGGCCTCTTAAGCAGAAAAATTCATGATTATATACTCAAAAATTCATGTATTTTTAATTAAAAGAGTTTTTTTATATATATATAATTCAATATATATAAGCTAGTACATAATCCTTAAACCCATCCCCATAAATAAACAAAATTATTATTATGATATATTATCATATCTTGTATGAAATTTTTGAATAACAAAAATTAATTCAATTTGCTTTTTGTCTTTGTGGAACCAAGGTATTTGAAAAATGGGAATTTATTAATATAGATATACTGCAAAATGGTAACAACAGTATTGGATGTCCCTTAAACAGGGCTAAAAATTCAGAAACCTAGCTACTTCATTGGCAGATGTCATAATACAATTAAACTTAAAAAAAAAAAAACCATTGATCATTGATGGGCAGCCAATAAAATCTTCGATGCATTGAGCTAATTTTCAATAAAAATAATGTGTTCTTCTGCATGGATTTAATCCTTGTTATCCTGCCACGCTCCAACATCAAATTGCTACACTCCCAAACGATAACAAGTAAGGATCTGTCTGTCCCTTTGGAATTTAATCGCAAAAAAATTGCCTAAGTTTTGAATTCATATAAATTGCCCACTGCAATTGCTTGAACGATTTGAAAGTGTGGTAGCAAAAATTCCAAATTCCACGACAGGCAAAAAGCTTTCCGGGCAGGGCATGAGACTTTTTGGACTAATTTGTGTGATGGTTTTTCATTATGAATGAATCACACTGACTTAATCCAAAAACAATTTGATCGATGTTGTTCTTGGTTGTTTCCGGAGGCCTGTTAATTTGATCGATTTCATAAATTATGGAGATTTGTGGGATCTGATCTCTCCTATCATACTCCTCTACGAAGTTGAAGTTGTGCACAGTTGGGTTTTTTGTTCTTCGCACCTCTGTATCACTGCTATTTGGGCATAAAAAGGAATCTTTTGGATTGCCCTTGAATTTTGGAAAATGCCCCACGTGAGAGATTTACCTGCGAGGATTAAGGAAACAGTCAAGGAGAGATCCTGTTTCAATTTCTTGTGCGTTTCTAGTAGTGATAAAGGTTTGGTAAGAGAAACAAATCAAGGCGATGGAACTTCAAATGGTGATGAAGCAGTTCGCAAAAGTGACAAATATCGGTGTGCAAAAGCTCATCCATTTCTCATGTTTCTTGGAATTTAATATACGGCGCAAGATTTGAAGAATTGGGGCCTAATATTCTTGGAAACCAGGGTTTAAAAATATTGGGGCAAGTTTTTTGGGGGTTTGAGTTTTTTCTAGATTTACAATGTGATTCTGAACTCGTCATCCCAGATAGCCATCCTTGAGAGAGAACTACTGAGTAGGCATAGACAGAGAGTGGAATTCGAGACCAGGGAGCTGTGTTGCTGCTTCTGCATAGAATAGGCATGGCAAATGCAAAGAAATTGTGCAGAACGTTTGGAGAGGTCATGGCATACAGCAGCAAATGGAGTCCCAAGGAGTAGCCACAGAGAACGATGTCGGCTGCAAAATTCAGCCACAAGTTTTTGTCAATGGGAAAATAAGACCCTAACAGATTCCCTGAGTTTGAAGCAAACAATCGAGACAAAATATGCAAGAAGTTTCCAGAAGTCTCTACTTAGAATTAAGTTTTATTTTTTATAAATAAAATTAGCAGCAGTGTTCAATAAAAATTAGGATAAATAATTTTATACTAATTATTAAATTTGTTTAAAATCAAAACATTTAAGAAAAAATAAGAAGTTCAAAAATACTTCAATTTAATTGGACAGTCTCAATTAACAAATGCATTCAACGGTTGGTTGCTATAGTATCGTGCCTGCGGCAGGAACTAAAAAATTGCTAAGATAAACCTAGAAATTTTTTTTGTCTTCTTTTCTTTTTCTTTTGTTGTAATAACTAAACCACTTTAATTACCAATAGGAAACTTCCTTGATCACTCACTTTGAATCCATTACATACAAAATCAGGAAATCCTTGCATCAACCAATATAAAATATAATTAGATGTAATTTTCTTTACTTAAGAAGGGATTTTAAAGTAGTAATATTGAGTCAAATAGAATGTTCCTAGCATGGAATCCCACTATAGATATATAAATTAGTTATTGTATTCACATTCATTCTTATATGTTTGATTTAGCCATGAGAAATGTTGAAAAGCTCACTAGGGAAAAGGACCCAGTAGTTGAGCGCGTTCCAATTCTTGTGATAGAAGTTGTTGATTTAATACCCCAATGTTTAATGTCCAACCTTTGTATAACATTGCACCAATAGTTGTATGATAAGTACTAATAATTGAATGAAATATACAATTTATTGCGAAAAGTAACCAATCATGTGATGCCACATCAGCTGCACAAGTATTGGGGCTCTTTTGCACACCTATTGGTCTCACTTTTTTTTTGGGCTATTTTGGACACCTTGGCAAAAAGCATGCTGATGTGGCATCACATTTGATGATGTGGCCCTGTAACCTTAGTTATAAGCAAGGTACTTGCCAAGTAAGCTGCTGTAAGAAAATTGGAGTGATTTGAAATTTCCACGTAGAATTTTGAGAAGCGCGAAGTTAGGGTGCACAACTACTGGGTCCTTTCCCCTATCTTACTTATTTTAGCTTGTTACTCTATAGGTCAATGGCATGACCCTCACTTTTCAAGTTAAAATAGTAAACATATAACACAAATATAAAAGGCTTACTTTATAGATAAACTTTTATATAATTAGTGAGGAGCCATATACATATGCTTATGCTACCCAAAATACATATATCTCAACTTCCTAACTAATAAAATCTTCTTTTGTAGAAAACATAAAAATTCCAAAACCAAAACCATAACTATATATATATATATATAAATAACTAATGCTATAATGGGAATAATATGCACTAGACACATTCATAAAGATGATAACTGGACACATTTATAAAGATGATAACCGTGCAATCTAATACTCTTTATTATCCCATTTTTTCATTTATTTAAAATTAAGACAATCCCTTCCATCCATGTTTTATACTGTATTTTATTCTATCCTGAATGAAGTATATTAATTTATTTACTTAGAATTTCTTATTCTCTATGCCACAATGCTTCGTGACTATATATTTTGTATACTTCCATATTTAATCCTTCCTAACAAATGTTTGTGGGTCTCTAGCTTAATTTTTATTTTCCTACCTTAATAGTTTGTTTGCTAGCTTAACACCCAAATCAGTTTCATTAGTATTAGTACACTGAATATTACTCTCCTACATATAGGGTCAAAGCTATTCTGGTTCCAAAACAGAGATTTTGTACAACATGATGGCGACGTGTTAGTCAATCGCAGCCAATTATTGCAAAATCGATGATGTAAAACGCACAACTAACATGTATGTTAGACAATCCGTACTGTCATTGAAACCAGAATAGACGCATCCCTATATAGCATATTAGGTACATGTGAAGAATAAACATGAAATCAATGACATATCAGAAAGCAGAAAGGAGAGCACAAATCTATTAATAGAAATGAAGGGAGAGAGACGTATACCAACCTTGGAGTACTCCATTGAAATCTTATGATATCTGGACGTCAGAAATACTCAGGGTTTTAATGCCGACTGTAGGACTTAATACTTTACTGATCTCCTTACTCACATACAGTTTAAATGCATTGTGACTTTTAACCTTTCTCGAAGGGTTCTCACAAAGACAACCGAAAAAGATTGTACAGAATAAGCGATATTTGGAAGAGAGAGTGAATGATGGGTACGGGAAACCAAGTTGGAAAATGAGGAAGTGAATGATAGGGATGTGCAAGAACACTAGTCGACGTTTTGAGTTAGGTTTAAACAAGCTAGTTATTTGGGATTATGGTTTTAGTGAATCACATATATTTGGAAGCCCACAATAACAATAACTATTACACAGTTTTTATTTTTAATTTATTATTGACAGATGTTTTCTATGAGTTTTTCATTTTTAGTATTTTATATTTGTCTATCTTAATAATTAAAAATGATTAAAAATTATATATTTATTTTTGTTTATATTTAGTGAACCTGTTTGATTCTACATATTCAATCCTTCTTAAAGGATTTGCATTCAATCCTTCTTAAAGGATTTGCATTATTTTTGGATGTTTAGATTTATATTTTTTTAAGATAACATCTTATGTTTTAGATCTATAATTTTATTTCACAATATTATGTGTTATCCATTTGTCTTCCTTACATGATTTGGACTGCATATTCATATCATTTATCTTATACCCACCCTTAAATTAGTCTTAATGTTTGTGTTTTATATGCATTTTAGATTTTATTTAGAACTGAAATTCTAATATCAATTTGATTATACATAGTTTTTATATAGTTCCCAACACTCTTATTACATAATTTTGGGAACCATATTTTTTTGTACACTTTGGTAGAGCTCTATTGTGACATTATTAATTCTCGTTGATCTTTATGCCTTTAGTCAATCCATGCTTAATGTTTACCCTCAAAACTAGACACTCCACCTTGCTAGATAAGACAATATATACAATCAAATATGTATGTTGACCTAAACAAAGAGGTAGTACTTATGCTTATATTATGATAAGCAAGAGATAAATTGCAACGAGTGGGTTAGTCATCTATACATTCGGCTTCACAAAACAAAACATGGCATCTTAAAGTTGATTCATATGACAATTAAAGAAAGAGATAAACAATAAATATTCACCAATCCAAACCCTTTTTATAATTAAATCCCTAAGGTTTGTTACTAAGATCAATTGATACTAGCTACTAATAATAAGACCTACATACCACTAATAGGTAGATTAAAAAACTAGACTATAAATGAAACCAATTATATAAAATTGATTTACTTTCCTTGAGATCAATTTTCTAAATACTTCCTCATGGCATATGTAATTTGGAATCTATTATATGTAAATGTCTAAATGAATATAAAAAAAGAGCTCAAAAAATATTTAACATCATTTATATAATAAGTGGACCTAATCTATTCTCTAAACTACTACGAGATCACAAAGAATATTGTTTATATAAAATTGTTTTGATCATAGTATAAGAAGGGATGGCACCTTAACTCATGAGCAATATCTAATGCAAGCTTAATAAAAATATATATATGAAAATCTAAAATGAGAACCATGTCACTATTTTTGAATTATCCTTCTCCTTTAGATATTCTTCACCTGAGAAAGCTCTAAACTCCCCGAAAAATAAATCTCAAGAAAAGATCATTTTATGAGTTAGAGGTTTTCAAAACTTTTAACCTTTTACATTCTCATAGTAACCAACAAGGATTCATTTATATGCTTTTGAATCTAGTTTAGATCACTTACCTTAAGGCACATGAACAAAATAATCACAATCAAATAACATAAAGTACAAAACCAAAGGTTTTCTACCTATCCACACATCATATGATATTATATCAATAAGAGATAAATAGTAGGATTTATTAATCAAGTGACATTAACTACCTACAACTTTTACCCAAAAGCCTTTACCAATATTAGCACCGTATAACTTATGCTTCTATGACTAATCATCAAGGTTTGGTTATTTCTTTCTATAACCCCATTTTTCGGGGAGTATAAAGAGTAGTCTTATGCCAAATAATACCTACATACTTATAGAACTCATCAAATTTGTTGGAGCAATATTCACACCCATTGCCAAATCTCAACACTTGTACATTATAATTTGATTACTTCTCAACTAAGGCCTTAAATTTCTTAATCTTGGTGAAAATTTCAGATTTAGAATGCATAAAATAAATCAATGCCTATCCTGAGACATAATCAATGAAAGAAATATAATATCAAGATTTACTAAAAGAATCAACATCCCTAGACCACATACATCCAAATGAATAATCTCTAATGGCCTCTTTTCCTTATACAATCATTTAGGAAATGATGATCTATTCTATTTACCAAAAAAAAATGATCATATAAATTATTTTTACCAATAGAATAATTTAAAAGTAACATCAACCAACTTTTTTAAAGAATGGTCATAATCCCTTTTTAACTAATGTGACCCTATTTATGGTGCCACAACATATATGTTGTTTCAATGCTAGTTACATTGTGAGAGAAATGAAAAGTAAATGGATTTAACTTAAACAAAGTCACTATCCAATATCCTTTAGATATCACCAAAATCCCTCTTACCAACCTACAACAAAACTTATGAAATGTCACATGCATTCCACAATCATTAAAGTTGGATCTTAAAAGTAATTTTTCCACAAGTCCTAAAATATGTGATACATTATCAATAGTATTAATCCTTCAATCACTAGAACACAACTTTATCTTTCCCTCCCCAACAAACTTCTTCATGCTATTATCACCAAGGAAAAATGCTCCCCCATCATATTTTTTATATGTAGAAAACTACTCATTTTGACGAGTCAAGTGGTAGGATAAACCTGAGTCAATAAGACGAGCACCATTATTAATAATGTCAGGTAAAATAAGAAAATAATAAAAATCATCATGGAGGACTTTTCCATGGTTGTATCAAAAATATTTTTCTTATTTATTTACCACTCCTTTACATGTCCTCATTCACCACAATTGCAACGGGTTTTGGAATGTTCTTTTTACTTATCCCTCTTTTTATCCCCTTTAGGTGCATTCTATTTGGACCTATCCTACACATGCAACACATCTTAGGAGACAACATTAATAGACTTTCACATTGTATCTTCTGAAAGAAGTATGAAAATCATGTGTTCCATCTTTTAGTCTACATTACCACTACTAATTGAAATAATTAATATTATTGGGAAAGAACAAAAAAATGAGATAAACCTATCTTCGTCTTCTAGTTTAACATCTATTGACGCAAAATGACTTATTATCATATTTAATACATTTAAATTATTTAGAATTGAATCACTACCTTTCATCTTTGAGGAATATATATTATTCTTTTAAGATATAACATATCAAAAAATTTATAGTTCGAGAGATGTCATCTATCCTCTTACATAAATTATATGTAATCTTAAGTAGATACATTTAAGAGGATGAAATTTATAAGACACAATCAAATATTTCATCATACCTTCTTGTTAAAAATCCTTCAATATCATTTATCATTGTAGCTAGCTTTGTTTCTTCTAAAAATGGCAACCACTAATCACTACCTTCTAAGAGACCCTCTAATTTTAATTTCCATCTCTCATCACCAATGCCATTAAATTTTATTATTATCTTATCAATATCTATAAAGCATGGTTTATTGTTCTCTCAAAAAATATATAAAATATCACAAAACAAAAATTCATCCCCTTCTGAATAGAACCATTATCTTTTATACGAAATGTTGCAAATAAGGTAAAGAAATATTGCAATGTTAACTTATGCATGTGATAGAAAATATGAATATAAGATTATGGAATATCAAATATGTATGTGATTTAACATTCAAATCAAATATAAATATTAGCAAGCCATAGAGATGTTCAATTTACATGGAGAAACCCTTCCAAGAAAAAAATTCACTCTAGAAAGAGGGTAAGTATAATATTAATTCTCGTAATGAGACATACAATAATACATTTCACTACTCTTATCCTCAACAACATCATGGTATAGCTCCATACCCTGCAACCTAGTGGTCAACATCTCCAATACGATCTCTCTTTCCCCTTGCTAAAACTCTAATTATTGTGTTTGGTGGTTTGTTGTCCCTAAGGCTTTGGTGAACTCTCTACTAAATAATTCATTTATAAATTTACTATGTAAACCCTTGAAGAGTTCTTAATATACAACTAAGAATTTTCGTATCTATGCTTCAAGTCTATTCTGGAGGTGGTGCTTAGTGAGGAGATGCTAGACCACATCTCCTACTTTGAAAGAAGAGTTTAATTTGTAGGTTTAATCATTTGTGGCCCTAATTTCCTGAGTTGTATTTTTGGACTTTCGTTCACTACAACCTATTGGTCAAAAATAAGGTTGAGATCTACCAATGTTATTATAGTTTTTTAATTATCTATTTTCATGAGTTACAAAGGATTGTGTTATTTTTATCATGGTTGATGGAAAATGAGGGTCTCATTCTTTGTCCCTTCACCCTTGGCTGCCCTACTCCCTCTCCATTTTTGGTGCAACTCTACTTATGAAGCTATTGGTAATTCATTGGGTTATTTCCTCAAGTTGGACCCTAATACAAGATATTTCTCTAACACTTACTATGCTCAACATTTTCTGGATTTGGACCTTTCAAATTTTCTACTTGTTGAGATCCCCTTAATGGTGTGAGGGTAGCTATGCAATTAGATTCTAGACTATGAAGGGATCACTTTTCGGTGTAGATGCTCTTTTTCTATGGGTCATTTCACTTCTTCTTGTCTTCATAGCTCTCATTTGTAAAGGATGATAATCACTATCATATCACTATATTTACTACTACTTTGGATGTGAGTTGAAGTTGTATGTTGATTCAGTGTCTCCTTCTTCTGCTAGCTTTTCTAGTTTCGTGGCTTGGACCCATATGTGTTCTCCTGTGGCTCCTCCTACAACTCCTTTTATGGCTCTCTCAATTTTTGGCCTTATCCCCTCTATGGTTCCTAACTCTCTATCTCAATACTATATGGTTCCCTCTCAAAATTTGGTGGTCTATCTGGGCAATTCATCTACTAACTCCAATGGTTTTTCCACCCCTACTCTATTCTATTCTCCTTGCAAAGATGTTTCTTCTTCGATTACTACTCACAACAAGAAAATGATCCAATCTCTTATTATTTCAAATATGCATATTATCTCATTAGGACCACTAATGGGCACTAACTGTTATTTTTAATGAATGCCTATTTTGTTGTTTTGTCTAGATCTATGAACTATTTCATTTTTCTTCATCTTTATTGTATACAATGCAAGAAGAATATGATTCAATTATGGATAATGGAACTCGGGAACTAACCAAATTACTCAAGGTGCAAAATAAATTTATTCACAATTAAGTTTAACGTTGATGATATTATTAATAAAATCCAAAGTAGCTTGGTTGCAAAAGGACATTCAAAAAAGAAAGGAATATATTATGAAGATACATTTGCACCTATTACTAAAATGAATACTAATAGACTTATTATATTGCAATTGCTTCTAAGTTTAATTGGGATCTTGGTCAAAAATATGGTCAGTTAGCATTTTTGAATGGTTATTTAAAAGAAGAAATATATATCTTGTTCAACCTAAAGGCTTTGCAAAGAAGGAAAAAGGACATTTGGTATGTAAGTTAAATAAACCATTATATGGTCTCAAGGAAGCACCAAGTTCATGGCATGATAAAAGTGATAAATTATTCTTTCAACAAGTATATATCAAGAGTTAAAAAGATCTAAATTTGTACATAAAGAATGATGAATATATGAATGTTGTTTTGATTTCATTGTATGTGGATGAATTGATCATAATAGGAAGTTCTATATAAATGATTAATGAAATCACAAACATTTGAAATGAAGGATGCTCACAAATTATATTTTGATTTTGGTATCCAAGTATGGAGACAAGCTAGTAAGACTTTAATTATTCAAAGTAAACATGCAAATAAATTGATCTTAAGGTTTAATATAAAAGTCTGCAAAGTTGTATGTACTCCACTAGAAAAAAATGTCAATTTTTTGTATGATAATGGTATTACTTGAGCTAATTGAACACTAAAAGGCCTAATATTGCATATTCTATCAACATAATTAGCGAATCCATGACCAACCCTCTAATCATCATTAAAAGGTGGCAAAAAGAGTCATTCAATACCTATAGGGTACCATAAATTTTGGTATTGAATATACCAACCATTAGAATGTTGAGTTTAAAGGTTATTCAAATCTTGATTGAATAAGTAATCCAGATGATCGTTAATCCAGATGATCATAAATCAAAAATTGGCATTCAACATAGTAGTAGTAAGAAGCAATCAACTATTTCCTTGTCGTCTACAAAAGTTGAGTACAAAGCATTGTGTAGTTGTTTGGCTAAGACAAATTTTTTGAGATATGATACAAAGGGAAGAAGGACCAACTCCAATCAAGTGTGACATCAAGCTAGCAATCAATATAACCTATAACAGAAGATTAAAGCACATTGAAACACAACATTATTTTGTCACAGGAAAAATTCAATCTCAAAAGATAGAACTATAATATTGTAACACAAATGATAACATGGTTGATGTATTCACTTAACCATTGGACAAAATACACATATATTAAAAGAGTCCATTAAAATTCAATAATTTCTCAAGGAAGAGTGTTAAAATAAATTAAAACTAAATTTTCCATGTGCTTCTTATGTGTCATAAGGATTTATGAAGGATTACACGAGGAACTATGGATCTGTCCCTCAGATCCAATTTGCTGCCAAGAGTCTAGTTAGCTATCAGTCTGTGAAGTCTATTATTGAGTATCTTCGAAGTTACAACTACATATTGTTGCTTAAAGTTGAGAAATAAGAAACTAGCTAGTTCAACTGCTATTATGATCTTTGTCTTCCTCGTTTATTTCTCTATTTTGTGCAACCACCTTACTTAAATGGGAGATGTCAATAGAAAGGAAAATCAAGTACAAATAAATGTGCACTTAAAAATCTAAGAAATATGCATTTATTTATGATAATTTTGGATAAAATTTGATCTTATATTGTAACTATAGCTTTATTCAACCAAAATAAAATGGATACATAGTTTCAGCTTCTAATAGACATGCAAATCCTAAATGAGGACATGGATACAGAGTTTCAGCTTTTCCATTTATACACTGTATTGGGTTGTTCTTTATTAGGCTTGTGACTCCATTGCAACATGTATCACCTTTAGTTTCAATAGGAAATTTGGGGAACAAACTTGCCCTCATTTCAAATTATCAGTCTCGTAATCACTAGTTATTTAACATTATGCATGCTAAAATAGTAGCTTCAAATAGCACACTAATGTTACTTATATTGAATAAACTATATAAATAATTTAGAATCTAATGTAATTAAAAATTGAACAAAAAGACAAGTATCAACTGTAGTTCTAGCATTCACTGTATAAGCAAATCAGAAAACAATCGTACGTTGTCCTGGCCTTGACAACAGGTTTCCAAGACAAGTTGAACCCTAATTTTGGGTAAGGATTATATTTCTAACTACATTGTGTTCTCTTTATGTGGATTTTGTGAAATTAAGGTGGATTACAGGATGATACAAAAAGGGGACATTACACCATTTCCATGCAGATGAACATCCAGACGGTATGAAGGGCAACTGCGACAAAAAATCAATAGAAAGCATTCAGACAAAAGGACGACTATTATGAAGTTCTCTTGACCACACTATTCTGAAGCAAAACTTAAAAACATAACAAAAATGCTAGTTTCGAAAAATGATCTGGTCTAGAATAGGCCACACAAATTAAAAGCATTCATCTAAAACCAGGATCAAAATCCACTCTATTCCTTGGTTTCACTGAAACTTGTGATACATGTCAAGACCGCACACGCGATACATTTATCTAAAGGTTGTTTACCATAATTTGTATCCAACAATTTCACATGCTATGCAAAGCCATTCTTACACCAAGAATTACCAATTGGTGGTCGACTTCTTCACATAGAGATTGTTTGATGCTTTATGATTAGAATGCTCTTGATATGATGTGAGACTATTTCTTAATGGGTGAGATAGATTTATAATTATTTGACTTTCTTATTTATAATATAAAAAAACAAGATTGTTGATAATTATTTTTTTAAGTAATTAGATTATATTGTTTTAATGTTATAAATAAAAAAACATTTGAGATACACTCAAGTAACATCACAAGATATTAATTGGTTAGCTTTATTTATTTTGTTACTTTTTTAAGAGAATATTAAAAAAAGATGTAATTTTATTTGAAACGGCTAAAACAATAAGGTTTATTTTTTGTATACTAGATATTAAAGGGTATCCTCGATCTTCTATTCTTGAAAATTTTACTTCTTAACCTTTCTAAATTTGGTTGTTTATGTCTCATCTTCTCCCATTGATTTTAAATTAGGGTACATGGTACAATCAACTTTTGAACTTTAATCTTTTATTTTGATTCCTCCTTTTCAAGATTGAAAGCTTAGGTCTTCCCCTTTCACTTTTGTCTTGGTGTGTCAAGGATGGTGTTTGAACCTCTTTATCTTAACCTTTGAGTAATAGAAAATATTTCTACTTTGGATTCACCTGTTTCTTTCGTGGGTTCAAGAATTTTATCTTTTCAATACCTAAAGCATCAATCATCGTAGGATCCTAAATTTTTCTTCACGTGATAATTACAAGTGATGGTCTCCAACACCTTGAATAGTATGTGCATGAGTGAGTATGATTAAAATTATAATCCATAGAAATGGCATCATAAATCATTGATTATTTGGAGTTATTCACATCAATACTCTATTATTTTGGTTCATATAGGGACTATTTCCATTTACAAGCACAACTAACAATGTGTTTTGCTACAAGGATATTGTTCTCCCCAAGCAAATCCCTAGTAAACAAAGTTTGTAATTTTATGTGAATGGTAAAAGACAAGAATCAATCTCCTTGATCCAAGAGGATATGAGTCACTAAACAAAGCCACAAATATCAAGTTTTCCTTGACAAACCTTATAATAATTTGTTTCACCCATAACAAATCATTATCATGCAATTTTACAAATAAGCTAAAATTAAAATTTAGGTAATTTTTTTGCTATTTGAAAGAAATATGCTTTCTAGATCAGATATAATTAACCCAAACAATGATTCTATTTAAAAAGACTTTTAAAAAATTCCTATTTTGTCTTATTTGATACCTAAACTTAAGCTAAATTTTAGTGACCTCTTTATTATATGCTTGTATTTCTCTAGGATACCCCAAGGAAAAATAATAAAGGAAGGTGAGTCATGATTTATTGTGAGCAGTATTGTCAAGCTTGTGGCACCCATTTAGGAATATTGGTCAAGTGAGAAGCGTCAGAGACTAAATGATGCATATGTGTAACAAACTCAAAAAATAAGAAAGTGAATGATGGAGATGGACAACAAACATGAAAGATTAAACACTAGCTGACATTTTAATTTAGCTGTAATCTTAATTAGCACAAACAACCTATTTAGGATTATGCTTTTCATTTATTTCTCATTTATTTCTACAACCTAACTTAGTGTTTTAGATCACATATCTCTAAGTATATAAAAATAACAATCACTATTGTATGCATTACCTTTTTTAATTTATTATAAAGATACTTTTTCTATGAATAATTTAATAAAAAAAGATTAAAAATTGTGCATTTATTTTTTTATTTTTTATTTATTTAGTGAACTTGTTTGATCTTACATATCCAGTCCTTCTTCTTAAGGTTTTGCATTACTTTTGGGATTTTAGATCTACATTTTTCTAAGATAACATCTTATTTCTTAGTTCTATAATTTTATTTCATATCATTTTGCATTTATCTATTTGTCCTTCTCTTAGGGTTTGGTGTACATATTCACATCTTTTATCTAATACTGGCCCTTGTATTAGTCTAAATTTTAATGTTTTGTATACATTTTAGATTTTGTTTAGAATCAAAATTCTAATATAAACTTGGTTAAACATTTTTATATCATTCCTAAAACTCTTGTTAAAATCATGAATGATTATTATGTACTCTAGTGAGCTCTACTTATTTGAACACTTAGATAGAGATCTATTGTTACATTATACATTCTCATAGATAATACATAAATATCTAGGCTTAAATATATATACTGACCTAGAAAAATTGCTAAGACTTATGCTTAGATTATGGTAACTAAGAGATAAATTAACAAGAGCAAGCTAGTCCTCTAAATATTTAGCTTCATAACACAAATGAGGTGATCTTAATGTTGATTAAAATAATAATTAAATAGAAATATATAAATAATAGATCTTCACTGAACCAGACCCTTTTTATAAGAAAAATCCTAAGATTTGTTACTAAGCTCACCTAATACTATATACTAATAAAAATACCTAAATAGCTTTAATAGGGGTGCCTGGAAGAAGTTGTGTCCACTTTTTGGCCAAAAAGTGGAAGTTTATCCCTTTTTTTCGATTTTGTCATGTTTGACCTAAAGGTTTGAGGCACTTAAAGAATGAATCTTGTAACAATTCAATAATAGAAAATGTAGTGCTTGAAGTCTACTTTCCAAATATGTAATTTATTTTAATACCCAAATCCTAAAAATGAAGTTTGAATAGGCATTACTAAAACCTATAGTTTAAAAGTCACTTTTCAAGACCATACCATGCCCGTGTACAGTTTCGGTTAAGCACATTTGTCTGCGCTATACCAATCTCTACTCAATACACCACACCAAAAGATGAATCCTTTTGTTTGCACATAAACCACTCTCTGATAATGAAAACACAACTCCAACACATAAATTACATGTCTATATCACCTATTTATACAATTCATCGACCTTGATAACAAGGTTGGCCAAACCCTCAACTCACAATTACAAAATTACATCACACAATACAAAGATTGACTACCAGACCAATATAATGATATACATGACATAACATGGACCTAAATCAAATGCTCAAACACACAACACCACCAAAAATCATGCCAAGATCAAATGCAACATGCTACACCACCAAGAATACTGCATAACACGAAGAATATCACCAGTTTGACAAAATCACCAAAAACTTGCACAACTATCAATTCGGATCATAAAAAAATAGAAAACAGTTAGGAAACACCTAGAAGCATGTTAGAATCATCTACAAAAGTTGCACCAACACCACTTATCAAATCTTCATCGATCAACATCTGAACCTCAAGAACACTCACATAGCAACAACTATCATGAAGAAAGATAACTTGCGGAGCACCAAATCACAAACCATTTGAAATAAAGATACAACAGACCATCCTAAAATCTTAGCTCAAGACCTGATCGCATCGGAATATACCAGAGGAAATACCGAACTCTGCAAAACACTGATGAGAAAAAACCAAACCGCAAACCGGATCATATGATATGATCAATTAAGCCTCGTGGATCATTGAAACCAATATAGAAAGATATAATTGTGAGATTTTGCCAAGATCAAGAGATTAATGAAATGTACAAAATAGAGAGACAAAATATAAGACAAGAATAAACTGTATTCTCATCAATAGATAAATAATCAATAGTTGTTCATACAATGAAATGAGCCTGCATATATAGGCAAGGCATTATGGATATGTGAGCACACAAACATGACATGTGGCTCAATAAGAAACAAGGGTAGGTAGGAAATAGGTGTGGTAGGTAGGAGAAATAATAAAATATTCCACATAAGGTGGATCACCCACCGAAGGTGGAATTATCACTCCACAATAAGTGGATATGATGGAGTAGTAACAAGAACACCACCATAAAAGGTGGAAATTCTCCTACACACACTATCCCAATGTGGCACAAACACCCAAGTGTCTCATATCCAAACTACTATGAAATGGATGTACCTACGTAAACTTAAGTAAGGTGTAATAATATCCAACATGAATAATTATTTACACCAACAGTAATCATACTAGAAATACTCCACACACCAAACCATTAGGGGAAAAGGTAGAGGTGAGATAGTTAGAGGGGGGGAGAGAGGTTGTTAATGAGATGGGGAGGGAGAGACCTGGAGATGGGGAGAGAGAGGGTGGGAGGGATATGTGATCAAGAGCATGGAGATAGAGGGGAAAGAAATAATAATAGAGAGAGAAGAAGAGAGAGGGAGGGAGCCAAGGATAGAGATGGGTGTAAGGAGGGAAGGCGAGGCAAAGAGGGTACATTAACTTAGTTTGAAAATGTATATGATTTTTTAAAACCTAGAAGCTACATTATAATTTCTATAGAGTTGAAACCACTCCCAAGAATCATGCCAATATATACATGAAATATAACTTAAAGTATACTTAAACGTCATATTTCATTTATATATTCTTGTTGGGATATTGAGTTTGACTTGAGTCTTAAACATTTAATTGGAGTGGGAAAGAGAGAATTTTCTAATGCAAAATACTTGGTAAGCACCAAATGATTTTTGAATTGGGAAATACCAACCCTTTTGGTTGTATTTGCCTTGTGCATCTAACACAAAGAGTTAGATGACCATTTCATGCCAAATATTTTTTTGGGAAAGAAAAAAAATTCACATAATTTTGGTCGTGCTCTTGATTAGGTTTGCAGGTGTTTCAATAAAAAATAAAAAACGCCATGATCACATTAATCTCTCTCTTAGCTATCTAACCATATTTTATTTCACAGTGTGATTATGTTAAGGATTTCATCTTCAGTTTATTTTTTTAATGTGTCAATTTTTTGTCAAATTAGCAACTTGTGTTATTTTAGATATAGTATTTTACTCATTCATCAAATTTTGAAACAAATTACATTTTTAGAAACTATATTTAATTCTAAAAGCTGATTTTTTTCTTTATTTTTTACTAGATTTCTAAAAAAATAAGGTGAAGCATGCTCAAATTTTTGTTTTTTAAGACGTGACCACTTCAAAAATCAGTAAAAAATTATGTATTCATTAAAAAATAGCCAAAAAATATGGCATAAACTACATGGTGTTAGCTAATTTCCCATCAAAGTGAGTTTTTAAATTATAAAAAGAGTTATCATTTTAGGGGAGCCAGAACAAAAACCATATCATGCTTTTTTTATAAAAATTGGATCACTTTGTGTGGCCCCACCTTTTGAAACACATAAACTCCACTTTTTCAAAATTTGATAGTAGTTTTAAAAGTAGATTTAGAGAACTATAACTCTTGTTTTCATTGCAAGATTCAAATTTTGAGTGTAACTATCTTTAATTTCTTGTCAAATTTCAGACTTCCTTAATTTTTTAAAAAAAATGCGGCATCTTAAAATCCCCTTTTGGTCCCCCATGTTGATGCACTTACCCATTACCTTAGTTCCTTGTACGTTGGTGCATAATGTCAATATAATATGAAATCAAAATGTTGTTTATACCACTATAATATACTTATCATGAATCTTATCTATCCATCTATCCATCATCCCTATCTCCTTCCATATATCTTCTCTCATGTCTTTTTATCCTTCGTTCTTCAATCCTCCCATTCATTTTCAAAGCACATTTATGTTCTTTAAACCCACTTATCCTCCTAATGGGGCATTCCAAACTCCCTCCACATTATCATTTCTCACCCTTATAGTGACTAGGGCATCATGCCACTAATACTCATTCTTTTACACCTACTATATTTTATTCTTCTTTGATACAATAACATGTTTTATATAGTCATGATGCATATCATAGAGAAGCAAAATGTAGACACCTAAATTTTTACATGTCTGAAAACAATTCACTTCATCTAGTCCTAGTCAATTAAATAAATTATTATTGTTATTTATTGAATTAATTAACTTATTCATTACCTTTAGCCCCCTTAAATAAATCTATATTTATTTAATTAACATCCGGCCTTATCTCATCAAATCTTGGACAACTAAATCAATTAACTAATACCATGTTAATTAATGATTTAGGCTAATTAATCTATAATCATGTGCACATGTGATAAGAATTCCCTTTTCAATAATCTTAATTTCACATTCTCCACTTCCTTAGGAATGTGCAACAAGATTTTTTTTAAATCTTGTCTCCCAAGATTTTAAATAGCTCGCCAAATCTTATCGATCCACTATTTCCTATGTCCATTCCCCATCATTGATCTTGCAACCACCCTTTCTAATTAATCCCCTTTTGACATTTGTCCAATCCATTGCTTTACAGTTCTCATCAAATATAAGCCCTCCATCCTTAAATCTATCTCTTACACCTCATAGGACACTTGTCACATGACCAAAACTTCAATTCATGTCTTCATCTTTCTCAAATCCTAACCATCCACAAACCAGCACATCTTGGTCCTTGATTGCCCTCTTCAAAATTTTATTAATGTAGGTCTCTCGCCCCATTTGACTACCACTTCATCATACCCTAGTTTTATCTCATTTTCTATTTAATCTACCTTCATCATGCCTTTATGCTATCTATTTTTTTTAGTCAATCATCCTTTTCCTATCACCATGTTGTTGGTTTACTAAGCAACCATACTCCACCCATCATCACACATCAAAAGAGAACATCAAGAGAGTATTGGGTGTAAGTCTCTTTCTATCTCAATCAAAGAAGGAAGAGAAAAAACGTAAAAGGTTCTTCATTTATTTGAATCTTTATGTTATTACCTTTGTTCATTTTTTTGCCTTCAAAATTTTGATTGGATTTACACAATAGGATTCAGTTGTTAGCTCATTGACCTTAACATCAGTTTGATTCATACTTATGACAATTATGACTACCATAATTGAAATTTATTTTATTCCTTAAATAAAATATTTGTTGAATATTGATGAACAAAAGATTAAATTATTTAGTTAAATTGGAATTTTTGAATTTTTAATAATTTAAACTTTTTCTTGACTAATATATTAATTTAATTAAATATATATAGTATAATTATAAATGATAGTAAAATAAAAGAACCAAATAAATTAAATTAAGAAAAAATAAATCTCATAATTTATTTGATAGTACAAAACTCAAGTACAAATAAATAAGTTTTGTTGTCATAATATTTGCATATGGTTATTACATTCATAATCAAATCAAGGATTAATGCAATATCTCAATAAAAAAGTTAATGACAATCATAATTAAACCAATAATGAATGTCAAGAATCATATTGTGTTGATAAAGAAGGTTGTATCATTCATAATTAAACTAATAACAGAAATTTAAGACTTGTGTAATGGCCATCATCTTCAAAGATCAACTTCTTCGAACAAAAATGCAATCTTTGACCAATAAATGCATTTCGTCTCTATTATAAATAATTGATACACCTAGCAGCAAAACCTTTATGCAAGATGAAACAAACTTGTTTTAGACACACAAACTTACATATTTATTATCCATGTCAACACACCCTTCATATGTATATGTAGACTCATGTGCGTATAAAATAATTGATAAACCTACTGGTGAAGCTTCTATGCAAGATTAAACAAAACTAACTTGTTTTGATTATGTATATCAACTTACATATTTATTATTAATGTCAACATACCCCCTCATGTGTATATGTTCTCTCGACTTACAATTTTTTTTTCAATTCCAATATTCTTTGACTATCAAAGTGAATGGATACAATGACCTTTAAAAAGAGATTTTGAATAATAACAAAAGAATCAAAATTATTTCATTTTATTTTTATAATAAAAAAAATCCAATGTCTCAAAGAATTATACATTACAATGGAAACTAGATTATTGTTTCAACCCATCCACAAGGTAATAAGCTAGTTTTTTAATTATATTATTTATTTGATTTACATATAAATATGATTACAATTGTTATAGTTGATCTTGATTTCTAATATATTTCATATCCACTAGAATTGTGACTAACATAATTCAAATTAAATTTGAGTACTTTTTAAAATAAATATTTGTTGAATATTGATGAATAGATAATTTAATTGTTTAATTGAATAGAAATTATAATAAATTTAGCTTTTTATTAATTAATGTAAATGATTTTAAATAACCATAAAATCAAAAAATAACAAAATGAAATAAGTAAAAAATAAACCTTTTAATTCATTTGAAAGTACAATTATTTTTTAGCAAAAGTGGCAAGCCACTATAATTTTATATATTTAATAGTAGATAAAACAAAAACCTAATTCCGACAAGCATACCAACAAGAAAGAACCAAGATAGCTCAATGAAGTACAAAAGTTCTTACAAAACACCCCTAACTGACTCACTAGATCCCATTACATTTACAATAGATAGACCCCTTTTACAATTTCAATAAATAGAATCCCTTTCCAATTGCATAGAAAGATCCCCTTTACAATTTCAAGAGACAGACCCCCTTTACATTTTCAATATACAGATCCCTACACATTTGAACTATAGCCCTTAAGCCACTATCAGGACAAAAGGAATATTATACATAATTACACCAATAATTAATGTCAAGACCCATATAATGGTCATCTATCAAGGACCTTTGTTTCCATCGAAAATATATTCTTCGACTTATATATGCAACTAAACCCACTATTACCCATATTATGGCTCTTCTATAGTAATTAAAAATGTTACTTAAGCATGGAAACAAAGTGATTTGCTAATGTATGCACTTTATGGTAAACAAAAAAGCCCCCTTCTCTTTGATGCCTCTCTCACTGCATTATGGAGAGTTTTAATATCTTTGCTGCTAGCATTTGGAGGCATCTGTGTGGCGATGGCACCAGACCATACAGTTGCAGCAACCATTGTTTTGAATATGGTGATAATTGTTCCAATCTGGATAAAAATAATGATTCTTTGTTCCAAGAAAAACATCTTCAGAGAAGACGAAAACTACCTTTGGACTTTCGTAATACTTATCGTTGAAATCACAGTTTTCTTTTATTGGACGACTACTACATTTTTTATAGTTCTAATAGTGGTGATAGTGCAGCTTGGATTCCTCATTGGGCGGAATAAATACTTGCATTCAAAAAAAACCTCGAGAGATGATGGGCATTACATATACACAAGACCATACATATGTAATGTCCATCGCAAGTATCTCCTCCGCCTAATGAAAAATCCAAGCCGCACTATCACCACTATCAAAACTATCAAAAATGTAATATCGTCCAATAAAAGAAAAATGTGATCTCAACGACAACAAGTATTACGAAAGTCTAAAGGTAATTTTCATCTTCTCTTCAAGATGTATTTCCTGGAACATAGAATCATTACTCTTATCCAGATTGGAACAATTATCACCATATTCAAAACAATGGTTGCTGCAACTGTAAGGTCTGGTGCCACCACCACAAAAAATCCCCCTCCAAATGCTAGCAACAAAGATATTAAAAAGCTACATAATGTTAATGCATCACGAATAATTGTAAATTGCACGAAAACAACATAATATTCTGTGTTCCTTTGGGAGATTGAAATCTACATGAAAAGTTGTCGCTCCAATCAACCTTGCATTTACTGAAATAATTTGGGCTTTCCACGTTGATTTTTCAAGCCATCAATGAGTCATTACTTGTGTCGCATCTCTTTTGGAGTCCTCCACGCACCATTTATTTCTAGCAACCATATAATCTACCAAAAAAAAGCCACATCTTTTAAATCAAAAAGAATTTATTTCCATTCAAGATATCCATATAAACGAGGAAGACAGTAAAATTGGCTTTAAATGTAAATCATTTTATGTTTAAATTAAAGTAAATGCTTGGAAATTGATATTTCCTACACATAATTTTTAAAGGAAATGAACTTTTATAATCTCAATATAAGATGTTAACAATATTTGAATCTCTTAATTAAATTAAATTTAAATCTGAAACATTCATATGGAATCATTGGCGGTTTAATTTAGTGTCTAGTTCATTGCATGAGATTGGTGAAGTAGGTTAAGGTTTAAGAAGGGGCAATTTATTAATGTGAACCTTTATGTTTCAAATAATTAGTAGTCTATGAATGTCTATCTTATGATTTGTACTGACTTTTCATATCGAATTTTCACTAATATTTTCCTTTTTCTCACTGGTCAGTCTTAATTTTGCTGGGGTTTTTGGACAATTTTTATTAAAAAAAATCAGTCTTAATGTTTTCTATTAATGACATCGGTATTAGTTTGCTTTCAAACTCACGTCACAAAATATAGCCAGTTTTCAAGAGAACGAAATTACTGGAATGTAGTTACAACAGTCAAAAACATGCACTTTGATGTGGCTCTCTACAGAACAGCTCTTATGCCCTGTCTGTGCGTCTGCATCTGAATACATGCATTAAAATTGAGGGTTTTGAATCTAATCTCCTCCTTTTATGGTTTTGAAGATGACCATTCCCAGTTGAAAGAAAAAAACAAATTTTAACACAGAGGACAAAGGAGCAGAGAGAAAGGACGCTGTTCTGTTTGAGGAAAATGACTAGTTTTCATTGTTTTTCTACAACCCTGCTCCACGTGTCTCCAAACTCGCCAGAGGCTCAGATCTTTAACAACACTGACACTTCTTTTATGCTTGTGAAATTTTGATGTCTTGAAATTCTAATTTGTTGTAAGATCTAGTTTTAAGATCTAGTTTTAAATTCTAATTTTGATGTCTTTAAATTCTAATTTGTTGTGAAATCCTGTGTCCTATCACATGAAGTTCATCCTTAGTAACCTAAACAGTATTCAATATAACCACCACATACTTGCTCTCCTTGACATGTGTGTGAGAAAAGTGGTACATTGAATGGCTAAAGCTGTAGTAAATTCTACAACAAAAAAGTAATACTGCGTCAAAGTGACCCTAACAAATATCAGTATCAATATTAACTTTTAAGCATTGTAACATAAATTTGAAAATCAATTAAAAGGGATCTAGAAGTTACTCTGAACATTGGAACCGGTGACAATACAATGAAATCCAGATATATTATGCAGATTATAACCTAGGTCGTGTAATCTTAGAATAAAATACAAACATACTAAAGTTCACAGGATTTCAGTCAATGAAATAAATGTAAAATGTCTTTGGAATAAAACAGTACAGAAAATTTTTCATCAATCTTTCGGATTAAATTTTCCGATTCATCATAAAATGGATTGTGATTCACAAATTATAAACTTTTAACATAATTTCTTTCAAAATTTGTAACATGTATAAATATGTTATTTTCTCACTTACATATAATATCTTTACTTGTTCTATCTGAAAATTTTGCTGGCTCTATCACTGTGTCTAGTATATTTTTTTCCATTTTTTATTTCAACTATTTCTATCCGTAGTCCTAATTAGTTGCTGTTCAATATTAAAATCTAAATTAGCTTGGATGACTTAAGGGTAATATTTTGGGTAATGTAATATTTTTTTGTCATTAGAAACAGAAAGGTGTCTAGGGGATGGGGTTGTAGGGATTTTGATCGGTGTTTGATTTTGTATTCATGGTGTTTGGGGTTTTGTGGTAATGGGGGGTTTCAATCTTCTTCCAAATTGCAAGTTTCTGGCACTTTGGGTGCATGAGCAACTGTCAGAATCGTTTTGTGGGTGGGGCTCATGCCCTGAATATTTTTTGTGTTCAAGAAACTAAGCTTTAAGTGGATGGCATGCTACAGCGTACTCCTCATATTAGACGGTTTGGCTAGTGTCAGTGAATTGGAGCCTTCGATAGCTCTGAGGCCTTGCTCTTTTTTGGGACCTGAGCAAAGATTATCCCACTTTGGTGGCTTTCTAGTCATTCCACTCTTTCCATGGCGGTCTCTAGCCTAGACTATGGAGAAACTATTCTAATTACTACTGTTTTTTCTCCGACTGACCTCTGGGAGAAAACTCTGCTTTGGGCTCATATTAGGTATGTTTTGCCCTTTGCTCCTTAT
This sequence comes from Cryptomeria japonica, assembly GCF_030272615.1. Taxonomy (NCBI): domain Eukaryota; kingdom Viridiplantae; phylum Streptophyta; class Pinopsida; order Cupressales; family Cupressaceae; genus Cryptomeria; species Cryptomeria japonica. The sequence goes on from NC_081415.1 coordinate 154,387,046, forward strand.
CTTCCTTGGGTTTTGCCTGGCGATTTTAATTTGACGCTAAGTTTGGAAAAGAAAAGAGGAGGCATGGCTCGGTTCGATCACTTTTCTGTTTTTTTGCGGCAGAATATGGACCTTCTCAATTTAGTTCACCTCAAACCGTTTAATGGGGTTTATACTTGAACTTAATAGACATTGTGGCGATGAAGCTATTCCTGAGGGTTTGTATAGATTTCTGGTCTTCATATTTTGGGTGGGAGATAGTTTGGTCATTAGTTCTAAGATCCTTGATTGGAGAGTTTTAGATCACTGGCCTAAATTAAATTTTCTGCCACTTCTTTTTCAGCTTTTTTACTGGGAAGGAATAAATCCCAGAAATGCTATGACTGACATTTAAAAAAACAAACAGAAATAAAAGCTTCAGCTTGACTATTCTGAAGCTTATGTGGGGACAGAGCTCTTGCGCACTATTTTGATTTATAACTTCAAAAATAATTGCTTGGATTTTACTATCGCATTTGTCATGGAAAAAAGGGCTCAAAAGGAAAGCAGGGGAATGCTTCAAAAACAAAGAAAGGTGCATTAAATTAACATAGTAGCAGGAACTATGCAAAATAAATGAATCACTTACTCCTTCGAAAAGGCGTTCGTCTGTGTCCATAATGTCCAGCGCTATGTCCAATGGCGTCTTGCCTCGGTTGTCAGCTTCATTGATCAGCCTCTTTGATATCACCAAGAACATAAGGTTTTTATGCGTCTCCCAATTTTGTCAAAAATTTGTACTGCATTTTCAATCACCAGGTGAAAACCATTTCTTCCCTTGTTGCCTCCAATTACTATGCAGTCTTTGGCATATTTTAATCTCTCTCTCACTAAATCATGTTGCCTTGTTTGACCGCTATATGAAGCGCTGATTGGTGATTGCTGTCCACTGTATAACAGGAAGACGTCTTTCTCTAAAATAATTTTTGCAATATGTGATATTCCTTTAAGACAGGCAGCATAATCTAGGGGTACGGTGTTCTGCGTAAATAGTCAGCTTGTTTAAGAAGGTCCGGCTTAGCAGCGATGAGCTTCTTAAGCACTTCTGCACAATTAGAAAGATACCCATTATAAAGGAGATACAAAGATACCCATTATAAAGGAGATAGCGTTTCTAGGATTCTATAAAAATTAAATGATGCTTTAAGGATACCTTTGCACCGCACAGTGCACAAGCGTTTGGCCATCTGTCCTCCAGTAGTGCTGTAGAAGTGTTAAAGGCAAAAGTTCTGCAACGATTTTCTCATGACCTTCCTCAACAGCTTTGAACAACGCAGTTTCACCGACAACATTGGCGATATTTGGCAGATCAGTTTCAGCGGCATCACTGATGATATTTTGTGGGTCAGCTTCACCGGCATCAGTGATTTCACCGCATCATTGATGATATTTTGCAGATCGGTATCACCAGCATCATTGACAATACTATGCGGATCTATCGCATCAACAAAACTAAAAAGAACGTAACCTTAATCAGGGGAAAAAAAAACCAGAAATCATAAGTTTTATTATTAAAATTTCAAGAAAAGAGTGAAAATGTTTTTTTTCCTGTTACTTACTCTTTAGTGTCAAACCTGCCTCACGCCTGAAAACATGCATAATTTACCATCCAACAGTTTTGCAATTGCTAGAATTGCTGAAAAGCAATTTAGTGATTACTGAAATGGCTGAAAACATTCCTTACACCTGTAAACCAAAAATAATTAAACTCTCTTTATTCGGCTATTTATTTTCTTTGTTTTATTAGGCGGAACTACAAAGAAATCCGTCCAGCCATAAATGCTCTACCCTTAAGTATATCTAACTGAATGCATAATCTTCTGAATGCATTGATTCCATCTGCCTCCTTTAGACAAATTATGAAAATCTGAAAAATTGGGCCGACGACCATAGGCAAAAATAAATCAGGGCTACGAACAAGAGGAACAGGAATGGTATCAATCATTTAGGCAATATATTACCTCTAATACTGGTTGCCTGTCAGTAACAAAACCTTAGGCTACCAGTAAGTCCTTGGTAATTATATAGGTTTCGACTGCAATGGGGTATGACTTCAGGCCCCTAAAAGAGTCATAAAGCAAGCAATTTAAAAAATCCAGAGTCAGGTACATATTTTAGTTGATACACATCTTACATGATAACAATCATCTCCACAGCAGATACCTCTTGGTAGTGCTTCCATTGCAACCAAATAAGCTTCTTAATGCCTCTGTGAAGCTTTCTGCACTGTTCACTCCATTAGAATTCTGAACAAATGAAACCAGCCCTAGGGTATAATCTCCATTATTTTTAACCATATTTTCAAGTTGAAACATACAAATTGAAAATAATAAGATAAAAATTAAAAGAGATTGTTCACTTGAAAGTTCGTCTGCAAACCACCCCTCCTACTCTGGATCACATGTTTAAAACAAATGGGTAAATAGACTGAGCCGTGGACACACTGATTGATAGCGCTTTATACACACAATGGATGTTACCCTATATTGCTACAAAGGACACACTTCCATCTGTCCAACAGCAAATAGCACTTGTAACATTCGTAAGTGAAAATTTTAATTCTCAAGTTAAAGGATTGAAGTTGGTATATCATATTAACATAGGTCAATTTCGAGATCAAACATGTCTACTTTTATACATTGCGATCCAATACAATTTGATGACGAGGTACCTAAATAAAAAAAACAACCATCATGTTATTCTATGAGGAAAAAAAATATACAACTGTGAAGAAAGGGTTTACCCTTATTTAAGGCTAAAAATTGATTGGTGTTATATGAATTTTTATTTCCTGTTGCTAAATCCAGTTCACTTAGAGCAATAACTCTGAATCACAATATCAGTTCACATCATGCGTGGCCCATTTTAAGGCTGAAAACATTCTGAAGAATCGATGCACTTACATCAAGATATTTATAACTGACAGAAGATTTCTCGGTAGTGAACTCATATGATTAAACGCAATTTTAGTATTTTCTAGATTCTTCAATTTGAACATCAAGAGAAAACCAATTATTGAAATATGTAATGACTTTTTCTCAAAAAAGGGTCAATTTTGAATTAATGAATGTATGGCATAATACAAGACACCTGAATCTATACTCCATAGTCTAGAATTGGAAGAGGCAGAGAAGAGTTTCAAGATATTATAATAAACCTAATCAAAATTCTGCTAATCATCGTCAGAGGACAGTGCCTAAAATTGATCAAATTAAATGGCAACTGTATACCTTGAGAAAAAATGTTTACATAAAAATATCAGAACTACCATCACTGTTTTAAACTACCTTGATAGATAAAGAAATAAAAACTATATCTTAATATCATCAGTGTTAATGAAGTTCCAGCAAGAACTAATAATTCTTAACAATGAATGGCTTGATTTACTTATATAACCAATGGAATTTAATGTAAAGAGGGGATAAAATTACGATGCGAATGTGCCAAGATTCAAGAGAATAGGCCTTTATTATTAGCTAGTTTATTCTAGTTAGGTTTTGTATTTGACTACTATGACTGGCCTTTCAACTTCATAGTTTGACAGCCCAGGTCTTGTTCAGAGGGTTACCATATTGAGTTGTTTTGCTTGTTTAAAATGTTTGTAGTTAATCCCATTGTACTGTACCACCAGTCTTGCAATAAGTCAAAACAAAAATGAATTAGCACTTCATAGTGAAAGTTGCGGGTTAAAATGTAACGATTTAGCAGTACTCAAGGTCCAAGCAGGTTTGAACAATATGATCAGTCAGAGAAGCATAAAGAGAAACAAAATATTGAATAATTAGACAATCAAATCAATCAAATTTCAAAAGAATACCTGATAGGATACATGTACTCATCTAGTGTTTAAATGAGTTCCACGACTTCACAGTTTATTTTCCTATTTCTAAGGTATTTGCATCCTAGATGTGAAACATAATCATCCAAGTATTTCAAACTTTTAATCTAGAGAGAAGACAGTGAAAACCTAGGTTGAATTTGCATAACACCAAGTTAGATAAAAAGTAATAAACCATCCTAGATGTGAAACATAATCATCCAAGTATTTCAAACTTTTAACCTAGAGAGAAGACACAGAAAACCTAGGTTGAATTTGCCTAACACCAAGTTAGATAAGAAGCAATAAACCATCCCCATAATGCCAAAAAAAACTTGAATGCTATGTACACACTAATAAAGTTAAATATTTTTTCTGCAAACATGTAAGTGAGTAGTTAAGATGAAGAGTTGCATTTATAGCAACTTTACATATATAAGATAAGAGCTTACTAGGATAGTTTAAACATACTTTGTAAAAGTATTCTGAAGCATTTGACCATTCAATAATCATCATCTCTTCCTTGTACCAGATGACACAGTTTTAGGGGTCGAGACATGAAGAAAAGGAAAGGCCTTACAATTTTTTTTGATATCAATTCTACACTCAAAGGACCATCATCAAACTGAGCTACATATGCATACCCTTCTGTCTGAAACCTTTCTACTATGCATGCAGCAGCATAAATCTCCTCTCCAAACTCCCTAAGAATGTTGAAAATTAAGTGTTTTGTTAACAAGTATCATCATTGTAAAATAAAAACTCTATTAAAATATAAATAACTTGTTAGGACAAAAAAAAAAAAAAGGATTTTGTGCCTTCACCGAGAACAGTGTGGTGAAATAGTACAATAGTTCCAGTAACTGTTGTCAATGTATCTTTAACGCTGAGTCTCTCCAATCAATAGAAGATAAGAATTTGATTTATCATCAGCTAGAATAGTAAACGTGGGCTTCAAAAACTGCATATCGCAAACATGAAATTAATGCAATTACTAATGCCATTTATTTTCAGACAAGGATTTGATAATGTTGCTGACATATGGTTTAAGAAAATGTATCTCAATACCTATTACATTCTTATATTTATATCATAAAATTGTATGTTTAACATTTCTATTCTCCTCAATTCAGGTGCATTAGTAAGCTGCAATATTGATGTTATTGGATGTTTGTTGTTGAGGTTTTGATTTGACAACTTTGTTGACCACAATGTGTTCAAATGCAAATTCACATTAGCACACCTTTTGATTATTTGGTTGTCATTGTTACCTTGACCTCCTATTGATGTGACCATACAGGTCATCCCACTAGGAGTGAAGAACATGGACTTACCCAATTTCCTTGTACCAGAATAAGAGACTGAGCCCCTAGAAAAGAGGCATCCTTTTGATTTTTTTTTGATCTTGAGAATCATTTTAAGTCTCCTTGATGGTGATTCTTCAGCAGCTAAATCATGTTTTAAATTAGATTTAATAGAGGACTTTTTTAAGATCATTTAATAAAAATATTTCAGTTAATGTAGTTGTGGATCCACTCTGATTACTCAATTATATTATTTCCTTTGATATCTGAAGTCCCACCTCCATGGGGAGCTATGGGTTTATTCCATGCATCCATATTGACAACAAACTGAGATACTTCTTGGTGCAGATTAATAAAATTTTCTAGAGAAGCCTTGGTATCTTTAGGTTTTCCTGAGAAACAGAGTTCAGCAAGTTCTCCGCATTGTATTCAGAAAGGTTTCAGCAATCTCTTCACAAACATTTTTCAGGAAATAGACATTAAGTGCACAAATTATCACTACAATCTACAGATATATTTTCCACATGAGATAAAGTCAACAAAAAGGAAACAGTGTCTTAGTATTTAAATATGGAATTCTCTTAGAAGGTATCCAATTTATTTGATAGAAAACTGTGGTTACACAAATCTGGCCATCTAGAAATGTAAATGAAGAAATCCACGTCTTCTATACTATTCAGGGAGCTCCTCACACTTTAAAAATAAAGTTCCTATGGAACCATATCAATTTTTTAATTTAATATCCTAGGGTGATTAACATTTGTTATTTTATTTTCTTTTAACCTGACTACAGAGATATTACTGCTGTGAATAATAAAACTATTATTAACCTATAGGTTTTGTTTAATGTGAACATGTCTGTCCACATTTTGTGTCAAACCTGTCTCACGCCTGAAAACATGCATAATTCACCGTCCAACAGTTTTGCAATTGCCAGAATTGCTGAAAAACAATTTAGTGATTACTGAAAGGACTGAAAACATTCCTTACACCTGTAAAACAAAAAAAATTAAAGTCTCTTTATTCGGCTATTTATGTTCTTTGTTTTATTCGGCGGAACTACAAAGAAATCCGTCCACCCGTAAATGCTCTACCCTTAAGTATAGATAATTGAATGCATAATTTTCTGAATGCATTGATTCCATCCACCTCCTTTAGACAAATTATTTCCTTGTTAATTATATAGGTTTCTACTGCAATGGGGTATGACTTAAGGCCCATAAAAGAGTCATAAAGCAAGCAATATAAAAAATTCAAAGACTGGTACATATTTTAGTTGATACACACCTTAGATTGACAATCATCTCCATAGCAGATACCTCCTCTAGTGCTTCCATTGCAACCAAATAAACTTCCTAATGCCTCCGTGAAGCTTTCTGCACTATTCACTGCATTAGAATTCTGAACAAATTAAAGCAGCCCTAGGGTCTAATCTCCAGTATTTTTAACCATATTTTCAAGTTGAAACATACAAATTGAAAATAATAAAATAAAAATTAAAAGAGATTGTTCACTTGAAAGTTTGTCTGCAAACGACCCCTCTCCTACTCTGGATCACCTGTTTAAAACAAATGGGTAAATAGACTGAGCCATGGATACACTGATTGGTAGCTCTTTATACACACAATGGATGTTACCCTACATTGCTACAAAGGACACACTTCTGTCTGTCCAACAGGAAAAATTTTAATTAAATCGACAAAACTAAAAAGACGTAACCTTAATCAGGGAGAAAAAACTAGAAATCATAAGTTATATTATTAAAATTTCAAGAAAAGAGTGTAGATGTTTTTTTCCTGTAACTTACTCTTTAGGTTTCAGTTTGTGCTTTTTGTGAGAATGTTCTTCATCCGCCTGTCTATTACAACGTCTGCACAGAAGAACGAGAATTCAGAGCCCTAAAACTCTGCAAGACATGCACGCAATAAAAGAAGAAAAGAAATATGAAAATTTTCAGGGAACGACATTTGTTACCCTCGAGCAGGAACCATGCAATCGATGAATACAGTTACAACTTGCAACAAAAGGTTTTCTGAATGCAACTTGCAACAAAGGGCGTGTGTCGCACATATTACGCTTAAAATTATCCACTGAATGCAACTCAAACGGCGACATATAAATTTGAGATTTCTTTGTACTCGCAAATCTCCTGACAGGGATAATTTTAAGCGTAATATTTGTGATTTGACAAGAAAACCATCATTCCATTCCTTTAATATACGTTACATCTTTTGGAGAAGCCTATTATTCCTTTCCTTTTATAATATTCAATGAAGGTTATACGTTACATCATTTCTGCATGTCTGCTCACACCAAACGCGTGATGGTTTTTAATGTATTTTGGTAACTCTATAACCACCATCACTGCCTTCATGTTCTGCTAAGTGCTAAATATGTGCAAGTTACACAAAACGTGACAGGCTGGTCTTCGCGGGCTTTCCTTTGCGAAATTGTGAGGCTTGTTGGGCTTTTTTTTTTTTCTTAATGAATTTTGATATCCGCTACATCTATTCTTTACTGTATATAAAGATAGTTTTGTATGTAGCCTATATTTATATGGCTTTTAACCTATATTTATATGGTAGTAGTACCCACTCATTATAGGATGAAATTTGGTTCAAATTTCAGCATAGAGACTAGAGACTAGAGACTAGCAAAATTATATTTTAATAAATTTATGTAAATTACATTAAGATATCAATTTAAATATAATTGTTAAAATAAATTATTATTAAAAAATATTACTTAATTTTATTTACATGACAATTATATAATATCATTATTCGGTTTTTTAAATCTTCTTCACAATGGATTCTTTTTATTTTACTATTATCATTTTATCTATTGTTACTCAAAGTTCTAACATATCATGTGCTTGAACCCAAAACACACCACCATAATAGTCACTAATAATTGAAATGTAATAGAGAATAATTTAGAAAGAGAAGTAGGTGGTGGGTTTACCTATTACTCTTTCAATACCTATATGATAATAAAGAAAAAGATCAATCAATTACTTTGTTTTAAAAAAATTTACGACTTTCTAGATGCTTAATTATGCAAACATGTTCCCAATATTTGCAAAGTCAATAGTTATGATTTTAAATTTGGGGTCAAAATGGATATACCATAGCTCTAGGCACCATAGTACTAACATTTTGGGCTGAAAATATGGTTAGTGAGCAAAGGACTATGCCGAGCTTCAAGAAATGACCATGGGTTGAGCATAATAAAAAATGAGGGTTAAACACAAAAATGAGCCCAAAATGAGTGTGAAATTATAGAGGAATATAATTTATGAAACTACAAATAGTTACAAAATAATATCATTATTGCTCTCTTTTTTATAGAAGGTCTAGAAAGGTTTGAAGAAGTATATATTAGAGAGTAAAATGTGATATGGAACAATAATTTTTGGAAGGAAAACTAGAAAAGAAAAATGAGTTGAATTAAGGGGGCCAACATGAGCCAAAGGTAGTGAAGGTGAGGCTAAACTAATACTAGTGTGAGTGGGAGGTTCTTTATTTTTTGTGACTTGGAGTGGTAATAATTTATATATCCTTAAATTCTCAATAAAAAGAAATATAATAATTCTAATAACCCTAATTCTACCTTTAATGAGATGGATGCCCAATTTTTACTCGAGAGTGATTCTCATGAACAAGTCTTACATGAAACCCATGCTAGACAAACTTCTGAAAACATGTTGGCTACCCTTGCAAGATTGCAGAGGAGTGTGTGGCTCCCATGTGAACACCCTCAAATGAAAATAAGAGAAAAAATGATCACATGGAAGGGTGATTAATGAGATAAATTCTTCTAAAAACTTTAATAGTGAAGATTGTACCAAATAAAGCAATAAAGTTGAACTACCCCTCAAGAAAAGTGCCCAATAGATCTAGTCCTAAAAAAACTAAAATAACTAAATAAGGCTAGAAAAAGAAGTAAATATTCTTTCCCATACTTTTCAAATGTTTTGAACATATTGGTTAATGATGAGATGGAATTTGGGATAGATATAGAGAGGACAAAGCAGTCGGTAGAGGTGAATATGGTCACCAATACTAAGGATTTACTTAAAGAGACTAATAAAAACCTAACCACAATTGAAGAGATAAAGTCTTCCTCATTTGTAAATCATAACGATGAGCCCAACAATGATACTTCATTTCCCTCAGATTTAATAGACTCCACCTATCCTAGGGAAATTGAGGATGGAATAATAGATAGTGAGGAAAAAGATATGATGATTGATTTAGAATGCCTTGACCCTTGACAAAGGAGAAGGGTGGAAGGGAAAAAAATATCTCTAGTAAGGGAATGAGAAAAAGGAAAGTAGTAAGTAGAACCAATATTGATATTAAAGAAGGAAAGAGAGGGAAAGAATAAGATATTCCTAAACGCTTCAATAATTTGTGTAAAGAGGACCCCCCTTGAAATGTCAAACATGATTAGATTTATCAGTTGGAATAATATGGGATTGCAATCCCCTAATAGAAAATATGTAGTTAGATCTCTTTGTAATATTTAGAACAAGTAGATGGACTTTCATCTTCTCTAGGAAGTAAAGTTTGTAGGTTTTAAACTAATCAACAATTCAAAGTCAATTTGGAAAGAGACTATGAGCTTCCATACTACTCATGGGAAAGGAAGGGAGGGGATTGCTATCCTAGTAAGCCAAGCTTGGGCCAAACACATTAGAAAGCATGGATTATGTCCTTGCAATAGATGTCTATGGGTGGAAGTTGCTAAAGATAATTTTAAATTCGGCATATACTTTATATGTACTTCAAATGAACATAATGATAGAATTTCCCTTTAGAAATGGATAGCTAGTACCCTGCCAAAGATACCATGGGTGTTGGGGGGGAATTTCAACATGATAGAAATTAGGGAGGATAAAAAAGGTGGCAATCCATGGGGATGAAAAGGTAGTGAAGATTATTTTTTGGTGATGAATTCCACTAGAAGGATAAAGAAAGGAGAGAAAGGGGATTTGGTACACCTAGCACAGCAACCAAGGAAATGAGAGGAGGGTATATTGCATATTAGACAAGTTTTATAGTCATAAAGATAGTTTTTGTTTTAATAGTTGTAAAAACAATAGTGTTCAAGTGAAACTCAAAGCACTTTGAGACCATCACACCATCATCCCAAAATTTTACTAGGTGGTAAAGGATTTATTTGAGGTTATCAAAAATCCATCAATGAATTATCTTTGGAAGATGAGATTAATAGAGGCATAGTCAAGATGATACCTAAGGATGGGGATAGAAGCAGTGGTTAGAACTAGAGACATAATAATACTTTTCAATATGTCTTATAATTTTTTTTCAATGCTTCTTTATAGAAGGCTCATTGATATCTTGCCAGAGATTATAAACCAAACATATTCAAGGTTCATCAAGAAAAGATATATTCTTGACAACCTACTTACTAGTTGGGAAAGCCTTGATTGGGCTAAGAGGAATGGGTAGGAAGTGGGCATGTTGCTCCTTGATTTTGAAAAAGCATATGATAGGGTAGAGTGGTCCTTCATTAAAACAATCATGGAAGCTATGGGTTTTCTAGATGCTTATTTTAAGATGGTGTATTTACTATTCAAATATTCTAATGCACAAATTGACATTAATAGGGAATTCTATGAAGCCTTCCAACTAGATAGGTCCATTAGGCAAGGTTGTCCACTGGAACCAACCTTATTTGTTATTGCCTTTGAAGGTCTATATTATATTCTCATAGCTGAATTAGTTTAGCCGAAGGTATAAGGTATTAAAATTCGCAACTCTGCATCTATCCTCAACATATGGTCAAATGACACTGCATTATTATTCCTATTCTTAATAAGGACAATGTAAGCAATATGATAACCAGACTTGAACTATTCTATAAAGCATCTAGATCTAAATTTTCTCAAACCAAATATATCCTCCTTGGGTGGCCTGATAAGAAGCTAGAATGGGTAAATACTTTTGGGTGGCAATGGGAAGGCCTAGATAAGATTGTTAGGTACTTAGGAATCCCATTTTTTATCTCTTCCTCATTTCCAAAAATTTGATACTAGATGTATTCAAAAATTGAGAAGAAATTGGATAACTGAAAAAGGAATTACTTATCATTGGTCCCGGAAGACTTCAAGTATGCTGTAATGCCCCGCCAGGAACCCTAAAGGAAAACAACACAACTAGGCAACTAAAGGGTGAAATAATTTTTTTTTTTGTTAAAGACTAAGTGCACTAACTAAAACCATTGCACGTTGAATAACACAGCGGAAGTCTATCACATGTTTTCCTAAGGGTAACCAACGAAGATTAATTTCATAGATTATATTAACACCACAGTTAATCCATTTAATTAGATAAATTGAAAACTTAAGTTTTAAAACAACACATGCATCCAAATTTCATAATAAAGAAATAAAAGTATTCCAATGCATCCAATTTCCATAAACCATTTGAACATAAGATCAAAACAATAACATTCATTTCACTGACATAATAATATTATAATATCCATAAATACATGGCTTCCAATAATAACACTGATTACAAAGATACCATATCAAGGTTACATAAGAGTCTGATACAATGACCACAAGGTCTCAACTGAACAATGATTTTGAACAAGAGCTGGTACATAAACCACGAACCAAGAAACACCAGCGAAGCCTTTCCTTGCCTGAAGACACAATCCAGATCATCCAATGGGAAGTGGCACTACCACCCGAACATGTGATCCCGAAATGGAACCACCCCACCGTTCTAGGAGATAGTAGAAAACCCTCAAGCAAGCAAAGTAAGACAAGTACGAAAGGACTACAAGACTCTGCAAACATCCATGTGACTCAACTCACAAAACACTAGTGACTCTAAGAAGAGAGTGTCATCGCATAGCTTGATGGTTACCATGGTACAGCCTCCATAGGTCTCGGCCCGCATCCTCGGCTTTCTCCTGGTAACCTTTCTCGAGCCTCCGGTTCCAACTAAGTCTCATGCGGACCCTACCAATCCTTTCGTGAAGACAAGGTGGTAAGTTTGCCATTCCAGGCCTTCTCGTAACATTATGAGCCCTGTACAAGCACTCACCTATGCACGAGGTACATTTATCTTAATTAATATTTAATCTACCCGCCCCCTAATCAATTATTAGGTTATCACTTTTTAACTAACTCTCGACGGGTTATCCTGTCATCCACTTCGAGCACGGCCCCTGCTCGAAAGCCACTCTCTCTCCTAGGACACTAACAAGAAATGTTTCTCTCTACGAGAACTCTATGGTGAAATAGACAACCATAAACAATCCTGACAAGCACAAGTGAAGGATACACAAATACCAACCCAAGATTGACCATTTGGACAAAAACACACAATGGCTCATATCAAATAGGTTATACAACAACACCTGACCTAGGAGAAATAATAACATAGGACACAATGACAATTTAACCAAAATACCAATGGAATTTAAGCTTGACTGAAAACACAATATACACAAGATCCTATTACAGACAATCTTTCCTTAAAAACAGCCAAAAACATAAATAACATGCTATTTACGAATTTCCAGATAACAAGAATTTACCACTATTTAATACATAAACTTGACATTTGTCCAATAAAGTAAAATAAATTTACATATGTATTAATCTCCTAATGTATTTCCAATATGTATATCGAATTTAAAATTATAAAAATTACTAAATTCTAAATTCTTTATTCTTAAATTGACAATTAAAATAAAATAACTATATATATATATATATATATATATATATATATATATATATATATATATATATATATATATATATATATATATATATATATATATATATATATATATATATATATATATATATATATATATATATATTAACACATTATAATTATTTTATTATTATTATTATTATTATTTTTTTTAATTTAAAAAAAAACTAAATAACCTCCCCACATAATTTAATGTGTTAATATATATAATTTAATAAAATTAAATTAATGCGTGGGTAGAGGCATAGCCTCCCCACATAATTTAATAAATTAAATTTTTTTTTTAAAAAAAATTTTAATATATTTTTTTTAATAAAATGCTAACAGTAATAATAAAAAATAATATTTTTTCAATAATTCCCTTTTCACGGAATTTATGTAAAATAATAAAAAACAATATTTTTCCAATAATTCCATTTTCACAGAATTTAAGTAAAATAATAAAAAACAATATTTTTAAATTTAATTAACCCAAATAAATTTAATGTGTAATTAAATTTATTTTCTTAAGGTAATTAAAACCATTTCTCAGGTAAATACCCTTTCTCACAAGCATGGATTTTAAAACAAAACTCGAATTCACCAAAATAGGGTTTGTATTTAAAAATAACTTTACACACACACATCAATCAAAAAAATAGAAATATTTACTAAAAACCCACAACTAAGAATTCATCCAACCTGGTATAGCTTTCTTGGAAGAAATTTGTAGAAGAGCCCTAATCCCTTCAATAACTTCCAATAAATTTTTTCACCTAAATTCTGTACTTGTTCCTGTGTAACTAAAATAAAGACCTAACCCCTATTTAAACTAAAATTCTAGGTTCAATAGCTTTTTCACAAAAAACCTAAATTTAGAATAATAGTAATTTTTATTTTATTTTCTAAATTTATCACATGCAATAATTAAAAAACATTATTCTTTCTTTTCTTTTCTTTTCTCATGCACATTAATTAATTTTCTAAATAAAGAATTAAAACAATATTTTAATTTTAATTAATCCTTTTATTCATTTATTTAATTATAACTTTAGAAAATAATAAATACAATTAATCTAATTTATTTATTTTTAAATAAAAATATATTTCTAATACCGTGCAGCTTAATTTAATAATTTCTTTAATTAACTAAATTTATAATCTCAATGCATAAGCAATACAATAATGAGATAATTTCATAAACTTAATTAATTAATTAATTAAATCCACTAAAACACTCAAATTAAACAAATCTCAAGCAATTTCCCATAAAAAATAAAATGACAAAATACAAAGACCGAACTAACTGACAAGACGACCAACTGATGACACTCATGCGAGTGTAATTGAGTAAAAATAGGGTCAACTACTATCTCCTCCACTTCCCTCAGAAAATATAAGGCACGCTCAGACCTGTGAAGCTAGGTGGAGACAATACCCCGTACCTACCCGGTACTTGTACCTGCAATATCCTGTATCACCGAACCACACATGCATATATATACAATATAGAAAACACGACATACACACCGATGAAGGAGAATCACGACGTTCCCTGTCTCACCGAAATGAGTGAAGGAAAATCGTCCCCTTGCATCCAATACACTCGTAAACACACAACATATAATTACACATTGCATAGATAAAGTAAAATGTCAGTACATAGCAATAATCCATAAAATGCCATAAATCACAAGTACTGAAATACTGCAAATAAATTATACATCTCATCTCCAGATAAAACATAATGTCATAAAAATCTGAATAACATATCATGGTAATGTATCCACTAAAAAACAACCAATAATAAAATATGAGCCTAATGAGTTCAAACTAGTAGGGGTACTACATATGCCAAAATATCCTCTCATCCTATTCAATAAACTATACCTTAACTTAGTATTTTGTAGGCTATCATGTTAAGAAAATTTAGAAAGTGATTAGACAATTCTTATGGTTAGATGGTAGAGGAAAGAAAAGGAAGCATGTTGTGTGTTGGTATTGGTGTTGCAGGAGCAGGGAGTTGGGAGGCCTAGGGCTAAAGGACCTTCGAAAAGTACAAGGGGTGGGTTTGGTGACTAAGTGGATCATTAAGCCTCTTGAGGAGAAGGAACCTTAAAAAATATTAATCAAAAGAACATACAAGATACTAATCTCAAAGGTACCAAAAAATGGAAAGGGTTGCATATGCATGACATTTTGTTTAGTAACCTAAGTGTTATCCTTGTAGGATCCAATGTGTTTTTCAACATATGGAGGGCGTGAGAAATGTGTAAAATCTACATAAATCATGTTGAACAAAATAAATATGAGAAAGATGAATTTTTTGGTTATAGATCTATTTGGTGTAAGATTGAACATAAAGATAAAATACTAGCTCTCTTGTAATGTTTATCAGCTAGAAAATTAAACCTAGCAAGTTTGATTGGTATTGGGAACTTGTTTAATAATAAGTGGTTTAAGGATCTAGAATTGCTAGAGAAAAAATTTAGACTCCCCAATAGTAACAAAAGGGTATACTCTATTATTGTTGAGCTTATCGGCAGGTTGGAGATTTCTTCTCTTGTAGAGGATTTTCTTGACTTGCGGATATAATCGGTACTTCACACGATGTTCACAGGCCCTTGGATGACCTTCCTTGGTGGTGCACACTTCATTCTTGTCCTTGGTGGAGGAGATCTTCACACTTTGGGTCTGACCTATTTTACACATTTCATTTTCCTATCTTGGAGAATGTGATCTTTTGTGGCCGACCTATATGTGTTTTCAATGTTATATATATTATTGTATTTAATCCTTGAGGGATAGAAAAGAGATACGAGGATATCAATTCATGATCTATAATTAGAACACCTCTTGGGGGTCCGAATGTATTGTAATCTGGAATGTATTCTATAGTTAGGCTTATAAGCCTGTATGTTGCCTGAATGATATCGACTAATTCGTGATGAATCTATGATATTATGGATGTTTGATCTTGCATTTTCTACTTTGCGTTGTTTCTTCTATTGTGTTACTCTTGCTGCATGATTTGGATTGTTCTCCTTGGGGACCCTTTAGATCATGGCTACGTTAGATGGTATCAGAGCAGGTTGCAAACCTTGAGGCATTCCTTTGGGTGAACAGATCGTCGATTTGAGGCAGTTTGTAAGTGTGTCTAATAGATCGCTGACTATCAGGAAAATGGAAATTTGTAGTCAAACTACCTAGTTGAGGCAGTTGCACTGGATCAAAGCAGGAGATGTCGCCGAGAAGGAAGAACCCTCAAAGGGTAGAGAAGATGATGGAGAATTTCAAAAATTAGATGAGAATGTTGGGAGATTGTTGGACATGTTTCTTGATATATTGTCATTGATGTCAATATATTCATGTGTGGAGTTTGTTCGTGGAGATTGTAGGAGTTGTTATAAGTTTCTATGTTGCAGTCAATTTGGTTGAGTTGGTTGAGCCTGTGTAATGCAGATGAGATGATGTGCTTTAATGGGTTTTATCTTAAGTATCTATAGTTGATTCAGCATAATTTTTAGAGGTATGCATGTTGATTTTAGCAAGTTATGAAATTCGGTATTGTGGTTGATATTTCAGTTGTGTAGTGTTGTAGGTTGTGGTAAATCCATATGTTGTGCTCCAAAATTATAACATCTTCATTTGTGGATGTGTGGGATGTGTTTGGGAGGTTAATATGTGTCCTTCGTTTGATTGGTTCATGATTTGGAAGTCAATAAGCAAATCTTTTAGTTTGACAGTCAGTTTTGATTATGTTCTTGTGCTCTGATATAATAATGATGATGATTCTTATATATTGAGTTGTTGCACTTGTTGTAGTGCAATTCCTGTTGCCTAAGGATGTTTATAGATTGTGTGCTATGCATATTGATGGTCCACATTGATATTTGTGTGCATTATTAAATATTTTTTTGATCTAGTGGTGTTCTTTGTGTTATGTGACATTCATGATGGTGTAGTGTGTTGCAGATGATCAAGGCATAATTCTTGGAGGTGTTTCATATTTACGATGATTGTTTAGGTCCATCCTATGTGTTACTTGACATTGTTTTGGTCCACATGCATTATTGAGGTGTGTGTGATTATATTTCTATATGTGTAACATGTGGTGAAGTTGACCTATAATTCATGGGTTGATGATATGTATAAATAAGTATTGCAATCATTGTGTAAGGTATCTGATCATGGAAAAAGGTATTTGTGTGTGCTAATAATGATCTAATTAATATAGAAAATTTATGGAGAAGTGTTACAGAGCAGATCAGAGAATGAGCTTAACCAGAACTATACTCAAGCATGTTGAGATACTATTTCATTAGTTCATGATTCTCCGAATGTAATCCAAATGTCTTTAAAAGTTAGTGGGACTCCTTGTAAGGTAGTGAACCTTCCCTAAAGGTTGTATCCTTTATGGGTCTCTTATTTTGAGCAATGAGCTCTAGACAATGTGCCTGGATGCATGTGAATTCCCCATTGTAATATTTCACTTACTCCTAACAGAGTATTATCTCATTGTGTGTAGGTTCCCACTATGGTTTTTCCCTTGTCCGGGTTTTCCACGTCAAAAATCTTGGTGTTATGTGTGTTATTGATATAGTGTTGTTTCATGCTTTAACTGTTAATTATCAAATCAAATTTGTGAATTAAGTTGCAGTAAGTTTTGTGTTTGTGAGCAAACTAATTCACCCCCCTCCCCTCTTAGTTTTTTGCACTGTTGCCAATAATTTTTATTAGAGCTAGATCCTTTGGAAGAAGCTTGACTGCTTGAGGAGATCTGGGATGGCAACCTTTTCTTTTAATAAGGATAGTCCAATATTTGATGGAACAAACTACACTCTCTCGAAGAGCTGGATGCAATGTCATTTGAGATGCATTGGAGAAGAATACTGGAAGATCACTAAGAATGTCTACAATGTTCCTCAGAATGGTCCTACTACTTCGTATGAGCTGAAGGAAGAAACGTACAATATTAGAGCCAATGAAGCTTTGTTGAGTGCCTTGATAAATTCTAAAATGACTAATGTGATGGATCTTGAGACCGCTCATGAGATTTGGGTAAAGTTGGAAACCTTGCATGAAGGTGACAATCATGTGAAATTTTCTAAGTTGCAAAGCTTGAAAGGAAAATATGAGAACCCAAAGATGAGTGAAGATGATAATATTACTCCTTTTATGCAGAAATTGAATGAGCTTGTATGCAGTATCAGATGTATCGGTGGAGTCCTTGAAGAATCTGAGATCCTTGCTAAAGTATTGAGATCTTTACCTCCTTCTTACAAACATTAAGTTGCTACTATTGATGATATTTGGACTGTGAAGAGTGTGACCAGAGACATGTTGGTTGAAAAACTTGCTTCTTTTGAGTTAAGTGAGTTTGGTGACTCTCTTCATTAAGACTGATCTGCATTCAAAGCTACTATTTTCAGGAAGCAGAGACTTGATCCGAGAGAATGTTGTACAAGAGAATCTAGATATGAGAAATAGATAAAAGAGAGTGATGATGAAGAAAGAGAGCTTGAAGATATGGAAGCACTTATTGTCAGTAAGCATGAAGGAAAGTTACTTCTTAAATACTTTTCATGTAATAACATAGGATATTTTGCATCAAGGTGTCTGAAAAGGGATATAAATCCTAAGAAGCCATTTAAGCCATATAAGTCTAAATATCAAAAGAAATGTTATTATGTTGTTGATGAAGGTGTGACAAATGATGAATTTGATAAAGGAAACTCTAGAGATGAATTTGTGTTCTTTGCTATCAAGGAAGATGATCCAGTAACTACAGATTTTGCAAGTTGCATTAATGAGTAAAAATCCCTAGTTGTGAAAGTTGAAGAGAAAAATGAATGAGTTATTGAAAGTGGTTGCGCTCATCATATGACAGGTGATAAGAGTAAGTTTGTGAATATGGAAAAGTATGATGGCGCTATGGTAAGATTTGGTGATAACAAAGCTTATGTAATCCATGGTAGAGCTTCTATTTCTCTTGATGGTAAGAATAACATTGATGATGCCCTATATGTTGAAGGCTTGAAGGATAATCGTTTGAGTGTTAGCCAGATGGTTGATAAGGGATAAAACTTGCAATTAAAGAATAGAAAATGTAAGATCTTGTGTAGCTCTAGAACTGAAATTGCATCAGGTACAAAGACTAAAGGTAATATCTTTCACTTGAATGTTGACCGTAAAAGTTGTTTGATTTCTCAGATTGATGAAAGTTGGTTATGGCATAAAAGGATGTGTCATGTAAATTTTGATAGTATGGTTAAGATAAGTTTCACTCAAGCAATGAGAGACTTGCTTAAGTCGATGAAACCTTCTAATACGGTAAGTAAAAAATATCAATTAGGGAAACAAACAAGAATTACATATAAGGGAAAATAGTATAATTCTAATGGATTGTTGGATCTTGTGCATACTAATTTGTGTGGTCCTTCTAGAGTAAGAAGTTTGTTGGATGACATAAATTTCATATTGTTGTTTGATGATTATTCAAGTATGATGTGGGTTACCTTCTTAAGGGAGAAATTTGAAGCATTAGAAAAGTTCAAGATTTTCAAAGCTATGGTTGAGACTAGACTGAAGCTAAAATTTCTCAGATGTAACAAAGGTGGAGAATTCACTTTCGATGAGTTTAATGCATACTGTGAAGAGCATGGTGTTAGGAGATAGTTATCTGCTCCTAAGACACCCCAATAGAATGGCATTATGGAGAGGAAGAATAGAACAATTCAAGAAGTTTCTAGAACCATGATGATTGAAGGAAATGTTTCGTATGTATATTAGAGAGAAGTTGTGAGTACTGTAGTATACACACTTAGCCAGGTAAATATCAAATGTGATACTAGTAAGACTCCTTATGAGTTATGGATTGGTCATGCTCCTACTGTTAGATATTTTAGAATTTTTGGAAGTAAATGTTACATTAGAAGAGATGAAGATCTTGGAAAATATGATGCTAGATGTGATGAAGGAATTATTTTGGTTATTCTACTAGAAGTAAAGCATACCAGTGATAACAAAATACTGAGAAAATTTATTGAAAGTGCTAATGTGAAGGTTGATGAAGGAAATATGAGACAGGTGAGACATTGCGGATATGATTCAGATGTCAGTACATATAAATGAAAGCAAGTGCAGAACCAGAATCAAGTTTAGACTGATCCAGAAAAGATAGAAGATGAAGGAGAAGGTGTAGGTGCTAACACTAATGAAAGAGTTCAAGAGTCTTAAAATCAAGGAAATCCTAAGACTCCCAAGTATGCGAGCTTGAATCATTTAGAGAATCAAATTATTGGTGACAAGAATAGAGGTGTGATGACTAGGAAAATACTTGTAGAATAAATTTATTTGATTTCTAAAATTGAGCCTAAAAATGTTGATGATAATTGGATTAAAGCTATGGAAGAAGAACTTAATCAGATTGAGAAGAATGAGACATGGGAGCTTATTCCTAAACCTTAGGATAGAAATGTGATTGGTGAAATGAAATTATTTTTGGGTTTGAAAATAACTCAGTTGGATAAAGGTATTTTCATATCTCAAAGAAAGTATGTAAAGGAATTGCTGAAGAAATTTGGTTTGGATGACTCAAATCCTGTTGGTACACCTATAGTGACTGGATGCAAGCCAACAAAAGAAGATGACTCTCTAAAAGCTAATCAAACTAGATATAGATTTATGATTAATGGTTTGTTGTATCTGACATAGACTAAAACTAAAATTTATGTTTCTCTTGCACCTTTGTCATTGATGTCAAAGGGGGAGAGAAGCATGTGAAAAACCTTGAAGCAATTTTGAATTGTTTGTCAAAGGGGGAGTTGATCTCAAAGATTTTGTTGTGAGTTGATTATTTCTTTACATTGATTGTTTTTCACATTCATATGTTGTCATCAATGCCAAAGGAGGAGATTTTTGGGAGATTGTTGGATATTGGCTGATATTTTTTCATTGATGTCAACATATTCATGTATGGAGTTTGTTCATTTGGAGATTGTTGGATTCATTCTGTTTTTTTGTGTTGTAGTCAGATTGGTTGAGTTGGTTGAGCCTATGTATTACAAATGAGTTGATAAAGTTTCATGAGTTTTTCTTAAGTATCTCTAGTTGATTCAGCATAAGTTTCAGAGGTTTGCATATTTATTTGAGCAAGTTATGAGATTGGGTATTGCAGTTGATATTTCAATTGTTCAGTGTTGCAAGTTATGGTAAATTTGTTAGGTCCCAGAGACAACTAAGAGGGGGGGGTGAATCAGTTGTCAAATAAATTCAAACCAAAAACAACTCGGTAAACCAGTCTTTTATACCGGTAGATAGTTTTATCAGTTAATTGCAATATCGGTGAAGATTAATACATGAAACAAAAAGACAAAGTCATCCACAGCACATAACACCAATATATTTATGTGGAAACCCTGTAAGGGGAAAAACCACGGTGGGAAACCTTACCCACAATCAGATGATACTACTGCAAATAGTAAGTGTATACAAATGGGGTTTGCACATGCAGAAAGGCCAAGCACCTAGAGCTCACTGCTCAAACACAAAATAGGAGTCACGTTGACTACAATTGGATGGTTAAATCCAATAAGGATGTACTGCTCAAATTAGCATCTTTCTATGCTGGATTCAGAACTGGTGTAGTTCTGATTGTCTTCACAAAACCCTCCTTTAATCTTCAAATGATGTCTAGGTGTATAGCTCTGCTTATTCTCGCATATACCTTCGCACAATCCTTTCTCGCATTCCACATTCGATCTTACAAATAAGATCTTACATTTATATCATAACCTAAGACCAATTTTAGTAGGTCAGCTCTAAAGGATATTACAATAAAATCAATTTACAATTAAAACAATAACCGATTCAACATGTTGGCTTGATGCATTTAAAACAATAATAAAATATCTCCATAGTGTGTCGTGCTGATTTGGAAAAGATAAACTTGTCGGTGTGTAACCTGGACCTATTTGCCGGTAACAACAAATATGCAAATACGAATATGCTAATTGTTAGGATTCCCACAGATACTGAGAGGGGGGGTGAATCAGTATCTAACCGGTGACTTGAATTTCTTAACTTAAAACATGTAGAACATATTATAACAATGTACCGATATGCAAGAAATAATACAATAAAAAGCATCCACACGAAAAACACACCATAACACAAGGATTTAACGAGGAAACCCGGTGTGGGAAAAACCTCGGTGGGATTTGTGACCCACAATATTCACTTACTAGCCAATAAGAGAATATTACTGCTACAAGAGGGGCCTGCACATGCAGGAAGGCCAATTGCCTAGAGCTCACTGCTCAAATACAAAATAGGAAGTCTCACTGACTTACAAAAATGGATTATACAAATCCAATATCTTGTACTGCTTCAAAATAGCATCTTTAATGCCAGATCCAATACCGATTTCTGCTCTGCTTCTTACATAAACCCTTAACCTATAATTTTCTTAATAGGTCTACCTTATTTCGCCTAAATATATTCCTCTCATTTACTTTTAAATGTTCTATAATGATCTCTCTTATATAAGAGTCATTTTACAACTTGCCAAGTCGGCTTACAAATATTTTACAATAATAAACAAAATATAATATAACAAAAATCCTATCGACCTCTGTGTCGGTATGCTTCTTTTCTTTGCTAGTGTCAGTGGTCTGAGTGCCGGTATAGAGTCTGATCTTGCTAGTGTTAGCGTAATGCCTTGCCGGTGCCATAGGATTGTAAGGTTGCCATCAATGACAAAACCTTCAATCACCTACAATGTCTCATTGGAGTGTGCATATGCCAACAATCTCCCCCTTTGGCATTGATGGTAACACTCATGAGAAAATTCAAAAGTGTATCCAAAACTTGTAATCCAAAACTGTTTCCAAAAATATGTTACCAAAAATATAAGACCTCCCCCTAAGTAGATAAGTCTTCTGCCGGTTATTTTCTCATACTACTACTCCCCCTTTGGCATCAATGACAAAGGTTGTCAAGATGTCAGTAGAGTTGTAGTCTCAACCTTGTAACTAGGTGGTTACAATTTGAAAAAGATCTCCCAAAATCAAGTTTATACTTTCCATAAACTTCTTGTTGTCCTTTATTGTTGTCTCTAATCTTTGAACTGTACCGGTGAGGTGTTGCATATGCTCTGCCAGTGTTCTCTATCCCTGTACTAGTGCCTCAGATATTTCCTTCCGTAATGATGCTAGATAGTCCAATCTTGGACTCAGTCTTAGTCTCAAATTCTTTGTCTTATTTATTATTCTCTCATTTTCTCTGTCTAACTTAAGTAACTCTTCCTCAAAACTTGTTATCCTTTGTTCAAAAACTGATAATGTATCAGGTGAGTTAACAAAATTGTCAGCAAGTTTATTGATTTCTTCTTGTACCTTGCTCATTTTCTTATCTATGTCTACTGTCAAAAAGTTTGTCTTGCAAGTATCTTTGTACAGAGTTTTAAATTCCTTCAATAAGTTACATAGTTCTAGTAGAAGTGTGTCAAATTCCCTAGTACACTTCTTTATCTGATCTTCAAAGAATTTTTTCTTTTCAATTTCTAACTTATCCTTCAATGCCTTTTCCTTTATTTACTCAACAGTCACTGTGTTCTCAATGATGTATTTACACAAAGTGTCAAGTTGGCTTAAAGAATCCTTATTGTCTATGTTACAGTTAGGAGCTATCATCTTCAAAAGTGGAATTGTGTCATCTATAGCTTTATAAGCCCGTGAACTACAATCTGTTATCCTTTTGATGGAGTCCAAAAGTAATTCAGTTACATTTGTTGATTTGTAACCTGTTGAGGAGGAACCAACATTCTAAATTCTGCCGGTGGAGGGAGTAACCAAGCTTGTAGTGACCTCTGGTCGGTCAGTCTGTGTTTCCATTTCTTTAAGCAATGGTTTTTGATCTTCTCTTGTTGTCGGTGGCACTGTTTCCATGTGAATCTGTTCCTGTTCTGGAGCCTGTTGCTCTGCTTGTCTCTCTATTTGTTGCTCTATTTCAGTCTCAGTCTGAGTCTCTACCTGTTGCTCTGTGTTATCAACTTCAACTTTTCTTTCAGTATTGTCAATGCTGTCAGTTGCCAGTGGCTCACTAGCCATATCTGTCTTGCTGGTTGTATCTTTGTCTATCATAATGTTGACCTTTTGTGTATCAACATCAGCTATGTATAGTACTTCAGGATTAGGATTTGTATCCTCTACGTCCATAATCTCATATGTCGATTGATCTTAAGTAGTTGTTACCAGTGATGTAATTGGATGCAGTGGGAGTAAGTTGTCGTTTACTTTCATGCTCGGAGGTCTACCAACCTTTCCTTTTCCTTTGTCTCTCTCCTTCTGGTATACCTTTATTGGTTTGGGGTTCCTGTACTCTTCTTGTTTTTCTTTCTCAACAAGGAATATGTCCCATGCATTTTTTGTTTCCTCTGTTACTTCATTCACTCTTCCAACCATTAATGCAATATGTCAGTGTGCAGTAGAGAATACTGACCGGTTGGCTTCTGCAATTAAGTCATCTATCTCCTTAGGTGAGTTTATTGGGTAAACAACAAGTAACTTTTCAATTTTGATTTTCTAATCAAGCTCTACAACAGCTTGTCTTCTTGCTTCCAGTCTTTTGAACAATTCATCTGGTAGTTCATCTATCACTTCCATTAAGAACTTCTTATAGATGTCCATGTGTAAAATAACACTGTTTTCAACTTGTTCTTTTTCATTTGCTGACAGTGTATCATAGACCTTTCCTATGTTCTTGAGTTTCCCTTCCTCTGTGATTTCATTTAGCAATTTGTCAAGAGGGGCAATGTTTTGTTTAGTCTTCTTCTTCTTCTTTGGTTTCAACTTTTTCTTTGGTGTTGTCTTTCTAACCGGAGACCTCACTACATGTTGTTTTTGTCTAGTCCTTCTAGGCGAGGGTGTGGATGCCGGTGAAGGATCCCTTTTCCTTACAACTCTTTTGAAAGTTGCAGGCATGTCACTCTCTGAAGAAGTAGCTATCGATGATAGGTGAGTCTCAGGCTGTAGAGTTTCTAACTCATCCTCAGTGATACCGGTTTGTTTCAGTACATCCTCTTTAATAGCCTTAGCCTGTCTAGAACCTCTTCTCACAACTACTCCAACCTTTTTCACTCTCTTCTTAGATTGAATTTGACTTTCTATGGTCTCAGCACTACCAAATACTTCTTCCTTTGGTTCATTTGGTGCTTCCAGAAGTGCTTTAGTATAAGTCTCAATTATATGATCATCGGTCTCATAGCCCATCTCTGTTACCCAAATTGTTCTTGGGATGACTGCTTCTATCCAGATCTCATCCTTTTTTATCACAAAACATATTTCATCCTTGTATTTGTTGACAATCTTCTGTGATAGTCTGATTCTTTTGTTCATCCTAACCTTTAGTGCTTGAAAATAGTCATGAATATTCTTTTCTTTGTTTTCACCCATGTTGTTGAATAGGTATGTAAATTGTTTTCCTACCGGTATATCAAATCCAAGGTTCTTATTGCCTATACCGGGAACCTGTTTGGTTATGTGTAGCATCAAGCATACAAGTACATTTCCAAATCTAAAAGTTCCTTTCTTATCCTTCTTGATTTTGCCTAAGTTATCAATCAACTCATCTTTTAACCATTCACATACATCAATTTTTACATTGTCTTTAACCATGTCATAAGCACTCTTAATGCATAAACTGGAAACTGAGTTAAGTTTGTTTTCACGAGTTGCTTTGTATCCTAAGATAATGCTAACAAATCTCACATTTATATCGGTCACATCATTAACCCTCAGAGACCTTCTGTCTGATGTTGCACCAGTTAAGTTCATTACTAGGTCATTGGAGACCTTCTTAGTCTTGTCTAGTCTGTTACCGGTGGAAGGTAACCATGTTACTACTTTCACAACTTCCTTTGTAATTTTGTGAACTGAATCAAGCCAAAATAATGAACCATGTACCCTTCTTAAAACTATCCTAATCACTTCCTTGGGAAATTCAAAAATGCTAAGGATTTCAGTGAATCCTAGGGTTTCAACAATTTTATGTTCAGGTTTTACATTTCCGGAATTGTCACATATAACAGTCTTATACATGTTTTTAATTTCTTCATCTCCTAATTCCTCTATGTTGCAATGAATGTATATTCTGGGATCTTCTGCAAAAACAACTCCTTTTGGAATTTGGGAAAAAGCACCTACATTGTCATCTTTCTTAGCTACCTCGGGAACTTGTTGAAATACGGGCCTAGGGCATTTTATAACCTCGACTACTATAGGGTTTGCTATGAATTCAGGTACAGAGGAGGATGCCATGATAAATACCTTTTTCTGTCTTTAGATGGATTGATTGCTGAAGTGCTTTGCCTCTTTGCTCGAAATGCCTTAGCTCTGCAAATTTCGTGCTCTTCGAATGTTTGAAATCTCTGTGAAATGAAATGGAGCCAAAACCACAAATTTATAATGTTTATTTGCCATCTACCACATTTAATGTATGTAGGTTAAGTAGTCACTTAACATTGTCTACCGGTATAGAAGTAATTTCCAACTTCTCACCATTAACCGAGGGAATTATAGCATATGTCTCATTGATTGCCAAACCCTCAAGAAAATTTTCTTTCAATTTGATGAAGAGCTTCCTGCCGGTGGAGTATTACTTTGTCCTGCTGGTGAAGCACTACTCTGTCCTGCCGGTGGAGTGTTGATAGGTTCTACCAGTGGAGGAGTATTCCCAACAATATTTAGGTCGGACTTTCTAATCCATTGTTTTGAGAATTATTGCTTAACCTCTTCAACTTTTTCTTTTCCTTTCAAACTAGAACTTTTGTTGTTTGTCAGTGATCCTTTACTTCTACAGAATTTTGCAATATGCCCAATCTTGTTACATGCATAGCAAGTCACATTATTCTTCTGAATAGCTTTCCCATAACCTATGCTGGTTTGTGTTCTACATTGATTAGATAGGTGTCCAAATCTTCCACAAACATAACATCTCACATTCATTCTGCAATTTTCAGAGTTGTGACCAACTTTGTTGCATTTTGAACATTGACTGGTGGGTGTGTTGATATTCTGATAATTTCTAGATCTACATTCATTTGCTCTATGACCATACTTATTACAGTTAAAGCATTTTCCATTGAATTTGTAAGCATTAGGTTGCCTTACTGGTTTGCTATGATCCTGTGTATTTGCAGTACCAAAGCTTTCACCAACTTCAAAGCCAATTCCAGAAGTGTCACCTTTTAGGTTTTTGATTCTTCAGCAAGTTACCAAGTTCTTCTGAGCTTTTCTTGAATTTCTCTTTATGTTGATTTGCAGTATCTAGTTCTCTTTCTAAGACTTCTTTCTACCTCATCAGTTCATTTGAGTCATTCTGAGTGTGCATCAGATCTGTCTTCAACAAATCATTTTCATAAATGACTCTTGTGTTTTCATTTGCAACATCACTTAGTCTTTTGGTCAAATCTTCTTCATTCTTCTTTCTATCTTTAATTTCTTTACAAAATCTCATAGTCATATCCTGCATCTCATTCTTTGTTGTCATGTTCTCTTGTTTCAGCTTTTTTATCATATCATTAAGAGTTTTTTTTCATCATTCTCATTGTGCATCTTTTCACAAAGTTCTCTTCTCTTGTTTCTTGAAATAGTAAGATTTTCTTGAAGTGCCTGAATGATATCCTGAGCTGCCTTTAGATCATCTTCAAGTTTGATATTTTTCAATTTTTCTGCATCATAGTCTGAAAGAGCTGCTTCTAGTTGCTTCATCAGATTTTCCATCTCTACCGGTCGGTGTCAAGATCTTCCTCAAGCTGTTAGGCTTCTAAAAATAGAGGACCAAGCTTTGATACCAATTGTTAGGATTCCCACAGATACTGAGAGGGGGGGGGGGTGAATCAGTATCTAACTGGTGACTTGAATTTCTTAACTTAAAACATGTAGAACATATTATAACAGTGTATCGGTATGCAAGAAATAATACAATACTTAAAACATGTAGAACATATTATAACAGTGTACCGGTATGCAAGAAATAATACAATAAAAAATATCCACATGAAAAACACACCATAGCACAAGGATTTAACGAGGAAACCCAGTGTGAGAAAAACCTAAGTGGGATTTGTGACCCACAATATTCACTTACTGGCCAATAAGAGAATATTACTGCTACAAGAGGGGCCTACACATGCAGGAAGGCCAACTGTCTAGAGCTCACTGCTCAAATACAAAATAGGAAGTCTCACTAACTTACAAAAATGGATTATACAAATCCAGTATCTTGTACTGCTTCAGAATAGCATCTATAATGCCAGATCCAGTACCGGTTTCTGCTCTGCTTCTTACATAAACCCTTAACCTATAATTCGCTTAATAGGTCTGCCTTATTTTGCCTAAATATATTCCTCTCACTTACTTTTAAAAGTTCTATAATGATCTCTCTTATATAAGAGTCATTTTACAACTTGCCAAGTTGGCTTACAAAGATTTTACAATAATAAACAAAATATAATATAACAAAAATCCTGTCGGCCTCTGTGACGGTATGCTTCCTTTCTCTGCCGGTGCTGGTGATCTGAGTGCTGGTGTAGAGTCTGATCTTGCTAGTGCTAGTGTAATGCCTTGTCGGTGCCATAGGATTGTAAGGTTGCCATCAATGACAAAACCTTCAATCACCTACAATGTCTCATTGGAGTGTGCATATGCCAACACTAATAAACAAATCTTCAAGACGAAGTGTCCAAACGATGTCTTCAACATAACCAAGTGTTTTCCATGCCATTCCAAGTGCCGGTGAACATTATATCATGCCGGTGTACCAGATAACGGTGACTGTGCATAAGTCACTTGCTTGCCGGTGAATGCTGCTAAATCTCCAAAGTGCGAGAGTTGATAAGTGTTAGTAGGTGTTGACATCAGTGACAAAACCATACCAAAATACTAACAATCTCCTGCTTTGGCATTGATGGCAACACAAGATGGAAAAACCATCAAAGTGCCAAAACAGAAATGCCAAATATCAAAAACCAACAATCTCCTAAAAGAGATTATAACCAGAAATCAAAATACAGATAGAGAGTAATCAGTCTCTCCCAAAATAACAATCTCTCCCCCAATGAATAATCTCTCCTCAAAAGATAATGTGTTTTTCCATATCAATCTCTCCCCCTTTGACATCAAATGCCAAAGTAGAAAAAACATTTTTCAGATACAAAATACCAACCAATTCAGTATACCAACTACTCCCCCTGAGATGTAGCTTCCTCATCAAAGTCGGAGTAAAAGATTTCTCTGTTAAATCTGTCGGTTGATGACAAACATCAACTTCCTAAGTCTCTATCGGTGGGGGTAAGACCTCAAGATGATCTCTGAAATATTCAAAAGTCTCCTTAGGCAGAGGTTTAGTGAAAATATCTGCAATCTGTTCTTTAGTATTCACATAAACAAGTTTTATTTCTTTTGCTTCAACATTTTCCCTTAGAAAATTCAGTTTGATAGAAGCATGTTTGGTTTTAGAATGTAATATCGGATTCTTAGATATATCAATTGTTTTAGTGTTATCACAATAGATAGTAATAGGTTCCTTGCACTTTACCTTGATGTCCTTCAACATTTGCTTAAGCCGTAATACCTGTGTATAGTTAGTTGTTGCTGCAACATTTTTGATTCTGCTATTGATAAAGATGTGCAACTTTGTTTCTTACTCAACCAAGAAATAAATCTGCTTCCAAGAAAAAATACTCCGTCGGTGGTTCTTTTTCTATCATCCACATCTCCTGCCCAATTTGCATATGTATATGCACATAATTCAAAATTTTCATCTCTAGGATACCATAATCCAAGATTTGTAGTGCCTTGCAAGTACCAGAAAATCTTTTTTACAACTGATTCATGATTTTCTCTAGGATTACTCTAAAATCTTGAAACAATACATACTGCATTCATGATACCAGGTCTAGTTTGTGTCAAATACAGTAAACCTCCTATCATAGATTTGTACCTAGTCGGACTAACAGGTGTAGATTCATCCCATAGTGATAATTTGTCATTTGTAGTCATAGGTGTGCTTACCGATTTAGAGTTCTCCATCTGAAATTTCTTTAGTATCTCCTTCAAGTACTTGGATTGACTCAAGAATATACCTTTATCAGTCTGAGAAATCTACAATCCTAAAAAGAATTTTATTTCACCAATCATAGACATTTCAAATTCTTGTTGCATTTCAATAGAAAAGTATTTACATAATCCATCTTCTCCTCCAAAGATTATATCATCAACAAAAACTTCTATAACCAAGATGTCATCATTAGTCACTTTGTAATATAGGTTGTTGTCAGCATTACCTTTAGAAAAGTCAATCTTCAAAAGATACTTATCCAATCTTGCATACCAAGCTCTTGGAGCTTGCTTCAACCCATACAAAGATTTCCTTAACTTGCAAACCATATCTTTATTATTTGTCAAAGAAAATCCATCATGTTGTTCAATGTAAAATTCTTCTTCAAGATCTCCATTCAGAAATGCACATTTAATATCCATTTGATATACTTTGTAGTTCTTGTGTGCTGCAAAAGCCAAGAAGAATCTAACTACCTCAATTCTAGCTACCGGTGCAAAGGTTTCATTATAATCAATTCCTTCTTTCTAAGAATATCCCTTACACACTAGTCTTGCTTTATTTCTGATTACCTTGCCATCTTCATTTAGTTTGTTTCTGAATACCCATTTGGTTCCAATCACATTTTTGTCTTTAGGCTGAGGAACTAATGTCCAAGTGTTATTCTTCTCAATTTACTCTAATTCTTCTTCCATAGCTTTAATCCAGTGTTCATCTTCACATGCCTTATTAACAGATAATGGTTCAATTTGATAAATAAGACATACCTCTTCATTTGCCAATCTTCCTCTTGTCATAACTCCTTTATACTTATTTCCAATTATCTGATCTTCAGAATGATTCAGTCTTACATACCGAGGTGTCTTTGTTTGTTGTTGTTCCTCAGTTACAGTGGAATTTTCAGATGATACCGATATAATTGGATCTTCATTCTGTACCGGTGGGTTCAATGTAGGTTCATTTGTCAGAATTTTTGTTGCCGGTTCAGAGTCTATATACCTTGAAGTTCCTTTGAATTGTTCATCAATCTTCACATTTGTACTCTCAACAATTTTCCGCAATCTTCTGTTAAAACATCTATATGCCTTACTCTTAGATGAATAACCAAGAAATATTCCTTCATCACTTCTAGGATCAAATTTACCAATATACTCATCTCTTCTGATATAACATTTACTTCCAAATATTCTGAAATATTTAAGAGTAGGAGTAATACCAAACCATAGTTCATGAGGGGTCTTATTGGTTTCACCTTTGATGTGAACTTTGTTGAATGTATAGACCGTTGTACTTACTGCTTCTCTCCAATATACATGTGGTAGATTTGCTTCTGATAACATACTTTTGGCTGCATCCAAGATAGTTCTATTTTTCCTTTCTACAACTCCATTCTGCTGTGGTGTTCGAGGTGCTAATAGCTATCTTCTGATTCCATTCACTTCACAAAATGCATTAAATTCCTTAGATGTAAATTCTCCTCCTTGATCTGATCTTAGACATTTGATTTTCTTATCGGTTTCATTTTCTACCATTGCTTTGAACAGTTTGAACTTCCCAAGTGCTTCTGATTTTTCTCTGAGAAAAGTAACCCAACACCTTCTAGAATAGTCATCAATGATTAGCATGAAATATCTATCACCTTGTAAACTTTTAGTTCTAGCTGGACCACAAAAATCAGTATGAATTAACTCAAGAGCATTATTGGATTTTTCTGGAATACTTTTCAAAGTAGTTCTAACTTGTTTTCCAAATTGGCATTCCTTACATACCGGATTGTGAGGCTTAACAATCTTAGGTAGATCTCTAACTGCCTTAGTAGTACTAATTTTTACCATGCAATCAAAATTTACATGACATAGTCTCTTATGCCATAGCCACTTTCATCAATATGTGCAATCAAGCATGTGTTTTCATTGTTATTCAAATGAAAGATATTACCTCTAGTTTGATTACCGGTTGCAATTTCCAAACCAATTCTATTTATGATTTTGCATTTTCCATTTTTGAATTGTAACTGAAATCCTTTCTCAACTAATGACTAACACTCAAAAAATTATGCTTTAAACCTTCAACATAATAAACATTGTCAGTATTATGCTTACCATCAAGAAATATTGTACCTTTACCTTTGATCAAACAAGCTTTATCATCTCCAAATCTCACTAGACCTCCATTATATTCCTGAAAAGTCAAGAATTTACTTTTATCACCAGTCATATGATGTGAGCATCCTGAATCAATGATCCATTCATCCTTAACTTCAATTTAAGCTGCCAAGGCCTGTTCTATCAGTTGAACAGTAGGTGTCGGTTGATCTTCTGTTATAGCAACAAAAACCCATTCATTGTCTGTCAGATCCTCATCAGAATCATCAGTCACTCCTTCATCAACAAGATAACAAGATTTGTCTTTATTCTTCTTAAATATGTATTTGTGATATTTAGGGTTAGGCTTGTATGTTCTTTTAGCTTCTTCTCTTAGTCTAGTATGTCTATCAAGGCATCTTGAAGCCATATGACCAATCTTATTACAGTTAAAACATTTAAAGGGTGTTTTACCTTCATATTTGCTTCCAACTGGACCTTTAGGCATTTTCCTTGCAAATAGTGCTTCAAGTTCTTCAAGTTCTTCATTTTCTCTCCTGCTTTCTTCAAGTTCTCTTGCATAAAAGGCTTTCCAATCAGACTTGTCAAATGATGGTGCAGATGATGTAGATGCTTTAGAAGCTAAATCTGTCTTTATAGTAGCAACAAGACCAAATTCTTCAATTTCAAAAGCTGAAAGTTTCCCAATCAATGTATCCCTAGTTACTGATGTATTAGGCATTGTTCTTAACTCATTTATAGCAGTAACTTTCATTTTATATGGCAGTGGCAATCCTCTTAAAACTTTTGAAACAATTTCATCTTCACTTAAGGTTCCTCCACAACGTTTAATACCCAAAACAATTTCATTAACTCTTTTCATAAATGTAGAAATCCTTTCATCTTCTTCCATTTTCAGATTTTCATACCTGACCCAGAAGCTTTCAAGTTTTGAAATTTTGACTGTGGAGTCTCCTTCATTCAATTTTTCCAAATGATCCCAAATAGCTTTAGCTATAGATCTATTTGATAATCCCATGATTTTTTGATCTGATAATGCGCTTAAAAGTGCTTCACTTGCTTTGCAATCATTTTCCTCATCTTTAGTCAAGTTAGGTGGATTAGGCTAATTCTGAGTAGGAGTAGTATAGCCATTTTTTGTAACATCCCAGATGTCCTTTCCAATGTAATTTAGATGTGTCTCCATTTTAATCTTCCATATGCCATAGTTGGTTCCATCAAGTTTAGGACTGTCCTTCCTAAAATAGTTAGTAGACATTGGATCTCCTCAAGCTGTTAAACTTCTGTAAAAGAGGACTATGCTCTGATACCAATTGTTAGGTCCCGAAGACAACTGAGAGGGGGGGGGGGGGCGTGAATCAGTTGTCAAATAAATTCAAACCAAAAACAACTTAACCAACTTAATGCTTAATACTGATAAACCAGTCTTTTATACTGGTAGACAGTTTTATTAGTTAATTGCAATACCGGTGAAGATTAATGCATGAAACAAAAAGACAAAGTCATCCACAACACATAACACCAATATATGTACGTGGAAACCCTGTAAGGGGAAAAACCACTGTGGGAAACCTTACCCACAATCAGATGATAGAATTGAAGATAGTAAGTGTATACAAATGGGGTCTGCACATGCAGAAAGGCCAAGTGCCTAGAGCTCACTACTCAAACACAAAATAGGAGTCACACTGACTACAATTGGATGGTTAAATCCAATAAGGATGTACTACTCAAATTAGCATCTTTCTATGATGGATTCAGTACCAGTGTAGTTCTGATTGTCTTCACAAAACCCTCCTTCAATCTTCAAATGATGTCTGTGTGTATAACTCTGCTTATTCTCGCATATACCTTCACACAATCCTTTCTCGCATTCCACATTCAATCTTACAAATAAAATCTTACATTTATATCATAACCTAAGACCAATTTTAGTAGGCCGGCTCTAAAAAATATTACAATAAAATCAATTTACAATTAAAACAATATCTAATGCAATAACCGATTCAACATGTCGACTTGATGCATTTACAACAATAATAAAACATCTCCATAGTGTGTTGTGCTGATCTGGAAAAGATAAACCTGTCGGTGTGTAACCTGGACCTATTTGTCGGTAAGAACAAATATGAAAATACGAATATGATAATAAACAAATCTTCAAGACGAAGTGTCCAAACGATGTCTTGACATAACCAAGTGTTTTCCATGCCATTCCAAGTGCCGGTGAACATTATATCCTGCTGGTGTACCAGATACCGGTGACTGTGCATAAGTCACTTGCTTGCCGGTGAATGTTGTTGAATCTCCAAAGTGCCAGAGTTGATAAGTGTTAGTAGGTGTTGATATCAATGACAAAACCATACCAAGATACCAACAAAATATGTATGTTGTGCTCTGAAATTGTAACATCTTTATTTCTAGACGTGTGGGATGTGTTTGGGACATTAATGTGTGTCCTCAGTTCAATTGGTTCATGATTTGGAAGTTTGTAAATAAATATTTTAGTTTGACAATCAGTTTTGAGTGTGTTCTTTTGTTTCGGTATAATAATGATGATGATTCTTATATTCTGAGTTGCGGTTGTTGTAGTGCAATTCATATTGCTTAAGGATGTTTCTAGATTGTGTGCTATGCATATTGATGGTCCACATTGGTCTTTGTACACATTACTGAATATTTTCTTGATTTGTTGATGTTCTTCATGTTATGCGACATTGATGGTTGTGTAGCATGTTGTGGATGATCGAGGCATAATTCTTGTAGGTGTTTCATATTTGCAGTGACTGTTTAGGTCCAGACTATGTCTTAGGCAACATTGTTTTGGTCTGCATGCATTATTGAGGCGTCTGTGAATATATTTTTGTATGTGTAGCATGTGGTGAAGCCAACCTATACTTCATGGGTTGATGATGTGTATAAATAAGCATTATAATCATTATGTAAGGTATCTGATCATGGAAAAAGGTATTTGCATGTGTGAATAATGATCTAATCAGTTGAGTGAATTTCTGGAGAAGTGTTGTAGAGCAGATCAAACAATGAGCTTAACTGGAACTGTACTCAGGCATGTTGAGATGCTATTTCATCAGTTCATGATTCTTCAGATATAATTTGAATGTCTTTGTAAGTTAATGAAACTCCTTGTAAGGTAGTGAACCTTCTCTAAAGGTTGTAGCCTTTATGGGATTCTTATTTTGAGTAGTGAACTCTAGGCAGTATACCTAATTGCATGTGCATTCCCCATTGTAATATTTCACGTACTCCTAATAGGGTATTATCTCATTGTGGGCAGGTTCTCACTGTGGTTATTCCCTTTACTGGGTTTTCCATGTCAAAAATCTTGGTGTTATTGTGTTATCGATGTGGTGTTGTTGCATGCTTTAATTTTTTATTATCATATCATATTTGTGAATTAAGTTGCAAAAAGTTTTGTGTTTGTGAGAAAACTAATTAATCCCCCCCTCTCAGTTTGTTGCATTGTTTCCAACAAAGGAATGAGATCTGAAACGCATTGGGTAGTTTGAATCTGGAAGACTTGATAGATTGGATTGGAGAGTTGGATGACTAATTTGAGTTTGAAGATATTAGAGATCCACAGAGGATTAGGTTAGCACAAACTAAGTTGATAAGGCATGCTTTTTTATGGTGGAAAGAGTTGTAGAGAGATATAATGAAGAATAGTGAGATTAAAATCACACCTAGTGGAGGCAGATGGTCGCAAGATTGAAGGATAAATTCATTCCGGGAGACTATGAGTTGGAAATGTTTAAGAAGTTATAGAAATTGAAGTAGAGAGGAACATGAGTGTGAAAGATTATACTGAGTAATTCTACAAGATGATGATCAGATCTAAACATCAAGAGATGGATAGGGAGAAGGTGGCTAGATACATAAATGGACTTGGATTTAGCATTCAAGATGAGATGAGTATGATAAAGATTTCTATAGTTGAGGAGACTTACCAATATGCTCTGAAGGTAGAAGATAAAGTGAAAAAAAGACAACAGAATAACCCTAGGGAAAGAGAGAGATATATGGTGAATAGAGGATAGATGAGTGGCAGTATGGAGAAGTAGACTACTGAAGAAGAATCAAGATCTAAATGGAGTAAAGAACTGGATTAGAAGACACACAGAAAAGGAAATTGTAGTAGCAATAGGGAATTCTTGGGTAAATGTTTCAAGTTTGGAGAAATCAAACATAAATCTTATGAGTGCTCTCAAGGAACTAGTAAGATTGGAATGGCAAGGAATTTCATGGCTCGAGAGGATCAGGAAACTGGAGCTATAGATGAGAATATGGTAGAATCGGAGCGGGGAGAATCCCTTATGTTTAGAAGAGTCTTGGTGGAGTAGTGTAGAAAAGAGATCAGACCTACACAAAGGAAGAATCTTTTCTGGATTGTATGCAAATCATGAGGTAAGTGTTGTAAGGTTATTGTGGATACTGGAAGTACTAAAAATATGGTATCACAAGAGATGGTAAAGAAACTTGGTTTGAAGAGGCTTGAGTGTCCTTGTCCTTACAAGGTGATTTGGTTGAAAGATGATCATGTGGTAGAGGTGAGAGAGAAGTGTTGGGTGAATTTTAATATTGGACCTTACAAAGATGAAGTCTTTTGTGATGTCTTGCCTATGAGTGCTTGTCATGTTTTGCTAGGTAGACCTTGGCAGTTTGATAGAGGAGCTATTTATTATTGTAGAAGAAACCTAGTCACTATTGAGAAGGATGGGTAGAAGTTTACTTTGGTTTCTTTGAAGGAGAAGGAGAAGGAAAAGGAAGTGAATAAATTGAGTCCTGTGAAGAATTGCAGTGCTGAGGAGAAGGATGTAAAGATTATACCAGACGATGGCATGGATTTGAAGAAGGATAATATGGATGAGTCTGATAGAAAGGTGGTACCAGATGAAAGTAAAGATAGAGTTATGGTGGCAGATAAGAATAACTCCTACAGAAGAAATAAATTAGATTTGCAGAAGGAGAGTGGTAGTAAGAGATAGTGTGTAGGTATGAAGAAAGGAAAGAGAGGAGGAGAGGACAAGAAGTTGGAGAATCTAGCTGAGGTACCGGAAGAGGCAAGGAGGAAGAGATTTGCAGACAAAGAAGACATTTGGATCAGAAATAAGCATGGGATCTATATCCTTGATCATTTTTGATGTTCATGAGTTTCCTCTCATGGAACATATTTTTCTACCTAGGGTGTTTGATGGAGGAGCATCCTCGATCAATGAGAAATCTCACATCGACCAAAAATATTTTTTTTAGTTTTGCTCCTGTTCAGTTCACTGTTACCATTTTTATGTTTCTTTTAGCATTTTCCAATAGTTGTCCATTTTTTGTTGCAGATCAGATTTTGGGCTTCCAAACATGTTCTTATTGTTTGTTCTAGATTTTAAATTCATTTGGACCCTTTTTTGGCAAGTTATCACTTCCAGAGTGTTTTTTTCTTAATTCCTAGAGTAGTTTGAGCTTATAGGCTAGTTGGATATTTCTTCTCTTGCGAAGCATTTCCTTGACTTGTGGATCTAATTGGAACCTCACACAATGTTTCCAGGCCCTTGGATGACCTTCCTTGGTGGTCCACACTTCATTCTTGTCCTTGGCAAAGGAGATCTTCGCACTTTGCATTCGACCTATTATATAGGTTTCATTTTCCTTTTTTGGAGAATATGATCTTTTGTGGCTGACCTGGATGTGTTTCGAATGCTATATATATTGTTGTATTTGATCCTTGAGGGATAGCAAAGAGATATAAGGATATTGATTCATGATTTGTAATTAGGACACCTCTTGGGAGTTTAGATGGATTGTAATATGGAATGTATTATGTAGTTAGGCCTATAAGCATGTATGTTGCCCGAATAATACCCGTTATCACTGTTTTGAACCTTGGGTGATTTTGTTCTATAATCGGCTAAAATCTGCAAAACTGGGCTTAGCACTATTTCTTGCCTTTGAGCTATGTGTCTAAAGGTTTAGGTTTTTGAATTTTAAACTTTTCTATGTCTTGGAGTCCTTGTGCTATTTTTCGAAGTTACTTTTTCCACTTAAGTGGAAGGGTCGGTCCATCGTGAAGGGCCCCCCCCTTTACGACTTTCCTTAGGCGGGTCTCTGTTAAATTTTTATTTCTTGCGCCCTTTTCCTAATTTTTGAGTTTTTTGTTGAGCCCCATAAAGACCATGCAGGTTCATTATTGATCTGAAGGTGCGCGTGGATTCCGAGCCTAAAGTAGCCTGAAGTTTACCTTTCGTGAAGCAGCGAAAAGGTGGCGGGCCCGGGTAAAGTGGTCACAAAAGGACTAATGGACGATCATCTCTTAGAGGATTTAACGGTTCACATTGATTCACGAAGAAAAGTTGTCGAGGCTTTATGTTTCACGAAATGGTGAAAAGCTAGCGGGCCCCAGAAGGAAGCAGACCCTATGGTTAAAGACCGGTCAACTCCAAGTTGATTGGGCGGTTTACGTGGATTCATGAAGGGAAGATGTGCAAGGTTTACCTTTCGTGAAGTGGTGAAAAGGTAGTGGGCCCGACGTAAGGGTGACATGGAAAGTAAAGGAGGTGCATCTCAAAATAGATCTGACGGTCTGCGTTGTTTCGCTGGGTGAAGTAACATGAAGTTTGCTCTTCGCGAAGCAACAAAATGAGTCGACGGTTACATGACCGGTGATGTGGAAATACAGTTGGACGTTCAGCTAGGGAAAAAGGGTGACTTGCCAGCTAGACACGTGGCTCCTAAGGATGGTGTAGGGCCCTCTTCGATTGAGCGACAGTGGTGTTGAAATTGATGGTAAGATAAAACATGTGGCAGTCCAAATGTGGAGCCTGATGGACTTCTTGAACAAATAAATGATTGACACGTAAGGATTGTCTATTTGTGCTAAATAAGGAAGGTTGATTATGTGCGGAGGGCCCACTTCAAAGGAACAAAGGTGTTAAAGGTTGCACATCTTAAGAGGGATCCAACGTTGAGCGTTGTTTCACAGCTCGAAGATGCAAGGTCTTTAAACTTCGCAAAGCAGTGAAAACCATTAGCGGTAATAACTCCATACGGTTAGTGAAAAGATAAGAGGTCACCGTGTAGAGTAAAGGTCGAGTAGATGGTGGAAGATCTGGCGAATGGCGCTATTTCGTATGAAAGCGATGCGCTAGGTTTAGCCTTCGCGAAGCAGCGAGAAGAAAGTGTGGCCCGATATTAAGTAGCTTGACCTAGGTAAGGTAAAAGACGTGCAGGTTTCTCAAGATCCAAAGGACGTCATTATTTCACAATGAAAAGGTGCGAAGATGTTAAACTTTGTGAAACAGCGAAAGGTGACACACTTAGAAAATTTTATGATCCGTTGGAGCCATTTTTCGAATTCAATTCTGAGTTGATTGCCGAAGCATGCGGTTTAAATGTTTCAATTCAATGCTCGGTTGTTATATTAAGCTTCACATCAACTGAACATCGGCACCATTTTGAAGAGTTTTGCAGAGGAGCCGGTGCACAGAGCGAATTTCTTCAAGAAATTAGTAAGTTTCTGCATATTGCTTGTTAGTTATAGTCCGATTTGGTATCACTGCATGCTTGTTTTCTCAGAAGTTTGTCCAAATTTTAATTGATATAACTACAATTTCAACATGGCACCAAGAAGTGATTTTACAGGAAAAGTAAATTACCAGGACAGAGCTATCTGTGATGATTTTTTAGAACAATTAACCGTGTCTAGAAATGCCGCAACCAAAATTAAAGAATTGGTACCCAAAGCCCCCCGTCTAAGAATTGGAGATGGTTTGTATGACAAAGGCAACTGGTTGAGGGATCCACAGATAGGTATATCAGGTCTGGGAATTTTCAAAGTAGGATTTGGTCAAAGACAATCCCTTGTCCCAATGAATAGTATATGGGAATTAGATGTGGGAAAGCTCATAGTCCCTGGGGTTTTCATGGATGTAGATTGTTAACCCAAATTGCACACAATTATGACCCTATGGCTAAATGTATTAGGAATGTGAATGGAAGAGCCTTAATTGAGATCAATGATGATGAATTTAGGAAGGTGTTTAAGCTCAGTGATGTATCAAATTACTTAGAGCCTATCAATTTTGAAATATTGACCCAGGTCTACAATGTGCAGAGAGATCACCTCAAGAGTGGTCCTTTGAAGGAGTTTTTTGTCAAAATAGGAGGGCTAACTGTTGTAGGCCCTAGTACCATGGAACCTTTCTCTCTGAATTTGTTTACTCTAAAGGCTAAAGTCATGTATTGGTCACTATGTCAAATTTTTGGGGAAGATGCTAAAACCACCATGCCAACCCATTATATGTTAATGATAGCACAGATTTTGAATCCCTCTCTGGCAGTAACATTTGATTATGCACCTTATCTCACTTGATGCAATCCATGTAGGACTGATAGGGATAAAAAGTGGTAAGGTAGACAAACCTTTTGGATGGTACTCCCTTCTCATGCATATGTTTTTATTTAAAGGTGTTGATTAATTCACTAGTGAAATGGATCTAGTGAAGAAAAAGGATGGTGAAGAGATGCATGTACAAGTGTGGAGCACCATTTTGTCCTGGGACTGAGAGGATGCCAGCTACCTAAAGTTTGACAAATGCTTTGCATCTAAGATTAGGATTCTCTTATGCGCAAAGAAACCTAGGATTCCCAAATCTCTTTTAGAATTTCTTAGGCCTAGGGAATTTGTTGAAGGTATCAAGGTTGAGCACAACTGGGGTGACATATACTTATAACCTGTTTCTACAGTTTTTAGAGTTTATGGTTTCAGAGGCACTCCATATTTTTTGCCCTATAAAGTCCCATTGAAGATAGGAATTGTAGAGTTCCTAAGGAAAATTGGGGGTGTGCAAGAGGCAGAGCTAACAAATAGGGGAAAAGGGACAATTTTCCCAACTGTCACTGTGGCTCATCAATTTGTAATCACCAAGGGTGGTTGGAAACACTTTGATGACTTCTTTCAACCATATAGGTTATCTACTGCAGTATCAAGGTTTGCTCACCCTGAGGATTTTTTCAATAGCATGTTCAGGAAGAGAGCAGTATGTAAAGGTAGGCCAGACCAATTTCATTTCCCTGAGGATCTGATTAGAAATGAATCCAATTTGGATCAGCAGGAATTGAAGAAAGAAAAGTGGGTGGCATACAAAAGGGCTCTTGATTTTATTCATCAATTTGATAGTAGTTATGACCCTCTGTCTAGCTTTAATCCCTTTGAGGAAAAGATTAAATTATTGGTTCTTTATTTTGAAGACCTAATGCAAACTTTGAAGGAAAAGAGGGAAGCTATAATATGAGATAATCTTGACAAGGCTAAGTTGGTTCTAGCTAAGCTTGCCTTTGCTAAATCCATCCCTCCGAGTAATTATTTAATGCATAAGAAGTCAAAATACAGTGTGTTGGTGCCAGTAACAGGTGAGCCCTCTACTTCAAGAGGGAAGAGAGCAATAGAAGATGTCATTGACATCCAAGACTCCCCTAAGAGGCAAAGGGTGGGGAAAGAAGTGCAAACAAGTGAACCTTTATATTCTCCATCCCAATCCCCTATCCATGTGGGAGATGAACAAGCAATGATAGAGAAATTGTTGCAGTTAGGAAGTCTCGGGGAGATTGCCTACACATATGAGGAAACACAAGAGGGGATGCCAGAAGAGCCACCAAGTGTTGAGATGAACTTAACTGCTGATGAGTTCAAAGGTAAAGAGCTAGATCCTACTGTCAAGCAAGCCAGTGAGGAGTTCTTGGCTGATATTAATTTTGTCAAAACACAAGCCTTCGTGCAATTTGTTTGGAAGCAAAACATTGAGCAATTCAAGGCAAGGTGTGAAAAGAGAAAGAATGAGCAACCCCACAAAGATGCAACTTTAGTGGAGGAAGAAGTGAAGCAAGAAATGATGGCAGAATTTAAAGCCATCACTCCTGAAAAGGGGAGAGAAATGGTGTCAAAGGTTGGTGTTTTAATCCTCCCTGAATGGGATATAGTAGATGCCTTAGTACTTGAAGTAGTCAGAAAAGAAACCAAGCCTATGGAAGGAGTGACATTCAGAAAGGATAATGTTGCTTTGGTCATGTGGTCCTTAAAGAGGGGTGAGAGTAGAAGAAGGAAGGACACCTCAAAATCCAGTTACCTAGGAGGTATGATAGTGAAGAGAGTCCAGGATACATGGGTGGTGGAAGCTGCTAGCACAGTTCTAGAAACTGCAAAATTCAGTGTGGCAGTGGCTGAGAAGGAAGCCAAGGAGAGAGCTAATCTCCAAGTAAAACTAGAAACAATTCTAAAGGCTTATAATGAAGCCAAAGGAGAGATAGCCAACAGGGATAGTATTATTGCTAGATTACAAAGTCAACTGGTAGGACAATACCAGAAAGGTGACTCCTCTACTCTAATGATTGCATGTTTTCCAGCAAGACCTCCACCCACCAGTCCCATCATCGAATTTCCCCCTTCTCCTATGTCTTATGGTTTTCAACTAGCTGAGGCCATTCAACATGAATTGGAAAAGTTAAAACAGGCTCAAGCCCTGTTTGCAAATAAATATGAAGAAAAGGTTAAGGCCACAATTTGGAGTATTTTTGATACAGTAGGAGCCCCCATTGTGCATGCTAACATGAAGAGAATTTTGGATATTTTGAGTGAGTTGAATGAAGACAAGGCTA
The DNA here is from genome assembly GCF_030272615.1 of Cryptomeria japonica. NCBI lineage: Eukaryota > Viridiplantae > Streptophyta > Pinopsida > Cupressales > Cupressaceae > Cryptomeria > Cryptomeria japonica. The sequence goes on from NC_081415.1 coordinate 154,429,815, forward strand.
CTCTGGAGCCAATTTTAGAGAAGTGGATGCCTAGGGAAGTGGATCTAGAACTTATGTGTGCATCCTATGATGAGGTAGGATCTGATGCCATTATTAAATCCACATGTGAGTTAGTAAAAAGCATGACCAAGCTAGCAGAAGGAAGAGCTGGTGTAGAGAGAGAAGCCAATTTGTACAGGAAGGAATATAATGAGCATAAATTTGAACTGTTTCTTGGGGGTTTTGTTAGTCCAGATCAGTTGAAGGACAAACAAGTATGGCTTGATGAGCTAGGAGATAACTTGTCTCTAAGGGTGAATAAAATCATCAATACAGATGACACATCTCTGTTTGTCAAGACAATTGAGGAAATAGAGAAGATAAAATCACATTACGGTTTCTTGGAATCAGAGGTTAAGAAAGTGAGAAACTCTTGGAAAAGGCTAGTTAAGTTGAAAAAAAAAATTGTTAGCTTCTCATGGCCTGCTGATGACGTGTTCCAAGAGTGGACAAGAAAATATGCAATGCAAGAAGCAGAGGTTCAAGAAGATGTTGGAGTGTAATAACCAACTAAAAAGGTCACGAGGATTGAAAGTGATTTGTAACTTCTTTTAAAAAAAAATTGCGGTTGTAACAAACTATTCTTAGGAATGTCTGAAGCTTGTATGCATCCATATTGTTATAAATGGATACTAGGACTTAAGAATAGGGGATCACAAGAATTTTGTAAAGAAACTCTGCTAAAATATATCAAGGGTTTTCTAGTTATCTCAGAAATACTTTGAGTTATGTAAGGTTTTTTCAAAATGAATATTAATATACAGATCAAAAATTTTCAGGCGTAAATTTGTGTTGTCTTCTGGTGTGCACTCGTTAATTTGGTGGTTTTATTTGAATAGTCTAGGGTTATTCGACTGAACATGGATTGTAAGGAAATCATGTGTGTATGTTTCTAGCTTTTCTCTTCAAGAGAGGAATTAAATATGCATGAAATATCTCTATCAGTAAATCAATTGTTTGCTCATTTTGAATTTGATAAACGGTTTTAGTTTTAAGAGGATAATACTCATGAATATGTCAGGCATGTATGGGGTTAATGAAAACCGAAGTGGTGAAATGTATGGGAATGTTCAGTTTTAGAATTCTTATTTGATTTGGGTAACTCTGTAGCTTGAATAAGGTACCGGTATCAGTTGTGGAATTCTTTCTATCTTTCTTGGGGATCAATACTATGGATCTCAATCTTAAAGTGTGAAAATATTCACAAAAGGTATACCCACTTGAGCTTTGGATAAGTTCAAAGTGTAGAAGGTTTTGTTGAAACCTTTTTATATGTTATTCTGGAGTTCTATTTTCTTGACATTCTCTTCATATGCAAACAAAGTTATTTAATTTCTTATAGGGAGGATAGAAGGGAATCAGAATTTGAGAACAACAAAAGTGGCGACTGTGCTGGGGAAAGTTATAGTGTGAATCTATGATACAAATTGGTGCTTGTATTAGCTTCAGATTTTGTTTGAAATTATTATGTGTTTGGCCTTCGTATCAGGCCATGCTATCCCTTGTCTTTGATTATTTCTCCAAAAATCTTTGTGTTATCAAATCCCATGTGAGTGATCTATCAAAGCTTGTTTTCTTATTTTTCCCATAGTTTTGGGCGGCGACTCTAACAAGTATAACCAATGCTATTGAATAAGTATAACTTTTTTAAGAAAAACAAGTACAATGTAGAGAGGAAGGAACACCAGGTCATTCATGAGGAAAGATCCTCAAGAGACATTGCAAGAGGGATTACCTAAACAGGCACAAAGAGGCCAGAAAAGATCAGTTGCACATGAGCCATAGAATGTTGCCTGGATACAAAAAGGCATTCATATGGGTAAGTCATCTGATAGACCTTTGTATGCAAATTCAATTTCTTCATCCCGTGAGTCGGAGCAAGACATTTTGGGTTTCCATTCTGGTTTGTTTGGTAATAATGAGGATATCCAAGTCTCCAATTAGGGAATCTCTAGTGTTAGTCTATCTGGGAAGGATAGGAATAGTTATAATGTTAGGATGGACCCCATACCAAGAACTGTAGATGGGAATATTAGTCTAATAGATATTGATCAAGTTGAGGTATCAAATTCTGAAGAGATATTCCCTGACAAGGACAAGGTATCCCAAGAAATTGAGGTTCTCAATAGAAGAGTTCATCATTTGATTTCCTTAACAGCACAGAAAGAAGCAAATAAAGAAAAGGAAGTGAAGGCTAAATTGATTGAGAGGGATAGGCTTCTAAGACAAATTTCTGATCTTGAGTTATTCACTCAAGAAAGACCTAAGAGTGAGGACGAAGGTCTAGTCATCAGAGAAAACCTAGTTGCCAAGATGAACCCTGCATACAAATCTGTTGTGCAACCTAGTAAGGAGGTCCTTAGTGACCCACAACCTGTTAGAAATAATGTTGATAAAGGAAAACAAAAGTGCATGGAAGATGGGTCTGGGTCTAAGACTACAACAGAAATTTCTCGTATGTTGTCTGCAGATGAGAGAAAGATAGACATGATGAGGAAAGAGAAAGAAGATCTGCAAAGAGAATTGGAAATGGCTGAGTTGGAAGCAAAAAATAAAGAGGTTAAAAGAAAAATTAATTATCTGAATGCTCCTCCCATAGTTTTTCCTTCAATAGACCCAAGTAAACCTTTACCTCAACATGCTTCACTCCCTCCAGTCAAAATCCAATCAACCCTGTCTATTAGCATTGTTCCTGCTAATCAAGTCCCCATTACAAATCAAAGTAGCCAAGCTCCTCCAATTCATAGCCCTAATGTGAGAATGAACATGGGTAATAACCCTATCGACAACCAGTTCCAGAGAAGACCTATTAACCTAGAACTGTATAGGCAGCTCTTCTTTGATGGAATCCTAGGGTACCCTAACCATGTCCCTACTGAATTAAGGGATAGACTCCACAAATTTGCTGGCAATAATGTAATTAGTGCAGAAGAGCACCTAAAATCTTTTGGTGACTTAATAAATGATTATGAGATTGTAGATGAAGATGTCATCATGAAACTATTTGTACAGTCCTTTGTGGATGATGCAAGGGATTGCTATAGAGGTCTCCCTGTGAATAGCATTGGGTCTTGGGAAGATTTTAAGAACTGCTTTCAAGAACAATATGGTGACAAAACAAATGTGAGCTTCATGCTCAATGAGTTTAATAATATTAGAAAGTCTGATAATGAAATTGTCATAGATTTCAATGCTAGATTTTAGAAAGCAATGCATAGGCTTTACCAAGTAATGAGGTTAGATGATAATATGTGTCTGAACACTTATTATTATGCTTTTTATTCAAAAATGGCTTACATCTTGAGGGATAAAAACCCACATAGTCTGAGAGATGCTTTTAGGATTGCCATTAATGTGGAGAGTAATAGGAAAGCATCTGGAAGAGTAGGAAGGAGAACTGATGGAAGGTTGTGGCAAGAATCAAAATAGCAGCCAAATAAAGTTGCCAAGGAGGATGACAAAATAGAGAAGTTAATGATTGCCATGAAAGATCTTACTGCCAAGGTAAGTAAAAATGAAAAACCTCATTATAATTGGCAAGATAGACCTCCTAGATTGCATGACATGCCTTATAACACTACTTGGAAGGATGGCAAAACTCAAAATGATAAGCCAAAAAACACTCAAAGCCAAGATACCCCAGATCCTTTGAAAGGAGGAAATGTTCATAATATGGAAAATACTCCTTGGTGCACGGCTTGTGATGGACCACATTCTCCTCATCAGTGTGATGTAGCTCAAGCCCTTGAAGAATCCATGAGAAAAGAAGGTGAGCTTGATATTAACATGTTTGAAACTGTTATTGAAAGTGATGATGAGTCTTCACAAAGTGAATCTAGTGAGTGTGATGTTCTAAATAATAATAAATGTTACCAAGGACAGTTAACACTTGATTGGCATCCTAATTTGAATGTGGTAACCATTGAAGATGAAGAAATTCATCTCCGAAGACCCAGTGATGAAGAGGTAAGAAATATTACTAAGGCTGCCATAGCCAAAGCCAAGCATAATTACAACTTGAGAAGTAGCAAAAAGGATGGAGACCAGGGTGAACCTGGCTCAATGTTCATAAAAGAAGTATCTCAGAAGAGGACAACAAGTAATGGTACCTTGCCTCAAGATGGTCAGGCAAAGAGTGACCAATTTAAAGATGTAGCCAAGAGTGTGGATAATAATGCTGCTGGTGATATACAAGGAAATGCTACAGCGAAGAAGGCAAGTCAGCCTAAGACAGAGAAAGCTAAAATTAATACTGATTTAACTAATAATTCCACTTTTAATATGACTCACACTCTTACTCAGATGAAGGTTACAGTCCCATTGGTAGAATTACTAAAAATAAAGGAACATAGAGAAGCTGCTATATCTTTATTTTCTAAGATATCCGATAGTAGTACAACTTTGCCTTCAGGTACAATGAAGGATGAAAAGGATCTTGAGCTGCAAACCCCATAGGTATATGTTGGAACAACTATTACACAAGAGCCTTCACATGTTGATCCTTTCTATGTAACTTTATTAGTGAACAATAGACTGATTAAGAATTGCATGATAGACTTTGGTGCTGCTGCAAATGTAATGTCGTATGGTGTCATGAAAGAATTGGGACTGTCAGTAAACACCGTGTATGGAAAGTGTTATGCTATGGATAACAGAGAAGTACCTATAATAGGTACAATGAAAGACATGGAGGTGAAGATAGCAGCATTTCCTGAAGCAACATATAAGATGGATGTCATAGTAACTGACACAAAACCTCATTATGGCATGCTATTATCTAGACAATGGGTTGCAGCAGTAGGTGGAAATGTTTAGTTAGATCTTTCATATGCTACAATTCCAATCAATGGAAGCCAGGTTAAGTTGTATAGAGAACCACGTGCCCCTAGGGTAATTGAGAAAATAGACCCTAGTATGTTAAATTGGACGATTGAAGTAGATCTTGATAATTTTAGAATGCAACCAATTTTACCTCAATTAAAAAATACTGATTCTATTGTGACTGAATTAGAATCTCAACAACAAGGTATGTGGCACATGTACTTTGATGGAGCTTGTTCTAAAGAAGGATCTGGAGCAAGAGTTCTCTTTGTGTCCCCATCAAGTATAACTTTCAAATACTCTTTTTTGCTAGCCTTCCAGTGTACAAATAACACCACTGTTGAATATGAAGCCTTGTTATTGGGGCTTGAAATTGCTAAAAGGCATGGAATTCAGTTGTTAAGAGTGTTTGGGGATTCAGAGTTGGTTGTTTCTCAGGTTAGATCTAAGTATGCATCTAAAAATGATCATTTGAAAAGATATAAGCATGCAGTTTGGGATGTGATTGAACATTTTTGTGCTTTCTCTATTAACTAGATAGAAAGATCAAATAATATCATGGCTGATTTCTTAGCAAATGTTGCATTAAAGAATGATGATGTAACACTAACCGGTGTATCTATAGTTGAGATAAAAGCTAGGCCTTCTATTCCTGATAATGTATATAATTGGCAAGTGTTTGCAGACGATGAAGACATTCTCAGATTCATACAATGCATTGATGACTATGATGGACAAAAAATTGATTGCAATGCATTGGTAGAAGTGGTGGAAGATAGAGAAACAATGTTTGGAAATGACATGGTTCAGTTGGAAACTAATGAAATACCCAAAGGATTAGTAGAATTGGAAGGTATGTTCAGTCGTAGTGATAGTCATTTGCATCAGCAGTCAACCACCAAGTTAGATGAATTGGAGGAAGTGAACTTGGGGACAGAATCATCCCCTAAGTTGGTGTATATTGGAAAAAACTTGTCTCCTCGCATCAGAGTTAACCTTATTAATTTATTGAAAAAATATAAGCATGTTTTTGCTTGGTCTTATGAAGATCTGAAGGTGTATAGACAAGATCTGTTTCAGCATGAAGTCCCTTTGCTTCCAGATGCTAAGCCTTTTCGACAGAAAAAAAGACCCATCAACCCCCTTTTGGAAACTAAAATGCAACAAGAGTTAACCACGTTGAGGGACGGAGGGATCATTAATCCTATAAGGCATTCATTATGGGTGTCTAATTTGGTACCCGTTAGAAAGAAGAATGGGGACATAAGGCTCTGTGTTGATTTCAGGAACTTAAATGTTGCTTCTTTAAAAGACAATTATTCTTCTCCCAATATGGAAGCAATGTTGCAGAGAGTAACTGGTTGTGACCTGTTGTCTATGATGGATGGGTTCTCAGGATATAACCAAGTGTTAGTGAAAGAATTTGAACAATTCAAGACTTCTTTTACCACCCCTTGGGGAACATATGTATATGTAAGAATGCCTTCCATTTAAAAAATGCTAGAGCTACTTTCCAGAGAGCAATGGATGTAGCTTTCAAGGAATTCATTAACATTATTATGGTTGTACCAAGACGATTTAACATGTTTCTCCAAAAGGGTGGAGGACCACTGTGGGCACTTGGAAAAGGTTTTCAATAAAGCTCTAGAATTTGGTCTCTTTAAATAAAAAAAAGTGTCATTTTATTGTCACTGAAGGAAAGCTACTTGGGCATATTGTCTCCAAGGAAGGGGTTAGAATAGACCCAGAAAGAATTGAAGCTATAAACAATGTACCTGAGCCAAAGAGTGTCAAAGGTATCCAGTCTTTCTTAGGCAAGGTAAATTTTGTTAGAAGGTTTATTGCCAATTTTACAGAAATAGTTAAGCCTATTGTTAGATTGCTCAAGAAAGATACAAAGTTTTACTGGGATGAAGAAGCTTCAAAGGCTTTTGGTGAAATTAAAAGGGCTATTCAAGAAGCACCAGTGTTGAAGTCCCCTGATTACAGTAAGCCTTTTTCTCTGTTTTCTTTTGCTTCTTATCATACATTGGTTGCAATTCTTCTACAAAAGGATAATGAAAGATATGAACACCATATAGCTTTTTATAGTAAATCTTTACAAGCTGCAGAGCTAAAATATGAAATCATGGAGAAACAAGCGTATGCTTTGGTTAAGGTTGTAAAAGCATCTAGGCCATATCTTGTGAATGCACAAGTAATTGCTTATGTCCCACATGCAGTTGTCAAAGAAATTTTATCTCAGTCTGAGGTCACTAGTAAAAGGTGCAGATGGATAACCAGAATTCAAGAGTTTGATCTAGAGATTAAAATTATTAAATTGGTAAGAGGTTTAGGTCTTGCTAAGCTAATGGCTGAGTCAAACCTTCTTTATTTTGAGGTGAATAATGTTGAAATTAAGAACATCCTGGTCACAAGTATTAAGACACAACTTTGGTACTCAGAGATAGTACATTTATTAAGGGATGCAACATATTTAGAGGGGACGACTCACAACCAGAGAAGAACATTGAAGTTGAAGTCTCAAAAGTATGTCCTCATTCAGGGTGATCTATATTGGCGAAATAGAGATGGGGCATTGTTGATGTGTATAGACAAATCCCAAGCTAAAAGGATGTTAACTAAAATGAATGATGGAGTATGTGGAGGTCATTACTCTGCCAAGACCACAACTGGTAAGATAGTCCGGGCTGGATACTATTGGCCTACTTTGTTCAAAGATGCCCATGAAAATGTTTGGAGATGCGACCCATGCCAAAAAAAAATTCTTCCAAATTGAAGTATGAGGGAGCTTTACCCCTCAACCCAGTTACAGTGGAAGCCCCTTTTGTCCAATGGGGCATTGATTTTATTGGGGAAATAGTTGAGAAATCAGGAAGAGGTCATAGGTGGATCATAGTGGTCACTGATTACTTCACTAAGTGGATTGAGGCTATACCTACTAGAAGAGCCACTAGTAAAGTTGTTATTGATTTTCTGATGGATAATGTTATAACTAGATTTGGTGTTCTTGTGAAATTGGTAATGGATAATGCCATGAGCTTTAGATCAGAGCAGTTCACTAAATTTTGTACCAGTCATGGAATAATTATGTCTTATTCTTCACTATATCACCCTCAAGGTAATGGACAAGCAGGATCCAGCAATAAGAGCCTTCTGAATATCATTAAGAAAATCCTTGAGGAGAACAAAAGGTCTTGGGACCAGAAATTGAAGTTGGCCCTATGGGCAGACAGGGTTACTGTCAAGAAAGCAATTGGTGTCTCACCGTTTGAATTAGTTTATGGCATGCAATCTAGGGTGCCAATCAACAATCTTCTTCCTGTATACAAGTTCCTACAAGTTGAGGATATGGAGTTATTAGAACCTATGGAAGATAGAATGATTCAAATGGTGGAAATTGAGGAAATCAAGACTTTGGCCCATAAAAGAAATTTGAAGATCTAGTTGCAATCCAAGTATTTGTTTGACAAAAGAACCACACTAAAGAAGTTTCAAATTGGTGACATGGTTCTTCAATGGAATACAAGAGGGCAAGATAAAGGAAAAAATAAGAAATTCGAGTCACTATGGGTGGGCCCTTCTGTTGTTTGTGATCTGAATGGAAAAGGTTCATATTTTTTGCAGACAATGAATGGTGAGGTATAGGAATTTCCAGTGCATGGACAATTCCTGAAGCATTACTTCTCTTAAGTCCATGCACAATAGGTTTTAGTTTGTATATAATTAGGTTTATTTTTGTTGGTTGTTTTTGGGCTTGTTTTTGGTCTATTCTCTAGAGTTTTCTGTATTCTTGTGTTGATCTTGCGATCAACCATCCCCAATCAGAGCCGTTGTTATCATTGTTTTGAACCTTGGGTGATTTTGTTCTATAATTGGCTAAAATTTGCAAAACTGGGCTTAGCACTATTTCTTGCCTTTGAGCTTTGGGTATGAAGGTTTAGGGTTTTTGAATTTTAACATTTTCTATGTCTTGGAGTCCCTGTGTTCTTTTTCGAAGTTACTTTTTCCACTTAAGTGGAAGGGTCAGTCCATCGTGAAGGGCTCCCCCCTTTATGACTTTCCTTAGGCGGGTCTCTGTTAATTTTTTATTTCTTGCACCCTTTTCCTAAGTTTTGAGTTTTTTGTCGGGCCCCATAAAGACCATGCAGGTTCATTGTTGATCTGATGGTGCACGTGGATTCACAGCCTAAAGTAGCCCGAAGTTTACCTTTCGCGAAGCAGCGAAAAGGTGGCAGGCCTGGGTAAAGTGGTCACAAAAGGGATAATAGACGATCATCTCTTAGAGGATCTAACGGTTCGCGTTGATTCGCAAAGAAAAGTTGTCGAGGCTTTATGTTTCACAAAATGGCGAAAAGCTGGCAGAACCAGAAGAAAGCAGACCATGTGGTTAAAGACCGATCAACTCAAAGTTGATTGGGTGGTCTGCGTGGATTCGCGAAGGGAAGATGTGCGAGGTTTACCTTTCGCGAAGTGGCGAAAAGTTAGTGGGCCCGGCGTAAGGGTGACATGGAAAGTAAAGGAGGCATCTCAAAATAGATCTGACGGTCCGCATTGTTTCGCTGGGTGAAGTAACATGAAGTTTGCTCTTCGCGAAGTAGGGAAATGAGCTGGCGATTACATGGCCGGTAATGTGGCAATACAGTTGGATGTTTAGCTAGGGAAAAAGGGTGACTCATCAGCTAGACACGTGGCTCCTAAGGATGGTGTAGGGCCCTCTTTGATTGAGCAGCAATGGTGTTGAAATTGATGGTAAGATAGAACACGTGGCAGTCCAGATGTGGAGCCCGATGGACTTCTTGAACAAATAAATGATTGACACGTAAGGATTACCTACTAGCGCTAAATAAGGCAGGTGGATTCCATACAGAGGGCCCACTTCAAAGGAACAAAGGTGTTAAAGGTTGCACATCTTAAGAGGGATCCAATGATGAGCGTTGTTTCGTAGCCCGAAGATGCAAGGTCTTTAAACTTCGCAAAGTAGCAAAAACCATTAGCGGTAATAACTCTGATGCTCTGCAAAAAGGATTAGAAAATCTGTTTGATGGCAACACACACAAGAGCACAAGAAACAAACATTAGTGTTAGCAACAAAAGATTATCCTAAACAGGCATATCAAGAGAGATATTAAGCATGAAATAGAAAGCATATAAACATAGAATGAAATAGCTAATCAAGATGCTCATAGTTGCTCCTCCCTTGTTTCTCTCCTCTCCAAGTCCCAAATGAGTGTAGCTCTCAGCTTTTAGCACTAGCCATGGATGCCATATGGAGATTCAAGATGGTTGAATATGATAAGCAAATACTATGCAAGAGTAGATAGTGATGCTATGAAAAAGCTCTATGCTAATGCCAGTATAACAACAATACTCTAAAATGCTTCTCCTTTTGCTTGAGGAGAAGGGTTCTATTTATAGAAGAAATAGGGAAATGAAGGGTTAAGATTGAGCAATCTTAACAAGGGTTAGGATTGAAAGTTGGGGATCCATGTGCACAATTGGCACCAATAAAATGGTGACAAGTTTCAACATAGGATTGGGTTGAGAGAAGAGGTTGGAGGCATTAAAGGCCTGAGAAGACCTCATGGTTATCTAGAAGGTAAGGGTCAAGTCTAAATTAAGATTACCCATTGGATTAAGAGTTAATCCAAGGATAAACCTTTGTGCAAATGATTAAGAGATAATCATGGTCAAAGCATTAAAGGCTTGATAAGACCCTTGGGTTGGGTAGAGGTTGAGTCAAAACAAATGTTTTAACCATGTGGGAGGGTTTGAGGTAACCATTAATGGTTATTGGAGACTTTGGGGATTAAGTGGTTGAAGGTTGAAAGCCTTCAATGGTTATCAAAGACTTTGAGCCATTTAGTGGTTGAAGGTTGGAAGCTTTCAAAGGTTATCCAAGACCTTTAGGCTTTGAGAAGTGACTTCATTTTGCTTAGGAATGTGACAATAATTAGGGGATGGATTAAGCTAATTAGGAAGGGGTTAGAAGAATCTAGAAGGGGATTAGATTTTGCAAGTGGATTTGGTGGGTGAGGGAAAATAGGATTTTATTAAAATAAAAATTCATTTATTTCAATAAATGTGTGCAAGTTGTATTTGGATAAATATTCAAATAAATATTAATTTATTTAAATGAGAAAAAGGAAGATAAAGCATTAAAATGCTTGAAGACTTTGAGGGGAACCATTAAAGGCTTGAAGACTTTAAGGAAAACCATTAAAGTCTTAAGAAGACTATAGAAGGAAGCCATCAAGTTTGAAGACTTTAAAGCCATCAAGTTTGAATACTTTAAGGGAAACCATTAAAGGTTTTAAGTGGGTGAGGATAAATAGGATTTTAAATAAATAATTTATTTAAAATAGTTGTGCAACTTGCTTTTGTAGGAAAATACAAGTGGGTGGAGGATAAAGGTGATTTAAATAAATTATTTATTTAAAATAATTGTGCAACTTGCTTTTGTAGGAAAATGCAAGTGGGTAGAGGATAAAGGTGATTTTAAATAAATGTTAATTTATTTAAATGTGAGAGAAGATTTAATTAAATAAATATGATTTATTTATTTAATTAATGGTCTGAATTTGGTTAAGTGAATTAAATCAAATAAATTGAATAATTTATTTAATTAATAGGAGAATAGGGTTAAGATGAATTAATTAAATATTAATTTAATTAATTATTAATTGATGGTTAAATAATCAAATAAATACTAAGTATTCATTTAATTAAGTGGACAGATTTATGTGACTACATTTGCCCCTCTTTGAGACGGTGCGGTTTATCGCGTCGTTTCAAAGAAAGAAAAATAGGTGTGAAGAAATGCCCCATAAAATGTAAATTTAATGGGTGGTATGCCCCCTCGAGGGATGGGCCGAATTTTTTTTGAAAAATCGGGCGATCTCTCGAAAAAGAATGAAAAGCGGAGGGGAGGTAGAATAGAAGAAATTAGAACTAATGATGAAAGAATGGGAGAAAATGGAGTGAATATGAAGAAACAACAAGCCAGTGAGTACCCTGAGGTCATGCAAGAGATACATAGCAGATGTAGTGTGGGGTTTGGATTGATGCTATACAATTGATCAAAATTGTTTGAACAATCTGGTGCAATCGGTTTAATTGCCCCGGTCAAGTCAAAGCGTGACAGTTGATGTCAGTTGGTCGCTTGGACATGATAAAGTCTGAGTAAGTGAATCAAAGTGACCTGATGGTGACTTAGACAATTGATGTAATTGCCCGATGAAGTCAAGGTATATGAAGCAAAATACTCGTTGAGACTTAGACAATTGATGTAATTGTCCATTGGATTGTGTTTGATTGGTTGATCAATTGATATGTATGTGCGTGTGATGGATGGTTGTGGGGAATCATGGCAGCCCCGTTGAGACTAGGTCATTATGATAAATGCCTGATGTAGTCTAGGATTACCATAATCGATTACCTGTTGAGACCCGAAGATACTTGATCATAGTATCTGTTGATAGTCTAGGTGTGTGTGAGTCGAGGTACCTGTGCAGAGAGAGTAACTTGTTTGGCTTATTGGATGACTTAGCATAGGAAACACAATCCCTCCTATTTAGAGATGGATGGTGATGAACATGGCTTGATTAAGTTGATTGGGACACGATGTAGGGTATGTGATGGTGATGATCAAGATAAGGAGGGTGAGGGGGGATTTGATGTTAGATAGAAGAAATGGAGGACCTATTACATTCCTATGGAAGAAGAGGAAAATAGAGTATCCATTGTCATTACTATGTATGAATGATATGCAACTATTTATGAATGTATGGATGGATGGAATGCAACGAAATGCAATATATACAGATGAGATGGAATGACGATCCATGGTGCTTTATTTTTCATCATTGAGCTTTAAAATGTTGTAAGAAAATACAAGCAACTTGACATAAAGATTCAAGATGACCAGAGTATTTCTTACATGGATTTTGATATAGCAAGTTAATACAAGCAACTTGATATAATGGATCAAGTTGACCTGAGTATTGCTTGCGGAACAGACAAGGATTATCTCCTTTCGTGCATGACTTGGATCGTCCTCCTTGATCTTAGGTTGATCAGATCCTGAGACAAGTGCATACCGTACTAAGAAATAAAACCTTTATCCAATTTGGAGGAAGAGGAACCAAAGAATGAGCATTGTACCTGCAAACAAACAGTATATACATAAAGAATAAAGAATAAGGATCCTTGGTAATGGTTCATGCTCATATGGTCGAGGTATACGCTGTAGTCAGCAAGCCGTAGTGATCTATGACTATATTTTGCATAAGATCACGTAGCTTGGTGAACTTCCCACGTAGACACCATTAGTACATGTCCTAGAACTTCATCGGAAATAATGCACAAACGATACAAAACAATGTTGAAAAGATCCCGATACAGATAAACAAATGAATTACTCACAAATCAACCAAGTATTTGACAGCCTAACAGAATTTTCTTGTCAAAGAAAACATCATCTTGTCTTTGTTTTGGTAAGGAAGGATGCATCCTTGTTTTAAAGACAGTTTTGGATTGTTGATGTGGATTGTGTGGTTGTTTGGTAAATGGTCATTGTGTGAGTAGTTTGTCGCAATGTTTGTTTTGGTATCTGCATGGATGAGTATGTACAAGGTGTTGCCATGTTTTTGTGTGATTTTTCAATGGTTTTGTCGATGTTTTTGGATTTTGAATTGTTTTGAATGTTTTTGGTATTTTTGCGAGATATTTTTGAATGTTTTTGGATTTTTGATGATTGTTTGAATGAAGAACTTAATGAATCATAAGACAATGTAGAATCCACTTCCATCAATAGGTTAAAGGCATTGCCCCCAGTTTTAGACATGACTATGAAAAAGCGGGATGCAAGATGTATGGAGTACTATCATAATTGCAGAGGAATAACAAGCCATGGTTGATGGATGGATGGATGTATGTATGAAGTAGATGTGATCGCCACAAGTCTGAAAGATAATGGAGCCATAGCCTTTACGAGTGGCGCCTGTTTGCCAGGTTTTCACCATCGTTCTTACCCAAGGTGCCACCGGAGTGTTTGTTCACCGTTTGGATGCATGATTTTTCTTTACTTTTTTGAATGTTTTTATATTTTCTTCAGGACATTTTTCTGAATGTTTTTTGGTATTTTCTGATAGGCAGGGGAGCCTGATGCTCTGTACAGCTTATGTGTAAAACCGTTTGAGGTGCATGCTGTTGATTGGATCTGCGAGCGGTTCTCCGTCTGATGTAGCCAACTGATATGCCCCGGACCCAAATACAGCAGTGACAACATATGGGCCTAGCCAATTTGATTCAAACTTGCCTTGATGTTCTCTGTTTGGTTGGTTGCGAGGATTCTCTCGAAGAACAAGATCACCTACCTCAAATGTACGAGGTCTAACTCGGTGATTGTAGCTTCTACTCATGCGCTGCTGATAGGCTTTGAGATGGTTGTATGCAGCTTGTCGCTTCTCATCAAGTAGCTCCAAGTCCTGAAGGCGTGAGACTCTGTATGCGTCATCATCAATGAAATTGTGCAAGGAAACCCTTAATGATGGTATCTCGACCTCAATAGGCAAGATAGCTTCTGCACCATAGACCAATGAATAAGGAGTTGCACCTGTAGGGGTTCGAATGCTAGTTCGATATGCCCATAGCGCTGGATTCAATTGAACATGCCAATCACGACCGGCATCATTGACTGTCTTCTTTAGGATCCTCAATATGTTTTTATTGGATGCTTCGGCCTGACCATTGCCTTGTGGGTAATAGGGAGTGGAAAAGCGGTGTTGGATATGAAATTTCTCACAAAGCTCACGAACATCCTGATTTTTGAAAGGAAGACCGTTATCTGTGACAATGGACATGGGCACACCATACCGGCAGATGATGTAATTGAGGATGAATGAGGCGATCTGCTTGCCGGTGACTTGGGTAAGTGGAACAGCTTCGATCCACTTGGTGAAATATTCGGTGGCGGTAATAATGAATTTATGGCCATTGGATGAAGATGGATGGATTTTACCCACAAGATCAAGACCCCATTGACAAAAAGGCCATGGTGTTGTGATTGGTTGCAGTTCTTGAGCTGGTGCATGTATTAGGTCGCCATGAACTTGACATTTTTTGCACTTCCTAACAAAGTAGTAGGAATCCTTTTCCATAGAGGGCCAATAGTATCCAGCTCGCATGATCTTCTTGGCTAGTGATGGACCACTTGAGTGAGTCCCGCAAATTCCTTCATGTACCTCTTCCAAAGCCTTTGTTATCTCATCTTGTTCCAGACATCGAAGGAGAGTACCATCAAGACTACGTCGGTATAGGGTTTCAGCAATAATGGTATATCGAGCAGTTTGGCGAATGAAGGTTTTTCGTTGGTTATTTGATTGGTCGGGAGGAAGGGTGTGATCACGGAGATAGGTGTAGAACTCACCGTACCATGGGGATTCAGAACCAACAAGGCGACATATCATTTCGGATTCGGGGATATCATAAGCGGGGATCCAAAGCTGTTCGACCAAGAACTCGTAGCGTGTTGAATTCTGTGGAAGATCTAGGAGAGATGCGATAGTAGCCATAGCGTCAGCAGCTCGATTCTGATCTCTTGGTATCTGCTCAAAAGTGATAGTAGTAAATGATGTTTTTAGATTGTCCACCATTTGCTTGTATGGCATGAGTTTATCATCTTTGGTCTGATACTCATCTGTTGCTTGTCGAATGACTAGTTGGGAATCGCCATATACTTGTAGTTCTTTTAATTTCCATTGTACGGCTAACCTGAGTCCTGTGATCAAGGCCTCATACTCTGCTATGTTGTTTGTGCATGGAAATGTGAGCCTGTAAGACTTCGGGATGCTATCACCTTGAGGTGTGATAAACAGAATGCCTGCCCCCGAGCTGTGCCTAGTGTATGAACCATCAAAATATAGCTTCCATGGTTGTACTTCTGTGAGCATGAATATCTCTTCATCTGGAAAATTGGAAATGAGGGGATGATCGCCTATGAGTGGTGCATCGGCCAATTGATCTGCAATGACCTGACCTTTGATAGCTTTACGGTCCACATACTCGATGTCGAATTCACTTAGAATCATTACCCATTTGGCCAAACGACCTGTCAATGCTGCTTTGCTGAGTAAGTACTTGAGTGGATCAATCTTTGCGATGAGTTGTACCTTGTGTGTCAACAGATAGTGCCGCAATTTAGTGGCTGCCAGGATTACTGCTAGGCAAGCTCGCTCAATAGGTGTGTAATTGAGTTCATAGCCAACCAGTGTACGAGAGATGTAGTATATAGCACACTC
Organism: Cryptomeria japonica; assembly: GCF_030272615.1. Classification (NCBI taxonomy): domain Eukaryota; kingdom Viridiplantae; phylum Streptophyta; class Pinopsida; order Cupressales; family Cupressaceae; genus Cryptomeria; species Cryptomeria japonica. The sequence goes on from NC_081415.1 coordinate 154,445,975, forward strand.
TTTGCCTTCTGCATTATGTTGTGCCAATAATACACCTAATGCTGTACTTGTTGCTGAAATATAAAGTAACAACGGTCTACTTGGATCTGGTGGCATCAACAATGGTGGATTCATGAGATAGTCTTTAAGCGCCTGAAATGCTTGCTGGCATCGGGCATCCCACTGGAAGCGTATGTTCTTGTGTAGCAGGTGTGTGAAGGGGTGACACTTATCAGCCAATTGTGCAATGAATCTGCGGATGGATTGAAGCCGCCCTTGTAGTGTCCTTAGCTGACTGATATTCTTTGGAGGTGGCATGTCCATGATTGCCTTAACCTTTGCTGGATCGACCTCAATACCTTTGCTTGAGACAATGTATCCTAGAAGCTTCCCGGAGGTCACTCCGAAGACACATTTCTTTGGGTTGAGTCGAACATGATATTGTTCCAGTCTATCAAATATTTGATCTAAGATGTGAAGATGTCCTTCTCTAGTAAGTGATTTTGCTAGTAAGTCATCCACATAATCTTCCATTATAGTATGCATCATGTCATGGAAGATGGTGGTCATTGCTCTTTGATAGGTCGCTCCTGCATTCTTTAGACCAAAAGGCATTACATTCCAGCAGTATGTGCCCCATGGACATGTGAAGGCTGTCTTATGTTGGTCCTCTGGTGCGATCTTTATCTGATTGTATCCTGAAAAGCCATCCATGAGTGAAAGCATGGCATGTCCTGCTGTCAGGTCCACTATGATGTCGATATTTGGTAGGGGGAAGTCATCCTTAGGACAAGCTTTATTTAGATCTCGGAAGTCGGTACAAATGCGGATGCCCCCTTTTGGTTTGCCAACTGGCACGATGTTGGAGATCCATTCTGCATAATCAATTGGCCTAATGAAACCAACATCTAGGAGTTTCTTGAGCTCTGTTTTGACTAGCACTGCAATCTGGGGATGCATCTTACGAAGCTTCTGCTTGACAGGTTTGGCTCCTTTTGCTACTGTGAGATGATGCATAACTAAATCCGGATCAAGCCCAGGCATGTCTGCATATGACCATGCAAAGTTGATCTGACGCTGCTGGAAGAACTCTATGAATTGAGGCTGTTCCTCTGGAGTGAGAAGAGATGCCAGATGTATGATATGAGGGTTTTCAGGAGTCCCCACATTGTATTCTTTGGTTTCCTCGATAAGAATCGTTGATCGTTCCTGTTGTGTACTAGCAGGGAGAATGTCAAACCCTTCATCCTCAGGCGCCTCAGAGAGGTTTTCACCGTTGGATACGCTCTTTCTTTTTACTTTTGTGGGATCAAACAGTGCCACAGTGTGGTTTTCACTGGAAGATCCATGTTTTATTGTTATATTTTTGCAGCTGAAGGGTTTGGCATCTGCCCCGAAGTATGCTGCGCTATTAAGTTGAATGGCGAATCCAGCTTTGTGATCCCCGCTTGGTAGATTATCCCTTAATTCCAAAAAGTCAATGATAGCCTCATCGTTCTGGAAGAGGTCAAGACATGGGGGATTTGATTGGTTCCATTCGATGAGTTCAGGGTGGATAATGGGCATTACTTCATCGATTAGATTAAGTGCGGGAGATGTATCAGTGAGGGTTAAGACAGTGTGGTGAAGGTCGTTGATGGTACTCTCCCTGTCAGAATCCGGCGTAGGATGAGACGTAGGGTCTGTGGAAGATGTTTCCAGCTCAGGTACCCAAGTGGTCTTTATCTGTGCTTCTCCGTAAACAGGAATGTCTTTGCGTGGCGGAGGTGGTGGCGTGTCTTCCTCATCTGAAGTGTTAAGCTGTACAGAATCAAATTCCCACTCATGTGAGTCAGTCTCTGAATCACTTTCGAGCATCCGATTGCTATACCATACTGGGATGTCGCTGGAGTTGAATACTGCAGGCGTGATTGGTTTATGTACCTTTGAGGTGATTGGTGCTGCAGGAACCATGATGGGGATTAAAGGATTTGTTATTGGAAGTATTGGTAATGGTGACTCAGTGGTTTCTGCTGGAACTACTGGTGCCATAGATGTTGCTGCGGGTTCTGATACAGTTGCTGCTGCTATTGGTGTTATTGATGGGATTACTGGTTCGTTTGGTGGGATGATTGGTATTGTAGATGGTTGTGGTGGGTTTGTGAGCCTTGATGGGGCAGTGGGGATAGTGTTTGATGGTGCTTTGATTATGAAAGGTGTCCTCTTTGCAGTAGGTGGGCAAAATGGTGTGCTGGGTTTTCCTTTGAATCTGAGTTTAGGAAGGACTTCTTTTTCAAAGCCTAGGCCTGTATTACCTTTGGGCTTGAACTCTGGCAGCAGCGGTTCATGTCGTCCTTGTTTGCAGTATCCCAAAGCACTCTGACCATCATATCCCATTCTTTGCATAATGAGGAGGCCTTTGCCATACTGTTCTGTAGGAAGTGTAACTCGCGGTTTGTCAGTGGTGATGGGATCTTTATAGATCCATTCCGCTAGGTCCTTATCTTGTGTCTCTTCCTCTTGACTCTTTCCAAGGATGAAAGGCGTTAAGGCACATGCAGGCATGTTTAGTGGTTGCTGGAGTAACTGCTGTGGTTTACCATGTGTTCTAGGAGAAGTAGGCATTTGTCCCACACAAAAGAGCTGACTCAAGTTGTATTCTCCAGGACCTTCCTCTGCGACTTTCATTTTAAGCTTTTCTTGCTTGGGCATAGGGGTGTTTGAACTAGCAAGAGAGGCGGGATTTACATATGATGTGGAGGAAATGGCTTCCCTATTATTAGGAACAGTAATTTCTGGTTGATGGCTGATATTATGGCAAAATGCAAAGGGATTTGCATTGCCCAGGATTGTGATCTCTGCACCATTATGTGGGAACTTGATACATTGATGGTAGGTAGATGGAACAGCTTGCATGGCATGTATCCAAGGTCTCCCTAATAATAGATTATATGGCAGAGGAAGGTCCAGAACCTGACAAATGATATGCTTTACCACAGGGCCCACTCGGATTGGTAGTACCACAGCTCCTTTGGATGAACGCTCTGCATCATCATAGGCCTTGATGGTGATCTTCTTGCGAGGATCCACTGATTCTATTGCATATCCCAATGTTGTGACCAACTGTAGTGTACAGATGTTTAGGCCTGCTCCATTATCTATCAAGACTCGCTTGATCCTGTGTTGGTTGACAAAGCCTTCAATGTGGAGTGAGGCGTTATGAGGTTGTTGGAACGAAGAGTTGTCACTTTCAGAAAAAGTGAGACAAGGTGATGACTTTAGAGTTCCAACCATGGCTTGAAATTGGTCCGTGTTCAGGTTTGCAGGGACTGACGCTTCTTGGAGTGCTTGATCCAAGATTGTTTTATGAGATGGTGATAGGCGTAATAGCTCTAAAATGGAAATGAGCGCAGGCGTTTTATCTAATTGTTCCACAAGATTGTACTGCTTTGGGATGGAGGTGGTGCCTTGTGGAGCTGCCTTGATGGTGACCTTGCCACGACGTGTAACAACATTGCAATTTGAGGTGGGATTTTTGAAGGTTATGGTTGCAATTTGTTCACTGGCATCATACAGGTGATTGACAGTGTAATTATACGCAGCCTGCATATAATCAGTGGTATCAGGACCTCGTCTGGAAGTGGAAGGACCCCTTTGATCTTGTGATGGAAGTGGATTCTTGAACATCTGATGATCATTATTGGTTGTTTTTGGGTCATGTCCTTCAATTTCAATTTCTCCTCGGTCAATAAGATCCTAAATGAGATCTTTCAATCGATGACAATTACTTGTCTTATGTCCTCTTCCTTGATGGAACTCACAATGTTCAGTATCCTTCCACCATGCTGGTTTGACTTGGGGCTCATAATTTGATAACTTAGGTAGAGTGATCAAATTCTGAGAAATAAGTTGTCGCATCACCGTTTCAATGGGTTCCCCTAAGGGAGTGTATGTGCGTTTTTGTTTTTGTGGACGGGGTCTTGGTTCATCATGAGATGTGATGCGACCTTGATTAGGAAGAACATTTGTGTTATTTTGAGGTGGAGGATTTTGTCCTGCAAATCGAACCACAGGTTGTGCATTTTGGATAGTTCGAGCATCCACAACTCCATCGTTGATGATATTCTTATTCTTGTTCCAGAAGTTCGGTTTATCACTATTGAAGCGCGGGCGAGGACCATCTTTGGGTTCACTAAAGATTTTGATGAGTCCTTTTTTGATGAGTGCCCTTTCACATTTTATACCCTTGGTGATCATATCGTTAAAAGAGTCTGTGTCTTTGACATCCAGGTGAAATTCCATTTCTTCGTTTAAGTTGGAAATGAAAATTTCCACTAGTTCTTGTTCAGGTAACTGAAGAGAACGTCTGCTAGACATTTGGCGCCATCGTTGTAGGAATACTGAGAATAATTCCCCTGGTTTTTGTTTGGTGTTGCATAGATCAGCCATGGTGATGTCGCGTTCAATATTATGAGAGTAATGAGATAGGAACTTCTGGATGAGTTCCTCAAATGTTCTAATGCCACCTGGTAATCGGGAAAACCATGATGTGGTGGTTCCTCCCAAGCTTTGGGGAAAAAGGCGCATTAGGTATGTGTCCTCATAAGCCACTTCAAGACAAGCGGAATGAAATTCTCGGACATGATCACGGGGATCCCCCTTTCCTCTATATTTTTCAAATTTGGGTGTTTCGAACCCGCGTGGAAAGGGTGGCATATAAAGATTCCTATCAAAAGGATAGGGACAGATGTCGTTAAGTGAGAATTGATTGGTCTTAACACCACTATGAAGTTGTTGGGCGAGATTCTCGACTTGTTGCCGCAACATCTCTATTTCATTTGGAGGAGGAGGTGGTGGGTTACCTCGAGGGATGTTATATCTGATGGGATCTCTATTCCTTTCCTCCTCATGGCGACTTTGTCTTTCTGATGCTTGTCTTAATTGGGCAAGATCAAAGTCTGAGGGGAGTTTGGCTCCTTCTTGAGCAAGTCTTAAGAAGTGAGCATCCGCATTGCTCCTGAGAATTTCATCAAATAATCTGTTAAAGTGAGGGTTATGCTGAACCCTTTCGATTGTTGAAGGAGTGGGACTACTTGGGTTTTCATCATTTACATTTCCTCCAAGTGCTTCTTGAAATTCATTGAGGTTGTCCTCTTCTTCCTCAATTTCTATTTCTCGTTGCCTTGATCGCGATCGGGTTTGAGTCATTTTGTTCGCAAGTTTGTTTTTGAAGTTGATTGAAGATGATGATGAGTGGTGATGAAATGAAAGATTGATTGGTTGGTGATTTATGTTGTATGGGGATCTCTAGCACTTTAAGGTAGATGTAACCGAAATTCCTCCTTTGAATTGCTTGTTTGTTTTGATAAGATTTGATGTGATAAGGTGCAGAGAAATCTGAGATGTGTTACAGATTTAACTACCTAGCAATGAGAGGATTCACTCATGAACTAGTTTTAACCTGCGTAGATGTGTCTCTTAGGATGAGCTTATCCTAGATGTAGAAACAATCTAAAAAGTGATGTGATGTGTTTGATTTCAAGCAATATCTAAAAGAGAACTTGGGACAAGAACCTCTTAATGTTTTGAGAGTTGGGATGGATTGATGATGAAGTGATGATGTATGAGTGGGATGATGGATGAAAATGTTTTCAACTTTCAATAAAAACTTTGTGTCACAAATGGGACAAACTCTTCTTCTTCCCTTTCAGACGTTGGTGGCACTTCTCGAGCTGTGTTGTAGGTGATACAGACGTTTGGGAAGAAATTGGGATTAATCTTTCCTCCTTGATTTTTGTGATAACTCAGAGCTCTATATTGCATAAAAGCTCTGCGGTTCAATGATTCGGAATCAAACTCGTTTGTTTTACCTTGAAGGTATAGACGCATGCGATGTAGAAAGACTCTATGTGAGACAAAGATTTGTCGATTGATATAGAAGAATTTCCTCCTTTTGATTAAAGCCTTTGAGCTTAGTGGTCTCCTTTTCAAGTTGGTATTCTGATGACACTGCTTCTTTCGCAAGATGTGAAGAATGGTCATAAATTTTGTCTCTTTGTTGTTTGTACTTTGTTCTTGGTATTTTTGTTTGTTTTTGAGAAATGTTGGATGAAACTTTGTTTTTGGGATTGATTTTTTTGATTTTTCCTTGACAAGAAAACAAAGCAAGCACACAAACACAAGAATGTTGCCTCAAAGGCACAAATGAGTATGGGTCTAGATCAACCCAATTCTTGGACTTGTTTTTGACCCTTCCTTTAGATGTATTTTAAGGTGTATTTCCAAAGCCTGAAGTCGGCTCAATTCGCACTAGGTCTGTAAAACGAACACACTTCAAACACTTTTTATCCCTAAGGTCAAATGGCCAGTTGTGATAAATTTAGCCCACATCTTGATATTTCTTCGACTTTGGTACTACATACCTTATGAATCCCGCCATGGCAGGTAAGGATGTGATATACTAAGTCTTGCACGAGCATAACAAATAGATGATCCCTATGATGGGGGAGTCACCACTTTTATCAAGCCACAAGTGACTTTTCAAAAAGCTATGTTTCTACTCAAGGAAATATGTATGGTGAGTATCTTGGGAGCAAAACCATCTATGCTCTTGCACTAAATTATATCTCAAATATCCTCAATCAATAGAACAGGTGGGCTACTACTTAAAGGTGTTTAGTCATGTTCGATGTTTTTGGACATAAGTTCATTCTGCAGTGACTCACTTAAGAGCCTTGTAACTGGTGGTGGGGCCCATTTGTCCTTTCGGCCAGTTACACTGTAGGAACAGCTATACCCAAGGCTACAGCTTTCGCTCTCACCTGATTTCTATAGCGGCTCGAAGGATTTACCGCTCGAGGTCGTTCCCAAGAGTATCGATCCCTTGGCAGGCCTCTCTTAAAAAGATAAAATGTGAGTGTTACTAACACTTTTCTCTTGCACCTAGGACCACGAAAGCCAAGGGAGAGGATAGTGTGTGTTAGAAGTAGGACCACTCGACCAACTCTTTGCACAAGTGTGCCAAGCACGAAAAACACCTGTTCTTTTTAATCTATCATTGCAATGTGATCTAACTATTTGGAGATGTTGCTCCAACAATCATGGTGTTCTTTTTAATTTTCAAAGGCAATTGTTTGAGTAAACTAGAATTTGAAAATCCTGGTCAACTTAATGAAAAACACGTTTGCATGAAGTAAAATTGCTTTGAAAATGAGACAAGTTGATTGTGAATTTTATTTGCACCAAAAATGGAAGTGTGGATTGTGAGTTTTATCTTGATGCAAGAAATAAATTTTGCCTTGTTTATTTTAAGCACCAAAACGAAGTTTGTTTCCTAACTTGCAAAAAAAATAAAGTTGTTTTTGTATAAGTTTGTGGTTCTTTTTACCTTTGAACAATGAAATTCTTTTTAATAGCCCCAAACAAATGTGTGATTCTTTTTCAAAAGCCCAAATTTGAAATGTGAAGTTAATTTTAAACCAAAATAAAAAGTGAATTCATTTTTAAAACCAACTTCAAAAACAAGTTAGTAAAAAAATATAAATCTACTCTTTAATCTAATTTAAATCTGCACAAAAGAGAAAAATAGTTAGTAAAATCCGCCTATTTGGTGGGCTTCTACAAGCCTAAATTTTTTATTTTTTTTGGTTTTTTTTTTTTTTTTTGGTTACAAAGTGATTTGTACAACGTTTTGTTACAATAGCGCTAGTCTGCGTTTGAACAGAGGCACTATTTAACACAAACGTATTAAAAGAAAGGGAAAGACAGAGAAGGGAAAAGCACTGAAACAGGGGGAATAGCGCCAAAATAATGCCAAACGCACCAAAACAGTGTCAAAATCGCAACCTGTGTGACATTTTCAACATTCAAACATGTTATTGGTTAAAAAAAAAATTGATCTTTTTGGTGTTTGGATTCACGTCGGGTTCACCAAATGATGCTCTGCAAAAAGGATTAGAAAATCTGTTTGATGGCAACACACACAAGAGCACAAGAAACAAACATTAGTGTTAGCAACAAAAGATTATCCTAAACAGGCATATCAAGAGAGATATTAAGCATGAAATAGAAAGCATATAAACATAGAATGAAATAGCTAATCAAGATGCTCATAGTTGCTCCTCCCTTGTTTCTCTCCTCTCCAAGTCCCAAATGAGTGTAGCTCTCAGCTTTTAGCACTAGCCATGGATGCCATATGGAGATTCAAGATGGTTGAATATGATAAGCAAATACTATGCAAGAGTAGATAGTGATGCTATGAAAAAGCTCTATGCTAATGCCAGTATAACAACAATACTCTAAAATGCTTCTCCTTTTGCTTGAGGAGAAGGGTTCTATTTATAGAAGAAATAGGGAAATGAAGGGTTAAGATTGAGCAATCTTAACAAGGGTTAGGATTGAAAGTTGGGGATCCATGTGCACAATTGGCACCAATAAAATGGTGACAAGTTTCAACATAGGATTGGGTTGAGAGAAGAGGTTGGAGGCATTAAAGGCCTGAGAAGACCTCATGGTTATCTAGAAGGTAAGGGTCAAGTCTAAATTAAGATTACCCATTGGATTAAGAGTTAATCCAAGGATAAACCTTTGTGCAAATGATTAAGAGATAATCATGGTCAAAGCATTAAAGGCTTGATAAGACCCTTGGGTTGGGTAGAGGTTGAGTCAAAACAAATGTTTTAACCATGTGGGAGGGTTTGAGGTAACCATTAATGGTTATTGGAGACTTTGGGGATTAAGTGGTTGAAGGTTGAAAGCCTTCAATGGTTATCAAAGACTTTGAGCCATTTAGTGGTTGAAGGTTGGAAGCTTTCAAAGGTTATCCAAGACCTTTAGGCTTTGAGAAGTGACTTCATTTTGCTTAGGAATGTGACAATAATTAGGGGATGGATTAAGCTAATTAGGAAGGGGTTAGAAGAATCTAGAAGGGGATTAGATTTTGCAAGTGGATTTGGTGGGTGAGGGAAAATAGGATTTTATTAAAATAAAAATTCATTTATTTCAATAAATGTGTGCAAGTTGTATTTGGATAAATATTCAAATAAATATTAATTTATTTAAATGAGAAAAAGGAAGATAAAGCATTAAAATGCTTGAAGACTTTGAGGGGAACCATTAAAGGCTTGAAGACTTTAAGGAAAACCATTAAAGTCTTAAGAAGACTATAGAAGGAAGCCATCAAGTTTGAAGACTTTAAAGCCATCAAGTTTGAATACTTTAAGGGAAACCATTAAAGGTTTTAAGTGGGTGAGGATAAATAGGATTTTAAATAAATAATTTATTTAAAATAGTTGTGCAACTTGCTTTTGTAGGAAAATACAAGTGGGTGGAGGATAAAGGTGATTTAAATAAATTATTTATTTAAAATAATTGTGCAACTTGCTTTTGTAGGAAAATGCAAGTGGGTAGAGGATAAAGGTGATTTTAAATAAATGTTAATTTATTTAAATGTGAGAGAAGATTTAATTAAATAAATATGATTTATTTATTTAATTAATGGTCTGAATTTGGTTAAGTGAATTAAATCAAATAAATTGAATAATTTATTTAATTAATAGGAGAATAGGGTTAAGATGAATTAATTAAATATTAATTTAATTAATTATTAATTGATGGTTAAATAATCAAATAAATACTAAGTATTCATTTAATTAAGTGGACAGATTTATGTGACTACATTTGCCCCTCTTTGAGACGGTGCGGTTTATCGCGTCGTTTCAAAGAAAGAAAAATAGGTGTGAAGAAATGCCCCATAAAATGTAAATTTAATGGGTGGTATGCCCCCTCGAGGGATGGGCCGAATTTTTTTTGAAAAATCGGGCGATCTCTCGAAAAAGAATGAAAAGCGGAGGGGAGGTAGAATAGAAGAAATTAGAACTAATGATGAAAGAATGGGAGAAAATGGAGTGAATATGAAGAAACAACAAGCCAGTGAGTACCCTGAGGTCATGCAAGAGATACATAGCAGATGTAGTGTGGGGTTTGGATTGATGCTATACAATTGATCAAAATTGTTTGAACAATCTGGTGCAATCGGTTTAATTGCCCCGGTCAAGTCAAAGCGTGACAGTTGATGTCAGTTGGTCGCTTGGACATGATAAAGTCTGAGTAAGTGAATCAAAGTGACCTGATGGTGACTTAGACAATTGATGTAATTGCCCGATGAAGTCAAGGTATATGAAGCAAAATACTCGTTGAGACTTAGACAATTGATGTAATTGTCCATTGGATTGTGTTTGATTGGTTGATCAATTGATATGTATGTGCGTGTGATGGATGGTTGTGGGGAATCATGGCAGCCCCGTTGAGACTAGGTCATTATGATAAATGCCTGATGTAGTCTAGGATTACCATAATCGATTACCTGTTGAGACCCGAAGATACTTGATCATAGTATCTGTTGATAGTCTAGGTGTGTGTGAGTCGAGGTACCTGTGCAGAGAGAGTAACTTGTTTGGCTTATTGGATGACTTAGCATAGGAAACACAATCCCTCCTATTTAGAGATGGATGGTGATGAACATGGCTTGATTAAGTTGATTGGGACACGATGTAGGGTATGTGATGGTGATGATCAAGATAAGGAGGGTGAGGGGGGATTTGATGTTAGATAGAAGAAATGGAGGACCTATTACATTCCTATGGAAGAAGAGGAAAATAGAGTATCCATTGTCATTACTATGTATGAATGATATGCAACTATTTATGAATGTATGGATGGATGGAATGCAACGAAATGCAATATATACAGATGAGATGGAATGACGATCCATGGTGCTTTATTTTTCATCATTGAGCTTTAAAATGTTGTAAGAAAATACAAGCAACTTGACATAAAGATTCAAGATGACCAGAGTATTTCTTACATGGATTTTGATATAGCAAGTTAATACAAGCAACTTGATATAATGGATCAAGTTGACCTGAGTATTGCTTGCGGAACAGACAAGGATTATCTCCTTTCGTGCATGACTTGGATCGTCCTCCTTGATCTTAGGTTGATCAGATCCTGAGACAAGTGCATACCGTACTAAGAAATAAAACCTTTATCCAATTTGGAGGAAGAGGAACCAAAGAATGAGCATTGTACCTGCAAACAAACAGTATATACATAAAGAATAAAGAATAAGGATCCTTGGTAATGGTTCATGCTCATATGGTCGAGGTATACGCTGTAGTCAGCAAGCCGTAGTGATCTATGACTATATTTTGCATAAGATCACGTAGCTTGGTGAACTTCCCACGTAGACACCATTAGTACATGTCCTAGAACTTCATCGGAAATAATGCACAAACGATACAAAACAATGTTGAAAAGATCCCGATACAGATAAACAAATGAATTACTCACAAATCAACCAAGTATTTGACAGCCTAACAGAATTTTCTTGTCAAAGAAAACATCATCTTGTCTTTGTTTTGGTAAGGAAGGATGCATCCTTGTTTTAAAGACAGTTTTGGATTGTTGATGTGGATTGTGTGGTTGTTTGGTAAATGGTCATTGTGTGAGTAGTTTGTCGCAATGTTTGTTTTGGTATCTGCATGGATGAGTATGTACAAGGTGTTGCCATGTTTTTGTGTGATTTTTCAATGGTTTTGTCGATGTTTTTGGATTTTGAATTGTTTTGAATGTTTTTGGTATTTTTGCGAGATATTTTTGAATGTTTTTGGATTTTTGATGATTGTTTGAATGAAGAACTTAATGAATCATAAGACAATGTAGAATCCACTTCCATCAATAGGTTAAAGGCATTGCCCCCAGTTTTAGACATGACTATGAAAAAGCGGGATGCAAGATGTATGGAGTACTATCATAATTGCAGAGGAATAACAAGCCATGGTTGATGGATGGATGGATGTATGTATGAAGTAGATGTGATCGCCACAAGTCTGAAAGATAATGGAGCCATAGCCTTTACGAGTGGCGCCTGTTTGCCAGGTTTTCACCATCGTTCTTACCCAAGGTGCCACCGGAGTGTTTGTTCACCGTTTGGATGCATGATTTTTCTTTACTTTTTTGAATGTTTTTATATTTTCTTCAGGACATTTTTCTGAATGTTTTTTGGTATTTTCTGATAGGCAGGGGAGCCTGATGCTCTGTACAGCTTATGTGTAAAACCGTTTGAGGTGCATGCTGTTGATTGGATCTGCGAGCGGTTCTCCGTCTGATGTAGCCAACTGATATGCCCCGGACCCAAATACAGCAGTGACAACATATGGGCCTAGCCAATTTGATTCAAACTTGCCTTGATGTTCTCTGTTTGGTTGGTTGCGAGGATTCTCTCGAAGAACAAGATCACCTACCTCAAATGTACGAGGTCTAACTCGGTGATTGTAGCTTCTACTCATGCGCTGCTGATAGGCTTTGAGATGGTTGTATGCAGCTTGTCGCTTCTCATCAAGTAGCTCCAAGTCCTGAAGGCGTGAGACTCTGTATGCGTCATCATCAATGAAATTGTGCAAGGAAACCCTTAATGATGGTATCTCGACCTCAATAGGCAAGATAGCTTCTGCACCATAGACCAATGAATAAGGAGTTGCACCTGTAGGGGTTCGAATGCTAGTTCGATATGCCCATAGCGCTGGATTCAATTGAACATGCCAATCACGACCGGCATCATTGACTGTCTTCTTTAGGATCCTCAATATGTTTTTATTGGATGCTTCGGCCTGACCATTGCCTTGTGGGTAATAGGGAGTGGAAAAGCGGTGTTGGATATGAAATTTCTCACAAAGCTCACGAACATCCTGATTTTTGAAAGGAAGACCGTTATCTGTGACAATGGACATGGGCACACCATACCGGCAGATGATGTAATTGAGGATGAATGAGGCGATCTGCTTGCCGGTGACTTGGGTAAGTGGAACAGCTTCGATCCACTTGGTGAAATATTCGGTGGCGGTAATAATGAATTTATGGCCATTGGATGAAGATGGATGGATTTTACCCACAAGATCAAGACCCCATTGACAAAAAGGCCATGGTGTTGTGATTGGTTGCAGTTCTTGAGCTGGTGCATGTATTAGGTCGCCATGAACTTGACATTTTTTGCACTTCCTAACAAAGTAGTAGGAATCCTTTTCCATAGAGGGCCAATAGTATCCAGCTCGCATGATCTTCTTGGCTAGTGATGGACCACTTGAGTGAGTCCCGCAAATTCCTTCATGTACCTCTTCCAAAGCCTTTGTTATCTCATCTTGTTCCAGACATCGAAGGAGAGTACCATCAAGACTACGTCGGTATAGGGTTTCAGCAATAATGGTATATCGAGCAGTTTGGCGAATGAAGGTTTTTCGTTGGTTATTTGATTGGTCGGGAGGAAGGGTGTGATCACGGAGATAGGTGTAGAACTCACCGTACCATGGGGATTCAGAACCAACAAGGCGACATATCATTTCGGATTCGGGGATATCATAAGCGGGGATCCAAAGCTGTTCGACCAAGAACTCGTAGCGTGTTGAATTCTGTGGAAGATCTAGGAGAGATGCGATAGTAGCCATAGCGTCAGCAGCTCGATTCTGATCTCTTGGTATCTGCTCAAAAGTGATAGTAGTAAATGATGTTTTTAGATTGTCCACCATTTGCTTGTATGGCATGAGTTTATCATCTTTGGTCTGATACTCATCTGTTGCTTGTCGAATGACTAGTTGGGAATCGCCATATACTTGTAGTTCTTTTAATTTCCATTGTACGGCTAACCTGAGTCCTGTGATCAAGGCCTCATACTCTGCTATGTTGTTTGTGCATGGAAATGTGAGCCTGTAAGACTTCGGGATGCTATCACCTTGAGGTGTGATAAACAGAATGCCTGCCCCCGAGCTGTGCCTAGTGTATGAACCATCAAAATATAGCTTCCATGGTTGTACTTCTGTGAGCATGAATATCTCTTCATCTGGAAAATTGGAAATGAGGGGATGATCGCCTATGAGTGGTGCATCGGCCAATTGATCTGCAATGACCTGACCTTTGATAGCTTTACGGTCCACATACTCGATGTCGAATTCACTTAGAATCATTACCCATTTGGCCAAACGACCTGTCAATGCTGCTTTGCTGAGTAAGTACTTGAGTGGATCAATCTTTGCGATGAGTTGTACCTTGTGTGTCAACAGATAGTGCCGCAATTTAGTGGCTGCTAGGATTACTGCTAGGCAAGCTCGCTCAATAGGTGTGTAATTGAGTTCATAGCCAACCAGTGTACGAGAGATGTAGTATATAGCACACTCTTTGCCTTCTGCATTATGTTGTGCCAATAATACACCTAATGCTGTACTTGTTGCTGAAATATAAAGTAACAACGGTCTACTTGGATCTGGTGGCATCAACAATGGTGGATTCATGAGATAGTCTTTAAGCGCCTGAAATGCTTGCTGGCATCGGGCATCCCACTGGAAGCGTATGTTCTTGTGTAGCAGGTGTGTGAAGGGGTGACACTTATCAGCCAATTGTGCAATGAATCTGCGGATGGATTGAAGCCGCCCTTGTAGTGTCCTTAGCTGACTGATATTCTTTGGAGGTGGCATGTCCATGATTGCCTTAACCTTTGCTGGATTGACCTCAATACCTTTGCTTGAGACAATGTATCCTAGAAGCTTCCCGGAGGTCACTCCGAAGACACATTTCTTTGGGTTGAGTCGAACATGATATTGTTCCAGTCTATCAAATATTTGATCTAAGATGTGAAGATGTCCTTCTCTAGTAAGTGATTTTGCTAGTAAGTCATCCACATAATCTTCCATTATAGTATGCATCATGTCATGGAAGATGGTGGTCATTGCTCTTTGATAGGTCGCTCCTGCATTCTTTAGACCAAAAGGCATTACATTCCAGCAGTATGTGCCCCATGGACATGTGAAGGCTGTCTTATGTTGGTCCTCTGGTGCGATCTTTATCTGATTGTATCCTGAAAAGCCATCCATGAGTGAAAGCATGGCATGTCCTGCTGTCAGGTCCACTATGATGTCGATATTTGGTAGGGGGAAGTCATCCTTAGGACAAGCTTTATTTAGATCTCGGAAGTCGGTACAAATGCGGATGCCCCCTTTTGGTTTGCCAACTGGCACGATGTTGGAGATCCATTCTGCATAATCAATTGGCCTAATGAAACCAACATCTAGGAGTTTCTTGAGCTCTGTTTTGACTAGCACTGCAATCTGGGGATGCATCTTACGAAGCTTCTGCTTGACAGGTTTGGCTCCTTTTGCTACTGTGAGATGATGCATAACTAAATCCGGATCAAGCCCAGGCATGTCTGCATATGACCATGCAAAGTTGATCTGACGCTGCTGGAAGAACTCTATGAATTGAGGCTGTTCCTCTGGAGTGAGAAGAGATGCCAGATGTATGATATGAGGGTTTTCAGGAGTCCCCACATTGTATTCTTTGGTTTCCTCGATAAGAATCGTTGATCGTTCCTGTTGTGTACTAGCAGGGAGAATGTCAAACCCTTCATCCTCAGGCGCCTCAGAGAGGTTTTCACCGTTGGATACGCTCTTTCTTTTTACTTTTGTGGGATCAAACAGTGCCACAGTGTGGTTTTCACTGGAAGATCCATGTTTTATTGTTATATTTTTGCAGCTGAAGGGTTTGGCATCTGCCCCGAAGTATGCTGCGCTATTAAGTTGAATGGCGAATCCAGCTTTGTGATCCCCGCTTGGTAGATTATCCCTTAATTCCAAAAAGTCAATGATAGCCTCATCGTTCTGGAAGAGGTCAAGACATGGGGGATTTGATTGGTTCCATTCGATGAGTTCAGGGTGGATAATGGGCATTACTTCATCGATTAGATTAAGTGCGGGAGATGTATCAGTGAGGGTTAAGACAGTGTGGTGAAGGTCGTTGATGGTACTCTCCCTGTCAGAATCCGGCGTAGGATGAGACGTAGGGTCTGTGGAAGATGTTTCCAGCTCAGGTACCCAAGTGGTCTTTATCTGTGCTTCTCCGTAAACAGGAATGTCTTTGCGTGGCGGAGGTGGTGGCGTGTCTTCCTCATCTGAAGTGTTAAGCTGTACAGAATCAAATTCCCACTCATGTGAGTCAGTCTCTGAATCACTTTCGAGCATCCGATTGCTATACCATACTGGGATGTCGCTGGAGTTGAATACTGCAGGCGTGATTGGTTTATGTACCTTTGAGGTGATTGGTGCTGCAGGAACCATGATGGGGATTAAAGGATTTGTTATTGGAAGTATTGGTAATGGTGACTCAGTGGTTTCTGCTGGAACTACTGGTGCCATAGATGTTGCTGCGGGTTCTGATACAGTTGCTGCTGCTATTGGTGTTATTGATGGGATTACTGGTTCGTTTGGTGGGATGATTGGTATTGTAGATGGTTGTGGTGGGTTTGTGAGCCTTGATGGGGCAGTGGGGATAGTGTTTGATGGTGCTTTGATTATGAAAGGTGTCCTCTTTGCAGTAGGTGGGCAAAATGGTGTGCTGGGTTTTCCTTTGAATCTGAGTTTAGGAAGGACTTCTTTTTCAAAGCCTAGGCCTGTATTACCTTTGGGCTTGAACTCTGGCAGCAGCGGTTCATGTCGTCCTTGTTTGCAGTATCCCAAAGCACTCTGACCATCATATCCCATTCTTTGCATAATGAGGAGGCCTTTGCCATACTGTTCTGTAGGAAGTGTAACTCGCGGTTTGTCAGTGGTGATGGGATCTTTATAGATCCATTCCGCTAGGTCCTTATCTTGTGTCTCTTCCTCTTGACTCTTTCCAAGGATGAAAGGCGTTAAGGCACATGCAGGCATGTTTAGTGGTTGCTGGAGTAACTGCTGTGGTTTACCATGTGTTCTAGGAGAAGTAGGCATTTGTCCCACACAAAAGAGCTGACTCAAGTTGTATTCTCCAGGACCTTCCTCTGCGACTTTCATTTTAAGCTTTTCTTGCTTGGGCATAGGGGTGTTTGAACTAGCAAGAGAGGCGGGATTTACATATGATGTGGAGGAAATGGCTTCCCTATTATTAGGAACAGTAATTTCTGGTTGATGGCTGATATTATGGCAAAATGCAAAGGGATTTGCATTGCCCAGGATTGTGATCTCTGCACCATTATGTGGGAACTTGATACATTGATGGTAGGTAGATGGAACAGCTTGCATGGCATGTATCCAAGGTCTCCCTAATAATAGATTATATGGCAGAGGAAGGTCCAGAACCTGACAAATGATATGCTTTACCACAGGGCCCACTCGGATTGGTAGTACCACAGCTCCTTTGGATGAACGCTCTGCATCATCATAGGCCTTGATGGTGATCTTCTTGCGAGGATCCACTGATTCTATTGCATATCCCAATGTTGTGACCAACTGTAGTGTACAGATGTTTAGGCCTGCTCCATTATCTATCAAGACTCGCTTGATCCTGTGTTGGTTGACAAAGCCTTCAATGTGGAGTGAGGCGTTATGAGGTTGTTGGAACGAAGAGTTGTCACTTTCAGAAAAAGTGAGACAAGGTGATGACTTTAGAGTTCCAACCATGGCTTGAAATTGGTCCGTGTTCAGGTTTGCAGGGACTGACGCTTCTTGGAGTGCTTGATCCAAGATTGTTTTATGAGATGGTGATAGGCGTAATAGCTCTAAAATGGAAATGAGCGCAGGCGTTTTATCTAATTGTTCCACAAGATTGTACTGCTTTGGGATGGAGGTGGTGCCTTGTGGAGCTGCCTTGATGGTGACCTTGCCACGACGTGTAACAACATTGCAATTTGAGGTGGGATTTTTGAAGGTTATGGTTGCAATTTGTTCACTGGCATCATACAGGTGATTGACAGTGTAATTATACGCAGCCTGCATATAATCAGTGGTATCAGGACCTCGTCTGGAAGTGGAAGGACCCCTTTGATCTTGTGATGGAAGTGGATTCTTGAACATCTGATGATCATTATTGGTTGTTTTTGGGTCATGTCCTTCAATTTCAATTTCTCCTCGGTCAATAAGATCCTAAATGAGATCTTTCAATCGATGACAATTACTTGTCTTATGTCCTCTTCCTTGATGGAACTCACAATGTTCAGTATCCTTCCACCATGCTGGTTTGACTTGGGGCTCATAATTTGATAACTTAGGTAGAGTGATCAAATTCTGAGAAATAAGTTGTCGCATCACCGTTTCAATGGGTTCCCCTAAGGGAGTGTATGTGCGTTTTTGTTTTTGTGGACGGGGTCTTGGTTCATCATGAGATGTGATGCGACCTTGATTAGGAAGAACATTTGTGTTATTTTGAGGTGGAGGATTTTGTCCTGCAAATCGAACCACAGGTTGTGCATTTTGGATAGTTCGAGCATCCACAACTCCATCGTTGATGATATTCTTATTCTTGTTCCAGAAGTTCGGTTTATCACTATTGAAGCGCGGGCGAGGACCATCTTTGGGTTCACTAAAGATTTTGATGAGTCCTTTTTTGATGAGTGCCCTTTCACATTTTATACCCTTGGTGATCATATCGTTAAAAGAGTCTGTGTCTTTGACATCCAGGTGAAATTCCATTTCTTCGTTTAAGTTGGAAATGAAAATTTCCACTAGTTCTTGTTCAGGTAACTGAAGAGAACGTCTGCTAGACATTTGGCGCCATCGTTGTAGGAATACTGAGAATAATTCCCCTGGTTTTTGTTTGGTGTTGCATAGATCAGCCATGGTGATGTCGCGTTCAATATTATGAGAGTAATGAGATAGGAACTTCTGGATGAGTTCCTCAAATGTTCTAATGCCACCTGGTAATCGGGAAAACCATGATGTGGTGGTTCCTCCCAAGCTTTGGGGAAAAAGGCGCATTAGGTATGTGTCCTCATAAGCCACTTCAAGACAAGCGGAATGAAATTCTCGGACATGATCACGGGGATCCCCCTTTCCTCTATATTTTTCAAATTTGGGTGTTTCGAACCCGCGTGGAAAGGGTGGCATATAAAGATTCCTATCAAAAGGATAGGGACAGATGTCGTTAAGTGAGAATTGATTGGTCTTAACACCACTATGAAGTTGTTGGGCGAGATTCTCGACTTGTTGCCGCAACATCTCTATTTCATTTGGAGGAGGAGGTGGTGGGTTACCTCGAGGGATGTTATATCTGATGGGATCTCTATTCCTTTCCTCCTCATGGCGACTTTGTCTTTCTGATGCTTGTCTTAATTGGGCAAGATCAAAGTCTGAGGGGAGTTTGGCTCCTTCTTGAGCAAGTCTTAAGAAGTGAGCATCCGCATTGCTCCTGAGAATTTCATCAAATAATCTGTTAAAGTGAGGGTTATGCTGAACCCTTTCGATTGTTGAAGGAGTGGGACTACTTGGGTTTTCATCATTTACATTTCCTCCAAGTGCTTCTTGAAATTCATTGAGGTTGTCCTCTTCTTCCTCAATTTCTATTTCTCGTTGCCTTGATCGCGATCGGGTTTGAGTCATTTTGTTCGCAAGTTTGTTTTTGAAGTTGATTGAAGATGATGATGAGTGGTGATGAAATGAAAGATTGATTGGTTGGTGATTTATGTTGTATGGGGATCTCTAGCACTTTAAGGTAGATGTAACCGAAATTCCTCCTTTGAATTGCTTGTTTGTTTTGATAAGATTTGATGTGATAAGGTGCAGAGAAATCTGAGATGTGTTACAGATTTAACTACCTAGCAATGAGAGGATTCACTCATGAACTAGTTTTAACCTGCGTAGATGTGTCTCTTAGGATGAGCTTATCCTAGATGTAGAAACAATCTAAAAAGTGATGTGATGTGTTTGATTTCAAGCAATATCTAAAAGAGAACTTGGGACAAGAACCTCTTAATGTTTTGAGAGTTGGGATGGATTGATGATGAAGTGATGATGTATGAGTGGGATGATGGATGAAAATGTTTTCAACTTTCAATAAAAACTTTGTGTCACAAATGGGACAAACTCTTCTTCTTCCCTTTCAGACGTTGGTGGCACTTCTCGAGCTGTGTTGTAGGTGATACAGACGTTTGGGAAGAAATTGGGATTAATCTTTCCTCCTTGATTTTTGTGATAACTCAGAGCTCTATATTGCATAAAAGCTCTGCGGTTCAATGATTCGGAATCAAACTCGTTTGTTTTACCTTGAAGGTATAGACGCATGCGATGTAGAAAGACTCTATGTGAGACAAAGATTTGTCGATTGATATAGAAGAATTTCCTCCTTTTGATTAAAGCCTTTGAGCTTAGTGGTCTCCTTTTCAAGTTGGTATTCTGATGACACTGCTTCTTTCGCAAGATGTGAAGAATGGTCATAAATTTTGTCTCTTTGTTGTTTGTACTTTGTTCTTGGTATTTTTGTTTGTTTTTGAGAAATGTTGGATGAAACTTTGTTTTTGGGATTGATTTTTTTGATTTTTCCTTGACAAGAAAACAAAGCAAGCACACAAACACAAGAATGTTGCCTCAAAGGCACAAATGAGTATGGGTCTAGATCAACCCAATTCTTGGACTTGTTTTTGACCCTTCCTTTAGATGTATTTTAAGGTGTATTTCCAAAGCCTGAAGTCGGCTCAATTCGCACTAGGTCTGTAAAACGAACACACTTCAAACACTTTTTATCCCTAAGGTCAAATGGCCAGTTGTGATAAATTTAGCCCACATCTTGATATTTCTTCGACTTTGGTACTACATACCTTATGAATCCCGCCATGGCAGGTAAGGATGTGATATACTAAGTCTTGCACGAGCATAACAAATAGATGATCCCTATGATGGGGGAGTCACCACTTTTATCAAGCCACAAGTGACTTTTCAAAAAGCTATGTTTCTACTCAAGGAAATATGTATGGTGAGTATCTTGGGAGCAAAACCATCTATGCTCTTGCACTAAATTATATCTCAAATATCCTCAATCAATAGAACAGGTGGGCTACTACTTAAAGGTGTTTAGTCATGTTCGATGTTTTTGGACATAAGTTCATTCTGCAGTGACTCACTTAAGAGCCTTGTAACTGGTGGTGGGGCCCATTTGTCCTTTCGGCCAGTTACACTGTAGGAACAGCTATACCCAAGGCTACAGCTTTCGCTCTCACCTGATTTCTATAGCGGCTCGAAGGATTTACCGCTCGAGGTCGTTCCCAAGAGTATCGATCCCTTGGCAGGCCTCTCTTAAAAAGATAAAATGTGAGTGTTACTAACACTTTTCTCTTGCACCTAGGACCACGAAAGCCAAGGGAGAGGATAGTGTGTGTTAGAAGTAGGACCACTCGACCAACTCTTTGCACAAGTGTGCCAAGCACGAAAAACACCTGTTCTTTTTAATCTATCATTGCAATGTGATCTAACTATTTGGAGATGTTGCTCCAACAATCATGGTGTTCTTTTTAATTTTCAAAGGCAATTGTTTGAGTAAACTAGAATTTGAAAATCCTGGTCAACTTAATGAAAAACACGTTTGCATGAAGTAAAATTGCTTTGAAAATGAGACAAGTTGATTGTGAATTTTATTTGCACCAAAAATGGAAGTGTGGATTGTGAGTTTTATCTTGATGCAAGAAATAAATTTTGCCTTGTTTATTTTAAGCACCAAAACGAAGTTTGTTTCCTAACTTGCAAAAAAAATAAAGTTGTTTTTGTATAAGTTTGTGGTTCTTTTTACCTTTGAACAATGAAATTCTTTTTAATAGCCCCAAACAAATGTGTGATTCTTTTTCAAAAGCCCAAATTTGAAATGTGAAGTTAATTTTAAACCAAAATAAAAAGTGAATTCATTTTTAAAACCAACTTCAAAAACAAGTTAGTAAAAAAATATAAATCTACTCTTTAATCTAATTTAAATCTGCACAAAAGAGAAAAATAGTTAGTAAAATCCGCCTATTTGGTGGGCTTCTACAAGCCTAAATTTTTTATTTTTTTTGGTTTTTTTTTTTTTTTTTGGTTACAAAGTGATTTGTACAACGTTTTGTTACAATAGCGCTAGTCTGCGTTTGAACAGAGGCACTATTTAACACAAACGTATTAAAAGAAAGGGAAAGACAGAGAAGGGAAAAGCACTGAAACAGGGGGAATAGCGCCAAAATAATGCCAAACGCACCAAAACAGTGTCAAAATCGCAACCTGTGTGACATTTTCAACATTCAAACATGTTATTGGTTAAAAAAAAAATTGATCTTTTTGGTGTTTGGATTCACGTCGGGTTCACCAAATGATGCTCTGCAAAAAGGATTAGAAAATCTGTTTGATGGCAACACACACAAGAGCACAAGAAACAAACATTAGTGTTAGCAACAAAAGATTATCCTAAACAGGCATATCAAGAGAGATATTAAGCATGAAATAGAAAGCATATAAACATAGAATGAAATAGCTAATCAAGATGCTCATAGTTGCTCCTCCCTTGTTTCTCTCCTCTCCAAGTCCCAAATGAGTGTAGCTCTCAGCTTTTAGCACTAGCCATGGATGCCATATGGAGATTCAAGATGGTTGAATATGATAAGCAAATACTATGCAAGAGTAGATAGTGATGCTATGAAAAAGCTCTATGCTAATGCCAGTATAACAACAATACTCTAAAATGCTTCTCCTTTTGCTTGAGGAGAAGGGTTCTATTTATAGAAGAAATAGGGAAATGAAGGGTTAAGATTGAGCAATCTTAACAAGGGTTAGGATTGAAAGTTGGGGATCCATGTGCACAATTGGCACCAATAAAATGGTGACAAGTTTCAACATAGGATTGGGTTGAGAGAAGAGGTTGGAGGCATTAAAGGCCTGAGAAGACCTCATGGTTATCTAGAAGGTAAGGGTCAAGTCTAAATTAAGATTACCCATTGGATTAAGAGTTAATCCAAGGATAAACCTTTGTGCAAATGATTAAGAGATAATCATGGTCAAAGCATTAAAGGCTTGATAAGACCCTTGGGTTGGGTAGAGGTTGAGTCAAAACAAATGTTTTAACCATGTGGGAGGGTTTGAGGTAACCATTAATGGTTATTGGAGACTTTGGGGATTAAGTGGTTGAAGGTTGAAAGCCTTCAATGGTTATCAAAGACTTTGAGCCATTTAGTGGTTGAAGGTTGGAAGCTTTCAAAGGTTATCCAAGACCTTTAGGCTTTGAGAAGTGACTTCATTTTGCTTAGGAATGTGACAATAATTAGGGGATGGATTAAGCTAATTAGGAAGGGGTTAGAAGAATCTAGAAGGGGATTAGATTTTGCAAGTGGATTTGGTGGGTGAGGGAAAATAGGATTTTATTAAAATAAAAATTCATTTATTTCAATAAATGTGTGCAAGTTGTATTTGGATAAATATTCAAATAAATATTAATTTATTTAAATGAGAAAAAGGAAGATAAAGCATTAAAATGCTTGAAGACTTTGAGGGGAACCATTAAAGGCTTGAAGACTTTAAGGAAAACCATTAAAGTCTTAAGAAGACTATAGAAGGAAGCCATCAAGTTTGAAGACTTTAAAGCCATCAAGTTTGAATACTTTAAGGGAAACCATTAAAGGTTTTAAGTGGGTGAGGATAAATAGGATTTTAAATAAATAATTTATTTAAAATAGTTGTGCAACTTGCTTTTGTAGGAAAATACAAGTGGGTGGAGGATAAAGGTGATTTAAATAAATTATTTATTTAAAATAATTGTGCAACTTGCTTTTGTAGGAAAATGCAAGTGGGTAGAGGATAAAGGTGATTTTAAATAAATGTTAATTTATTTAAATGTGAGAGAAGATTTAATTAAATAAATATGATTTATTTATTTAATTAATGGTCTGAATTTGGTTAAGTGAATTAAATCAAATAAATTGAATAATTTATTTAATTAATAGGAGAATAGGGTTAAGATGAATTAATTAAATATTAATTTAATTAATTATTAATTGATGGTTAAATAATCAAATAAATACTAAGTATTCATTTAATTAAGTGGACAGATTTATGTGACTACAAACTCCATACGGTTAGTGAAAAGATAAACAGTCACCGTGTAGAGTAAAGGTCGAGCAAATGGTGGAAGATCTGACGGATGGCGCTATTTCACATGAAAGAGATGCGCTAGGTTTAGCCTTCGCGAAGCAGCGAAAAGAAAGTGGGGCCCGATTTTAAGTAGCTTGACCCAGGTAAGGTAAAAGACATGCAGGTTTCTCAAGATCCAAAGGACGTCGTTGTTTCACAATGAAAAGGTGCGAAGATATTAAACTCCACGAAACAACAAAAGGTGAAACACTTAGAAAATTTTATGATCCGTTGGAGCCATTTTTCGAATTCAACTGCGAATTCAATTATGAGTTCATTGCCAAAGCATGCGGTTTTAATGTTTCAATTCAATGCTCGGTTGTCGTATTAAGCTTCACATCAACTGAACATCGACACCATTTCGAAGAGTTTTGTAGAGGAGCCAGTGCACAGAGTGGATTTCTTCAAGCAACTAGTAAGTTTCTGCATATTGCTTGTTAGTTACAATCCGATTTGGTATCATTGCATGCTTGTTTTCTCATAAGTTTGTCCAAATTTTAATTGATATAACTACAATTTCAAGATGGCACCAAGAAGGGATTTTACAAGAAACGTAAATTACCAAGACAAAGCTATCTGTGATGATTTTTTAGAACAATTAACCGTGTCCACAAATGTCGCAGCCAAAATTAAAGAATTGGTACCCAAAGCCCCCCGTCTAAGAATTGGAGACAGTTTTTATGACAAAGGCAACTAGTTGAGGGATCCACAGATAGGGATATCAGGTTTGGGACTTTTCAAAGTAGGATTTGGTCAAAGACATTCCCTTGGCCCAATGAATAGTATATGGGAATTAGACGTGGGAAAGCTCATAGTCCTTGGGGTTTACATGGATGTAGATTTGTTAACCCAGATTGCACACAATTATGACCATGTGGCTAAATGTATCAGGAATGTGAATGGAAGAGCCTTAATTGAGATCAATGATGATGAATTTAGGAAGGTGTTTAAGCTCAGTGAGGTATCAAATTACTTAGAGCCTATCAATTTTGAAAATTGAGGTCTACAATGTGCAGAGAGATCACCTCAGGAGTGGTCCTTTGAAGGAGTTTTTTGTCAAAATAGGAGGGCTAACAGTTGTAGGCCCTAGTACCATGGAACCTTTCTCTCTGAATTTTTTTACTCTGAGACCTAAAGGTATGTATTGGTCAATATGTCAAATTTTTGGGGAAGATGCTGAAACCACCATGCCAACCCATTATATGCTAATGATAGCACAGATTTTGAACCCCTCTTTGGCAGTAACATTTGATTATGCACCTTATCTCACTTGATGCAATCCATGCAGGACTGATAGGGATAAAAAGTGGTAAGGTAGACAGACCTTTTGGATGGTACTCCCTTCTCATGCATATGTTTTTATTTAAAGGTGCTAATTACTTCGCTAGTGAAATGGATCTAGTTAAGGAAAAGGATGGTGAAGAGATGCTTGTACAATTATGGAGCACCATTTTGTCCTGGGACTAAGAGGATGCCAGCTACCTAAATTTTGATAGATACTTTGCATCTAAGATTAGGATTCTCTTATGCACAGAGAAACCTAGGATTCTACAAGCTCTTTTAGAATTCCTTAGGCCTAAGGAATTTGCTGAAGGTATCAAGATTGAGCACAAATGGGGTGACATATACTTATACCCTGTTTATATAGTTTTGAGAGTTTATGGTTTCAGAGGCACTCCATATTTGTTTCCCTATCAAGTCCCATTGAAGATAGGAATTGTAGCGGTCCTAAGGCAAATTGGGGTGTGCAAGAGGCAGAGCTAACAAATAGGGGAAAAGGGACCATTTTCCCAACTGTCACTATGGCTCATCAATTTGTAATCACCAAGGGTGGTTAGAAACACTTTGATGACTTCTTTCAACCATATAGGTTGTCTACTGCAGTATCAAGGTTTGCTAACACTGAGGATTTTTTTAACAGCATGTTCAAGAAGAGAGCAGTATGTAAAGGTAGGCCACACCAATTTCATTTCCCTGAGGATCTGATTAGAAATGAATTCAATTTAGATGAGCAGGAATTGAGGAAAGAAAAGTGGGTGGCATACAAAAGGCCTCTTGATTTTATTCATCAATTTGATAGTAGTTATGACCCTCTGTCTATCTTTAATCCCTCTGAGGAAAAGATTAAATTCTTGGTTCTTTATTTTGAAGACCTAATGCAAACTTTGAAGGAAAAGAGGGAAGCTATAATAAGAGATAATCTTGACAAGGCTAAGTTGGCTGTAGCTAAGCTTGCCTTTGCTAATGCCATCCCTCCGAGTAATTATGTAATGCATAAGAAGTCAAAATATAGTGTGTTGGTGCCAGTAATAGGTGAGCCCTCTACTTCAAGAGGGAAGAGAGCAATAGAAGATGCCATTGACATCCAAGACTCCCCTAAGAGACAAAGGGTGGGGAAAGAAGTGCACACAGGTGAACTTTTATATTCTCCATCCCAATCCCCTATCCATGTGGGAGATGAACAGGCAATGACAGAGCAATTGTTGCAGTTAGGAAGTCTCGTAGAGATTGCCTACACATATGAGGAAACACAAGAGGGGATGCCAGAAGAGCCACCAAGTGCTGAGATGAACGTAATTGCTGATGAGTTCAAAGGTAAAGAGCTAGATCCTACTGTCAAGCAAGCCAGTGAGGAGTTCCTGGCTGATATTAATTTTGTCAAAACACAAGCCTTCGTGCAATTTGTTTGGAAGCAAAACATTGAGCAATTCAAGGCAAGGTGTGAAAAGAGAAAGAATGAGCAACCCCACAAATATGAAACTTTAGTGGAGGAAGAAGTGAAGCAAGAAATGATGGCAGAATTTAAAGCCATCACTCCTGAAAAGGGGAGAAATGGTGTCAAAGGCTGGTGTTTCAATCCTCCCTGAATGGGATATAGCAGATGCCTTAGTACTTGAAGCAGTCAAAAAAGAAACCAAGCCTATGGAAGGAGTGACATTCAACAAGGATAATGTTGCTTTCACCATGTGGTCCTTAAAGAGGGATGAGAGTAGAAAAAGGAAGGACACCTCAGAATCCAGTTACCTAGGAGGTATGATAGTGAAGAGAGTCCAGGATACATGGGTGGTGGAAGCTGCTAGCACAGTTCTAGAAACTGCAAAATTCAGTGTGGCAGTGGCTGAGAAGGAAGCCAAGGAGAGAGCTAATCTCCAAGTAAAACTAGAAACAATTCTAAAGGCTTATAATGAAGCCAAAGGAGAGATAGCCAACAGGGATAGTATTATTGATAGATTACAAAGTCAAGTGGCAGGACAATACCAAAAAGGTGAGTCCTCTACTCTAATAATTGCATCTTCTCCAACAAGACCTCCACCCACCAGTCCCGTCATCGAATTTCCCCCTTCTCCTATGTCTTCTGGTTTTCAACCAGCTGAGGCCATCAACATGAATTGGAAAAGTTAAAACAAGCTCAAGCCCTGTTTGCAAATAAATATGAAGAAAAGGTAAAGGCCACAATTTGGAGTTTTGTTGATACAGTAGGAGCCCCCATTGTGCATGCTAACATGAAGAGAATTTTGGATATTCTAAGTGAGTTGAATGAAGACAAGGCTACCCTAGAGCCAATTTTAGAGAAGTGGATGCCTAGGGAAGTGGATCTAGAACTTATGTGTGCATCCTATAATGAGGTAGGATCTGATAGCATTATTAAATCCACATGTGAGTTAGTAAAAAGCATGACCAGGCTAGCAAAAGGAAGAGTTGTTGTAGAGAGAAAAGCCAATTTGTACAAGAAGGAATATACTGAGCATAAATTTGAACTGTTTCTTGGGGGTTTTGTTAGTCCAGATCAGTTGAAGGACAAACAAGTATGGCTTGATGAGCTAGGAGATAACTTGTCTCTAAGGGTGAATAAAATCATCAATACAGATGACACATCTCTATTTGTCAAGAACATTAAGGAAATAGAGAAGATAAAATCACATTACGGTTTCTTGGAATCAGAGGTTAAGAAAGTGAGAAACTTTTGGAAAAGGTTAGTTAAGTTGAAAGAAAAAATTGTTAGCTTCTCATGGCCTGCTGATGATGTGTTCCAAGAGTGGACAAGAAAATATGTAGTGCAAGAAGAAGAGGTTCAAGAAGATGTTGCAATGTAATAACCAACTAAAAGGCCGCTAGGATTGAAAGTGATTTGTAACTTCTTTTAAAAAAAAATTGCGGTTGTAACAAACTATTCTTAGGAATGTCTGAAGCTTGTATGCATCCATATTGTTATAAATAGATACCAGGACTTAAGAATAGGGGATCACAAGAATTTTGTAAAGAAACTATGCTAAAATATATCAAGGGTTTTTTGGTTATCTCAGAAATACTTTGAGTTATGTAGGGTTTTTACAAAATAAATATTAATATACAAATCAAAACTTTTCAGGCCTAAATATGTGTTGTCTTCTAGTGTGCACTCGTTAATTTGCTGGTTTCATTTGAATAGTCTAGGGTTATTCGACTGAACATGGATTGTAAGGCAATCATATGGATATGTTTCTATCGTTTCTCTTCAAGAGAGGAATTAAATATGCATGAAATATCTCTATCGGTAAATCAATTATTTGCTAATTTTGAAATTGATAAACGGTTTTAGTTTTAAGAGGATAAAACTCATGTATATGTCAGGCATGTATGGGGTTAATGAAATCCGAAGTGGTGAAATGTATGGGAATGTTCAGTTTTGGAATTCTTATTTGATTTGGGTGACTTTGTAGCCTGAATAAGGCATTGGTATCAGTTGTGGAATTCTTTCTATCTTTCTTGGGGATCAATACTAAAAATGAGCATAAGTTTTCTTTGATGTTTCAGTTTTAGTTAGGTGATGAAGTCCATAAGTTTTTAGCCTTGGTTTACTATTGATCTCAATCTTCAAGTGTGAAAATATTCACAGAAGGTATACCCACCCGAGCTTTGGATAATTTCAAAGTGTAGAAGGTTTTGTTGAAACCTTGTTATATGTTATTCTGGAGTTCTATTTTCTTGATGTCCTCTTCATATGCAAACCGAGTTATTTAATTTCTTATAGGGAGGATAGAAGGGAATCGGAATTTGAGAAAAACAATACCATCTAATTCGTGATGAATCTATGATATTGCATATGTCTAATCTTGCATTTTCCATTTTGTTTTGTTACTTTTACTGCATGATCTGGATTGTTTTCCTTGAGGAACCTCCTGATCATGGATGCATTATAAAAAAAGATGATTATGAAGACCAAGATAGTGGAAACAATAATATTTAGTAGACTAGGAATAATGAAGAGTTAACCATATATAAATGAAAATGATGAAGATATACTATATTTTGGCTTAAATATGCTTTATAATGTTTCTGTTTACCTTTATGCTACTATGGTATTGATGTTAATTTTGTTGTTTTGGTTGTTATATTGGTTTAGGGTTAATCTGAGTGACCAAACTTAGTCGCTAATAATGTAACCAAACATTATTTTTTATGTTCTCTTTGGTAATTGTGTTGAGAGTGAGAGGATATTGAAGGCCATATTTGTATAAGATATGCTACAAATGTTAATGTTTGCATTTGATGGAATAAAATTTGGTTATTGGATGTTAAGAAGTCTCTATTCTTTTCTTGTATGAATTTTGTGATTATAGGTTGTTTGTTTCTTGCATAAAATGGTATCAGAGCAGGAGATCTTAGAGTGCCAACGGTGAGGCAACTTGTGCTAGTACCTATGGGTGTAGAGTGGAGTTGTGTAAACAAACCACTAACCATGAGGCAATTCACACTTGAGAGTGTAAAGCAATTGAGAAGAGATCAAAAGGGTTGTTTTAGGTGTGCAAATTCGTGATTGGTTGAGAGCTTGAAGATGAAACTTAGAAGAGTGTGATGTGTGAGAAGTGATTATAGAAGATGAGAGGATGAGTCCAAAGAAGAGGATAGGATGGTTCATTAGGAGGCCCATGTTAATTTGATTCTTAGAACTATATTGAGATGGAATGTGGGAAATTATGTTGAGAAAGAATAGTTGCAACTGGAAAGGGAAAGAAGAGAGATATTATCACATGAATGAAGAGAGAAAGGAGGAAACAATCACAATGGATGGTTAGTTGGTGAGTGAAAGCAAAGAGTTTGATGTAGAAGAAAATACCTTGGAGGTTGAGGTAGTGGAAGAGGAAGCAATTTAAAAGGTAGAAGTTGTAGTAGAAGTTATTCAAGGACCCGATGAAGACGACACGCTGTTTGGAGAGGAAATCATTTTGAGTAAAGAAAATGAGAACAAATATTATCTACTTGAAGAGGTTGTAGTTGTAGCGAGAGGGGAGGAAGAGGACATTACAACAGAGGAGGTAAATTTTAATTTGTGTAATCAAAATATTGATTTGTATAAGCCAATGGATATGAAGAGTTTTCTAGTTTTAGATTTGTGGGGAGATGTGGCATTTTTGTATGTGGAAATAGTAAAGGATGCAACCGTTGAGATTTGGTGGAAGTGGTTGGTTTGTGGTGAGAAAGATTCCATGAAGAACAAGAGGAGAGAGGAGAGTTTTTGTAGGAGAAAAAGAGAGAACAATTGATAGAGGAGGACATTATTTGATGAATAGGAGTCCACGAGAAGGAAGATATGAAGACGACACACTTAGTAAAGGTAGGCATGTGTCCTAGCTAGGTGTTGGAAGAGGCAAAGGAAGAATACTTCTAGTGCACCTGAAGTAGTAATGCGGTCTATTATAGGTTTTTACAACCTAGAAGAGTAGCTAGGCTACTTAATCCCATTTTGTGAGCCTATGCTCACAAAATTCTTAAGTAGTGTCTCTGATGCAGGAGCACCCAAGTGAATTGGAGATCAACATCAACCAAAAAATAAAAATTTAGTTCATTGTCTTTAGTTTTAGTTTATTTTGTCAATTTTGTTCCAGCATCTCTTCTATAGCCTTGAGTTTCATATTCATCTGTCTCTATGATAATATACACAAATGCAACTATTAAAAAGGCTTTCGGGAAAATGAAATTAGTAGCAACTCAACCACTCAACATTAAGGAAAATATTTTTTATTATTAATTTTGAAGATTCTAATTTTTCTTATGATGCATAAATGGTTTTCATAACAATATTTACCATTCTATACTTATTGGCATTATCTCCACTTTGAAGCTTTATTGGCATATGGGTTTGGTTGACCATTTTGATGACATTTCAAATGTTAGCAAGTATATTTTATTTAGACTACCCTTTCCCTAAATTAAATAAATATTTTATTTATTTAATTAGCTCCACCTCTTCTATTAATTAAATAAATCTTTATTTATTAAATAATTAATTCATTATCTTTTCCCCACCATGTCACTTGTGATTCATCTCTTAATTTACCTTTAACCACCCATTAAAATATTTTTCTATTTTTCATACTTACCCTCTAATCTAAGTTGACCATTTGTCCCTCCACCTCTTAATCCTAGCCCTCCATTTCTAGGGTACTCTCTATAAAAGAGGACCCATTTTCCTTATCCATCCCTAATGGCATTAAATTAAACACTAGTTTGCATTTTAAGTTAGGTATAAATACTAGTTTAAACAAACTATTTATTTGGGATTATGATTTTCATTTATGTGCGAAAAATTTGTGTGATAAATCACATATATTTGCAAGTCAATAGTAATCATTATGAAACACTATAAAAAAAAAATAGTATTGAGAGATGTTTTCTATGATCTTTTCATTTTTAGTATTTCATGTGTGTTTATCTTAACAACCAAAAATGATTAAAAATTATGTATTTATTTTTGTTTATATTTAGTAAACTTGTTTAATTCTATAGATTCAATCCTTCTTAAGGTCTTTCATTACTTCTAGATGTTTAGATCTATATTTTTTTAAGATCTATATTCAATTATTCTTCAAGATTTACATTATTTTTGTTTATATTTAGTGAACTTGTTTTATTTTACATATTCAATCACATATCAGAAAGCAAAAAGCAGAAAACAGAGCACAAATCTACCAATAGAAATGAAGGGAGAGAGACGTCCTCTTATGATAAAATTGTTTTGATCATAGTATAAGAAGGGATGGCACCTTAACTCATGAGCAATATCTAGTGCAAGCTTAAGAAAAAAAAATTAAAATAAATCTAAAGTGAGAACCGTGTCACTATTTTTGAATTATCCTTCTCCTTTAGATATTCTTCACCTGAGAAAGCTCTAAACTCCCCGAAAAACAAATCTCAAGAAAAGATCATTTTATGAGCTAGAGGTTTTCAAAACTTTTAACCTTTTACATTCTCATAGTAACCAACAAGGATTCATTTATATGCTTTTGAATCTAGTTTAGATCACTTACCTTGAGGCACATGAACAAAAGAATCACAATCAAATAACATAAAGTACAGAACCAAAGGTTTTCTACCTATCCACACATCATATGACATTATATCAATAAGAGATAAATAGGATGATTTATTAATCAAATGACATGCGCTACCTATAACTTTTACCCAAAAGCCTTTACCAATATTAGTACCGTATAATTTATGCTTCTATGACTAATCATCAAGGGTTTGGTTATTTCTTTCTATAACCCCATTTTTCGAGGAGTATAAAGAGTAGTCTTATGCCAAATAATTCCAACATACTTATAGAACTCATCAAATTTGTTGGAGCAATATTCACACCCATTGCCAAATCTCAACACTTGTACATTATAATTTGATTACTTCTCAACTAAGGCCTTAAATTTCTTAATCTTGGTGAAAATTTCAGATTTAGAATGCATAAAATAAATCAACATGTCTATCCTAAGACATAATCAATGAAAGAAATATAATATCAAGATTTACTAAAAGAATCAACATCCCTAGACCACATACATCCAAATGAATAATCTCTAATGGCCTCTTTTCCTTATACAATCATTTAGGAAATGATGATCTATTCTATTTACCAAACAAAAAATGATCATATCAATTATTTTTACCAATAGAATAATTAAAAAATAACATCAACCAACTTTTTTAAACAGTGGTCATAATCCCTTTTTAACTAATGTGGCCCTATTTATGGTGCCACAACATATATGTTGTTTCAATGCTAGTTACATTGTGAGAGAAATGACAAGTAAATGGATTTAACTTAAACAAAGTCCCTATCCAATATCCTTTAGATATCACCAAAATCCCTCTTACCAACCTACAACAAAACGTATGAAATGTCACATGCATTCCACAATCATTAAAGTTGGATCTTAAAAGTAATTTTTCCACAAGTCCTAAAATATGTGATACATTATTAATAGTATTAATCCTTTGATCACTAGAACACAACTTTATCTTTCCCTTCCCAATAAACTTCTTCATTCTATTATCACCAAGGAAAAATTCTCCCTCATCATATTTTTTATATGTAGAAAACTACTCATTTTGACGAGTGAAGTGGCAGGATAAACCTTAGTCAATAAGACAAGCACCATTATTAATAGTGTCAGGTAAAATAAGAAAATAATAAAAATCATCATGGAGGACTTTTCCATGGTTGTATCAAAATTATTTTTCTTTTTCATTTACCACTCCTTTACATGCCCTCATTCGCCACAATTGCAACGGGTTTTAATATGTTCTTTTTACTTATCCCTCTTTTTATCCCCTTTAGGTGCATTCTATTTGGACCTATCCTACACATGCAACACTTCTTAGGAGCCAATATTAATATACTTTCACATTGTATCTTCTGAAAGAAGTATGAAAATCATGTGTTCCATCTTTTAATCTAAATTACCACTACTAATTAAAATAATTAATATTATTGGGAAAGAACAAAAAAATGAGATGAACTTATCTTCGTCTTCTAGTTTAACATCTATTGACGCAAAATGACTTATTAACATATTTAATACATTTAAATTATTTAGAATTGAATCACTACCTTTCATCTTTGAGGAATATATATTATTCTTTTAACATATAACGTATTAGAATTTTTATATTTTGAGAGATGTCATCTATCCTCTTACACAAATTATATGTAGTCTTAAGTAGATACATTTAAGAGGATGAAATTTGTAAGACACAACCAAATAGTTCCTCATGCCTTCTTGTTAAAAATCCATCAATATCATTTATCATTGTAGCTAGCTTTGTTTCTTCTAAAAATGGCAACCACTAATCACTCCCTTCTAAGAGACCCTCTAATTTTAATTTCCATATCTCATCACCAATGCCATTAAATTTTTTGATTATCTTATCAATATGTATAAAGCATGGTTTATTGTTCTCTTAAAAAATATATAAAATATCACAAAACGAAAATTCATCCCCTTCTGATTATAACCATTATCTCTTATACCAAATGTTGAAAATAAGGTAAAGGAATATTGCAATGTTAACTTATGCATGTGATAGAAAATATGAATATAAGATTATGGAATATCAAATATGTATGTGATTTAACATTCAAATTAAATATAAAATTAGCAAACCATAGAGATGTTCAATTTACATGGAGAAACCCTTCCAGCAAAAAAATCAACTCTAGAAAGAGGGTAAGTATAATATTAATTCTCATAATGAGACATACAATAATACATTTCACTACTCTTATCCTCAACAACATCATGGTATAGTTTCGTACCCTGCAACCTAGTGGTCAACATTTCCAATACGATCTCTCTTTCCCCTTGCTAAAACTCTAATTGTTGTGTCTAGTGGTTTGTTGTCCCTGAGGCTTTGGTGAACTCTCTACTAAATAAATCGTTTATAAATTTACTATGTAAACCCTTGAAGAGTTCTTCATATACAACTAAGAATTTTCTTATCTATGCTTCAGGTCTATTCTGGAGGTGGTGCTTAGTGAGGAGATGCTAGACCCCACATCTCCTACTTTAAAAGAAGAGTTTAATATGTAGGTTTAATCATTTGTGGCCCTCATTTCCTAAGTTGTGTTTTTGGATTTTGGTGCACTACAACCTCTTGGTCAAAAATAACGTTGAGATCTACCAATATTATTGTAGTTTTTTTAATTATCTATTTTCATGAGTTACAAAGCATTGTGTTGTTATTTTTATCATGGTTGATGGAAAATGAGGATCTCATTCTTTGTCCCTTCACCCTTGGCTGCCCTACTCCCTCTCCACTTCTGGTGCAACTCTACTTATGAAGATATTGGTAATTTAGTGGGTTATTTCCACAAGTTGGACCCTAATACAAGATATTTCTCTAACACTTACTATGCTCAACATTTTTTGGATTTGGACCTTTCAAATTTTCTACTTGTTGAGATTTCCTTAATGGTGTGAGGGTAGCTATGCAATTAGATTCTAGACTATGAAGGGATCACTTTTCAGTGTAGATGCTCTTTTTCTATGGGTCATTTCACTTCTTCTTGTGTTCATAGCTCTCATTTGTAAAGGATGCTAATCACATCATATCACTATATTTCTTGCTACTTTGGATGTGAGTTGAAGTTGTATGTTGATTCGGTGTCTCCTTCTTCTGCTAGCTTTCTAGTTTTGTGGCTCCTCCTACAACTCCTTTTATGACTCTCTCAATTTTTGGCCTTATCCCCTCTATGATTCCTAACTCTCTATCTCAATACTATATGGTTCCCTCTCAAAATTTGGTGGTCTATCTGGGCAATTCATCTACTAACTCCAATGGTTTTTCCACCCCTACTCTATTCTATTCTCCTTGCAAATATGTCTCTTATTTGATTACTACTCACAACAAGAAAATGATCCAATCTCTTATTATTTCAAATATGCATATTATCTCATTAGGACCACTAATGGGCCCTAACTATGATTTTTAATGAATGTCTATTTTGTTGTTTTGTCTAGATCTATGAACTATTTCATTTTTCTTCATCTTTGTTGTATACAATGCAAGAAGAATATGATTCAATTATGGATAATGGAACTTGGGAACTAACTGAATTACTTGCAAAATAAAATTTTTGTAGGCTCTAAATAGTCATTCACAATTAAGTTTAATGTTGATGATATTATTAATAAAATCCAAAGTAGCTTGGTTGAAAAAGGAAATTCAAAAAAGAAAGGAATATATTATGAAGATACATTTGCACCTATTACTAAAATGAATACTATTAGACTTATTATATTGGAATTGCTTCTAAGTTTAATTGGGATCTTGATCAAAAAGATGGTCAGTTAGCATTTTTGAATGGTTATTTAAAAGATGAAATATATCTTATTCAACCTAAAGGATTTGCAAAGAAGGGAAAATAACATTTGGTGTGTAAGTTAAATAAACCATTATATGGTCTCAAGGAAGCACCAAGTTCATGGTATGATAAAAGTGATAAATTATTCTTTCAACAAGTATATATCAAGAGTAAAAAAGATCTAAATTTGTACATAAAGAATGATGAATATATGAATGTTGTTTTAATTTCATTGTATATGGATGAATTAATCATAATAGGAAGTTCTATATAAATGATTAATGAAATCACAAACATTTGAAATGAAGGATGCTCGCAAAATATATTTTTATTTTGATATCCAAGTATGGAGACAAGCTGGTAAGACTTTAATTATTCAAAGTAAACATGCAAATAAATTGATCTCGAGGTTTAATATGAAAGACTGCAAAGTTGTATGTACTCCACTAGAAAAAAATGTCAATTTTTCATATGACAATGATATTACTTGAGCTAATTGAACACTAAAAGGCCTAATATTGCATATTGAATCAACATAATTAGTGAATTCATGACCAACCCTCTAATCATCATTAAAAAGTGGCAAAAAGAGTCATTCGATACCTATAGGGTACCATAAATTTTGGTATTGAATATACTAACCATTTAAATGTTGAGTTTAAAGGTTATTCAAATCTTGATTAAATAAGTAATCCAGATGATCATTAATCCAGATAATCATAAATCAACAATTGGCATTCAACATAGTAGTAGTAAGAAGCAATCAACTATTTACTTGTCGTCTACAAAAGTTGAGTACAAAGCATTGTGTAGTTGTTTGGCTAAGACAAATTTTTTGAGATATGATATAAAGGGAAGAAAGACCAAGTCCAATCAAGTGTGACATCAAGCTAGCAATCAATATAACCTATAACAGAAGATTAAAGCACATTGAAACACAACATTATTTTGTCAAAGGAAAAATTCAATCTCAAAAGATAGAACTATAATATTGTAACACAAATGATAACATGGTCGATGTATTCACTTAACCATTGGAGAAAATACACATATATTAAAAGGGTCCGTTATAATTCAATAATTTCTCAAGGAAGAGTGTTAAAATAAATTAAAACTAAATTATCCATGTGCTTCTTATGTGTCATAAGAATTTATGAAGGATTACACGAGGAACTATGGATCTGTCCCTCAGATCCAGTTTGCTGCCAAGAGTCTAGTTAGCTATCAGTCTATGAAGTCTATTATTGAGTATCTTCGAAGTTACAACAATATATTGTTGCTTAAAGTTGAGAAATAAGAAACCAACTAGTTCAGCTGCTATTATGATCTTTGTCTCCCTCGTTTATTTCTCTGTTTTGTGCAACCACCTTACTTAAATGGGAGATGTCAAAAGAAAGGAAAATCAAGTACAAATAAATGTGCACTTAAAAATCTAAGAAATACGCATTTATTTATGATAATTTTGGATAGAATGTGATCTTATATTGTAACTATAGCTTTATTCAACCAAAATAAAATGGATACAGAGTTTCAGCGTCTAACAGACATGCAAATCCTAAATAAGGATGATAAATATTAGGGCAAACTATTTTGCAACATAATCAGTAATGATGTAAGGTAAAATTGTAATGAATGATTACATTTCTAGATTGGATGTCGAAGGAGTGAGTGCGAGCGATGGCATACCCTCGAGCCATCCTAAATTTGTCGCTTCCTCCCACAATTGCCATCTCTCTAACCTCCCTAAACACAGTGTTGTTTCCCACCATGGTGAGAGTACTGCCGTCTAACTTTCTGCCCTGAAAAACATAGGTGACTGCCATTAGCAGCTAAACTTCCTCTTGGCTGGTGGAGGCATACAGTCCCTGAGCTTTGCCCACCAATTTGGAGGTGGGCTTGGGCCCTTTTGTCAATCGATCGTCCAACACATATACTAGTCTAAAGCCAATAGCCGACATTTCAGTGGTTGGAGCTAATGCCACTTTCACAGCCGTCACATTTTTTCCTGAAATTTTGTCATGGAAATAGAATTGCAAGTGGCTTATTTTCTCCTTTAAGAGATGTGCTTGGGTAGCTTGTAGAGAAAATAGTGTTATCATTGCGGCCACTGAAACTACCATGATCACCATTTGGAATGGAGAGGACGAGGGAAATGCAGATTGTTCTTTGCTAATTTGCACTCGATAAGAGTAGATATCAAAACAGGTCATGCTGCTTTAAAGCTCAAATCCCGAAAAAACTCCCAAAAAGTTAGATCATCTTTTCTGTCTTGCAACACTTAGGTGTTCACAAATACCACCGTTTTGTGGACGACGTGAACCTCTTTAAGGATTGTGATATTAAGCGTGCTTTTGCATTTATACACTGTATTGAGTTGTTCTTTATTAGGCTTGTAACTCCATTGCAACAAGTATCACCTTTAGTTTCGATAGGAAATTTTGGGAACAAACATGCCCTCATTTCAAATTATCAGTCTCGTAATCACTAGTTATTTAACATTATGCATGCTAAAATAGTAGCTACAAATAGCACACTAATGTTACTTATATTGAATAAACTATATAAATAATTTAGAATCTTATATAATTAAAAATTGAACAAAAAGACAAGTATCAGCTGTAGTTCTAGCATTCATTGTATAAGTTAATCAGGAAACAACCATACGTTGTCCTGGCCCTGACAACAGGTTTCCAAGACAAGTTGAACAGTAATTTTGGGTAAGGATTATATTTCTAACTACATTGTGTTCTCTTTATGTGGATTTTGTGAAATTAGGGCTGATTACAGGATGATACAAAAAGGGGACATTACACCATTTCCATGCAGCTGAACATCTAGACGGTATGCAGGGCAACTGCGACAAAAAATCAATAGAAAGCATTCAGACAAAAGGATGACTATTATGGAGTTCTCGTGACCACACTATTCTAAAGCAAAACTTAAAAACATAACAAAAATGCTAGTTTCTAAAAATGATCTGGTCTACAACAGGCCACACAAAGTAAAAGCATTCAGCTAAAACAAAGATCAAAATCCACTCTATTCCCCAGTTTCACTGAAACTTGTGATACACATCAAGACCACGCACGAGATACATCTATCTAAAGGTTGTTTACCATAATTTGTAACCGACAATTTCACATGGTATGCAAAGCCATTCTTACACCAAGAATTACCAGTTGGTGGTCGTCTTCTTCACATAGAAATTGTTTCGTTCTTTATGATTAGAATGCTATTGATATGATGTGGGACTATTTCTTAACGGGTGAGATAGATTTATAATTATTTGACTTTCTTATTTATAATATAAGAAAAATAAGATTGTTGATAATTATTTTTTTAAGTAATTAGATTATATTGTTTTAATGTTATAAATAAATATACATTTGAGATACACTGAAGTAACATCGCAAGATATTAATTGGTTAGCTTTATTTATTTTGTTAGTTTTTTAAGAGAACATTAAAAAAAGATGTGATTTTATTTGAAACGACTAAAACAATAAGGTTTATTTTTTGTATGCTACATATTAAAGGGTATCCTCAATCTTCTATTCTTGAAAATTTTACTTCTTAACCTTTCTAAATTTGTTCGTCTATGTCTCATCTTCTCCCATTAATTTAAATTAGGGTACATGGCACAATCAACTTTTGAGCTTTGATCTTTTATTTTGATTCCTCCTTTTCAAGATTAAAAGCTTAGGTCTTCCCCTTTCACTTTTTTCTTGGTGTGTCAAGGATGGTATTTGAACCTCTTTATCTTAACCTTTGAGTAATAGAAAATATTCCTACTTTGGATTCACCAGTTTCTTTCGCAAGTTCAAGGATTTTATCTTTGCAATACCTAAAGCATCAATCATCCTAGGATCCTAAAGTTTTCTTCACATGATAATTACAAGTGATGGTCTCCAACACCTCAAATAGTATGTGCATGAGCGAGTAATCCATAGAAATTACATCATAAATCACTGATTATTTGGACTTATTCACATCAATACCCTATTATTTTGATTAATTTAGTGACTATTTCCATTTACAAGCACAAATAACAATGTGTTTTACTACAAGGATATTGTTCTCCCCAAGTAGATCCCTAGTAAATGAAGTTTGTAATTTTATGTGAATGGTAAAAGACAAAAATCAATCTCCTTGATCCAAGAGGATATGAGTCACTAAAAAAAGCCACAAATATCAAGTTTTCCTTGACAAACCTTATAATAATTTGTTTCACCCATAACAAATCATTATCATGCAATTTTTACAAATAAGTTAAAATAAAAATAAAAATTTAGGTTATTTTTTTGCTATTTTAAAGAAACATGCTTTCTAGATCAGATATAATTTACCCTAACAATGATTTTATTTAAAAAGAC
This sequence comes from Cryptomeria japonica, assembly GCF_030272615.1. NCBI lineage: Eukaryota > Viridiplantae > Streptophyta > Pinopsida > Cupressales > Cupressaceae > Cryptomeria > Cryptomeria japonica. The sequence continues at coordinate 154,486,350 of NC_081415.1, forward strand.
TTTTAAAAAATTCCTATTTTGTCTTATTTGATACCTAAACTTAAGCTAAATTTTAGTGACCTCTTTATTATATGCTTGTATTTCTCTAGGATAACCCAAGGAAGGTGAGTCATGATTTATTGTGAGCAGTATTGTCAAGCTTGTGGCACCCATTTAGGAATATTGGTCAAGTGAGAAGCGTCGGAGACTAGATGATGCATGTGTAACAAACTCAAAAAATAAGAGAGTGAATGATGGAGATGGACAACAAACATGAAAGATTAGACACTAGCTGACATTTTAATTTAGGTGTAATCTTAATTAGCACAAACAACCTATTTAGGATTATGCTTTTCATTTATTTTTGCAACCTAACTTAGTGTTTTAGATCACATATCTCTAAGTATATAAAAATAGCAATCACTATTGCATGCATTACCTTTTTTAATTCATTATAAATTCATTATAAAGAAACTTTCTCTATGAATAATTTAATAAAAAAGGATTAAAAATTATGCATTTATTTATTTTTTATTTATTTATTTAGTGAACTTGTTTGATCTTACATATCCAGTCCTTCTTCTTAAGGTTTTGCATTACTTTTGGGATTTTAGATCTACATTTTTCTAAGATAACATCTTATTTCTTAGTTCTAGAATTTTATTTCATATCATTTTGCATTTATCTATTTGTCCTTCTCTTAGGGTTTGGTGTGCATATTCACATCTTTTATCTAATACCCACCATTGTATTAGTCTAAATTTTTATATTTTGTATACATTTTAGATTTTGTTTAGAATCAAAATTCAAATATAAACTTGGTTAAACATTTTTTAATGTCATTCCTAAAACTCTTGTTAAAATCATGAATAATTATTATGTAATCTAGTGAGCTCTACTTATTTGAACACTTAGATAGAGATCTATTGTTACATTATAGATTCTCATAGATAATACATATATATATCTAGGCTTAAATATATATACTGACCTAGAAAAATTGCTAGGACTTATGCTTAGATTATGGTAACTAAAAGATAAATTAACAAGAGCAAGATAGTCCTCTAAATATTTAGCTTCATAACACAAATGAAGTGATCTTAATGTTGACTAAAATAATAATTAAATAGAAAGATATAAATAATAGATCTTCACTGAACTAGACCCTTTTTATAAGAAAAATCCTAAGATTTGTTACTAAGCTCACCTAATACTAGATACTAATAAATATACCTACATATCTTTAATAGGGGTGCCTGCGAGAAGTTGTGTCCACTTTTTGGCCAAAAAGTAGAAGTTTTTTTCCCTTTTTTTTTATTTTGTCATGTTTGACCTAAAGATTTGAGGCACTTAAAGAATGAATCTTGAAACAATTCAGTAATAGAAAATGTAGTGCTTGAAGTCTACTTTCCAAATATGTAATTTATTTTAATACCCAAATCCTAAAAATGAAGTTTGAATAGTCATTACTAAAACCTATATTTTAAAAGTCACTTTTCAGGACCATACCATGCCCGTGTACAGTTTCAGTTAAGCACATTTGTCTACGCTATACCAATCTCTGCTCAATACACCACAACAAAAGATGAATCCTTTTGTTTGCACATAAACCACTCTCTGATAATGAAAACATAACTCCAACACATAAATTACTTATCTATATCACCTATTTATACAATTCATCGACCTTGATAACAGGGTTGGCCAAACCCTCAAATCACAATTACAAAATTACATCACACGATACAAAGATTGACTACTAGACCAATATAATGATATACATGATATAACATGGACCTAAATCAAATGCTCAAACATACAACACCACCAAAAATCATGCCAAGATCAACCGCAACACGCTACACCACCAAGAATACTACATAACACGAAGAATATCACCAGTTTGATAAAATCACCAAAAACTTGCACAACAATCAATTCAAATCATAAAAAAATAGAAAACATTTAGGAAAAACCTACAAGTACGTTAGAATCATCTACAAAAGTTGCACCAACACCACTTATCAAATCTTCGTCGATTATTATCTGAACCTCAAGAACACTCAAATAGCAACAATTGTCATGAAAAAAGATAACTTGCGGAGCACCAAATCACAAACCATTTGAAATGAAGATACAACAGACCATCCTAAAATATATCCCAAAATCTTAGCTCAAGACCTGATCACACTAGAATATACCAGAGGAAATATCAAACTCTGCAAAACACTGATGAGAAAAAACCAAACTGCAAACCGGATCATATGATATGATCAATTAAGCTTCATGGATCATTGAAACCAATATAGAAAGATATAATTGTGAGATTTTGCCAAGATCAAGAGTTCAATGAAATGTACAAAATAGAGAGACAAAATATAGGACAAGAATAAATTGCATTCTCATCAATAGATAAATGATCAATAATTGTTCATACAATGAAATGAGCCTGCATATATAGGCAAGGCAATATGGATATGTGAGCACACAAACATGACATGTGGCTCAACAAGAAACAAGGGTAGGTAGGAAATAGGTGTGGTAAGTAGGAGAAACAATAAAATATTCCACATGAGGTGGATCACCCACCGAAGGTGGAATTATCACTCCACAATAAGTGGATATGATATAGTAGTAACAAGAACAACACCATAAAAGGTGGAAATTCTCCTACACACACTATCCCAATGTGGCAAAAACACCCAAGTGTCTCATATCCAAACTACTGTGAAATGGATGTACCTAAGTAAACTTAAGTAAGGTGTAATAATATCCAACGTGAATAATTATTTACACCAACAGTAATGATACTAGAAATACTTCACACACCAAACCATTAACGGAAAAGGTGTGTGAGAGAGTTAGAGGGGGGAGAGAGGTTGTTAATGAGATGGGGAGGGAGAGACCTGGAGATGGGGAGAGAGAGGGTGGGAGGGATAGGTGATCAAGAGAATGGAGATAGAGGGGAGAGAAATAATAACAGAGAGAGAAGAAGAGAGAGGGAGGGAGCCAAGGATAGAGATGGGTGTAAGGAGGGAAGGCGAGGCAAAGAGGGTGAGCTAGAGAGAGAGAGAGAGAGAGAGAGAGAGAGAGAGAGAGAGAGAGAGAGAGATCTAAGGTTTGTGGCAAATAAAGAGAGTGAGAGAATGCTTCTAGAAGCATATTGGTTACTAAAATTTAACTTAGTTTGAAAATGTATATGATTTTGTAAAACCTAGAAGCTACATTATAATTTCTATAGAGTTGAAACCACTCCCAAGAATCATGCCAATATATACATGAAATATAACTTAAAGTATACTTAAACGTCATATTTCATTTATATATTCTTGTTGGGATATTGAGTTTGACTTGAGTCTTAAACATTTAATTGGAGTGCGAAAGAGAGAATTTTCTAATGCAAAATACTTGGTGAGCACCAAATGATTTTTGAATTGGGAAATACCAACCCTTTTGGTTGTATTTACCTTGTGCATCTAACACAAAGAGTTAGATGACCATTTCATGCCAAATATTTTTTTGGGAAAGAAAAAAAAAATCACATATTTTTTGTCGTGCTCTTGATTAGGTTTGCAAGTGTTTCAATAAAAAATAAAAAACGCCATGATCACATTAATCTCTCTTAGCTATCTAACCATATTTTTTTTCACAGTGTGATTATGTTAAGGATTTCATCTTCAATTTATTTTTTTATTGTGTCATTTTTTTAATCAAAAAGCAACTTGTGTTATTTTAGATATAGTATTTTACTCATTTATCAAATTTTGAAATAAATTAAATTTTTAGAAACTATAACTAATTCTAAAAGTTGAATTTTTTCTTTATTTTTACTAGATTTCTAAAAAAATAGGGTGGAGCATGCTCAAATTTTTGTTTTTTAAGACGTGCCCACTTCAAATATCAGTAAAAAATTATATATTCATTAAAAAATAGCCAAAAAATAGGGCATAAACTACATGGTGTTAGCTAATTTCGCATCCAAGTGAGTTTTTAAATTATAAAAAGAGTTAGCATTTTAGGGCAGCCCTAACAAAAACTATATTATGCTTTTTTGATAAAAATTGGATCACTTTGTGTGGCCCCACCTTTTGAAACACATAAACTCCACTTTTTCAAAAATTGATAGTAGTTTAAAAAGTAGATTTAGAGAACTATAACTCTTGTTTTCATTGCAAGATTCAAATTTTGAGTGTAACTATCTTTAGTTTCTTGTCAAAGTTCAGACTTTCTTAATTTCAAAAAAAAAAGGAGGCATCTTAAAATCCCCTTTTGGTCCCCCATATTGGTGCACTTACCCATTACCTTAGTTCCTTATACGTTGGTGCATAATGTCAAATATAATATGAAATCAAAATGTTGTTTATACCACTATAATATACTTATCATGAATCTTATCTATCCATCTATCCATCATCCCTATCTACTTCCATCTATCTTCTCTCATGTCTTTTTTTCCTTCGTTCTTCAATCCTCCCATTCATTTTTAGAGCACATTTATGTTCTTTAAACCCACTTATCCTCCTAATGGGGCATTCCAAACTCCCTCCACATTATCATTTCTCACCCTTATAGTGACTAGGGCATCATGCCACTAATACTCATTCTTTTACACCTACTATATTTTATTCTTCTTTGATACAATAGCATATTTTATATAGTCCTGATGCATATCATAGAGAAGCAAAATGTAGACACCTAAATTTTTACATGTCTGACAACAATTCACTCCATCTAGTCCTAGTCAATTAAATAAATTATTATTATGATTATTTATTGAATTAATTAACTCATTCATTACCTTTACCCCCCTTAAATAAATCTATATTTATTTAATTAACATCTGGCCTTATCTCATCAAATCTTGGACAACTAAATCAATTAACTAATACCATGTTAATTAATGATTTAGGCTAATTAATCAATAATCATGTGCATATGTGATAAGAATTCCCTTTTCAATAATCTTAATTTCACATTCTCCACCTCCTTAGGAATGTGCAACAAGATTTTTTTTAAATCTTGTCTCCCAAGATTTTAAATATCAAACCAAATCTTATCGATCCACTATTTCCTATGTCCATTCCCCATCATTGATCTTGTAACCACCCTTTCTAATTAATCCCCTTTTGACATTTGTCCAATCCATTGCTTTAGAGTTCTCATCAAATATAAGCCCTCCATTCCTTAAATCTATCTCTTACACCTCATAGGACACTTGTCACATGACCACAAGTTCAATCCATGTCTTCATCTTTCTCAAATCCTAACCATCCACAAACCAGCACATCTTGGTCCTTGATTGCCCTCTTCAAAATTTTATTAATGGAGCTCTCTCACCCCATTTGACCACCACTTCATCATACCCTAGTTTTATCTCATTTTCGATTTAATCTACCCTCATCATGCCTTTGTGCTCTCTATTTTTTTAGTCAATCATCCTTTTCCTATCACCATGTTGTTGGTTTACTAAGCAACCATACTCCACCCATCATCACACATCAAAAGAGAACATCAAGAGAGTATTGGGTGTAAGTCTCTTTCTATCTCAATCAAAGAAGGAAGAGAAAACGTAAAAGTTTCTTCATTTATTTGAATCTTTACGTTATTACCTTTGTTCATTTTTTTGCCTTCAAAATTTTGATTAGATTTACACAATAGGATTCAGTTGTTAGCTCATTGACCTTGACATTGGTTTGATACATACTCATGACAATTATGACTAACATAATTGAAATTTATTTTATTCCTTAAATAAAATATTTGTTGAATATTGATGAACAAAAGATTAAATTATTTAGTTAAATTGGAATTTTTGAATTTTTAGTAATTTAAACTTTTTCTTGACTAATATATTAATTTAATTAAATATATATAGTATAGTTATAAATAATAGTAAAATAAAAGAACCAAATAAATTAAATTAAGAAAAAATAAATCATATAATTTATTTGATAGTACAAAACTCAAGTACAAATAAATAAGTTTTGTTGTCATAATATTTGCATATGTTTATTACATTCATAATCAAATCAAGGATTAATGCAATATCTCAATAAGAAAGTTAATGACAATCATTATTAAACCAATAATGAATGTCAAGAATCATATTGTGCTGATAAAGAAGGTTATATCATTGATAATTAAACTGATAACAGAAATTTAAGACTTGTGTAATGGGCATCATCTTCAAAGATCAGCTTCTTTGAACAAAAATGCAATCTTTGACCAATAATTGTATTTCGTCTCTATTAAATAAATGATACACCTAGCAAGAAAGCCTTTATGCAAGATGAAACAAACTTGTTTTAGACACACAAACTTACATATTTATTATCAATGTCAACACACCTTTCATATGTATATGTAGACTCATATGTGCGTATTAAATAATTGATAAACCTAGTGGCGAAGCTTCTATGCAAGATTAAACAAAACTAACTTGTTTTGATTATGTATATCAACTTACATATTTATTATTAATGTCAACATACCCCCTCGTGTGTGTATATGTAGACTCATATTTATGTGTATATGTTCTCTCGACTTACAATTTTTTCTTCAATTCCAATATTCTTCAACTATCAAAGTGAATGGATACAACGACCTTTAAAAAGAGATTTTGAATAATAACAAAAGAATCAAAATTATTTCATTTTATTTTTATAATAAAAAAAATCCAATGTCTCAAAGAATTATACGTTACAATAGAAACTAGATTATTGTTTCAACCCATCCACAAGGTAATAAGCTAGTTTTTTAATTATATTATTTATTTGATTTACATATAAATATTATTACAATTGTTATAGTTGATCTTGATTTCTAATATATTTCATAACCACTAGAATTGTGACTAACATAATTGAAATTAAATTTGAGTTTACTTTTTAAAATAAACATTTGTTGAATATTGATGAACGAATAATTTGATTGTTTAATTAAATAGAAATTATAATAAATTTAGCTTTTTATTAATTAGTGTATATGATTTTAAATAACCATAAAATAACAAAATAACAAAATGAAATAAGTAAAAAATAAACCTTTTAAATCATTTGAAAGTACAATTTTTTTTAAGCAAAAGTGGCAAGCCACTATAATTTTATATATTTAATAGTAGATATAATAAAAACCTGATTCCAATAGGAAAGAACGAGGAAGAAAACCTTCAGTTACAGCTCAATGAAGTACAAAAGTTCTTACAAAACACCCCTAACTAACTCACTAGATCCCATTACATTTACTATAGGTAGACCCCTTTTACAATTTCAATAGACAAAATCCCTTTCCAATTGGATAGAAAGATCCCCTTTACAATTTCAAGAGACAGACCCCTTTTACATTTTCAATATACAGATCCCTACACATATGAACTATAGCCCTTGAGCCACTATCAGGACGAAAGGAATATTATACATAATTACACCAATAATTAATGTCAAGACCCATATAATGGTCATCTCTCAAGGACCTTTGTTTCCATCGAAAATATATTCTTTGACCTATATATGCAACTAAACCCACTATTACCCATATTATGGCTCTTCCATAGTAATTAAAAGTGTTACTTAAGCATGGAAACAAAGAGTGATTTGTTAATGTATGCACTTTATGGTAAACAAGAAAAGCCCCTTCTCCTTGATACCTTTTTCACTGCATTATGGACAACTTTAATATATTTGCTGCTAGCATTTGGAGGAGGCATCTGTGTGGCGATGGCACCAAACCATACAGTTGCGGCAACCATTGTTTTGAATATGGTGATAATTGTTCCAATCTGGATAAGAATAATGATTCTTTGTTCCAAGAAATACATCTTCAGAAAAGATGAAAACTACTTTTGGACTTTCATAATACTTGTCGTTGAAATCACAGTTTTCTTTTATTGGACGACTACTACATTTTTTATAGTTCTAATAGTGGTGATAGTGCAGCTTGGATTCCTCATTGGGCGGAATAAATACTTGCATTGAAAAAAAATCTCCACAGGTGATGGGCATTACATATACACCAGACCATACATATGTAATGCCAATCATAGAGATTTTTTTTGAATGCAAGTATCTCCTCCACCTAATGAAGAATCCAAGCCGCACTATCACCACTATCAGAACTATCAAAAATGTAATATCGTTCAATAAAAGAAAAGTGTGATTTCAATGACAACAAATATTACGAGAATCTAAAGGTTATTTTTTTATTTTTTTGATAAAAGTGGATGAGACCACTAAAATTATATTGATTACATACATTTTTACATGTGTCTGGTTCAAAGAGCACTGAAGGGAAAGAACCAGTAAGAAAACCCTTCAGTATTGCTCAAGAAAACATAAGCCTATCTACCCATTACAAAAAGCCCATAGGCATACCAAAACCCCCCAGATACATTGCAATGCATTGCCATCCACATTAGATATAAAGGAAGTTGTAAGAATTAGTCTAACAGGGAGCATCTGAAGATGGAGTCAAGAATGTCCATCAAAGATCAGAGCCATCACCCCAAAATCCAGCCTGTCTAAACACCACAAGAAACCAAAGCTCTGAAGAAAAAAAAACTCAGAGCCATGAGAGAACCAAGAATAAGAGATCCCGCCATCACAAATATGGTGAGAAAACATAGACATATCCAAATAAGAAGCAGGGAAGGATAATGAGGACCCTCAGGGAGGAGGATGAGACCGAACCAAAGAATAATCCAAAGTAGTAACCTAAAGGAATAATATCAAAATAAGAAATCCTCTGCAATACCACATTAACTACTCTTTCCAATTCCTCAGAAAAAGCCACCATCCGCCAAATTTGGCAAGAATTCTCCATAGAAAACAAAACATGATGTTAGAGTGAAAAGAAAGACAAAGATCGAATGATAGCCATAAGTGCCCACCAACAATCAATATAACTGAGAACAGGATCACCATGTCATAATTATCACATCATGAAAGAAACCTACTAATATGAGGATGATCACACAATGATAAAGCCAGCGAATAGCATAATGTCCCCAATCATTAAAACAACTACTTGAATCACCGATAGATCATGATACCAAATGAAGCGAAGAGGAAAAAACAAGTGCTTAAGGTACCCCTCCTACCTCCGAACTTTGTGTGAAGAAACTACCAAATATGACTACAACAAGAATGCTGCCATAAGGCAGGACAACATCCCCCCTATAGCCATATAGGGAAGTAACCATCACATAAAGCAAGGAGAGATGAGAAGGTACAAATACATTAGGCATCTCATACCAGTAGAAGAAACCCAACCAATTTCCTACCCCATGAATGAAATCTAACAAAAGGTATCAATAGCACAAAATTGTCATGAAGGCCAACATCTTTACTACATATACTAACGAAGCATAGATAGTGAAGTAGGATTTCAAGAAGGAGGACCGCCTATAAAGAAAGCATCTTCATGCAAGATGCAAGAATGTCTGAGGGGGAGACCTCCAGGAAATCGACACCCTCCACAACAACCTTATTAGCTAAAAAATCCGCAATGACATTGATCTCCCTAAAACAATGCGAAATAGAAAAAGTGGAAAAGCATTTTAACTGCTGAAGAATGTGATATAAGAAATATTGAAGATGCCAAGATAGACATTTCTTGGCTACAACCGCTTGAAACACGACCATGGAATCGCCTTCAATAACAATGTCTTTAATGTTTAATGAAAGAGAGATATCAAGCCCAAAGGATAAAGCCTGAAACTCAGTCGTGTTGTTGGTACCATGTCCAATTTGTTTACCCACAGCTTTGATGACTTTTGAAGAATGATAAAAAATAACTACTCCAATACCAAACTTTCCTGGATTTCCCTTTGAGGCTCCATCAAACTGAAGTTTGAATGAAGGGAATGGAGGGGGAGTCCATCTGGCCAATTTTCGTTTAACCAAAGAAGATAGACCTCCTGATACCGCCCCATGGGAAGGCATCAGACGAAGTGCGGACCATTTCCAAGTAACCTGATTATCCCAATGAGAGAAAGAACTAAGATGATCTAAGTTTTTATGAATGAACGAAAGAACCACCTCACTAATGGAGGTTTGAATTTTACCAATTACTTCAGAGAAAGTGGCATTTTTATGATTAAAAATTCTAGAATTTCTTTCAAGCCAAATTATCACCATATTCAAAACAATGGTTGCTACAACTGTAAGGTTTGGTGCCACCGCCACAAAGATTCCTCCTCCAAATGCTAGCAACAAAGATATTAAAGAGCTACATAATGTTAATGCATCACAAATAATTGTAAACTGCACAAAAACAACATAATATTCTTTGTGTTCCTTTGGGAGAGTGAACGCTGCATGAAAAGCTGACACTACAATCAACACTGCATTTACCGAAATAATTTGGGCTTTCCACATTGAGTTTTCAAGTCATCAATGAGTCCTTACTTGTGTCATGTGTCTCTTTTGGAGTCCTCCGCGCAACATTTATTTCTAGCAACCATATAATCTACCAAAAAAAAGCCACATCTTTTAAATCAAAAAGAATTTATTTCCATTCAAGAAATCCATATAAATGAGGAAGACTGTAAAATTGGCTTTAAATGTAAATCATTTTATGTTTAAATTAAAGTAAATGCTTAGAAATTGATATTTTATAATCTCAATATAAGATGTTAACAATATTTGAATCTCTTAATTAAATTAAATTTAAATCTGAAACATTCATATGGAATCATTGGCGGTTTAATTTAGTGTCTAGTTCATTGCATGAGATTGGTGAAGTAGGTTAAGGTTTAAGAAGGGCAATTTATTAATGTGAATCTTTATGTTTCAAATAATTATTAGTCTATGTATAGGCGGAGACTTACGTTTTCCCCTCAACAAAATGCAATTTAACTGATCTCGAAAACCCACGCCAATAGCAAATGAATGTCTATCTTATGATTTGTACTGACTTTTCATATCGAATTTTCACTAATATTTTCCTTTTTCTCACTGGTCAGTCTTAATTTCGCTGGGGTTTTTGGACAATTTCTATTAAAAAAAATCAGTCTTAATGTTTTCTGTTAATGACATCGGTATTAGTTTGCTTTCAAACTCACGTTACAAAATATAGCCAGTTTTCAAGAGAACGAAATTACTGGAATGTTGTTACAACAGTCAAAAACATGCACTTTGATGTGGCTTTCTACAGAGCAGTTCTTATGCCCTGTCTGTGTGTCTGCATCTGAATACATGCATTAAAATTGAGGGTTTTGAATCTAATCTCCATCTTTTATGCTTTTGAAGATGACCATTCCCAGTTGAAAGAAAAAAACAAATTTTAACATGGAGGACAAAGGAGCAAAGAGAAAGGACGCTGTTCTGTTTGAGGAAAATGATGGTTATATACTAGTTTTCATTGTTTTTCTACAACCCTGCTCCACTTGTTTCCAAACTCGCCAGAGGCTCAGATCTTTAACAACACTGACACTTCTCTTATGCTTGTGAAATTTTGATGTCTTTAAATTCTAATTTGTTGTAAGATCTAGTTTTAAAATACAGTTGGCTAACGCTACAGGAAATCTTGTGTCCTATCACATGAAGTTCATCCTTAGTAACCTAAACAAATTTCAATATTTCAATATAACCACCACATACTTGTTCTCCTTGACATGTGTGTGAGAAAAGTGGTACATTGAATGGCTAAAGCTGTAGTAAATTCTACAACAAAACCAAATAAGTAATACTGCGTCAAAGTGACCCTAACAAATATCAGTATCAATATTATTACTATGAACTTTTAAGCATTGTAACATAAATTTGAAAATCAATTAAAAGGGATCTAGAAGTTACTCTGAACATTGGAACCGGTGACAATACAGTGAAATCCAGATATATTATGCAGATTAGAACCTAGGTCGTGTAATCTTAGAATAAAATACAAACATACTAAAGTTCACAGGATTTCAGTCAATGAAATATATGTAAAAAGTCTTTGGAATAAAACAATACAGAAATTTTTTCATCAATCTTTCGGATTAAATTTTCTGATTCATCATAAAATGGATTTTGATTCACAAATTATAAACTTTTAACATAATTTCTTTCAAAATTTGTAACATATATAAATATGTTATTTTGTCACTTACATATAATATCTTTACTTGTTCTATCTGAAAATTTTGCTCGCTCTATCACTGTGTCTAGTATATTTTTTTCCATTTTTTATTTCAACTATTTCTATCCGTAGTCCTAATTAGTTGCTGTTCAATATTAAAATCTAAATTACCTTGGACGACTGAAGGGTAATATTTTGGGTAATGTTATAATTTTTTGTCATTAGAAACAGAAAGGTGTCTAGGGGATGGGGTTGTACCGTTGTAGGGATTTTGATCGGTGTTTGATTTTGCATTCATGGTGTTTGGGGTTTTGTGGTAATGGGGGGTTTCAATCTTCTTCCAAATTGCAATTTTCTGGCGCTTTGGGTCTATGAGCAACAGTCAGAATCGTTTTATGTGGGTGGGGCTCATGCTCTAAATATTTTGTGTTCAAGAAACTAAGCTTTAAGTGGATGGCATGCTATAGCGTACTCCTCATATTAGACGGTTTGGCTAGTGTCAGTGCATTGGAGCCTTCGATAGCTCTGAGGCCTTGCTCTTTTTTGGGACCTGAGCAAAGATTATCCCACTTTGGTGGCTTTCTAGTCATTCCACTCTTTCCATGGCGGTCTCTAGCCTAGACTATGGAGAAACTATTCTAATTACTAATGTTTATTCTCCAACTGACCTCTGGTAGAAAACTCTGCTTTGGGCTCATATTAGGTATGTTTTGCCCTTTGCTCCTTATCTTCCTTGGGTTTTGCCTGGCGATTTTAATTTGACGCTAAGTTTGGAAGAGAAAAGGGGAGGCATGGCTCAGTTGGATCACTTTTCTGTTTTTTGCGGGAGAATATGGACCTTCTCAATTTAGTTCACGTCAAACCGTTTAATGGGGTTTATACTTGAACTTAATAGACATTGTGGCAATGAAGCTATTCCTGAGGGTTTGTATAGATTTCTGGTCTTCATATTTTGGGTGGGAGATAATTTGGTCATTAGTTCTAAGATCCTTGATTGGAGAGTTTTAGATCACTGGCCTAAATTAAATTTTCTGCCACTTCTTTTTCAGCTTTTTTACAGGGAAGGAATAAATCCCAGAAATGCTATGACTGACATTTAAAAAAACAAACAGAAATAAAAGCTTCAGCTTGACTATTCTGGAGCTTATGTGGGGACAGAGCTCTTGCGCACTATTTTGATTTATAACTTCAAAAATAATTGCTTGGATTTTACTATCTCATTTGTCATGGAAAAAAGGGCTCAAAAGGAAAGCAAGGGAATGCTTCAAAAACAAAGAAAGGTGCATTAAATTAACATAGTAGCAGGAACTATGCAAAATAAATGAATCACTTACTCCTTTGAAAAGGCGCTCGTCTGTGTCCATGATGTCTAGTGCTATGTCCAATGGCGTCTTGCCTCGGTTGTCAGCTTCATCGATCAGCCTCTTTGATATCACCAAGAACATCAAAGTTTTTATGCGTGTCCCGATTTTGTCAAAAATTTGTACTGCTTTTTCAATCACCAGTTGAAAACCATTTCTTCCCTCGTTGCTCCAATTACTATGCCAGCAATCACCAATCAGCGCTTCATATAGCGGTCAAAGAAGGCAACATCGATTTAGTGGCTCACTAAATCGATGTTGCCTTCTTTGACCGCTATATGAAGCGCTAATTGGTGATTGTTGTCCACTGTATAACAGGAAGACGTGTCTTTCTCTAAAATAATTTTTGCAATATGTGATATTCCTTTAAGACAGGAAGCATAATCTAGGGGTGTTCTGCGTAAATAGTCAGCTTGTTTAAGAAGGTCCGGCTTAGCAGCGATGAGCTTCTTGAGCACTTCTGCACAATTAGAAAGATACACATTATAAAGGAGATACAAAGATACCCATTATAGAGGAGATAGCGTTTCTAGGATTCTATAAAAATTAAATGATGCTTTAAGGATACCTTTGCGCCGCTCAGTGCACAAGCGTTTGGCCATCTGTCCTCCAGTAGTGCTGTGGAAGTGTTAAAGGCAAAAGTTCTGCAACGATTTTCTCATGACCTTCCTCAACAGCTTTGAACATCGCAGTTTCACCGACAACATTGGCGATATTTGGCAGATCAGTTTCAGCGGCATCACTGATGATATTTTCTGGGTCAGCTTCACAGGCATCAGTGATTTCACCACATCATTGATGATATTTTGCGGATCGGTATCACCAGCTTCATTGACAATACTATGCGGATCAGTATCACCGGTATCGCATCAACAAAACTAAAAAGTGTTATTTTAAACCCTAGGTATGTTAACTAGATTTATCTAATTGATTAAGCCCTAGGTTGTATTCAGATTTCCAGTATTTTAGTAAATCAACATAGATTAAATTGTGCTCTAGATTGTAATCAGATTTGCAGTATTTTAGGAAACCAACATAGATTAAATTGTGCCCTAGATTGTAATCAGATTTGCAGCATTTAGTAAGCCAACATAAATCAGAAATAGCACAGAAGACAAACAAGCATACCCTGGGAAAACCTTCAAAGAGGAAAAACCCAGCATGAAAGACCCACGGGTCAGATTATATATTCTCCTCTAAAATATAAGTACAATACTTAGCTCGAATCTGATCTTCATATATCAGATCTGTCCTTGTATGCTTCAATGACTTGCATCAAAATCTACCATGTCCCTTTGGACAATTTAGCACCAAGCTGAATAAGTTCGCACTCTTCCTTAAGTTCGCACAGCAGAGCTAAATCACCTTTTGATATGATTTAACTTGATTGAAATGACTTGCAAATTGTCATTTACTTATATGCATCTTTATTCCTTTTAAGTCGGCCTCCTTGTAAGTCGGCCTCCTTATTATTTTGGCGCTAATGTTTATTTTGGAGTGTATTTAGCGTGGCATGGAGAATAAGGATGGGGTCACGTTATTTTAGGGTAGGACCAGGTCCTAAAAGGGGTTCGGATGTTGCCTTAAGGCAATCCGAACCCCTATACCTCTAGTTACAATCAACACCCCCTCTTAACTAGGGAGGAGGAGAATACATAATTTGAACCTTTTAAGTTCCATCTAGCACACAAGCATAGAATGGATCTAGCACACAAGCATAGAATTACATCTTCCACCTAGCACACAAGCATAGGATGGTTCTAGCACACAAGCATAGAAAGTGTAATACATCTGTGGGTCTTTACGTTATTACAATTATCCATCTAGCACACAAGCATAGATTGGATGAAATTCATTCTTGCACACAAGCAAAGAATGATTCAAAGTTCTACCAATAGTCACTGAGATTGAAGCTCCCTCTCAATCAAGGTTTCGTTTTCCATGACACCAAGTCTATCTCTGAAGTACTCGAACTTCACTCTGGATAAGGGTTTGGTGAGGATGTCAGCAATCTGTTCATCTATGCTAATGTACTTTAGATGAATGGCGCCTCTCTGCACCATATCCCGAATGTAATGATAGTGTGTTTCCACATGTTTGGACCGATCATGTAATACAGGATTTACTGACATCTTTATACAACTTTGATTATCACAATGAATGGTGGTAGGATCATTGACTTGACCAAATAATCCAACAAGGAGCTTACGAAGCCACAATGCTTCTCTGGATGCAACAGATGCGGCAATGTACTCAGCTTCTGCAATGCTTAATTTTACCGAAGATTGCTTTCTGCATGCCCAAGAGATCACTGCGGAGCCCAAGTTGAAGCAGATGCCTAAAGTGTTTTTCCTGTCCTTGACGCTTCATGCCCAATCTAAATCTGAGTAGCCTTTCAGGAGGATTGGGGTATTAAAAGAATACTTCAGCCCATAACCAATCGTGCCATGTAGGTATCTTAGAATGTGCTTGGCGGCAACCAAGTGAACATGCTTAGGTGAGCTCATGAACTGACTGAGAGCATTCACAGCATAACAGATATCTGGCCTAGTATTGACTAGGTACATCAGGGAGCCAATCAACTGCCTGTACTCAGAAGGATCTACAAAATCCGAGTTAACTGCAGAAACACTTAACTTCTTTAAGTTAGATTCCATAGGAGTACGCATAGGTTTACAATCTATCATTCTAAATCTTTTCAAAATGTCAATAGTGTATTTTCCCTGACTTAGAAGGATTTCATTAACTCTTTGCCATACTTCTAACCCTAGGAAGTAGTGCATTAGACCTAAATCCTTCATTTCAAATTCTGAGGCTAATTCCTTTTTACATCTTATGATTAATTTATTTTCACCCGTGAGAAATAAGTCATCTACATACAAAACTAAAATAAGCATCTCATCATTATAAATTTTCAAGTAAATGTTAGCATCAACATAATTCTTGGAAAACCCTAAACTTAGTAAGTACTTATCAATTCTTTCATACCAAGCGCGAGGAGCCTGTTTGAGCCCATATAAAGTTTTCTTCAACCTGCAAACATGAGAATCTCTTTTATGGATTACATAACCTTCTGGTTGCTCAATATAGACTTCCTCCTCAATGACACCATTAAGGAAGGTTGTCTTAACGTCCATTTGATGCAGCTCCCAACCTTTGGCTGCAGCAATAGCTATTATAGACCTAATAGAGGTATATCTAGCAACAGGGGCAAAGGTTTCTTCATAATCTATTCCTTCCTTTTGAGAAAAACCACGAGCTACAAACCTATCTTTATATTTTTCAATACTACCATCAACATTATGTTTAATTTTAAACAACCATTTAGAGGAAATGACAGACTTACCTTTGGGTCTGGGTACGATGTCCCAGACATCATTCTTGATGATAGACCCATACTCTTCATCCATGGCTAATTTCCAAGCACGATGGGACATAGCTTCTCCGATATTGTGGGGTTCAGACTCAATTATATTGCACATCACAAAAATGTAGTTGGCATGATTTTGGACACTCTTGCTATTTCTGAAGGTTCCTCTGGGAGCAGCAAACCCTTCAGCATCTTGAATTGTATTTCTAACCCAAAGTGGTATCTTCTTGCAGACCACAATATCCTGAGGTATATGGGTAGATTGCATGGGTTCTGATGAGTCATTTTGAACTTCCTGATCTGGAAGATCAGTAGACTCCTCCTGTAACTCAGGGTTAGCATCAACAATTGAATCTTGTTTTTCCATCACCATATCATCATTGTTGATTAATGAACCTTTAGATCTTTTGAAAGCAATATCTTCTTCAAAAGTTACATCTCTACTTACCTCAACATACCTTTGACCTGAAATGTAGATCCTGAAGGCTTTGGAAGATTCAATGTATCCTACTAGGATGTCTTTCTTTCCAGATGGATCCAGCTTGGTTCGTTTTTCTTTAGGCACATGAACATACACAAGGCTTCCAAATATCCTTAGGTGACTGATGTTTGGTTTGATTCCTGAAAAGGCTTCTTCAGGTGTCACATTCTTTAGGACTTGATGAGGACATCTATTCTGAATATAAACTACGGTTTTGGATGCTTCTGCCCATAGGAAAGGTTGCAAGTCTTGATCATGTATCATGGCTCTTGCAGCTTCAACAATGGTCCTGTTCTTTCTTTCAGCAACTCCATTTTGCTGAGGGTTGTAGGGAACATAGAACTCCCTCTTAATTCCTGCTTTAACACAAAAGTCATAGAAACTACCTGAGGTGTATTCACCTCCATTGTCAGACCTCAAACATTTAATTCGATTTCCTGTAGCATTTTCAACTAAGGCTTAGAATTCTTTAAATCTGTTTAGGACTTCTTCAGACTCTTTAGTTCTAAGAAAATAGATCCATGTTTTCCTAGAGAAATCATCTATGAAGATAACATAATATAGGAAACTGCTAGGAGATGCTACTGACATAGGACCACATAAATCTAAATGAATAAGCTCTAACCTTTCTTTAGCCCTACTATCGCTTTTATGAAAGGGATTCTTTACATTCTTACCCATTGCACACCCTTTACAAGCATCATCATGAGATAAACTAAGATTAGGCATACCTTTGACCATTTTACCGAGGGTGGGAAGAGCTTGAAAGTGAAGATGACCCAATCTTCTATGCCATAGCTCGCATGATTCAGAAGTCTCATGAATGAGAGCTTGAATTGGATTAGCTGCAAGCTTATATAAACTATCACATCTATTTCCAATAATACGAGCAGATTTGAAGTTAGATTTCTTAGACCAAGCGAGTACTTTCCCTTCAGAAAATGCTATTTGCAAACCCTTATCTTCTAAAGCAGAAATGGAAATAAGATTTCTTTTAATACCAGGTACAAATAGAATATCACAAAGTTGTAAGGAAATACCAGAATCTAGTTTTAAAGAAATAGTGCCAGAACCTTTTACTAAGTATCGAGCATCATCGCCGATTACTACATGAAGATTGGTGTCTTTTTCAATCAGATCTGAGAGATGCTCACGAAATCTTGAGATGTGTCTGGAGGCACCACTGTCAAGTATCCACGTATTGCTGTCAGTAGGAACATTGCTGGAAAGAGAAAAGATAAGAAGGTAGTCTTCACTTTGTTTGGAAACTTCATTTAAGTTAGCTTCCCTTTCCTTTGGGTCATTTTGACAATCTCTGGCATAGTGACCATACTTATCACATCTGAAGCAACGAATGTGAGAGGAATCTCTTGACTTTTTCCTTGGATCATAGGAGGAGAATCTAAAATCTTTGCTTCTCTTTTCTTTCTTCCAATGACCACCTTTCCTAGATTTAGATAAGAGAACATGATTATCTTTGAGAGAGTTCTTGAATTTTCCTCTTACCTCAATTCGAGATTCCTCTTCGATGCAGTCAGATTGAAGACGCTCAAAGTTGGGACGATCGGCTCTTCCACCAATGCTACGAATGAATGGTTCCCATTCATTTGGTAGACCATTTAATGCAATCACAACAAGGTCTTTATCTGAGATTTGGCAATCAAGAGTGCTTAGCTTGTCCTTTAGTTCATTGATCTTCATGAAGTAGGCTATGATTGAGTCTTCTTCTTTCATTTTCATGTGAAGAAGTTGTTGTCTTAGGGCAAGAGCCCTGCTAAGATTGTTGACTTCATAGATCCCTTCCAAGTGTTTGATCATTTCTCTGGCAGATGTAAACTTTGATATGACAGTGACAAGATGGTTCTTGACGGACTCAATTATGATCCTTCTAGCCTTGAGGGAATCTTTCTTGAACAATTTCAGCTCTTCAGCATCTTCTGGAGGAGACAGCCTTTCTTCTTCTACAAATTTCAGTAGGTCATTTTCTTCAAGGATCAACAAAATACGAACTTTCCAAGCAGCAAAATCAATGGCTCCCTCAAACCTATCTTCAGCCTTCAAACCTGACATCTTTAATCTAAACACAAACAACAGCTATATGCAACAATCGATCTGCTAAAATCAGAAGTTAGTGATACCTAGAGCTCTGATACCATGTTATTTTAAACCCTAGGTATGTTAACCAGATTTATCTAATTGATTATGCCCTAGGTTGTATTCAGATTTGCAATATTTTAGTAAATCAACATAGATTAAATTGTGCTCTAGATTGTAATCAGATTTGCAGTATTTTAGGAAACCAACATAGATTAAATTGTGCCCTAGATTGTAATCAGATTTGCAGTATTTAGTAAGCCAACATAAATCAGAAATAGCACAGAAGAAAAACAAGCATACCCTGGGAAAACCTCCAAGGAGGAAAAACCAAGCATGAAAGACCCACAGGTCAGATTATATATTCTCCTCTAAAATATAAGTACAATAATTAGCTCGAATCTGATCTTCATATATCAGATCTGTCCTTGTATGCTTCAATGACTTGCATCAAAATCTACCATGTCCCTTTGGACAATTTCACACCAAGCTGAATAAGTTCGCACTCTTCCTTAAGTTCGCACAGCAGAGCTAAATCACCTTTTGATATGATTTAACTTGATTGAAATGACTTGCAAATTGTCATTTACTTATATGCATCTTTATTCCTTTTAAGTCGGCCTCCTTGTAAATCGGTCTCATTATTTTGGCAATAATGTTTATTTTAGAGTGTATTTAGCGTAGCATGGAGAATAAGGATGGGGTCACGTTATTTTAGGGTAGGACCCGGTCCTAAAAGGGGTTCGGATGTTGCCTTAAGGCAATCCGAACCCCTATACCCCTAGTTACAATCAACAAAAAGAACGTAACCTTAATCAGGGAAAAAAAAAACCAGAAATCATAAGTTTTATTATTAAAATTTCAAGAAAAGAGTGAAAATGTTTTTTTTCCGGTTACTTACTCTTAGTGTCAAACCTGCCTCACGCCTGAAAACATGCATAATTCACCGTCCAACAGTTTTGCAATTGCCAGAATTGCTGAAAAGCAATTTAGTGATTACTGAAATGACTGAAAACATTCCTTACACCTGTAAACCAAAAATAATTAAACTTTCTTTATTCGGCTATTTATGTTCTTTGTTTTATTCGGCGGAACTACAAAAAAATCCGTCCAGCCGTACATGCTCTACCCTTAAGTATAGCTAACTGAATGCATAATTTTCTGAATGCATTGATTCCATCCGCCTCCTTTAGACATATTATGAAAATCTGAAAAATTGGGCCGACGACCATAGGCAAAAATAAATCAGGGCTACAAACAAGAGGAACAGGAATGGTATCAATCATTTAGGCAATATATTACCTCTAATACTGGTTGCCTTTCAGTAACAAAACCTTAGGCTAGCAGTATTTCCTTGGTAATTATATAGGTTTCGACTGCAATGGGGTATGACTTGAGGCCCATAAAAGAGTCATAAAGCAAGCAATATAAAAAATTCAAAGTCAGGTACATATTTTAGTTGATACACATCTTAGATGATAACAATCATCTCCACAGCAGATA
This sequence comes from Cryptomeria japonica, assembly GCF_030272615.1. Classification (NCBI taxonomy): domain Eukaryota; kingdom Viridiplantae; phylum Streptophyta; class Pinopsida; order Cupressales; family Cupressaceae; genus Cryptomeria; species Cryptomeria japonica. The sequence continues at coordinate 154,507,195 of NC_081415.1, forward strand.
CCTCTTGGTGGTACTTCCATTGCAACCAAATAAGCTTCTTAATGCCTCTGTGAAGCTTTCTGCACTATTTACTCCATTAGAATTCTGAACAAATAAAAGCAGCCCTAGAGTATAATCTCCAGTATTTTTAACCATATTTTCAAGCTGAAGCATACAAATTGAAAATAATAAGATAAAAATCAAAAGAGATTGTTCACTCGAAAGTTCGTCTGCAAACCACCCCTCTCCTACTCTGGATCACATGTTTAAAACAAATGGGTAAATAGACTGAGCCGTGGACACACTGATTGGTAGCGCTTCATACACACAATGGATGTTACCCTATATTGCTACAAAGGACACACTTCCGTCTGTCCAACAGCGAATAGCAATTGCAACATTCGTAAGTGAAAATTTTAATTCTCAGGTTAATGGATTGAAGTTGGTATATCATATTAACATAGGTCAATTTCGAGATCAAACATGTCTACTTTTATACATTGCGATCCAATACAATTTGATGACGAGGTACCTAAATAAAAATATCAATCATAGGGGAAAAAAAATATACAACTGTGAAGAAAGGGTTTACCCTTATTTAAGGCTAAAAATTGATTGGTGTTATATGAATTTTTATTTCCTGTTGCTAAATCCAGTTCACTTAGAGCAATAACTCTGAATCACAATATTAGTTCACATCATGTGTGGCCCATTTTAAGGCTGAAAACATTCTGAAGAATCGATGCACTTACATCAAGATATTTATAACTAACTGACAGAAGTAGTGAACTCAACTGTGATTTATGAAGTTCTTTTGTGCTAGCAGTAACCAAAGAGTTGAGCTCTGTAAAAAAAGTAGTAAAAATATGATTAAACGCAATTTTAGAAGATCAGTATTTTCTAGATTCTTCAATTTGAACATCAAGAGAAAACCAATTATTGAAATATGTAATGACTTTTTCTCAAAAAAGGGTCAATTTTGAATTAATGAATGTATGGCATAATACAAGACACCTGAACCTATACTCCATAGTCTAGAATTGGAAGAGGCGGAGAAGAGTTTCAAGATATTATAATAAACCTAGTCAAAATTCTGCTAATCATCGTCAGAGGACAGTGCCTAAAATTTATCAAATTAAATGGCAACTGTATACCTTGAGAAAAAATGTTTACATAAAAAATATCAGAACTACCATCACTGTTTTAAACTACCTTAATAGATAAAGAAATAAAAACTATATCTTAATATCATCAGTGTTAATGAAGTTCCAGCAACAACTAATAATTCTGAACAATGAATGGCTTAATTTACTTATATAACCAATGGAATTTAATGTAAAGAGGGGACAAAATTACGATGCAAATGTGCCAAGATTCAAGATAATAGGCCTTTATTATTAGCTAGTTTATTCTAGTTAGGTTTTGTATTTGACTACTATGACTGGCCTTTCAACTTCATAGTTTGACAGCCCAGGTCTTGTTCAGAGGGTTACCATATTGAGTTGTTTTGCTTGTTTAAAATGTTCGTAGTTAATCCCATTGTACTGTACCACCAGCCTTGCAATAAGTCAAAACAAAAATGAATTAGCACTTTATAGTGAAAGTTGCGGGTTAAAATGTAACGATTTAGCAGTACTCAAAGTCTAAGCAGGTTTGAACAATATGATCAGTCAGAGAAGCATAAAGAGAAAAAAAATATTGAATCATTAGACAATCAAATCAATCAAATTTTAAAAGAATACCTGATAGGATACATGTACTCATCTAGTGTTTAAATGTGAGTGTTCTTTCCACTACTTCACAATTTATTTTCCTATTTCTAAGGTATTTGCATCCTAGATGTGAAACATAATCATCCAAGTATTTCAAACTTTTAATCTAGAGAGAAGACAGTGAAAACCTAGGTTGAATTTGCATAACACCAAGTTAGATAAAAAGCAATAAACCATCCTAGATGTGAAACATAATCATCCATGTATTTCAAACTTTTAACCTAGAGAGAAGACAGTGAAAACCTAGGTTGAATTTGCATAACACCAAGTTAGATAAAAAGCAATAAACCATCCCCATAATGCCAAAAAAAACTTGAATGCTATGTACACACTAATAAAGTTAGATATTTTTTCTGCAAACATGTAAGTGAGTAGTTAAGACGAAGAGTTGCATTTATAGCAACTTTGCATATATAAGATAAGAGCTTACTAGGATAGCTTAAACATACTTTGTAAAAGTATTCTGAAGCATTTGACCATTCACTAATCATCATCTCTTCCTTGTACCAGATGACACAGTTTTAGGGGCCGAGACATGAAGAAAAGGAAAGGCCTTACAATATCTTTTGATATCAATTCTACACTCAAAGGACCATCATCAAACTGAGCTACATATGCATACCCTTCTGTCTGAAACCTTTCTACTGTGCATGCAACAACATAAATGTCCTCTCCAAACTCCCTAAGAATGTTGAAAATTAAGTGTTTTGTTAATAATTATCATCAGTGTAAAATAAAAACTCTATTAAAATATAAATAACTTGTTAGGACCAAAAAAAAAAAGGATTTTGTGCCTTCACCGAGAACAGTGTGATGAAATAGTACAATAGTTCCAGTAACTGTTGTCAATGTATCTTTAATCCTGAGTCACTCCAATCAATAGAAGATAAGAATGTGATTTATCATCAGCTAGAATAGTAAAAATGGGCTTCAAAAGCTGCATTTCCCAAACATGAAATTAATGCAATTACTAATGCCATTTATTTTCAGACAAGGATTTGATAATGTTGCTGACATATGGTTTAAGAAAATGTATCTCAATATCTATTACATTCTTATATTTATATCATAAAATTGTATGTTTAACATTTCTATTCTCCTAATTCAGGTGCATTAGTAAGCTGCAATATTGATGTTATTGGATGTTTGTTGTTGAGGTTTTGATTTGACAACTCTGTTGACCGCAATGTGTTCAAATGCAAATTCACATTAGTACACCTTTTGATTATTTGGTTGTCATTGATACCATGACCTCCTATTGATGTGACCATGCAGGTCATCCCACTAGGAGTGAAGAACATGGACTTACCTAATTTCCTTGTACCAGAATAAGAGACTGAGCCCCTAGAAAAGAGGCATCCTTTTGATTTTTTTTTGATCTTGAGATAGTTTCTTGAGAATCATTTTAAGTCTCCTTGATGGTGATTCTTCAGCAGCTAAATCATGTTTTAGATTAGATTTAATAGAGGACTTTTTTTTAGATCATTTAATAAAAATATTTCAGTTAATGTAGTTGTGGATCCACTCTGAGTACTCAATTATATTATTTCCTTTGATATCTGAAGTCCCACCTCCATGGGGAGCTATGGGTTTATTCAATGTATCCATATTCACAACAAACTGAGATACTTCTTGGTGCAGATTAATAAAATCTTCTAGAGAAGCCTTGGTATCTTTAGGTTTTCCTGAGAAACAGAGTTCAGCAAGTTCTCCGCATTGTATTCAGAAAGGTTTCAGCAATCTCTTCAAAAACATTTTTCAGGAAATAGACATGAAGTGCACAAATTATCACTACAATCTACAGATATATTTTCCACATGAGATAAAGTCAACAAAAAGGAAACAGTGTCTTAGTATTTAAATATGGAATTCTCTTAGAAGGTATCCAATTTATTTAATAATTAACACTCTGTGTTACCCAGAAAACTGTGGTTACACAAACCTGGCCATCTAGAAATGTAAATAAAGAAATCCACGTCTTCTACAATTTTCAGGGAGATCCTCACACTTTAAAAATAAAGTTCCTATGGAACCATATCAATTTTTTAATTTAATATCCTAGGGTGATTTATCAATTTTTTGATTTAATATCCTAGGGTGATTAACATTTGTTATTTTATTTTCTTTTAATCTGACTACAGAGATATTACTGCTGTGAATAATAAAACTATTATTAACCTATAGGTTTTGTTTATTGTGAACATGTCTGTCCACATTTTGTGTCAAACCTGTCTCACGCCTGAAAACATGCATAATTCACCGTCCAACAGTTTTGCAATTGCCAGAATTGCTGAAAAACAATTTAGTGATTACTGAAAGGACTGAAAACATTCCTTACACCTGTAAAACAAAAAAAATTAAACTCTCTTTATTCGGCGGAACTACAAAGAAATCCGTCCACCCATATATGCTCTACCCTTAAGTATAGATAATTGAATGCATAATTTTCTGAATGCATTGATTCCATCCGCCTCCTTTAGACAAATTATGAAAATCTGAAAAATTGGGCCTACGACCATAGGCAAAATTAAATCAGGGGTATGAAAAAGAGGAACAAGAATGGTATCAATCATTTAGGCAATATATTACCTCTAATACTGGTTGCCTTTCAGTAACAAAACCTTAGGCTAGCAGTATTTCCTTGTTAATTATATAGGTTTCTACTGCAATGGGGTATGACTTAAGGCCCATAAAAGAGTCATAAAGCAAGCAATATAAAAAATTCAAAGACTGGTACATATTTTAGTTGATACACACCTTAGATGCTAACAATCATCTCCATAGCAGATACCTCCTGTAGTGCTTCCATTGCAACCAAATAAACTTCCTAATGCCTCCGTGAAGCTTTCTCACTACATTAGAATTCTGGACAAATAAAAGCAGCCCTAGGGTCTAATCTCCAGTATTTTTAACCATATTTTTAAGTTGAAACATACAAATTGAAAATAATAAAATAAAAATTAAAAGAGATTGTTCACTTGAAAGTTCGTCTGCAAACGACCCCTCTCCTACTCTGGATCACCTGTTTAAAACAAATGGGTAAATAGACTTAGCCATGGATACACTGATTGGTAGCGCTTTATACACGCAATGGATGTTACCCTATATTGCTACAAAGGACACACTTCCGTCTGTCCAACAGGAAATTTTTTAATTAAATCGACAAAACTAAAAAGACGTAACCTTAATCAGGGAAAAAAAACTAGAAATCATAAGTTCTATTATTAAAATTTCAAGAAAAGAGTGCAGATGTTTTTTTTCCTGTAACTTACTCTTTAGGTTTCAGTTTGTTCTTTTTGTGAGAATGTTCTACATCCGCCCGTCTATTACAATGTCTGCACAGAAGAACGAGAATTCAGAGCCCTAAAACTCTGCAAGACATGCACGCAATAAAAGGAGAAAAGAAATATGAAAATTTTCAGGGAATGACATTTGTTACCCTCGAGCAGGAACCATGCAATCGATGAATACAGTTAAACTTGCAACAAAAGGTTTTCTGAATGCAACTTGCAACAAAGGGCAAAATTATCCACATATTACGCTTAAAATTATCCACTTTTTGTTAGTTCCACGCCGTTTGAGTTGCTGTTTTGTACGATTTTTGTTAGTTCGAATAGTATAAAACAGCAACTCAAACGGCGACATATAAATTTGAGATTTCTGTGTACTCACAAATCTCCTAACAAGAAAACGATCATTCCATTCCTTTAATATACGTTACATCTTTTGGAGAAGCCTATTATTCCATTCCTTTTATAATACTCAATGAAGGTTACATCATTTCTGCATGTCTGCTCACACCATACGCGTGATTGTTTTTAATGTATTTTGGTAACTCTATAACCACCATCACTCCCTTCATGTTCTGCAAGTTACACAAAACGTGACAGAAGTATTCGAAAATGCAGGCTGGTCTTCCCGGGCTTTCCTTTACGGAATTGTGAGGCTTCTTGGGCTTTTGTTTTTTATTAATTTTGATATCCGTTACATCTATTCTTTACTGTATGTAGGCTATATTTATATGTAGGCTATATTTATATGCCTTTTAAACTATATTTATATGGTAATAGTACTCACTTATTATAGGATGAAATTTGGTTCAAATTTTAGCATAGAGACTAGCAAAATTAAATTTTAACAAATTTATGTAAATTACGTTAAGATATCAATTTAAATATAATTGTTAAAATAAATTATTATTAAAAAAAATTACTTAATTTTCTTTACATGATAATTATATAATATTATTATTCGGTTTTTTAAATCTTATTCATAATGGATTCTTTTTATTTTACTATTATCATTTTATCTATTGTTACTCAAAGTTCTAACATATCATGTGCTTGAACCCAAAACACACCACCATCATAGTCACTAATAATTGAAAAGTAATAGAGAATAATTTAGAAAGAGAAGTAGGTGGTGGGTTTACCTATTACTCTTTCAATACCTATATGATAACAAATAAAAAGATCAATCAATTGCTTTGTTTTAAAAACATTTATGACTTTCTAGATGCTTAATTATGCAAACATGTTCCCAATATTTGCAAAGTCAATTGTTATGATTTTAAATTTGGGGTCAAAATGGATAGACCATGGCTCTAGGCACCATAGTACTAACATTTTGGGCTGAAAATATGGTTAGTGAGCAAAGGACTATGCAGAGCTTCAAGAAATGACCATGGGGTGAGCATAATCAAGAATGAGCGATAAACACAAAAATGAGCCCAAAATGAGGGTGAAATTATAGAGGAATATAATTTATGAAACTACAATAGTTACAAAATAATATCATTATTGCTATATTTTTTATAGAAGGTCTAGAAAACTTTGAAGAAGTGTATATTAGAGAGTAAAATGTGATATGGAACAATAATTTTTGGAAGGAAAACTAGAAAAGAAAAATGAGTTGAATTAAGGGGGGCAACATGAGCCAAAGGTAGTGAAGGTGAGGCTAAACTAAAACTAGTGTGAGTGGGAGGTTCTTTATTTTTTGTGACTTGGAGTGGTAATCATTTATCTATCCTTAAATTCTCAATAAAAACAAATATAATCATTCTAATAACCCTAATTCTACCTTTAATGAGATGGATGTCCAATTTTTACCCGAGAGTGATTCTCATGAACAAGCCTTACATGAAACCCATGCTAGGCAAACTTCTGAAAACATGTTGGCTACCCTTGCAAGATTGCAGAGGAGTGTGTGGCTCCCATGTGAACACCCTCAAATGAAAATGAGAAAAAATGATCACATGGAAGGGTGACTAATGAGATAAATTCTTCTAAAAAGTTTAATAATGAAGATTGTACCAAATAAAGCAGCAAAGTTGAACTACCCCTCGAGAAAAGTGCCCAATAGATCTAGTCCTAGAAAAACTAAAATAACTAAATAAGGCTAGAAAAAGAAGTAAATATTCTTTCCCGTACTTTTTAAATGTTTTGAACATATTGGTTAATGATGAGATAGAATTTGGGATAGATATAGAGAGGACAAAGCAATTGGTAGAAGTGAATATGGTCACTAATACTAAGGATTCACTTAAAGAGACTAATAGAAACCTAACCACAATTGAAGAGGTAAAGTCTTCCTCATTCGTAAATCATAACGATGAGCCCAACAATGATACTTCATTTCCCTCATATTTAATAGACTCCACCTATCCTAGGGAAATTGAGGATGGAATAATAGATAGTGGGGAAAAAGATATGATGATTGATTTAGAATGCCCTGACGCTTGACAAAGGAGAAGAGGGGAAGGGAAAAAAATATCTCTAGTAAGGGAATGAGAAATAGGAAAGTAGTAAGTAGCACCAATAGTGATATTAAAAAAGGAAAGAGAGGGAAAGAACAAGATAATCCTGAACGCTTTAATAATTTGTGTAAAAATAGTAAAGAGGACCCCCTTGAAATGTCAAACGTGATTAGATTTATCAGTTGGAATAATATGGGATTGCAATCCCCTAATAGAAGTTATGTAGTTAGATCTCTTTGTAATATTTAGAACAAGTTGCTAAAGATAATTTTAAAGCATGGGTTTTGTCCTTGCTAAAGATAATTTTAAAGCATTAGAAAGCATGGATTTTGTCCTTGCAATAGATGTCTATGGGTGGAAGTTGCTAAAGATAATTTTAAATTTGGCATATACTTTATATGTACTTCAAATGAATATAATGATAGAATTTCCCTTTAGAAATGGATAGCCAGTACCCTGCCAAAGATACCATGGGTGTTGGGGGGGAATTTCAACATGATAGAGATTAGGGAGGATAAAAAAGGTGGCAATCCATGGGGATGAAAAGATAGTGAAGATTATTTTGGTGATGAATTCCACTAGAAGGATAAAGAAAGGAGAGAAAGGGGATTTGGTACACCTAGCACAACAACCAAGGAAATGAGAGGAGGGTATATTTCATATTGGACAGGTTTAATAGTCATAAAGATAGTTTTTTTTTTAATAGTAGTAATAAAAACAATAGTGTTCAAGTGAAACTCAAAGCACTTTGAGACCATCAAACCATCATCCCAAAATTTTACTAGGTGGTAGAGGATTTATTTGATGTTATCAAAAATCCATCAATGAATTATCTTTGGAAGATGAGATTAATAGAGGCATAGTCAAGATGATACCTAAGGATGGGGATAGAAGCAGTGTTAAGAACTGGAGACTTATAATACTTTTGAATATGTCTTATAATTTTTTTTCAATGCTTCTTTATAGAAGGCTTATTGATATCTTTCCAGAGATTATAAACCAAACATATTCAAGGTTCATCAAGAAAAGATATATTCTTGAGAACCTACTTACTAGTTGGGAAAGCCTTGATTGGGCTAAGAGGAATGGGTAGGAAGTGGGCATGTTGCTCCTTGATTTTAAAAAAGCATATGATAGGGTAGAGTGGTCCTTCATTAAAACAATCATGGAAGATATGGGTTTTCTAGATGCTTATTTTAAGATGGTGTATTTACTATTCAAATATTCTAATGCACAAATTGGCATTAATAGGGAACTCTATGAGGCCTTCCAACTAGATAGGTCCATTAGGCAAGGTTGTCCACTAGAACCAACCTTATTTTTTATTGCCTTTGAAGGTCTATATTATATTCTCATAACTGAATTAGTTCAGCCGAAGGTATAAGGTATTAAAATTTGCAACTCTGCATCTATCCTCAACATATGGTCAAATGACACTACATTATTCCTATTCTTAATAAGGTCAATGTAAGCAATATAGTAACTAGACTTGAACTATTCTATAAAGCATCTAGATCTAAATTTTCCCAAACCAAATATATCCTCCTTGGGTGGCCTGATAAGAAGCTAGAATGGGTAAACACTTTTGGGTGGCCATGGGAAGGCCTATATAAGATTGTTAGGTACTTAGGAATCCCATTTTTTTATCTCTACCTCATTTCCAAAAAAGTGGTACTAAATGTATTCAAAAATTGAGAAGAAATTGGATAACTGGAAAAGGAATTACATCATTGGTCAGAAGACTTCAGGTGTGTCAAAAGATCCTCTCATCCTATTCAATAAACTATACCTCAACTTAGTATTTTGTAGCCTATCATGTTAAGAAAATTTAGAAAGTGATTAGACAATTCTTATGGTTAGATGGTAGAGGAAAGAAAAGGAAGCATATTAATCAAAAGAACATACAGAAAACTAATCTCAAAGGTACCAAAAAATGGAAATGGTTGCATATGCATGACATTTTGTTTAGTAACCGAAGTGTTATCCTTGTAGGATCCAATGTGTTTTTCAACATATGGAGGGCGTGAGAAATTTGTAAAATCTACATTAATCATGTTCAAGAAATTAAATATGAGAAAGATGAAGTTTTTGGTTATAGATCTATTTGGTGTAAGATTGAACATAAAGATAAAATACTAGCTCTCTTGTAATGTTTACCAGCTAGGAAATTAAACCTAGCAAGTTTGATTGGTATTGGGAACTTGTTTAATAATAAGTGGTTTAATCATTGTGCTTATAATTGTTGAATAGGTCACATTCGCACTAAAGTTACCAGCAAGACGATTTATTAGACCTGATAGAGGGAGGTACTCCAATCTATAAAGAAGACATAAAAGTAAATGTTTTTTGGCCACAAGAATTTCTTCGAGTACATTGACTTTCAAAAAAAATATTGAAAACTACACCAATATTAAAAGATGAGAGATGAAGCTATCAAAGATCTTGAAGTTACCCACCAGAACTATGATACCTTCGACTAGTAGAAAATATATCCACCACTTGACCAAGCCTTTGATTCCTTCTAGATCAATAAGACCAATCCAAGGGTGTTCGACAAAGGAAAGGGTAAAGTTAAGGTAAAATGTTGCAAGAGAATCCTCGGTTGATGAGAAATCTTGCATCAACCAAAAATATTTATTTTCATTTTTGTTCCTATTCAATTCAGTGTTGCAGTTTTTGTGTTTCTTTCAACATTTTTTGATAGCTGTTCATTTTTCATTGTGAAACAGATTTTTGGATTCCATAATTGTTCTTTTTGTTTGCTCTAGATTTTTAATTTTATTTGGACCCTTTTTCGACAAGTTATCGCTTCCGGAGTGTTTGTTTCTTAGTTCCTGGAGTAGTTTGAGCATATCAACTAGTTGGAGATTTCTTCTCTTGCAATGTATTTTCTTGACTTGTGGATATAATCGGTACTTCACACGATATTCACAGGCCCTTGGATGACATTCCTTGGTGGTCCACACTTCATTCTTGTCCTTGGTGGAGGAGATCTTCACACTTTGGGTCCAACCTATTTTACACATTTCATTTTCTTGTCTTGGAGAATGTGATCTTTTGTGGCCAACCCGAATGTGTTTTGAATGTTATATATATTATTGTATTTGATCCTCGAGGGATAGAAAAGAGATATGAGGATATCAATTCATGATCTATAATTAGGACACCTCTTGGGGGTCCAGATGGATTGTAATCTGGAATGTATTTTGTAGTTAGGCTTATAAGCCTATATGTTGCCTGAATGATTTCGGCTAATTCATGATGAATCTATGATATTATGGATGTTTGATCTTGCATTTTCCATTTTGTGTTATTTCTTCTATTGTGTTACTCTTGCTGCATGATTTGGATTGTTCTCCTTGGGGACCCTTTAGATCATGGTTACGTTATATGGTATCAGAGCAAGTTGCAAACCTTGGGGCATTCCTTTGGGTGAATAGATCGTTGATTTGAGGCAGTTTGTAAGTGTGTCTAATAGATCACTTACTATGAGGAAAATGGAACTTTGTAGTCAAACCACCCTGTTGAGGCAGTTGCACCGGATTAAAGGAGGAGATACCATCGAGAAGGAAGAACCCTCAAAGGGTAGAGAAGATGATGGAGAATTTCAAAAATGAGATGAGGATGTTGGGAGATTGTTGGACATGTTTGTTGATATATTATCATTGATGTCAATAGATTCATGTGTGGAGTCTGTTCACGTGGAGATTGCAATAGTTGTTATGTGTTTCTATGTTGCAGTCAGTTTGGTTGAGTTGGTTGAGCCTGTGTAATGCAGATGAGTTGATGAGATTTAATGGGTTTTATCTTAAGTATCTATAGTTGATTTAGCATAAGTTTCAGATGTCCGCATGTTGATTTGAGCAAGTTATGAAATCTGGTATTGTGGTTGATATTTTAGTTGTTCAACGTTGTAGGTTGTGGTAAATCCATATGTTGTGCTCTAGAATTATAACATCTTCATTTATGGATGTGTGGGATGTGTTTGGGAGGTTAATGTGTGTCCTCAGTTTGATTGGTTCATGATTTGGAAGTTCATAAGCAAATCTTTTAGTTTGACAAACAGTTTTTAGTATGTTCTTGTGCTCAGATATAATAATGATGATGATTCTCATATATCGAGTTGTTGCACTTGTTGCGATGCAATTCATGTTGCCTAAGGATGTTTATATAGTGTGTGCTATTCATATTGATGGTCCACATTTATATTTGTGTGCATTATTAAATATTTTTTTGATCTAGTGGTGTTCTTTGTGTTATGCGACATTCATGATGGTGTACTGTGTTGCAGATGATTGACGCATAATTCTTGGAGGTGTTTCATATTTGTGATGATTGTTTAGGTCTAGCCTATGTCTTACCCGACATTGTTTTGGTCCACATGCATTATTGAGGTGTGTGTGATTATATTTCTATATGTGTAACATGTGGTGAAGCTGATCTATAATTCATGGGTTGATGATGTGTGTAAATAAGCATTGTAATCATTGTGTAAGGTATCTGATCATGGAAAAATGTATTTGTGTGTGCGAATAATGATCTAATTGATATAGAAAATTTATGGAGAAGTGTTACAGAGCAGATCAGACAACGAGCTTAACCAAAACTGTACTCAAGCATGTTGAGATGCTATTTCATCAGTTCATGATTCTTCGGATGTAATCCAAATGTCTTTAAAAGTTAGTGGGACTCCTTGTAAGCTAGTGAACCTTCCCTAAAGGATTTATCCTTTATGGGTCTCTTATTTTGAGCAGTGAGCTCTAGACAATGTGTCTGGATGCATGTGCATTCCCTATTGTAATATTTCACTTACTCCTAACAAGGTATTATCTCATTGTGGGTAGGTTCCCACTATGGTTTTTTCCTTGACCAGGTTTTCCACATCAAAAATCTTGGTGTTATGTGTGTTATTGATATGGTGTTGTTTCATGTTTTAACTGTTAATTATAAAATCAAATTTGTGAATTAAGTTGCAGAAAGTTTTGTGTTTGTGAGCAAACTGATTCACCCCCCTCCCCTCTCAATTTTTTGCACTGTTGCCAATAATTGGTATCAGAGCTAGATCCTCTAGAAGAAGCTTGACTGCTTGAGGAGATCTAGGATGGCAACCTTTTCTTTTAATAAGGATAGTCCAATATTCGATGGAACAAACAACACTCTCTCAAAGAGCTAGATGCAATGTCATTTGAGATGCATTGGAGAAGAATACTGGAAGCTCACTAAGAATGTCTACAATATTCCTCAGAATGGTACTACTACTCCGGATGAGTTGAAGGAAGAAAAATACAATATTAGAGCCAACGAAGCTTTGTTGAGTGCCTTGACAAATTCTAAAATGACTAATGTGATGGATCTTGAGACCGCTCATGAGATTTGGGTAAAGTTGGAAACCTTGCATGAAGGTGACAATCATGTGAAATTTTCTAAGTTACAGAGCTTGAAAGGAAAATATGAGAACCCAAAGATGAGTGAAGATGATAATATTAATTCTTTTATGCAGAAATTGAATGAGCTTGTATGCGCTATCAAATGTATCGGTGGAGTCCTTGAAGAATCTGAGATCATTGCTAAAGTATTGAGATCCTTACCTCCTGCTTACAAACATAAAGTTGCTACTATTCATGATATTTGGATGGTGACAAGTGTGACTAGAGACATGTTGGTTGCAAAACTTGCTTCTTTTGAGTTGAGTGAGTTTGGTGACTCCCTTCCTAAGACTGAATCTGCATTCAAAGCTACTATTTCTAGGAAGCGGAGATATGATCCGAGAGAGTGTTCTAAAAGAGAATCTAGATATGAGAAAAAGATAAAAGAGATGGAAGATGAAGAAAGAGAGCTTGAAGAGATGGAAGCACTTATTGTCGGTGAGTATGAAGGAAAGTTACCTCTTAAATGCTTTTCATGTAATAACATAGGATATTTTGCATCAAGGTGTCTGAAAAGGGATATAAATCCTAAGAATCCATTTAAGCCATATAAGTCTAAATATCAAAAGAAATGTTATTATGTTGTTGATGAAGGTGTGACAAATGATGAATTTGATAAATGAAACTTTGGAGATGAATTTGTGTTCTTTTCTATCAAGGAAGATGATCCAAGAACTACGTATTCTACAAGCTGCATTAATGAGTAAAAATCCCTAGTTGTGAAAGTTGAAGAGAAAAATGAATGGGTTATTGAAAGTGGTTGCGCTCATCATATGACAGGTGATAAGAGTAAGTTTGTGAATATGGAAAAGTATGATGGTGGTATGGTAAGATTTGGTGATAACAAAGCTTATGTAATCCATGGTAGAGCTTCTATTTCTCTTGATGGTAAGAATAACATTGATGATGACCTATATGTTGAAGGCTTGAAGGATAATCTTTTGAGTGTTAGCCAGATAGTTGATAAGGGATAAAACTTGTAATTAAAGAATGGTAGATGTAAGATCTTGTGTAGCTCCGGAACTGAAATTGCATCAGGTACAAAGACTAAAAGTAATATCTTTCACTTGAATGTTGGTTGTAAAAGTTGTTTGATTGCTCAAATTGATGAAAGCTGGTTATGGCATAGAAGGACGTGTCGTGCAAATTTTGATAGTATGGTTAAGATAAGTTTCACTCAAGCAATGAGAGATTTCCTTAAGTCAATGAAACCTTCTAATCTGGTATGTAAAAAATGTCAATTAGGGAAGCAAACAATAATTACATATAAGAGAAAACGATTTAATTCTAATGGATAGTTGGATCTTGTGCATATTAATTTGTGTGGTCCTTCTAGAGTGAGAAGTTTGTAGGATGACATAAATTTCATATTGATGATTGATGATTATTTAAGTATGATGTGGGTTACCTTCTTAAGGGAGAAATTCGAAGCATTAGAAAAGTTCAAGATTTTCAAAGCTATGGTTGAGACTAGACTGAAGCTGAAATGTCTCAGATGTGACGAAGGTGGAGAATTCACTTTCGGTGAGTTTAATGAATATTGTGAAGAGTATGGTGTTAGGAGACAGTTATCTGCTCCTAGGACACCACAATAGAATGGCATTTGTGGAGAGGAAGAATGGAACCGTTCAAGGAGTTGCTAGAACCATGATGATTGAAGGAAATGTTCTACATGTATATTGGAGAGAATCTGTGAGTACTGCAGTATACACACTTAACAAAGTAAATATCAAATGTGATACTAGTAAGACTCCTTATGAGTTATGGATTGGTCATGCTCCTATTGTTATATATTTTAGAATTTTTGGAAGTAAATGTTACATTAGAAGAGATGAAGATCTTGGAAAATATGATGCTAGATGTGATGAAGGATTTTTTTGGTTATTCTACTAGAAGTAAAGCATACCGGTGATAAAAAAATACTGAGAAAAATTGTTGAAAGTGCTAATGTGAAGGTTGATGAAGGATATATGAGGCAGGTGAGACCTTGTGGATATGATTCATATGATGAAGATGTTAGTACAAATAAATGAAATCAAGTGCAGAACCAAACTCAAGTTCAGACTGATCCGAAAAAGGTAGAAGATGAAGGAGAAGTTGGAGGTGCTAATAATAATGACAGAGTTCAAGAGTCTGAAAATCAAGGAAATCCTAAGACTCCCAGGTATGCAAGCTTGAATCATTTAGAGAATCAAATTATTGGTGACAAGAATAGAGGTGTGATGACTAGGAAAATACTTGTAGATTAAATTTGTTTGATTTCTAAAATTGAGCCTAAAAATATTGATGAAGCATGTAAATATGAGAATTGGATTAAAGCTACGGAAGAAGAACTTAATCAGAATGAGAAGAATGAGACATGGGAACTTATTCCTAAACCTTAGCATAGAAATATGATTGGTGAAATGAAATTATTTTTGGGTTTGAAAATTAATTAGTTGGATAAAGGTATTTTCATATCTCAAAGAAAGTATGTAAAGGAATTGCTGAAGAAATTTGATTTGGATGACTCAAATCTTGTTGGTACACCTATAGTGACTAGATGCAAGCGAACAAAAGAAGGTGACTCTCTAAAAGCTAATCAAACTAGATATAGATCTATGATTAATGGTTTGTTGTATCTGACACAGACTACAACTAATATTATGAATGTTAATTCCATTAGATTTCAACAATCCATATTATAAATGATGTTAAGAATTTGGCACACAATCTAATCTAGAAGCTCTAAAAGAATTATGAATGTTGTATGTATTTTTGCTAGATTTCAAGTTGATCCTAAGGAATCTCATGTAACTTATATGAAAAGGATATCCAGATATTTGAAAGGAACAATTGATTTTGGTTTATGGTATCCTAAGCATCATAACTTCATCTTGAGTGATTTTATAGATGTTGATTAGGCAAGTGATCTTGATGATCGAAAAAGTACTACATGCGATGCATTATTTTTGGGTAAGAATTTGGTCTCTTGGGCAAGTAAGAAGCATAATGCTATATCACTATCTATCGAAGAAGATAAATACATTGTTGTTGGATGAACCCACAATAGTGGGTTACACTTTTTTGCCAACTTTGACACTGTAATATTCATTTTTAGAAAAAACTTCAGATTCAAACACCTATTACTTCTAAACCATAATGGATTTTTAGATGATGTGAACTAGTGATTTGTGTCATTTTGTATTTAGATTCTAAAAATATTTTTTGATAATTTTTGGAATCAATTTTCTTCCATTTTTCAATCTCCCTCGAAAACTAGTTTTTTTCAAAAAATAACATTGTTAAAGAGGGATACTCACTTTGTATAGCGTAATTTTTTTTTTATAATAGATATGAATGTGATTCTTTAGAATTTGGTTTTGTAACATCCATATCTAGTGTTTGCAATTAGCTTTTTAACATTATCTTCAATATTTCATATTTCATTAAGATTTGAAGTCAAGTTAATTGTAATTTTTATGTCACAACCCTCCTTTATCACTTTTTGATTTGATACAATTCTATTATATTTTTGGTTGAGCTATTAAAAATGATTGAATAAATATTATAAAAGAATAAAAATGGACACACACACGCACACACTTGGAGAATATAATTCAAAAGGCATTATTTTTATTTTTATTTTTATTTTCCCACTCCCAATTATGGCACATGGTGTAGGAGGAATTAGAAGCTTCTAGAGGAATCTTCAATGCCTTGCATGTAACTCCCCCACTAGGCTTTTAATCAATTTGCATGAGTCCAATATTGGAAAAGAATCTCATTTTTAATTAAATTCTCTAGATAGTGGAATTGAGGGATTTTTCCTATATATTGTATGCAAGTTTTCAAAAACGGAGTTGATTATGTTTTGAAGAAATTTTCCCAAATTTCCTTGTTGTTAGTAGTAGGATCTTCCTTGGTAGTTACATTTTGGTTGTAGGATTGTTAAATTGTTTTGAAGATTTCCCTCAAGTTGCAAGGAAGGATCTAAGAAGGATAGCTAGAAGATTGGAGAGGATTCAACATCGAACTTCGATAAGCTAGGTTCTCTTCTTTTGTCATCTCACTTTCACATATGAGGAAATTGTATTATAAAAAAATATAGCTTCTAGATCTTCCTTTATAAAAATTTTAGTTGTAAATCCTTCTTTAGGGATAATATTGATAAAGATAGCTTTATTATTTATTTAATTTTTTCTTTAGAAAAGAAATATCAGATATTGCTTGCATGTGAAAGATAGCTTTATTATTTGTTTAATTTCTTTAGAAAAATATTAGATCTTGCTTTTGCTTTTCCAAGAAGAAAGAAAATCTTTTTTCTTTTATCTGTGCAAAAAAAATCATATTCTCCTTATTTAAATTTCTTTTTTTCTGAGATTAAAAATCTCTTCCGTGTGATTAAACGATAACCATGTGTGTATGAATCCTGTCCTTATTTTTCTTCTCTTCAATTCATTACTGGATTGGGAATTTAAATGTGAATCTTTTCTTACATTAAAATATTACTTCCCTGCAAACAGAAAATGCCTGATAATAAAATATAAACCTCATTGTATTCATTTCTCTTTGTGAAAAAAAATGAGGTATAAATCTCTTTGTGAATATTAGTTGAAAAATGAGGTATAAATCTCTCTATGAATATTAGTTGAAAAAATGAGGTATAAATCTCTCTATGAATATTAGTTGAAAAATGAGGTATAAATCTCTCTGTGAATATTAGTTGAAAAATGAGGTATAAATCTCTCTATGAATATTAGTTGAAAAATGAGGTATAAATCTCTCTGTGAATATTAGTTGAAAAATGAGGTATAAATCTCTCTGTGAATATTAGTTGAAAAATGAGGCATAAATCTCTTTGTGAATATTAGTTGAAAAAAAAAGAGAGGTATAAATCTCTCTGTGAATAGTTCTCTGTGTTATTCATCCCTGTGAATAAATACTTATTCTCATTTGTTTTACATTAATATTTTTATTACACATATGTCTGGTTATATATTCTCTCTATGCTTAAATAAATTGAAAATTGGAATATATATATATATATATATATATATAAAGTATTTATATTATCGTTTAAAAAATTATGCAAACACATTATATGCGAAACCGTACGATGAAATTTAAATTTGCATGGGATAGTGGACCGACACAGGGAGGGGGTGAGGCGGAGTAATTACCCACAGGGAAGTGGTATCCTCCACTAACCCACTGTCATTGCTACGACAGTGGCCATGGGGTAGTGGAGGGGACCATGGTGGTCTCCTCATCACTGCGAGCCTGCACCCGCAGGTTCGCAGTGACGATGGGACCTGTGGGCCCCTCCCTACTCCCCATTATTTTAAACAAAACATCGTGCCTTTTCTTTTAGTTATATATATATATATATATAATTTAAAAATTATTAATAATTGCTTAGTTAAAATTTTAAGTTTAATTGTTATAAATTTTAAATTAGTAAATTAAACTTAGGAAAATTTATAAGTAATTAGGATCATTGTATAGTTAATTTTTAATTTCAAATTTATGTGTATAATTGAAATCTCTCAACCCATTGGAGATTTATTGGGTTACTTAGTCGATAATATTTAGATTCATTTAAAACAATTAAGTCATAATATTATGATTTGATCCAAATTGCCAAAAGTCTAAACTAATTGTTCATTTTGAACTAATAATGCTATAATTAATTATTTTCGTGATAGAAGTAAACATTGCTTCATTTTGCATGTAAATGACACTATTCTTTTTTTTACATCATCAAATTACTTATATATTAATTTGCATTCATGATCAAGTTACGTTTCCATCATTTTCATGCAAATTACACGTTTTAATACGTGAGTTCATAATTGTCTTTATCGTACAATCATATATTAAATAGTTTAGTTGTAGAAGAATGGTAATTTTATCAAGTGGTAATTGAATGCCATCGAAGTAGTTATTTCAATTAATTAAACCTTGCAATTACGTACATTCAATTCATAATTGTTTTCAAGCATGATGTTTTTCATAGCTTCTTAGTTAGAAAACTAAATAAAGGAAGATGGAAACCAAAACCTAGCAGTGTTCGGTATATACAGTGCCTCTGGGTCACGCTTACGGGTAATGTCGTCGTGTTGAACTACTGCACTTAACGCCTAATAAAGTTGCATCAACGGCGTATGTGGCATCGTCCCTATAAATCATCGGGGAGTAATAAGGGGCACTTGGAAGTTAAAATCCAAGGGGCGGGTAATCCCCCTTGGATCGATAATCTAATAAGATAATCCTTAAATGATTTTACATCCGCTGAGTTAAACCATAGTAAACCCCCTTAAGGTTGATTGAGTGAAATGCTTTTATGAAATTGATATAATCTCGAAGAGTTGTTGACGATTGACAATTTGGTCAAGGGTGACGCTTATGGTAGGTATTAAGATCTAGTTGTTTTAGGCCACAAGCAATAGGCCATCTTGAGCCTTTGCTTAAGTGTTACCACTGTGGGTAGCAACTGCAGAGAAACTGTATGGGACATTGACCCTAGAAAGGGTTGCGTACCCACTAATCAGTTTACATCAAACCACAGAGTAGAAAATAGAACTACATACTTTACGCCTTGATCCCATGCCGAAATGGGTATGTAGGCAGTCTTGGGATGAAGTTGTCCCTAGTACTCAGGCGTTCGTGCGTGGGGTCTAGGTTGGTAAGAAGAAGGATTGAGTAAGAATCCTAAATTGAAAGATAAGTATAATAAAAAGGGAAAAGTAACTCAATGCATACTCGGAAGGAATCCCGTATGGATTCACTTGACTTCCCGAGGCTTTAAGCCAAATTCTGAGGCAGAATTCAAGTTTGTATTATGTTATTTTAATTTCTCCTAAGGACGGCGACCTCAATGCACTCCTATTAGAAGAGTGTAGTACTTAGTGAGTGACTCAGGACCCGAATGGTCCCGATGAGTCTAAGTCTTTGGCCAGAGCACCTCCTATCCCTATTGGATAGATGCCTACCCTGTATGGGTAGATGCCTATCCCGTATTGGATAGATGAAACCTCTTGCTCCGTATGGATAGATGCCTAACCCGTATGGTTAGATGCTCATCCTAGATGGATGAATGCCTAATCCTAATGGATGGATGCCTAGAGTATGCGATTGAATCAAACACAAATGATTAAAGTAAACAAAAAAAAAGTGGTCAAAATTTGTTGGGTTAAGGAAGGTGGGTTATTACATTTTACATATGTCCATTTGATATCACATAACTTGTTGTAAATGTAACAAAAATTAATTATTATTTTTTTGTTAGAAAGAGGACTTCAATACCTAATGCATAAATATTTTTCAAAATTTTTTGGCTGACGTTTACTATTTTTCCATAAGCATTGAACAAAGAAGTTCATGTTCGGTGAAAACCCTAAATTCATAAGAAATAAAATTAAAATATATTGATGAAATTAAATATATTAAAAATTCTATTATTTGGAAATCTTTTTTTTTTTTTTTTTTAAGATAAGAGCTATCATTGTGGGGATAGCACCCTTGTATTGCTAAAAGGATCTTACAATAACTATTTTGTCAGAAATACTAATCCTATCATGTCCTAACACTGCTAACTATCATAGCCTAACATTGCTATTTGCAATGGATGCTACTACTCCTACCATATCCTATCACTACTAACTATAGCGTATACAAACATAGATACAAATGTTATTACTATTCCCCATTGAAGGTCTGCATGATGACCCCTGCATAATCTCCAATGTTGAGTACATTTTCTGTGGCTTCAGCTGAGAACCAATAGGTTTCAGAGTTAGTAATTCTGCGGAAGGGGGCCATATTGTCGTTCTGCACTGCACACCAAAACACCTCCCACGCGTTTTCCCCAAATGTTCTCATCATTTCCTTCAGCTCCTCCCTCTCAATGCGTCTGCGTTCTGTCTCACTGGCATCTGACTCTTGACTCCCATCTTCCTCACTCCCCTCTTCTTCTTCTTCAAAATCTGATGGCAGAAAGTAGCTTGGCTGAAAATACGTCTTGAGTATGCTAATCCATTCACCCTCTGGTAGACTTAGAATGGAGTCTGCAATGTGGTTACTGTTAACTGGCTTGACAAAACCATTCAGAGCCTCCACCACTTTTTCCTTGCACTCCATGATGTCAACCAATGGCATAAGGACGACTTCATAAATCATGCTATCACACCAGTGGCAATCAAATTTTAGTGTGATCCCCATGAGTCCTCTGATAGCGTCATAGACATACTCCTCTGTGACAAACAAACTATGAATCTACATGTCCAATGCTTCTTCACAGTTCATGTAACTGATGCTCCCAAAATAGGCCATGGCTAATTCATAGTCTAACTCCTACACGACCTGCTTTGAGAATTTCCTGCACCTTGCACACCATGCATTTTGCATATACAGAGGCCAATAAATAGAATTTTGCTATGCTCTAGAAGTTTCAACCTGCCTAATTTACCACAACCCCAAATCTGTAGGAATCTGTCCTTCCATCATTTCAGCCCTTCCTCTGCAGATCGGACCGCTGTCACTGCATCTTTCGAGTATTCGAGCTGCCTAAGCGCTCCACCACTTGTCCTACATCTGCTTCCCTATTTCCAAGGACCATCATCCCACTCCGTCACATTTCCTTATCCATAAGTCCTTCCTGCACAGGTCCGTAACTTCTTGACTCAGGTCCTTGGGAGCGACTATCACTACCGCAACCTGTGAATTGACTCCTAGATTAGCCAATAGGTCAGCTACTTTATTTCCCTCCCTATGTATATGTGCTATTTTGTATGGTTTAATTGCTTGGAGTAATGTTCGAAGGCGCGGCAACCATTTGGCTAGTTTCCAATTTAGTAGCTTGTCATTGGTCACCCCGTTTACGATTATCTGAGAATCTCCTTCAATCTGAACATTGGTCAAACCTTTCTCCTTGCAGAGTAACAACCTGGCCTCTAGAGCTCTTATTTCTGCCTCATTGTTTGTGGCGTGGCCAATATAGTCATACGTGCCAGACACCACATTCCCCTCCTTGTTTCGAATAATTGCTCCAAATCCAGCCTGTCCTGGAATTATTTGGAAATCTTATAATAAGGGATAAATAATTAAAATAATAAAAATTCTAAATGAATTCATTTGACGCCCCAAAAGCTAATGTAAAATTGAATTTTTATCAGCATTTGATAGATGCAAAGGAGACTCTATTGCAAGTATGATTTAGAAGTATAGAGGTTTTATCCAAGAAATTTTGATCTAAGAGCCTTTGATCTAACTCTCTTAAATTAATTACTTCAAATGGGACCTCTTAAAGCTTAAATCATTATATTTTCTAAAAAATGTATGATTTCAGCAAAAATCAGGATGTACGAAAAAGTGGGAACCAACTTTGTGAGTTCACCCTACTGCTAGCAATTGTACTCAAGTAATTTGGATGAAGCAGATGTTGAAGGATATAGGAGTTATTTATGATGAGCCTATTGCTATATACTATGATAATTCAAGTGCTCTCAATATCTCTAAGAATCTGGTGTTGCATTCCAAGACAAAGCATATATCTATCAAGTATGATTTCTTGAGGGAGAAGGTGAATGATGAAGAAGTTAGATTGGAGTATGTGTCTATTAAGGAGCATATTGCAGTTATTTTCACAAAACCTTTTCCTAAAGATACTTTTGAGTATCTCTGGTAGAATTTAGGGGTGATTTCCCCTCCTAACGAGAACTAAGATGCATAGATTTGCATCAGTCTGGTGAGGTTCATTGAGAAATTTTGTGATCCATATTGATGAGTGGTGGTTTCTACTCAATAGGAGTAGTCAGTGTTGTTCAGATTTGTGTGCTAATCCAAAAGGGGAGCAATTTATGTTTCTCGTGCACCTTTGTCATTGATGTCAAAGGGGGAGAGAAGCATGTGAAAAACCCTGAAGCAATTTTGAATTGTTTGTCAAAGGGGGAGTTGATCTCAAAGATTTTGGCGTGAGTTGATTATTTGTTTGCATTGATTGTTTTTCACATTCATATGTTGTCATCAATGCCAAAGGAGGAGATTTTTGGGAGATTTTTGGATATTGGTTGATATTTTTTCATTGATGTGAACATATTCATGTATGGAGTTTGTTCATTTGGAGATTGTTGGATTCGTTCTATGTTTTTGTGTTGTAGTTAGATTAGTTGAGTTGGTTGAGCCTATGTATTACAGATGAGTTGATACGGTTTAATGAGTTTTTCTTAAGTATCTCTAGTTGATTCAGCATATGTTTCAGAGGCTTGCATGTTTATTTGAGCAAGTTATGAGATTTGGTATTGCAGTTGATATTTCAGTTGTTCAATGTTGCAAGTTATGATAAATTTGTATGTTGTGCTCTGAAATTGTAACATCTTTATTTGTAGATTGTGGGATGTGTTTGGGACATTAATGTGTGTCCTTAGTTCGATTGGTTCATGATTTGGAAGTTTGTAAATAAATATTTTACTTTGACAATCAGTTTTGAGTGTGTTCTTTTGCTTCAGTATAATAATGATGATGATTCTTATATTCTGAGTTGAATTGCGGTTGTTGCAGTGCAATTCATATTGCTTAAGGATGTTTCTAGAGTGTGTGCTATGCATATTGATGGTCCACGTTGATCTTTTTATGCATTATTGAATATTTTCTTGATTTGTTGATGTTCTTCGTGTTATGGGTTATTCATGGTTGTGTAGCATGTTGTGGATGATCGAGGCATAATTCTTGGAGGTGTTTCATATTTGTGGTGACTGTTTAGGTCCAGACTATGTCTTAGCCAACATTGTTTTGGTCCGCATGCATTATTGAGGCGCGTGTGATTATATTTCTGTATGTGTAGCGTGTGGTGAAGCCAACCTATCCTTCATGGGTTGATGATGTGTATAAATAAGTATTGTAATCATTATGTAAGGTATCTAATCATGGAAAAAATTATTTGTATGTGTGAATAATGATCTAATCAGTTGAGCGAATTTCTGGAGAAGTGTTGTAGAGAAGATCAAACAATGAGCTTAACTGGAACAATTTTTATGTTTCTTTCAACATTTTCCGATAGTTGTTCATTTTTTGTTGCAGATCAGATTTTGGGCTTCCAAACTTGTTCTTGTTGTTTGTTCTATATTTTAAATTCATTTGGACCCTTTTTTGGCAAGTTATCGCTTCCAAAGTGTTTTTTTCTTGGTTCCTAGAGTAGTTTGAGCTTATAGGCTAGTTGGATATTTCTTCTCTTACAGAGTATTTCCTTGACTTGTGGATCTAATTGGAACCTCACAAGATGTTTCTAGGCCCTTGGACGACCTTCCTTGGTGGTCCACACTTCATTCTTGTCCTTGGCAAAGGAGATCTTCGCACTTTGCATCCGACCTATTATACAAGTTTCATTTTCCTTTTTTGGCGAATGTGATCTTTTGTGGCTGACCCGGATGTGTTTTGAATGCTATATATATTATTTTATTTGATCCTTGAGGGATAGAAAAGAGATATAAGGATATCGATTCATGATTTGTAATTAGGACACCTCCTGGGGGTTCAGATGGATTGTAATATGGAATGTATTATGTAGTAGGGCCTATAAGCATGTATGTTTCCCGGATGATACCAGTTAATTCACGATGAATCTATGATATTGCAGATGTCTAACCTTGCATTTTCCATTTTGTGTTGTTACTTCTGTTGTCTAACTTTTACTGCATGATCTGGATTTTTCTCCTTGAGGAACCTCCTGATCATGGATGCATTATAAAAAAAGATGATTATGAAGACCAAGATAGTGGAAACAATAATATTTAGTAGACTAGGAATAACGAAGATTTAACCATATATAAATGAAAACGATGAAGATATACTAGATTTTGGCTTAAATATGCTTTATATTGTTTGTGTTTAGCTCTATGCTACTATGGTATTGATGTTAATTTTGTTGTTTTGGCTGCTATATTGGTTTAGGATTAATCTGAGTGATGAAACTTAGTCGCTAATAATGTAACCAAACATTATTTTTTTATGCTCTTTGGTAATTGTGTTGAGAGAGAGAGGATATTGAAGGCCATATTTGTATAAGATATGCTGCAAATGTTAATGTTTGCATTTGATGGAATAAAATTTGGTTATTGGATGTTAAGAAGTCTCTATTCATTTCTTGTATGAATTTTGAGATTATAGGTTGTTTGATTCTTGCATAAAATGGTATCAGAGTGGGAGATCTTAGAGTGCCAACGGTGAGGAAACTTGTACTAGTATCTATGGGTGTAGAGTGGATTTGTGTAAATAAACCACTAACCATGAGGCAATTCACACTTGAGAGTGTAAAGCAATTGAGAAGAGATCAAAAGGGTTGTTTTAGGTGTGCAAATTCGTGATTGGTTGAGAGCTTGAAGATGAAACTTAGAAGAGTGTGATGTGTGAGAAGTGATTATAGAAGATGAGAGGATGAGTCCAAAGAAGAGGATAGGATGGTTCATCAGGAGGCCCATGTTAATTTGATTCTTGAAACTATATTGAGATCGAATGTGGGAAATTATGTTGAGAAAGAATAGTTGCAACTCGAAAGGGAAAGAAGAGAGGTCTTATCACATGAATGAAGAGAGAAGGGAGGAAACACTCACAATGGATGGTTAGTTGGTGAGTGAAAGCAAAGAGTTTGATGTAGAAGAAAGTACCTTGGAGGTTGAGGTAGTGGAAGAGGAAGCAATTTAAAAGGTAGAAGTTGTAGTAGAGGTTATTCAAGGACCCGATGAAGACGACTCACAATGGATGGTTAGTTGGTGAGTGAAAGCAAAGAGTTTGATGTAGAAGAAAATACCTTGGAGGTTGAGGTAGTGGAAGAGGAAGCAATTTAAAAGGTAGAAGTTGTAGTAGAGGTTATTCAAGGACCCGATGAAGACGACACGTTGTTTGGAGAGGAAATCATTTTGAGTAAAGAAAATGAGAAAAAATATTATCTACCTGAAGAGGTTGTAGTTGTAGCGAGAGGTGAGGAAGAGGACATTACAACAAAGGAGGTAAATTTTGATTTGTGTAATCAAAATGGCAATTTCTATAAGCCAATGGATATGAAGAGTTTTCTAGTTTTAGATTTGTATGGAGATGTGGCATTTTTGTATGTGGAAATAGTAAAGGATGCAACCATTGAGATTTGGTGGAAGTGGTTGGTTTGTGGTGAGAAAGATTCCACGAAGAACGAGAGGAGAGAGGAGAGTTTTTGTAGGAGAAAAAGAGAGAACAATTGATAGAGGATGACAGTATTTAGATTAAATGCATTTTAGATTAAATTTAGAATTAAAATTTTATATGAAGTTGATTATACATAGTTTTTATGTACTTCCCAACACTCTACTTGGAGTAATAAACAATTATTACATAATTTTGTGAATTGTATTCTTGTGTACACTTTGATAGAGCTCTATTGTGACATTATTAATTCTTATGGTTCTTTATGCCTATAGTCAATCCATGCTTGACATTTACCCTTAAAACAAGACAGTACCACACCTTGATAGATAAGATAATATCTACACTCAACTATGTATGTTGACCTAACCAATGAGGTAGTGCTTATGCTTATTTTATGGTAACCAAGAGATAAATTAAGAAGAGTGGGCTAGTCATCTATGCATTCAGCTTCACAAAACAAAGCAAGTGATCTTAAAGTTCATTTATATGACAATTAAAAAGAGATATAAACAATAGATATTGACCAATCTAAACTCTGTTTATAAGTAAATCCCTAAGGTTTGCAACTAAGGGTAATTGATAATAGCTACTAATAATAAGACCTACATACCACTAGTAGGTAGATTAAAAAACTAGATTACAAATGAAACCAATTATATAAAATTATTTTACATTCCTTGAGATCGATTTGCTAAATACTTCCTCCTAGCATATGTAATTTAGAATCTAATATATATAAATGTCTAAAGGCATATAAAAAGAGAGCTCAAAAAATATTTAACATGGTTTGTATTGTTGAATTGTGCATAATTCAAGGACTTGATCTATTATCTAAACTAATAGGATACCACAAAGAATATTGTTTATATAAAATTGTTTTGATCATAATATAAGAAGGAATGACACCTTAATTCGTGAGCAATATCTAGTCCAAGCTTAAGAAAAATAAAATATTAATACAAATCTAAAATGAGGACCATGTCAAGACCTAATTTGAAAATTCTAAAATATCTTTGTTCTTGTTTCATTTCTGTGTAGTGCACTATTTTTTAATTGTCCATCTCCTGTATATACTCTTCACCTAAGAATTCTCTAAACTCACTAAAAATAAAATCTCAAGAAAAGATCATGTTATGAGATATGGGATTTCAAAACTTATAACCTTTTACATTCTCACAGTAACAAACAAAGATTCATTTCTATGCTTTTATATCTAGTTTAAATCACTTACCTTGAGGCACATCAACAAAAGAATCACAATCAAATACTATAAAGTACAAAACCAAAGGTTTTCTACCTATCCACACATCATATGGCATTATATAAATAAGAGATAAACAAGAAGATTAATTAATAAAATGGCATACACTACTTACAACTTCTACCCAAAATACTTTATCAAGATTAGCACCATATAATATGCTTCTAGGATATTTCATCAAGGTTCAATTCTTTCTTTCTATAACCCCATTTTTTGGGCGAGTATAAAGAGTAGTTTTATGCCTCCAATGGGTCTTCCACAATTTCTTTGTTTTATTCTCCTTGAAAAGATGATTCTTCTTGGATTACTACTCACAACAAGAAAAAGATCCAATCTCTTATTTTTCTAAATACACATATTATGCTATTGGTACCATTAATGTGCCCTAGCTATGATTTTCAACGAATGCCTATTTTGTTATTTTGTCTGCCTCAATAAACTATTTCATTTTGATTCAAATTTGTTGTATGCAATGCAAGAAGAATATGATTTAATTATGGATAATGGAACTTGGGAACTAATTCAATTACTTGCAAAATAAAAAAATTATAGGCTCTAAAGGCTATTCACAATTAAGTTTTGATTAGAAAAAGATGGAATAGGCCCCTTACAAATACATAATCACCAAAAAGTGCACAAGGGGAACTCACTAGTAGTGAGACCATGAAGAAGAACAAAAACCAAAAAAGGTAAGCCTTTTTTCGAAACAAGCTTTTAACTAGAGAAAAAACTGATGGGAAGAAGGTTCCTAGAACACCCAAATTATCTAATAAAAAATGGGGGGATTTAGGAGCACCCCAAACCAAATACAAGATGAGCCCATGAGATTGCAACAAAGAAGCCAAGGTAATAGACAACAACCAACAGATTTTGAAAGGCTTCCTGCAACCTTGTAGCTTAGCTCACCATGTTTCGCCAACAGAGACGAGAACCAAGTAATAGAGAAACCTAGCCATTCTTGACACACAAGCACCAACAAATAGACTATAGCCAAGCAATCCATAGGGTTTTGAAGGCATCCCTAGACCTTTTGCTAGTGGATAATACTACAAACAACACATAAAGGGCCACCTCAACAGACCTATTATTCACAAAATAGAAGAACACTAGAAATCCAATAAGCAACATGCTTAGGGTTCCAACAAAAGGCCACCAAAGAGGCTGGGGACCACTTGGAACAAAATAAATGGTCTAAGGTGGGAGTAATCTCTTTAGGTGATAGTCAGGAACAAACACAATGACAAGAAGAAATGGAGTAGAGCCCTTTCTGGTTAGAGGCTAAAAGCACAAAATTGTGTCACATTTTAGGCCAACATATGAGCACAAGTGAATTTAAGTAATTCTAACTAAAAACTAGTTTTAGTCAAACAAGTGGGTAGTATTTTAAAAAGTATTTTATTAGTGTATGTTAGTCTATTAGGAACTACTTAGTATGCAAATATGTGTCAGTGACTTGTGTAGTTGAATTCATTTGTTAGTCATTAAGGGTTATGCAAAATGAGGAACTCAATTCTCTCATCTTTATGCATCCTTTATTAGTATGTCTTTGTGATTTCTTCATTATCACTGGTTGGGGGTGGACTTTTATTTGGCACCTATCGATATTCTAGGTTGTTTGAGGAATTGATGTTAGTTGAGATGGTTATTTTTGGAACAAATGACAACTCTAACAAGGGATATGTTGTCTATTTTTTGTACAATTTTATGAAAAAATAAACTTGAAGTAACTATTTGGGGTGTCTAAAAGATAGTAAATCAAAAGTTTGATTGGACATGTGTTGGTGTTGTGTGTAGTATAATTTTTGTATTGATAATAAAGGGTTGTGCTAGAATGAGTAACTCCATTTTATTTTCTGTATGCATCCTTTGTTAACACATATTTATGATTGCTTTATTGTCAATAAATTGAGTATGCACTTGCCCAAAAAACTTATCAATATTTGCATTTTTTTATGAACCAACGTCAATGGTGATGATGGTTATTGTTGGAATGATGAAAGGTCCAGTTGGGGATGGTATCAAATGAATATAAGTTGGCCATTTGTTGTCAAGTTTTATCAAGACTTAAATAGGAGTACTTGCTTAGAGACTCTACCAGCTCATAAGTTGAGGGTTTGATTTTTTGGTTGCTTTATGCATTCTTTATTGGCATGGCTTTGCGATTGGTTTTTTTTTGAAAGTAGTGTGTGTACTTCCATTGGGAATCTATCCATGTTTTAGGATGTTTAAAGAACTAATATCAATGGCAATGGTAGAGACTATAATTGATGAAAGATTTGATTGGGAATATGTTGGCTATTTAAAAAAAAAAAGTTAGGAGGTAACCATTTGGAGTGTTTTCAAGATGGTAAATTGGGGTATTGGAAACTCATAGTTTGGAGGGGTAAGTAGAATTAATAGATATTTCTAGGTATTTGAGGAAGTCTTTGATCACTAATTGTTAACATATGAGGAACTTTTCAAGTTTTTGGAGATGTCTTTATGATGGGTCATTCTGTATGTTGGAAGTTGTAAATAGTTACAGAATGATTAGTTAAATTATTAGTTTATGATTGTAAGGTGTTTTTTTTTTTTTTTTAATTATTTATATTTTAATTATATTTGTTAGTTGTTAGTCCTCTAGGTTTCCTTAGAGGGACGTTACATCTAATCCCTTCCTACCCACTATGTTTTATTCTTCTTTCAAATGGCATTGCTTCTCTTAGTTTCAACATCATATTAAAAAGGCAAAATGGAGAAACATTAAACAAATATTTATTCCTATTGTATACTAATACTATTAATTAAATAAATATTATTATTTATTTAATTATTTTACCCTTATTCTATCCAATTAATATATATATATATATCAAGAATTAATTTCAAAAATTATAAATTTACTTTTATTCTTGTTCATTCAATTCGAGCCCTTCAAATTGTTCACATGTATCTTTAATTTAAATTTCTAGTCACATGACAATTTTCCCACATTGTCCCCTTCAAATGTTGAAGCCTTGTCTATATTTATTGAACCTAGAAACTTCCCAAAATTGAAACTAAATTTTCATCCTATCCATTCACTTCAAACTAAACCTCTTGATCCTAAACATTCACATAAGGATGTTTCACTAATGAACCTCCTATTCCTAGCCCTTATTGATCACGTTACACTTGTCACATGACTACATCTTTGATTTTAATGTTAATCGTAGCCCTAACCATCCATTATCTATCCCTTGTTTTTTCCTCTTGAAAACACTATAAAACAGAGGCATCTCATCCATTTGAATATATTTCTTTATCACACTATTATTTTGTCCATTTGTCTACTCAGTCAACTTGATGATATTGTCATGCCACTAGATTTAAGAACAACCACATCTCATCTATCATAATATTAATATACTTTATATTTATAAGACTTTCATGTATTTGATTTAAATAGGCTAGTTATATGCATGTTTTATTTATGTCATTTACATAAAATGTATCGATTGTTTGATTCCTTTAAAAAAAAAAATTACTATTACCCAACAGTTTTAAGGAAATGCTAGAAATGCTAATAGGGTTACCTCAGATTTCACATAACTAAATTATGCATTTAAGCAACACTAACTTACAATACAAGTTTTAATGGAGAGGGTAGGGTCAAATTTTCCTTAATTGTTCTTATAGTTTAACATACAAGATTCAAGTTTAAAATCTAAAGTGAAATTTCCCTTATCAACTAGACTATTTATACAATACTTATGGAGGGGTTTCAAATTTTTCAAATGCATTTATTTATGAGTAAGAACAACTAATAATGCAATTAGCAATACAAAAGAGAAATTCTAACATGAAATTGTCCATATTGTAAACCTTCACAACATTGCATTACATTTTTTAAAATTATCTACTCATTTATTACAACTAATATCATACATCCAACATTAACAATTTTGCATAGATTTCAGACCAATTTTTGAACAATAATATTTATGGAACTCTCTTTCAAGCATTGAAAATTAAAAAAAATCCTACTAGAGTATATTTACTATAAACTTATTTGGATAATCAAAGCGTGTGCAAGCTCCACATATCCCATAGTTTGCAACATGGGATTTAATACTTATTTCATGCCCACATTTTGCATTCAACCAAACATATAATTCATTGATTGGATAATGCTTCTATTGATTGACACAATATTGTAGATATAGTCTTTAAATCTAGTCATCACTTCATAAAATAATTTATTTTTTTTACATAGGTTAAATGATATTAATATTTTATGTTTAAATTAGAAGGATATGCCACTCATTCAGTAATTTTTTTAATGTCCAACTCTTGAAAACATACTTCTATAGTAAATCTCACAATGTTCTTTCTAAAATCCTTTTAACTATGTGTCATGGAACATTGACAAAAAAACAAACCTATAATATGTTGATGACATCAATCATAACCTAAGTATTTATAATTGCATTGCATTAATCAATAATATGTATAGTGTTAAGTCAAAACAATGTTAAAAACATGACTAGATTAATGACAAGGATGCTACTATATTTTTGTATGTATCTTACGTAACTTCAATTCTCTATAATAGTAGAGTGATATTTAAATCATTTTAACTTGTAAATTTGATGCATTTACATGATATTCCAAGACATAGTAGAATTGAGGAAATGCTTACCTTAACTTACAAAATATCTTTTTAAGCAATGTAGCATAATGCATTTGATGTTAGGTTGCAAGCATTTTTTTTAATTCATCCAAATTGATTTATCAAGTTATATTCTTGGAAAGTATGTATAGAATTTATAACTAAGAAAGATTATTGGGATACTAAGCATTAAACACTATTAAGCAAGCCACTAGAGATAAACTTGCCCAAGGGTTTTCGATTAGTTAGCACACTCTCATGCCCTATCTTAACAGACTCTACTTTCTTCTTAAAAAATTTCATATTATAAATACCAGAATAAATATCATAGTTGTTCAACTTCACTAGCTTGCTAGTTTAATTACTAATATATTTATGCCACTTCATAATTTAAAATGACAATGATGTCATAGTTAAATGTGTAGATATTTTATATCCAAAGGACACTTTATCCATAAATAGCTGTTAGTAATTACATTATTGAATTTCTATTTGTCATATCAAAAAAAATTGCTAAGATAAACCTAATTTTTTTTTTTTGTCTTCTTTTCTTTTTCTTTTGTTGTAATAACTAAACCACTTTAATTACCAATAAGAAACTTCCTTGATCACTCGCTTTGAATCCATTACATACAAAATCAGGAAATCCTTGCATCAACCAATATAAAATATAATTATATGTAATTTTCTTTATTTAAGAAGGGATTTTAAAGTAGTAATATTGAGTCAAATAGAATGTTCCTAGCATGGAATCCCACTATAGAGATATAAATTAATTATTGTATTCACATTCATTCTTATATGTTTGATTTAGCCATGAGAAATGTTGAAAAGCTCACTATCTTACTTATTTTAGCTTGTTACTCTATAGATCAACTAGCATGACCCTCACTTTTCAAGTTAAAATAGTACACATATAACACAAATATAAAAGGTTTACTTTATAGATAAACTTTTATATAATTAGTGAGGAGCCATATAAATATGCTTATGCTACCCAAAATACATATATCTCAACTTCCTAACTAATAAAATCTTCTTTTGTAGAAAACATAAAGATTCCAAAACCAAAACCAAAACCAAAACCATCTCTCTCTCTCTCTCTCTAAAATTTTTTTTTTTATAAAAGATGATAACTGTGCAATCTAATACTCTTTATTATCCCATTTTTTCATTTATTTAAAATTAAGACAATCCCTTCCATCCATGTTTTATACGTTATTTTATTCTATTCTGAATGCAGTAAATTAATTTATTTACTTAGAATTTCTTATTCTTTGTGCCACAATGCTTCATGACTATATATTTTGTATACTTCCATATTTAATCCTTCCTAACAAATGTTTGTGGATCTCTAGCTTAATTTTTATTTTCCTACCTTAATAGTTTGTTTGCTAGCTTAACACCCAAACCAACTTCATTAGTATTAGTATACTGAATATTACCCTCTTATATATAGGGCCGAAGCTATTCTGGCTCCAAAACAGACCTTTCGTACAACATGATGGCAACGTGTTAGTAAATCGCAACCGTTTATTGCAAAATCGACAATGTAAAACGCGCGACTAACATGTGTGTTAGTCAATCCATACTGCCGTTTTGAAACTAAAATAGACGCTTCCATGAAGAATAAGCATAGAATCACTGACATATCAGAAAGCAGAAAACAGAGCACAAAACTACCAATAGAAATGAAGGGAGAGAGACGTATACCAACCTTGGAGTACTCCATTTGAAATCTTATGATATCTGGACGTCAGAAATACTCAGGGTTTTAATGCCGATTGTAGGATTTAGTACTTTACTGATCTCCTTACTCACATACAGTTTAAATGCATAGGAGGTTTTAATGCCGATTGTAGGATCTCTAAGTGAATAAATATTTAAAATCTCAATACTTTAGTATTAAACAGATTTAAAAGCTCAATACATTTATGTGAGCTGAAATCCTTTTTGGAAACTAGCATTTGTGTTATGTTTTTAAGTTTTGATTGAGAATGGTATGGTCAAGAGTGCCTAATAAATTTATTATTGAGAGATGTTTCTTATGAGTTTTTCATTTTTAGTATTTTATATTTGTCTATCTTAATAATTAAAAATGATTAAAAATTATATATTTATTTTTGTTTATATTTAGTGAACCTGTTTGATTCTACACATTCAATCCTTCTTATAGGATTTGCATTATTTTTGGATGTTTAGATTTATATTTTTTTAAGATAACATCTTATTTTTTAGATCTATTATTTTATTTCACAATATTATGTGTTATCCATTTGTCTTCCTTACTGGAGTGCATATTCATATCATTTATCTTACCCACCTTTAGATTAGTCTTAATGTTTGTGTTTTATATCCATTTTAGATTTTATTTAGAATTGAAATTCTAATATCAATTTGATTATACATAGTTTTTATATAGTTCCCAACACTCTTATTACATAATTTTGGGAACCATATTTTTTTGTACACTTTGATAGAGCTCTATTGTGACATTATTAATTCTCGTGGATCTTTATGCCTTTAGTCAATCCATGCTTCATGTTCACCCTCAAAACTAGACATCCCACCTTGCTAGATAAGACAATATATACACTCAAATATGTAGGTTGACCTAAACAAAGAGGTAGTACTTATGCTTATATTATGGTAAACAAGAGATAATGCAAAGAGTGGGTTAGTCATCTATACATTTGGCATCACAAAACAAAACAGGGCATCTTAAAGTTGATTTATATGACAATTAAAGAGAGATATAAACAATAGATATTCACCAATCCAAACCCTTTTTATAATTAAATCCCTAACGTTTGTTACTAAGATCAATTGATACTAGCTACTAATAATAAGACCTACATACCACTAATAGGTAGATTAAAAAACTAGACTATAAATGAAACCAATTATATAAAATTGATTTACTTTCCTTGAGAACAATTTTCTAAATACTTCCTCATGGTACATGTAATTTGGAATCTATTATATGTAAATGTCTAAATGAATATAAAAAAGAGCTCAAAAAATATTTAACATCATTTGTATAATAAGTGGACCTAATCTATTCTCTAAACTCCTAGGAGATCACAAAGAATATTGTTTATATAAAATTGTTTTGATCATAGTATAAGAAGGGATGGCACCTTAACTCATGAGCAATATCTAGTGCAAGCTTAAGAAATTTTTTTTAATATAAATCTAAAATGAGAACCATGTCACTATTTTTGAATTATCCTTCTCCTTTAGATATTCTTCACCTGAGAAAGCTCTAAACTCCCCGAAAAACAAATCTCAAGAAAAGATCATTTTATGAGTTAGAGGTTTTCAAAACTTATGAAATGTCACATGCATTCCACAATCATTAAAGTTGGATCTTAAAAATAATTTTTCCACAAGTCCTAAAATATGTGATACATTATCAATAATATTAATCCTTCGATCACTAGAACACAACTTTATCTTTCCCTCCCCAACAAACTTCTTCATGCTATTATCACCAAGGAAAAATTCTCCCCCATCATATTTTTTATATGTAGAAAACTTCTCATTTTGATGAGTCAAGTGGCAGGATAAACCTAAGTCAATAAGACAAGCACCATTATTAATAGTGTCAGGTAAAATAAGAAAATAATAAAAAATCACCATGGAGGACTTTTCCATGGTTGCATCAAAATTATTTTTCTTATTTATTTACCACTCCTTTACATGCCCTCATTCACCACAATTGCAATGGGTTTTGGAATGTTCTTTTTACTTATCCCTCTTTTTATCCCCTTTAGGTGCATTCTATTTGGACCTATCCTACACATGCAACACATCTTAGGAGCCAACACTAATAGACTTTCACATTGTATCTTCTAAAAGAAGTATGAAAATCATGTGTTCCATCTTTTAGTCTACAATACCACTACTAATTGAAATAATTAATATTATTGGGAAAGAACAAAAAAATGAGATAAACTTATCTTCGTCTTCTAGTTTAACATCTATTGATGCAAAATGACTTATTATCATATTTAATACATTTAAATTATTTATAATTGAATCACTACCTTTCATCTTTGAGGAATATATATTATTCTTTTAAGATATAACATATCAGAATTTTTACAGTTCGAGAGATGTCATCTATCCTCTTACACAAATTATATGTAGTCTTAAGTAGATACATTTAAGAGGATGAAATTTGTAAGACACAACCAAATAGTTCCTCATGCCTTCTTGTTAAAAATCCATCAATATCATTTATCATTGTAGCTAGCTTTGTTTCTTCTCAAAATGGCAACCACTAATCACTCCCTTCTAAGAGACCCTCTAATTTTAATTTCCATATCTCATCACCAATGCCATTAAATTTTTTTATTATCTTATCAATATGTATAAAGCATAGTTTATTGTTCTCTTAAAAAATATATAAAATATCACAAAACAAAAATTCATCCCCTTCTGAATAGAACCATTATCTCTTATACCAAATGTTGAAAATAAGGTAAAGAAATATTGCAACGTTAACTTATGCATGTGATAGAAAATATGAATATAAGATTATGGAATATCAAATATGTATGTGATTTCACATTCAAATCAAATATAAATATTAGCAAACCATAGAGACGTTCAATTTACATGGAGAAACCCTTTCAGGAAAAAAATTCACTATGAAGAGGGTAAGTATAATATTAATTCTCATAATGAGACATACAATAATACATTTCACTACTCTTATCCTCGACAACATCATGGTATAGCTCCATAGCCTGCAACCTAGTGGTCAACATCTCCAATACAATCACTCTTTCCCCTTGCTAAAACTCTAATTGTTGTGTCTGGTGGTTTGTTGTCCCTGAGGCTTTGGTGAACTCTCTACTAAATAATTCATTTATAAATTTACTATGTAAACCCTTTAAGAGTTCTTAATATACAACTAAGAATTTTCTTATCTATGCTTCAAGTCTATTCTGGAGGTGGTGCTTAGTGAGGAGATGCTAGGCCACATCTCCAACTTTAAAAGACGAGTTTAATTTGTAGGCTTAATCATTTGTGGCCCTCATTTCCTGAGTTGTATTTTTGGATTTTGGTGCACTACAACCTATTGGTCAAAAATAAGGTTGAGATCTACCAATATTATTGCAGTTTTTTAATTATCTATTTTCATGAGTTACAAAGGATTGTGTTGTTATTTTTATCATGGTTGATGGAAAATGAGGGTCTCATTCTTTGTCTCTTCAGCCTTGGTTGCCCTTCTCTCTCTCCATTTTTGGTGCAACTCTACTTATGAAGATATTGGTAATTCATTGGGTTATTTCCTCAAGTTGGACCCTAATACAAGATATTTCTCTAACACTTACTATGCTCAACATTTTCTAGATTTGGACCTTTCAAATTTTCTACTTGTTGAGATCTCCTTAATGGTGTGAGGGTAGCTATGCAATTAGATTCTAGACTATGAATGGATCACTTTTCGGTGTAGATGCTCTTTTTCTATGGGTCATTTCACTTATTCTTGTCTTCATAGCTCTCATTTGTAAAGGATGATAATCACTATCATATCACTATATTTCCTGCTACTTTGGATGTGAGTTGAAGTTGTATGTTGATTTGGCATCTCCTTCTTCTGCTAGCTTTTCTAGTTTTGTGTCTTGGACCCATATGTCTACTCATGTGGCTCCTCCTACAACTCCATTTATGGCTCTCTCAATTTTTTGGCCTTATCCCCTCTATGGTTCCTAACTCTCTATCTTAATACTATATGGTTCCCTCTCAAAATTTGGTGGTCTATCTGGGCAATTCATCTACTAACTCCAATGGTTTTTCCACCCCTACTCTATTCTATTCTCCTTGCAAAGATGTTTCTTCTTCAATTAATACTCACAACAAGAAAATGATCCAATCTCTTATTATTTCAAATATGCATATTATCTCATTAGGACCACTAATGGGCCCTAACTATGATTTTTAATGAATGTCTATTTTGTTGTTTTGTCTAGATCTATGAACTATTTCATTTTTCTTCATCTTTGTTGTATACAATGCAAGAAGAATATGATTCAATTATGGATAATGGAACTTGGGAACTGACTGAATTACTTGCAAAATCAAATTTTTGTAGGCTCTAAATAGTCATTCAAAATCAAATTTTTATTTTGGTATCCAAGTATGGAGACAAGTTGGTAAGACTTTAATTATTCAAAGTAAACATGCAAATAAATTGATCTTAAGGTTTAATATGAAAGACTGCAAAGTTGTATGTACTCCACTAGAAAAAAAAAGGTCAATTTTTCGTATGAAAAAGGTATTACTTGAGCTAATTGAACACTAAAAGGCCTAATATTTCATATTGAATCAACATAATTAGTGAATTCATGACCAACACTCTAATCATCATTAAAAAGTGGCAAAAAGAGTCATTCGATACCTATAGGGTACCATAAATTTTGGTATTGATTATACTACCCATTTGAATATTGAGTTTAAAGGTTATTCAAATCTTGATTGAATAAGTAATCTAGATGATCGTTAATCCAGATGATCATAAATCAACAATTGGCATTCAATATAGTAGTAGTAAGAAGTAATCAACTATTTCCTTGTTGTCTACAAAAGTTGAGTACAAAGCATTGTGTAGTTGTTTGGCTAAGACAATTTTTTTTGAGATATGATACAAAGGGAACAAGGACCAACTCCAATCAAGTGTGACATCAAGCTAGAAATCAATATAACCTATAACAGAAGATTAAAGCACACTGAAACACAACATTATTTTGTCAAAGGAAAAATTCAATCTCAAAAGATAGAACTATAATATTGTAACACAAATGATAACATGGTTCATGTATTCACTTAACCATTGGACAAAACACACATATATTAAAAGAGTCCATTAACATTCAATAATTTTTCAAGGAAGAGTTTTAAAAAAGGACAATAAAATGGATACAGAGTTTCAGCTTCTAACAGACATGCAAATCCTAAACAAGGACAATAAATTTGTAGGCTCTAAATAGTCATTCACAATTAAGTTTAAAGTTGTTGATATTATTAATAAAATCTAAAGTAGCTTGGTTGCAAAAGGACAATAAAAAAATAAAGGAATATATTATGAAGATACATTTGTACCTATTACTAAAATGAATACTATTAGACTTATTGTATTCCAATTGCTTCTAAGTTTAATTGGGATCTTGATCAAAAAGATGTTCAGTTAGCATTTCTGAATGGTTATTTAAAAGAAGAAATATATCTTGTTCAACCTAAAGGCTTTGCAAAGAAGGGAAAGGAACATTTGGTATGTAAGCTAAATAAACCATTATATAGTCTCAAGGAAGCACCAAGTTCATGGTATGATAAAAGTGATAAATTCTTGTTTCAACAAGTATATATCAAGAGTAAAAAAGATCTAAATGTGTACATAAAGAATGATGAATATATGAATGTTGTTTTGATTTCATTGTATGTGGATGAATTAATCATAATAGGAAGTTCTATATAGATGATTGATGAAATCACAAACATTTGAAATGAAGGATGCTCGCAAAATACATTTTTATTTTGGTATCCAAGTATGGAGACAAGTTGGTAAGACTTTAATTATTCAAAGTAAACATGCAAAGAAATTGATCTTAAGGTTTAATATGAAAGACTGCAAAGTTGTATGTACTCCACTAGAAAAAAAAATGTCAAATTTTCATATGATAATGGCATTACTTGAGCTAATTGACCACTAAAAGGCCTAATATTGCATATTGAATCAACATAATTAGTGAATTCATGACCAACACTCTAATCATCATTAAAAAGTGGCAAAAAGAGTCATTTGATACCTATAGGGTACCATAAATTTTGGTATTGAATATACTAACCAATTGAATGTTGAGTTTAAAGGTTATTCAAATCTTGATTGAATAAGTAATCTAGATGATCGTTAATCCAGATGATCATAAATCAACAATTGGCATTCAACATAGTAGTAGTAAGAAGCAATCAACTATTTCCTTGTCATCTACAAAATTTGAGTACAAATCATTGTGTAGTTGTTTGGCTAAGACAAATATTTTGAGATATGATACAAAGGGATGAAGGACCAACTCCAATCAAGTGTGACATCAAGCTAGCAAACAATATAACCTATAACAGAAGATTAAAGCATATTGAAACACAACATTATTTTGTCAAAGGAAAAATTCAATCTCAAAAGATAGAACTATAATATTGTAACACAAATGATAACATGGTCGATGTATTCACTTAACCATTGGACAAAGTACACATATATTAAAAGAGTCTGTTAAAATTCAATAATTTCTCAATAAAGAGTGTTAAAATAAATTAAAGCTAAATTATCCATGTGCTTCTTATGTGTCATAAGAATTTCTGAAGGATTACACGAGGAACTGTGGATCTGTCCCTTAGATCCAATTTCCTACCAAGAGTCCAGTTAGCTGTCAGTCTGTGAAGTCTATTATTGAGTATCTTCGAAGTTACAACTACATATTGTTGCTTAAAGTTGAGAAATAAGAAACCAACTAGTTCAACTGCTATTCTGATCTTCGTCTTCCTCGTTTATTTCTCTATTTTGTGCAACCACCTTACTTAAATGGGAGATGTCAATAGAAAGGAAAATCAAGTACAAATAAATGTGCACTTAAAAATCTAAAAATACACATTTATTTATGATAATTTTGGATAGAATGTGATCTTATATTGTAACTGTAGCTTTATTCAACCAAATTAAAATGGATACAGAGTTTCAGCTTCTGACAAACATGCAAATCCTAAACAAGAACAATAAATATTAGGGCAAACTATGTTGCAACATAATCAGTAATGATGTACGGTAACATTGTAATGAACGATTGCATTGCCAAATTGGACATCGAAGGAGTGAGTGCGAGCGATGGCATACCCTCGAGCCAGCCTGAATTTTCCACTTCCTCCCACAATTGCTATCTCTCTAACCTCCCTAAACACAACGTTGTTTCCCACCACGGCGAGAGTACTGCCGTCTAACTTTCTGCCTTGAAAAACATAAGTGACCGCCATTAGCAGCCGAACTTCCTCTTGGCTAGTGGAGGCATACAGTCCTTGAGCTTTGCCCACCAATTTGGAGGTAGGCTTGGGCCCTTCTGTCAATGGATTGTCCAACACATATACCAG
Organism: Cryptomeria japonica; assembly: GCF_030272615.1. Lineage (NCBI taxonomy): Eukaryota > Viridiplantae > Streptophyta > Pinopsida > Cupressales > Cupressaceae > Cryptomeria > Cryptomeria japonica. The sequence continues at coordinate 154,548,323 of NC_081415.1, forward strand.
TCCGAAGTCAGTAGCTGACATTTCAGTGGTTGGAGCTGATGCCACTTTCATGGCCATCACATTTTTTTCTCGAAATTTTGTCATGGAAATAGAATTGCAAGTGGCTTATTTTCTCCTTCAACAGATGTGCTTGGGTAGCTTGTAGAGAAAACAGTGTTATCATTGCGGCCACTGAAACTACCGAGATCACCATTTGGAATGGAGGACGAGGGAAATGCAGATTGTTCTTTGCTAATTTGTTTCACCCGATACGAGTAGATATCAAAATAGGTCATGCTGCTTTAAAGCTCAAATCCTGTAAAAACTCTCAAAAAGTGAGATCAACTTTTCTATCTTGCAACACTTAGGTGTTCACGAATACCACCGTTTTGTGGACGGCGTGAATCTCTTTAAGACTTGTGATATTAAGCATGCTTTTGCATTTATACACTATATTGAGTTGTTCTTTATTAGGCTTGTGACTCCATTGCAACAAGTATCACCTTTAGTTTTGACAGGAAATTTTGGGAACAAACATGCCCTCATTTCAAATTATCAGTCTCGTAATCACTAGTTATTTAACATTATGCATGCTAAAATAGTAGCTACAAATAACACACTAATGTTACTTATATTGAATAAACTATATAAATAATTTAGAATCTTATGTAATTAAAAATTGAACAAAAAGACAAGTATCAGCTGTAGTTCTAGCATTCATTGTATAAGCTAGTCAGAAAACAACCATACATCGTCCTGGCCCTGACAACGGGTTTCCAAGATAAGTTGAACACTAATTTTGGGTAAGGATTATATTTCTAACTTCATCGTGCTCTCTTTATGTGGATTTTGTGAAATTAGGGCCGATTACAAGATGATACAAAAAGGGGGCATTACACCATTTCCATGCAGCTGAACGTCCAGACGGTATGCAGGGCAATTGTGACAAAAAATCAATAGAAAGCATTCAGACAAAAGGATGACTATTATGAAGTTCTCGTGACCACACTATTCTGAAGCAAAACTAAAAAACATAACAAAAATGCTAGTTTCTAAAAATGATCTATTTTGCAAGAGGCCACACAAAGTAAAAGCATTCAGCTAAAACCAATATAGATCAAAATCCACTCTATTCCTTGGTTTCATTGAAACTTGTGATACATGTCAAGACCACACACGAGATACATCTATCTAAAGGTTGTTTACCATAATTTGTAACCGACAATTTCACATGGTATGCAAAACCATTCTTACACCAAGAATTACCAGTTGGTGGTCGTCTTCTTCACATAGAGATTGTTTCATTCTTTATGATTAGAATGCTATTGATATGATGTGGGACTATTTCTTAATGGGTGAGATAGATTTATAATTATTTGAATTTCTTATTTATAATATAAAAAAATAAGATTGTTGATAATTATTTTTTTAAGTAATTAGATTATATTGTTTTAATGTTATAAATAAATATAAATTTGAGATACACTCAAGTAACATCACAAGATATTAATTGGTTAGCTTTATTTATTTTGTTAGTTTTTTAAGAGAACATTAAAAAAAGATGTAATTTTATTTGAAACGGCTAAAACAATAAGGTTTATTTTTTGTATGCTAGATATTAAAGGGTATCCTCAATCTTCTATTCTTGAAAATTTTACTTCTTAACCTTTCTAAATTTGGTCGTTTATGTCTCATCTTCTCCCATTAATTTTAAATTAGGGTACATAGCACAATCAACTTTTGAACTTTAATCTTTTATTTTCATTCCCCCTTTTCAAGATTGAAAGCTTAGGTCTTCCCCTTTCACTTTTTTCTTGGTGTGTCAAGGATGGTATTTGAACCTCTTTATCTTAACCTTTGAGTAATAGCAAATATTTCTACTTTGGATTCACCAGTTTCTTTCGCGGGTTCAAGGATTTTATCTTTGCAATACCTAAAGCATCAATCATCCTAGGATCCTAAAGTTTTCTTCACATGATAATTACAAGTGATGGTCTCCAACACCTTGAATAGTATGTGCATGAGCGAGTAATCCACAGAAATAACATCATAAATCATTGATTATTTGGAGTTATTCAGATAATACTCTATTATTTTGATTCATATAAGGACTATTTCCATTTACATGCACAACTAACAATGTGTTTTGCTACAAGGATATTGTTCTCCCCAAGTAGATCCCTAGTAAACGAAGTTTGTAATTTTATGTGAATGGTAAAAAATAAAAATCAATCTCCTTGATCCAAGAGGATATGAGTCACTAAAAAAAGCCACAAATATCAAGTTTTCCTTGACAAACCTTATAATAATTTGTTTCACCCATAGAAAATCATTATCATGCAATTTTTACAAATAAGTTAAAATTAAAATTAAAATTTAGCTAATTTTTTTGCTATTTTAAAGAAATATGCTTTCTAGATAAGATATAATTTACCCTAACAATGATTTTATTTAAAAAGACTTTTAAAAAAATCCTATTTTGTCTTATTTGATACCTAAACTTAAGCTAAATTTTAGTGACCTCTTTATTATATGCTTGTATTTCTCTAGGATACCCCAAGGAAAAATAATAAAGGAAGGTGAGTCATGATTTATTGTCAATTTAGGATTGTGCTTTTCATTTATTCTGAAACCTAACTTACTGTTTTAGATCACATATCTCTAAGTATATAAAAACAATAAGAGTTTAATTTATTATATTGGTCAAGTGAGAAGCGTTGGAGACTAAATTATGCATGTGTAACAAACTCAAAAAATAAGAGAGTGAATGATGGAGATGGACAACAAACATACACTAGCTGACATTTTAATTTAGGTGTAATCTTAATTAGCACAAACAACCTATTTAGGATTATGCTTTTCATTTATTTCTGCAACCTAACTTAGTGTTTTACATCACATATCTCTAAGTATATAAAATTGATAATCACTATTGCATGCATTACCTTTTTTTAATTTATTATAAAGAAACTTTTTCTATGAATAATTTAATTAAAAAGGATTAAAAATTGTACCTTTTTTTTAATTTTTTAATTTTTATTTAGTGAACTTGTTTGATCTTACATATCTAGTCCTTTTTCTTAAGGTTTTGCATTACTTTTGGGATTTTAGATCTACATTTTTCTAAGATAACATCTTATTTCTTAGTTCTACAATTTTATTTCATATCATTTTGCATTTATCTATTTGTCCTTCTCTTAGGGTTTGGTGTGCATATTCACATCTTTTATCTAATACCCGCCCTTGTATTAGTCTAAATTTTTATGTTTTGTATACATTTTAGATTTTTTTTAGAATCAAAATTCTAATATAAACTTGGTTAAACATTTTTTTATGTCATTCCTAAAACTCTTGTTAAAAGCATGAATAACTATTATGTAATCTAGTGAGCTCTACTTATTTGAACACTTAGATAGAGATCTATTGTTACATTATAGATTCTCATAGATAATACATAAATATCTAGGCTTAAATATATATACTGACCTAGAAAAATTGCTAGGACTTATGCTTAGATTATGGTAACTAAGAGATAAATTAACAAGAGCAAGCTAGTCCTCTAAATATTTAGCTTCATAACACAAATGAGGTGATCTTAATGTTGATTAAAATAATAATTAAATAGAGATATATAAATAATAGATCTTCACTGAACTAGACCCTTTTTATAAGAAAAATCCTAAGATTTGTTACTAAGCTCACCTAATACTAGATAATAATAAAAAGACCTACATATCTTTAATAGGGGTGCCTGCAAGAAGTTGTGTCCACTTTTTGGCCAAAAAGTAGAAGTTTTTTCCCTTTTTTTTTTTTTTCATGTTTGGCCTAAAGATTTGAGGCACTTAAAGAATGAATCTTGAAACAATTCAATAATAGAAAATGTAGTGCTTGAAGTCTACTTTCCAAATATGTAATTTATTTTAATACCCAAATCCTAAAAATGAAGTTTGAATAGGCATTACTAAAACTTATAGTTTAGTAGCCACTTTTCAAGACCATACCATGCCCGTGTATGACAAGCATAATTTGACCTAAATGAAAGTATTTTTATAAATCCTTTTGGGAAAAGATTTGTAACTCACTCACCTTTGATGAGAATGTTTTTTTGTAATTTTTTTCTGCATTTTTTTTTGTTAATTTTTTATTGGGCATAATAATTGTTTGAAAAATTCTCGTGTACGACAAGCACAAATTGACCTAAAATTAACCATTTTTTTTGTTTATTTTAATCTGTATAGAATTGTCTCTAGTTTGATGCCATATAATTCTTTTTCCAAAAAAACTTAGAGACAAGAAAGTTATTAAAAAACTAAAAAACCATGTTATTTCAAGTTTATGGAGCTCTTTCATTAGTAATTATTTTTTAAATAAAAAATATTGATGCATTTTCTTAAAAATTTACATATTTAGAATCTAGACAGTCTCTACTATAATGGGTTTTCATCGTTTAAAAAAATTCTGAAAATTTGGTGTTCAGAGATATTTTTTAAGCCATTATTTTATATGAAGATTGATTTGGCCTTCAAGTTGCAGGTCAAACCAGGTCTAAGCCAAAGGGTCTGCTCTCCAAACCATTTCCCAAGACAAAACCAAAGGTACAACCGAACCAAAGTTTGATTTTTTTAGAAACGGGATCCTGTTTACGAAACGAGATCCCATTTCGTTTTTTTAAATAATTAAAAACATATTTAGCAAACGGGATTCTGTTTTGAAACGAGATCCCATAGGTAGAAAAAAAGAATAGATTACAAATAGAACTAATTATATTAAATTTAATTATATTTCTTGAGATTAATTTGTTAAAAATTTCCTCATAGCATATATGTAATTTAGCATTATCTATATATAAATCTCTACGGGTAAATTAAAAGGAATAAACGCATAGCGAGCGGGAGCGAGTCTTCGAGTGGGAGTGGGACGAGGGCTAGGGTTTCCTCTAGTGAAGACGCAACAAGGGAGGCCGATGGGGAGGATGGAGATGGACCTACTGAGGAGGTGGACGCGGTTGTGGTGGATGATGGTCTGTCATGGGTGTCAGATGGTATCGATGCCTCACTTAGTCCCTATTTTATGGGTCACCGGTCTCTGCTCCTTCTTATAGAGCATGTTGGTGGTTGCGATGATGGGGTTCTTGGTGTGTTCGTCGATGTTGAAGGGACTAGGAGTCGGATTCTTTTGTCGCTCTGGCTGTTGGCTTGGGGGCCCATGGTGTTGAGTCGGTGGGTTTGGTTGAGGTCGACTTGGTTAGATCCTGCACTTGGTGGTGTGCCCCTTTGGGTGTGGCTACGCACCTTGGTGGGCTGGGTTGCCTTGCTCCTCTCCTCAGTTTTGTTGTCCTTCTTTGTAGAGGTTGCTACAGTTGTCTCTGGGCTTGGTGTGGTCTGATCTGTTGCATCTTTCGAAAGGCCCTCCCTTCGATTTGGGACCCAGGTGGATCTTCTGTATCTGGGTTTTTCCTAGGGTTTGTGTGCTCTCCCTTCCCCTTGGGTTGTCTTCTTCCGTTGGGATGGGATTTGTTGTTTGTTGTTGCTTTGTTCCTTCTTATGGCAACTTTGTCTTTTATGGAACCCCAGTTTAAGGCCATGATGGTGGGGATGCACTCTTTGCTTCCATTGCCCTTTTCCTCTTTCTTTTGATTGATTTGGTTGGCCCTTGGGGGTTTCTTTTAGTTCTTTTGGATTTTGTTATGTCTTGGAGCTTGGTGGAAGATTTGATAAGGGGTTTTTCTCTTAGGTCCAGTTGTGTTTTTGCTTGTAATATCTCTTGGTTCATCGTCTCTCTGCAACTTGGGTTCTCTTCAGTTTTCCTTATCGAGGTGACCCTTCTTCTCTATCGGTGGAGATGGATGGTTTTGGAGTTAACCCCCCTTCTATTGAGGTGGAGTTGGGTGTCGTGGTGCAGCCTGGGTATTTCTATCCTATAGAGGTGGATAGATGCTTTGTTGTTGGTGGTGCGGTTATCAGATACTTCAAGGGTGTTGGCGTTAGACCTGTGATTTTGGGAGCCACCTCAAAACCCATTTCTAAGGTTAGGGGTGCCTTTCCAAACCCCCATGCTATGTTTCAGTTTTTGGTGGTTTTGGGAGCCATTGTAAAACCCAACTCAAAGGTTAGGGGATCCTTTCAAAACCCTATTTCTTATCTTTGGCTGGATGCTGACAATTTTGAAGGGCCCAACTTAGTTTGTGTATGTTTTTGGTTAAGGGCCAGGCTAGCTTTGTGCTACCTGATTTTTCTGAATATGGGTAGGGGATCCCGAAAAATCCTTGATGTTTGGATGTGGGAGTCTATCAACTTCATCCATTTCTCTAGGCTGTGATGACAACAGATGTGGTGATGGATTTTTTTTGTTTGTGGTTGTGCTGGCTTTTGGTTGGTACTAGCTAGGGTTGTTGATTTTATCTGCTGGTTTTATTTGTCTATCTTTCTAACAGAAGTTTCTTTGTAGGTTCCAGATCCTGGCAAAATCTGATGGTTTTGGGTCCCTTTAAAACCTGGTGTACGGGGTTTCTGGTCCCCTTAAAACCCGTTTTCCCTTAATCAAAAATATAGTTTGTATTATTGAATTGTGCATACTACATGTCCAAGTGTTTGAGCTTAATTGGTTAAAGCATTGAGTGCTCACTATGGAGACCCAAGTTCAAATCCTAAAAGGGACATGTAATATATAATTCTAAGTTCTAATTCCTGGTCTTCCATAGTTGGCTTCTAGTGTTGAGGTGGTTTCTAAATAAGAGGATTTTTAACTTATGATTCTTGGTATTCCATAGGTAGAAATTCTAGTGTGGTTGTTCAAGTGGATTTGATACTAGTCTCAATTTTGTGATCATAAAAGCTTGTATTATTTTCATGTTGATGCTCATATGAACAAAATATTTATAAATTATTATCAATATAAAAAGAATTATGCATACAACCAAGACCTAATCTATTCCTAAGCTACTAAAGTACCACAAAGACAATAATTTAGGCAAAAAAAAAAATCATATTACCAAAAGGAATGCTTCCTTAGTTAATGGGAAATAGAATCTAAGCTTTGTAAAACCAAAACAACAATGTAAATATAAAATGAGAGTTCAATGTCAGAACATAATTTCAAAATTGTAAAATATATCTTTGTTCTTGTTTATTTTGAGCTTTATCCATATGTTTTCCATCAATTAAATATCTAATTTAAGATTTGATGTTTGATGGTTTCCTAATGTTGAAAGTACTAAAACTCATGAAAATTTATGTCTCAATGTCACCTTTCATTTCCTTGTCTTAATTTTTCAAAATCTTTGTATGGTTTAAGTTTTGTCAAAACTCTAACAAAAGGAAAAGGGAAATGATTGGGAACAACTTTATAGTCCTTCAACTCATTAAAACAATTCAATATCACTTAAAATCACTAACAAGGTGAGTTAGTTCCAAAAGAAATGAATGAATATGAATAGACATGGATAAATTCGGTTGATGGTTTAAGGGTTCTTGAAGTCACTAATGGATTTCAAGGGATGCTAAACTATTGACATGGGGCAAGAGAGAGAATTTAAAATTGGCTTAGTATGTGTGAGATTTAGCTAGGAACACTAGGTAAATATAAACAACAAATAATAAGGAATTGCAAACAAAATGAAGATTGATTGCATTGGAAGAGTAAAAGAGCACAATAGGAGAGGAGTGGAGGAATAAAAGAGACAAATATCCTACCTATATCACCCTACCTAACTTGCCACATGAGAAATATGGCATACAATCAAGCCACCTAAACACATAAGAATGATTATATACCAAAACCCCCTTCAGTATAGATTAGATGAGGTAAAAGAGTTCAACCCAAAATCAAAGCCTAATAAGTTTCCCAAGTATGATTCATAAGTACAATTCACCTCATAACTTGAAGAGGAGAGAACCCTCTGGGAAAAAACTCACTCATAAAAAATAAAAAATAAAAAATAAGGTCTCTAATTACTGAAAAATACAAATCCCATATGAGAAAAAATAAATTCCCATGAGAGAGAAGGAGAGATACCATACAACAACCTCTCAATGAAAAAACTCTTATAGTGATGGTAGATTCTTGACAATGAATGTTGAAGATGATCTAATCTCGGTGAACAATATTCCTCTATTTATGAAGAAATAGAAGCATAGAAAGATGTAATTTATCTTCCCAATATTGAAAGGAATATAAGGAAATAAAAATCAAGATGAAGGAAAAAGTTGAACTCTTCTCAAGTGTCTCCATGTCACTGTTGAAAGGTACCATAGTCAAATTAGTTTTTATAATATATAATGATGAAGATAGAGATATAGAATCTCATGAAGACCAATGCAAATCATAGCCCAAAGACAATGATGATCGCTCCAAATTATACTCAAATGTCTCCACACCAATGTGAAATGGTGACAAAGAATGGTGTAGAGATGGAACAAGAGGGTCAAAAGTGTTGAATATCTGGGCAACTGAGGGGGGGGGGGTGAATTAGTTGTGTAGTCACATAAATCTGTCCACTTAATTAAATGAATATTTAATATTTATTTGATTATTTAACCATCAATTAATGAATTAATTAAATTAATATTTAATTAATTCATCTTAACCCTCTTCTCCTATTAATTAAATAAATTATTCAATTTATTTGATTTAATTCACTTAACCAAATTCAGACCATCAAAGTCTTTGATAACCATTAAAGGCTTTCAACCTTCAACCACCAAATGGCTCAAAGTCTTTGATAACCATTGAAGGCTTTCAACCTTCAACCACTAAATGGCTCAAAGTCTTTGATAACCATTGAAGGCTTTCAACCTTCAACCACTTAATCCCCAAAGTCTCCAATAACCATTAATGGTTACCTCAAACCCTCCCACATGGTTAAAACATTTGTTTTGACTCAACCTCTACCCAACCCAAAGGTCTCATCAGGCCATTAATGCTTTGACCATGATTATCTCTTAAACATTTGCACAAAGGTTTATCCTTGGATTAACTCTTAATCCAATGGGTAATCTTAATTTAGACTTGACCCTTACCTTCTAGATAACCATGAGGTCTCCTCAGGCATTTAATGCCTCCAACCTCTTCTCTCAACCCAATCTTATGTTGACACTTGTCACCATTTCATTGGTGCAAATTGTGCACATGGATCCCCAACTTTCAAGCTTGACCCTTGATTAAACCTTTCAATCCTGGCCATCCATTGCTCCATTTTTCCTATAAATAGAGCCCATTCCTTCATAATCCACATCCTGAAAACTTGTAAGCATTTAGACTATAGCCATTTTAGAGAGCATTTAGCATAGCATAACTAAATCTTGTCTTTTTGGTAAAATCAATCATTTTAGCATTAAAAATAGCTTTTCATTTCATGTTTGGAGCTATTCTACAAATCTCAATCCTCCATAAGCATCCATAGTGCAAAAAGCTGCTGAGAGCTACACTATTTTGGAACTTGGAGAGGAGAGGAACAAGGGAGAAGGAGCTAATCTCATGCTAAGAGACAGTTGGAGATGTCTCATTGTCTTACTTCTTTAGTTAGATTCATTAGCATGTGTTTTTAGTATCTCTCTTGGAATGCCTTCATTTGTGTTTAGTTTTTGATTGATTAACTCTAACGTCTTGTGTGTTTTGTGTTCTTCGATCTTAGACTAACCTTGTGCCATTTAGGAGGGCATCAAGTTGTTAACTTAAAACAATTACTTTATTCTTTGCACATCCATATCCAAACCAACAGAATTAACTAAGCATGAAAAACTGAAAAATACAATAGATCACACAATGAACACCAAATATGATGTGGAAAACCCAAGAAGGGAAAAACCATGGAGAATGTTAGTTCTCAATATAAAACACTAGTTAAGGTGATTTTTACAAAGGGTGGCTCACTGCTAGAATTCTCACTACAGGTGGGCTCACTACCCAAAAAAAGGCTCACTACTTAAGAAAGAGAGAAAGAAAGAAAGAATCTGCCACTAAAACACAATATGCACAATTGGATTGCTTCCAGTGCCTCAACACCAACACACTCTCACATATCACCAACAGTCAATTTTTTCTTTTCCAATCTCGTAAATATTCAAGACAATGTCACACTTTTTCTATGTCTAACTCAATCAAACCATCCTAATATATATCCTATCTTCCAAGAAGCATAATCTTCCAATTCAGCCAAGACAAAGATCTAAACTAGGTCACCATTAATCATTCCAGTGGTGGGAAGGAATGAGAAGTAGACCATACCACAACACACATAAGCGGTCAAATCAAAATGTTACTATCATTACAAATTATGGACCCAAAACATGATACACACGCTACACCAAAAGTTGTTGCTCATACTCAAATTTTGGACTTAATCTGAATCCAAACACCATTACCCAAAATAACAAAAATAATAATGGGACCTCAGTACACATGAATACCAATTATCAACACCATATCTAATATCTAGAGATATTTGGATCACAATCAACACATCTGATCTACCAACACATCTTCTAGAGTACCAAATATTTCAGAAACACATATTCTGGATCGCCAATACAAAGAACATCAATGACAACCATTATATTGACATCAATGACAACCACTCAACATCATCACCATCACATCTTCAATGATCTCCCCCTTTGTCATTGATGGCAACATCCATCAACAATAAATGTAAAACAATATGAATCTCAAGATCTCTCCCCCTTTGACATCAACAACAAAGCTAGGCATAACTCCCCCTGAAAAACTTACTCCTACTCCCCCCTAAGAGGATGCACCCAAGCATTAGCCCAAATAAAAATATGCAAGCTACTCACTAGACTAATACACACCAAATGTGCATCAATTCACACGAGGAAGGGGTAATACCCCTAACTTCAATCAGAGATACTCAAAAGTATCTTTACACAACACCTTCGTGAATACATTTGTAATCTTCTCTTTTTTAGGTACATACTCAAGCTTTACATCATTATCCAACACCTTTTTTGTCAAGAAGTGATATCAAATAGATATATGCTTTCTTTTGGAATGAAGTGTACCGGATTCTCAGAAATGTTTATTGCACTAGTGCTATCACACATAATAGAGATAGTTCATTGAATGTTACACCAATATCCTTCAAAATATACTTCATTCATAAGATCTGTGTGCAACATGAAGATGTTGTAATATATTCTACTTCATCTATAGATAAAGAGATATAATCTTGCTTCTTACCCGACCAAGCCACTGATTGGGAGACAAGACAAAATGCTCCACCACTTGTACTTTTCCTATCATCAACACTTCTCACCCAATCTGCATCGGTATAAGTTGACAGAGTGAAATCCAAACTTCTAGGGTACCACAAACCGAACTTTGTTCCTTTTAGATATCTGAAAATTCTTTTTACTGCCACAACATGAGACTCTCTTCAGTTCTTGCTGAAATCTAGCTTCCAAACAAACTACATACATGATATCTGGTTTGGTAGCAATCAACTATAATAGTCCTCCAATCATTGGTCTATACTGACTCGTGTCTACTTTAGGGGACTTATCATCTTTTGTCAATTTGCATCTGGTGGTCATAGGTGTACACACCAGTTTGGAGTTCTCTAACCCAAACTTCTTCAACAATTCCTTAATGTATTTAGATTGAGAAATGAATATTCCTTTATCATTCTTATTTACTTGCAAGCCAAGAAAGAAATTCAACTCACCAATCATATACATCTCAAATTCCTTCTTCATTTCAGTAGCAAATTTTCAGCACATACCTTGATTTCATCCAAATATTATATCATCAACATACATTACAATAATTAAGATTTTACCTAAATTAGCTTTGAAGTATAAATTATCATCAGTCTAACCAATCTGAAAACCTTGATCAACCAAGTACTTATCTTACCCTCCATACCAAGCTTTAGGGGCTCGTTTAAATCCATACAGGGCCTTTTTCAATATGCAAACAATGTTTAGATCATCTTTCAACTTAAATCCTTTTGGTTGTTCAATGTAAACCTCTTCTTTCAATTCTCCATTCAGAAATGATGATTTCACATCCATCTGATAAACTTGAAATCTTTGAAAGCTGCAAAAGCCAAAAACATCTTGATTGCCTCCATCTGAGCAACTAGGGCATATGTCTCCTCAAAATCAATACCTTAAATCTGAGTATGACCCTTGTAAACCAACCTTGCTTTGTTTCTCACAACTTTTCCATCTTCATCTAGCTTGTTTTGGAATACCCACTTAGTTACAATCACATTCTTATTTTACGGTCTATTAACTAATTCCCATGTCTGATTTTTCACAATCTGATCTAGCTCTTCTTTCATTGCCTTCATCCAATTCTAATCTTTGCAAACTTCTTCTACTAATTTTGGTTCAATCTCTGAATAAAAACATAACAGGACTTGTTCTTGAACTGCTTTTCTTTTCATAATGATACCTTTGTTCTTATCTCCAATAATTCGATCCACTGAATGATTCTTCTGAACATATCTTGGTGTCTTAGATGTAAGTCTCAGAGCTTCATGAGCTTCCTTTTCTTCTTCTCCCTCTCTAATGTTTTCTTCTTTTTTTTTGTCATCCAATTCATCAAACTCATATGTGTTGGATATTGTTGGTTATTGCTGCTACTAGGACATGTTGTTGTCATTTATTGGCCATTTGGAGGAATTGATTATGTGTTGAATTGATGTTTTGTCATTGATGTCAACACTAGTTGTTTTGGATTCTTTACCAATATCCTTCTCGTCACGGTAAGATGTTTGGTTTCTAGTTAGATTGGATCATTATGATCTGGTATGTTTTGTTGGCATTATGTGAACCAGTATGAGGACATGATGACATTGTATGTTGTCATTGATGTTAATATGCTGAAGAAGAGAGAACCGGTATGTTACCAAAAATCGATATAACATTGTGAACCGGTATATGTGCCAAAGTGAAGTGGTGTGTCTGTTCAAGGTGAACCGGCATGTTGATATGGGAACCGGTACATGGAATCTTTGTATGACTACCAGTTGGTAGTCTCAGGGTTTCTGGTTGAAGTGCTTCAAGCCTGTGTGACTCAACCAGTGATTTTGTGTGATGAGTTAGCATTGTAACGAAGAAACGACCATGTTACCATGTCAGCCTTGTGCGCGTGAAGGATCTTGCATGAAGGAGATTGTTCCCTTCTACCTCGGGAATGTGTGAAGTCTGTAAACAATGAAAATGCATGATGGGTTATCAATCGCCATGAAATCAGTGGAAAACAAACCATGGAGAACGTCTCGAGATTGGTTCAAGACTGTTGCATTTAATGCAATGTGCTCAACGGTCAGGATTGAACCGTTTGAATTGCTTAACCTAACAGGTTTAGGGTTTAAGGTTTATGCTACCGACCTATCTGTTTCCTATAAGGTCATTGTTGTGTTTCTTTTTGAGGTTGTTGGCAAAAGTTGTGTGTGTGTATCCAAGTGAAGAGATATGTGATTCTTGCCAGACCAGAGGAGAGAAGTGATACCTGCAGAGTGTAAGTGCAGAAGGTGAAGAGGAGCTAAAGCGAATCTGCATTGGCATTGAGTGTTGTTACAAGATCATTGTAATACCTGTTGATCTCTAACCACCTCAATAGTTGGAAAATCCCTTAACAAGGTAGCTCTAACCAACTTACTAAAAATCCTTTAATAGGGTGACTCAAATTCATTGAGTTCTTTAAATCATCTAACAAGGTAACCTTTAACAGGGTTTAACCCTTAACCGGGTATCTTAGCCATCCCTTAACCGGGTGATCCCTAGCAGGATCGGTTCCTAACAGAACCTGTTGTAATAAGTCTTTACCCGGACTAGGCTCCTAATAGAGCAGACTTCTAAAGAGTTCAAAACAGCTTGTGGGTATTCATCCCCACCGTGGTTTTTCCCAGTTGGGTTTCCACGTGAAAAATCTGTGTGTCATGTGTGGTGTTATTCATGTGATGGTTTAAGTGATTTGTGTCTGAAGTTAAATCATGTTGATCTAGTTGTTTATATATGTTTGATGATAGATTACCTATTCATGTACTAGGGTGAAATGGAAATGAAGTATTAGATTGTATGAAAAGATAAGTGTCAACCGGTTTATGCTTGTCTCAGCTATTCTTGGTTTTACCGGTTGTACTCTGTTTAAGACCGGTTTTACTATTTGTCTATCAAAGCACAGTGTCTACTGACTAACTGGTTTCAGGAAAGTGTTTTTGCCTATACTGATTCACCCCCCCCTCTCAGTACCGGTTTGGTACTTATTGTTCATCAATGAGTTATCAATTGGTATCAGAGCATCCTCTAGGTCCTCTGTGATGTAAGCTTAACTACTTGAGGGAAAGATCCTATTGTAATGATGAAGAGGGAAGGTCCAAAGTTCAACATCGATAACTTCAAAATATGGAAGGACAAAATAAAGATTTACATCAGAAGCATGGGTGCTCAACACTGGAGTTATGTTGAAAATGCTTTTGTTATTCCTACCAGTACTCTCACCGATGATCAAAAGAGAGAAATACAGGAGAATGGGCAAGTCATGGAAGCCCTAATCAGCAACTTATCTGACATTGAATTTATTGATGTCCAGGATAAAGATAATCCCAAAGAAGTATGGGACACTCTTGAGAGTATCTATGGTGGTGATGAGCATGTAAAACAAGCTAAGGAAGAAAGCCTTAGAGGGAAATTTGAAGACATGCGGATGGTTGAAGGTGAGACCATTTAACAGTATGGAATAAGAATCAAAACTGTTGTTGGAGATATCAAGAGTGCAGGTGGTAAAATGGAAGATTCCACTATGGTAAGCAAAGTTCTGAGATCCTTGTTACCGGTCTATGCAATAAGGGTTGCTGCTATTCAAGAGTTGAGATCAATAGACAAGACCAAGGTATCCCTAGACTCGATCATTGCAAAGTTGACAGCCTATGAGGTAAATAGTTTTGATGGCAACATTCAAAAGACTGAATCGACTTTTAAAGCTTATGTTGTACCATCCAGAAAAGGAAAAGAAGCAAGCTCCAGTGGTGAACCAAGACAGAGCAGAGAAATGGACGATGAGGAGATCCTGATGGAATTCAAAGCTCTTCTTGCCAGGAAACTCCCTAAAGGAACCAGTAAATATAGAGGTAAGCTCCCTTTGAAATGCTTTTCTTGTAACTGGATAGGAAATATTGCTATAAGATGTCCTAATGGTGACAACAAGGATAAACTGGAGAGGTTCAAGAAATTCAAAGGAGGAAACCAGAGAAACTATTTTGTTGCAGTTGATGAAGGTGTCACGGATGAGGAATCAGAAGATGAAGAGAATGAAGACATTGTGTTTGTTGCAGCAAAGGAAGATGTGTCAGACAAGAAGGCTCTTGTCTCCCGCTTTGATAGTTCCAATGAGTGGATTATTGATAGTGGTTGTTCTCACCATATGATTGGTCACCGGAGCAAGTTTCTATCTTTGGAAGAATATGATGGTGGTGTGGTTCATTTTGGTAATGATGCACCATGTATGGTTAAAGGAAGAGGGTCCATCTCTCTGAATGGAAAGAGCAGTGCTGACAATGTGTATTGGGTGGAAGGTCTTAGACATAATCTATTGAGCGTTGCCCAGCTGAATGATAGTGGACTCATTCTGGAATTCAAAAAGGGAGTGTGCAAAATCAAAGGAAAGAATGGTGAATTGATGGCAACCGGTATGCAGACCAAAAGTAACTTATTTCAGCTGGATGCAAATGCAAGTACATGTCTTATGGCTAAATTTGATGATTGCTGGATATGGCATAGGAGACTCTGCCATGTAAAATTTGACAACATTGTGAAGGCCAACAAGACCAAGGCAGTCAGAGGATTGCCAATGCTAAGAAAACCAAAAAATCCTTTGTGCAGGGAGTGTCAACTTGGGAAAATGTCTTCCTCAACTTTCAAAGGTAAATCCTTCATTGTTGACAATTTACTTGATCTTGTGCATACTGATTTGTGTGGCCCTATGAAAACTAGGAGTGTGTAGGGAGATAGGTATTTCATGATTCTGACTGATGATTGCTCAAGAATGATGTGGGTCACATTCTTGAAGGATAAGTCTGAAGCTTTTGGAAAGTTCAAAGCTTTCAGAGCATTGGTAGAAAAGGAAAGTGGTAGAAGAATCAAATGCCTTAGAACTGATCAAGGAGGTGAGTTCACTTCCGACGAATTCAACAAATATTATGAAGAGAACGACATTAAGAGGCAATTGTTTGCCCCCCGGACTCCACAACAGAATGGCTTAGCAGAGAGAAACAACCAGACTGTGGTTGAAGTAGCTAGAACTATGCTAATCCAAGGAAAAGTTGCTCACACCTTTTGGAGAGAAGCGGTGAGCACTGCAGTATACACAATGAACCGGGTACTCATCAAGAAAGGAAAAGATAAGACTCCTTATGAGTATTAGGCCGGTAAGACACCAGTAGTAAGCTACTTTAGAATGTTTGGTAGCAAATGTTATATCAAGAGGAGTGAACATCAGAGCAAGTTCGATGCAAAATGTGATGAAGGAGTATTCCTAGGATATTCCACCAGGAGCAAAGCTCTCAAATGTTTCAACAATAGGACTCAGAGAATTGTTGAAAGCATCAATGTTAGAGTTGATCAAAACTCTGGAAAACCTGAGGAAACCAACAGTAAGCAAGTAAGAGATGAACTTGTAGTAACCTTCTAGGAACCGGTTTCTAATCAGCCAAGTACCAGTAACAGTATTCCTTCATCGGTAGATGTTGATGCTGATGAAGATGAGGATGAAGAAGAAAAGCAGGAAGAATCAGTCAAGAGCATTCCTCGATATTTCAAACTGAATCATGATCCAAAGTAGATCATAGGAGATAACGATGCAGGAATCCTTACAAGAAGAAAGGTCAGAGAAAATTCTTGTATGATCTCTGAATTTGAGCCTAAATCTTTCAAAGAGGCACATAAAGATGAAGATGGGATCAAGGCAATGGAGGAGGAAGTTGACCAGATAGAGAAGAATGGTACATGGTCTTTGGTACCCAGACCAGAGCATAAAAATGTCATTGGAACCAAATGGGTTTTCAGAAACAAGCTGAATGAGGATGGCACAGTGGTAAGGAACAAAGCCAGACTAGTATGTAAAGGATATGCTCAAGAAGAAGGAGAAGACTATGGAGAAACCTTTGCCCCAGTAGCCAGATTGGAAGGAGTTCGTATGCTTCTTACATATGCAGCTTTTAAAGGATTCAAAGTATATCAAATGGATGTAAAATCTGCATTTCTAAATGGATTACTTGAAGAGGAGGTGTATATAGAGCAACCAGATGGGTTTGCCCTATCTGAAAACAGTGACATGGTGTGTAGGCTACATAAAGCCTTATATGGTCTAAAGCAGGCACCTAGAGCATGGTATGAACACCTGCACTCCCATCTTTTGAAGATTGGATTTGAGAGAACAAGCGAAGATAACAATATCTAATTGAAATATGAAGGAGATCAGATCCTGATCTATGAGGTATTTGTTGATGACATTATCTTTGGTGGAGATGACAAGATGAGTCATGAGTTTGCAGATGAGATGAAGAAAGAGTTTGAGATGTCACTCATAGGGGAGATTAAGTTCTTCATTGGACTCTAGATTCAACAGATGAAAGATGGAATCTTTATCACTCAGTCCAAGTATGTCAAAGAGGTGTTGAAGAACTTTGGCATGGAAGATAGCAAATCAGTTGGTACACTGATGGTGACCGTCTATAAACTATCCAAAGAGGATGACTTAGCATTGGTTAATGAGAAGGAATACCGATCAATGATTGGTAAGTTGCATTATGTAGTGCATAGCAGACCAGGTATTGCACATGCAGTTGGCATTACTGCAAGGTTCCAGAAAAGTCCAAGAGAATCCCACTTGGTTGCAGGCAAGAGGATTCTTAGGTATCTGAAGGGAACTATTGATTATGGATTGTGGTATCCATATAGAAAGGATTTCAACTTGAAAGTATTCACAGATGCTAATTGGGCAGGTAATGTGGACGACCGAAAGAGCACAATTGGTGATGCATTCTTTCTCGGTGGTAGACTAGTCTCATGGATGAGTAAGAAGCAGAGTTGTATCTCTTAGTCTATAGCGGAAGCAGAGTATGTTGCACCTTTTATGAACTGCACCCAGACTATTTGGATGAAGCATGTATTGAATGGCTTCAAAGTTCCTGTATCTGAACCAGTAAGCATATTTTGTGATAACACAAGTGCTATCAATATTTCCAAGAATCCAGTTTTACATTCTAGAACCAAGCACTTTGAGCTTAAGTATCATTTCTTAAGGGAAAAGGTTCAGAACAAAGAGATTGCACTGGAACATGTTTCCAGCAAGGAGTAGTTAGCAGACATATTCACCAAGCCTCTCCCAAAGGCTACATTTACCTACTTAAGAGGTGAATTAGGGGTGTTGCCCCTTCAGGAGGTGAACTAAGATATGAGCTCTACATCAGTCAAGTATTCCATTGTCAAATAATTTCAGGATTGATGTGTTGAAGGATGCTACTCCTTAGGGGGAGCAACATAATGGAACAGGAAAGCTTGTGCCTCCACTTTGGCATTGTTGTCAAAGGGGGAGAAGAAGTGAAGCAGAGAAGATATCTGCAGAAATAGGGGGAGAAGATGTGAAGCGGAGAGATATCTTTGTATATTGCCATCAATGCCAAAGGGGGAGATTGTTGGCATTATGTGAACCAATATGAGGACATGATGACATTGTATGTTGTCATTGATGTCAATATGTTGAAGAAGAGAGAACTGCTATGTTACCAAGAACCGGTATAACATTGTGAACCGGTATATGTGCCAAAGTGAAGTGGTGTGTCTGGTCAAGGTGAACCGACATGTTTATATGGGAACCAGTACATGGAAGCTTTGTATGACTACCAGTTGGTAGTCTCAGGGTTTCCGGTTGAAGTGCTTCAAGCTTGTGTGACTCAACCGGTGACTTTGTGTGATGAGTTAGCATTGTAATGAAGTACAGACTGTGTAACCAAGTCAGCCTTGTGCGTGTGAAGGATCTTGCATGAAGGAGATTGTTCCTTTCTACCTCGGGAATGTGCAAAGTCTATAAATAGTGGAAACACGTGATGGGTTATTAGCCGCCATGAAAGCAGTGGAAAACAAACCATGGAGAACATCTTGAGATCGGTTCAAGACTGTTGCATTTAATGCAATGTGCTCAACGGTTAGGATTGAACTGTTTGAATTGCTTAACCTAACAGGTTTAGGGCTTAGGGTTTATGCTACCGACCTATATGTTTCCTATAAGGTCATTGTTGTGTTTCTTTCTGAGGTTGTTGGAAAAAGTTGTGTGTGTGTGTATCCAAGTGAAGAGATACGTGATTCTTGCCAGACTAGAGGAGAGAAGTGATACCTGCAGAGTGTAAGTGTAGAAGGTGAAGAGGAGCTAAAGCGGATCTGTATTGACATTGAGTGCTGTTACCAGATCATTATAGTACCTGTTGATCTCTAACCACCTCAACAGTTGGAAAATCCCTTAACAGGGTAGCTCTAACTAGCTTACTGAAAATCCTTTAATAGGGTGACTCAAATTCATTGAGCTCTTTAAATCCTCTAACAAGGTAACCTTTAACAGGGTTTAACCCTTAACCGGGTATCTTATCCATCCCTTAACCGGGTGATCCCTAGCAAGATCGGTTCCTAACAGAACCTATTGTAATAAGTCTTTAATCGGACTAGGCTCCTAACAGAGTGGACTTTTAAAGAGTTCAAAACAACTTGTGGGTATTCATCCCCACCATGGTTTTTCCCAGTTGGGTTTCCATGTGAAAAATCTGTGTGTGATGTGTGGCGTTATTCATGTGATGGTTTAAGTGATTTGTGTCTGAAGTTAAATCATGTTGATCTAGCTGTTTATATATGTTTGATGATAGATTACCTATTCATGTACTAGGGTGAAATGGAAATGAAGTATTAGATTGTATGAAAAGATAAGTGTCAACCGGTTTATGCTTGTCTTAGCTATTCTTGGTTTTGCCACTTGTACTCTGTTTAAAACCGGTATTACTATTTGTCTATCAAAGCACAATGTCTGTTGACTAACCAGTTTTAGGAAAGTGTTTTTGCCTGTACTGATTCACCCCCCCCTCTCAGTACCGGTTTGGTACTTATTGTTCATTAGTGAGTTATCATGTTTAGGTTATGGAATTGGCTTATTCATGCTACTCAGGTTCATGTTCAATCAGTTGGTTTTCGATTTGGTGATCGAATGCTATCCTGTATGCTAGCAAGCTTGGTTTGTTGTTATGGCGAGGGTTTCATCGACAAAACTTTATTGAAGATATTTGATGTTATACATAAGTGGTGTTGGTGCAGCTTCTAGTGGAGATTCATGATGGTTATGGTGATCATGTTCGAGACTTAGTTGATTGGGATCATTGCTTTAGTGTGTATGGACCTAAATTGGGTCTCAATATTATCTAGGTTATGGACCGACTTAATGTAACATATGGATTGGACTTCTCAATGTGTTTCTGGGATATCTTATGGGTTGGATATTATTTGTTTGGTCTCTAGCCGACATGTTTTGTAATTATGTATTTGTTTTATTGTATAGTGGCCGACCTTATTATTTTTGGTCGAGGGTATGTATATATATGATGTAAGATCTCATTATAGATCATATGTGAGGATGTGTTTGAGCGAATAATGTAATAATCATTCAGGCAGAGGATTTGGTCGATCATTGGTGATCGATTTGGGTTTATGTAAGAGGATTTAGTCCTCCAGTATTGAGCTTAACTGGAACTATACTCAGGCATAGGAGATGATATCTTTGCAGTTTATTCTTTCCTCCAGATTATAGTCGAGATTTCTATGTAGTAAGTGAGACTCCTTTTATGATGAGCAATGTGCTCTAAGTTGTTGGCCTTCCTGCAAGTGTAGGCCCATCAATTGTAATTCACATACTTACTGCAGAAGTATTATTTGACTATGGGTAGGCTTCCCACCATGGTTTTTCCCTTTACCGGGTTTTCCACGTACAAATCTTGGTGTCATGTGGATTGTATTTATTCTCTTATTGTTGTTCATGCTTAATTTGTTTATCTACTATTTCGATATTTGGTTTATGCATTGCCGTATTGATCTTTTGGGTTCTAATATTAAAGTTTTAATTGCTTAAGGTTCCGGTAATCTGGTGACAACTAATTCACCCCCCCCCCCCCCTCTCAGTTATCTTCCAGTTATTTGAATTGTCTAACAATTGGTATCAAAGCACTGGTCCTCTCTGTAGAAACTTAACTGCTTGAGGAAGATCCTATGGTGACTAATAGTTCATGTTCATCTAGTTCATCTATTGCTATCTTTCGAAGAGATATTCCTAGGCTTGATGGAACAAATTACATAGTATGGAAGATTCAGATGGAGACTCATATGAGGTATCTTGGCAAAGAGATTTGGGAGATCACAGAGAATGGTGTTACACCTCATAATCCAAAATCTGGCAACTCTCCTCCAGCAAACTTGGATAAGGAGCTTGAGAATGATTATAGAGCAAGATAAGCCCTCTTGTGTGCACTTTCTGATCAACAAATAATATGATTAACGAACAAATCATCTGCAAAGGCTATATGGGACAAGTTGGAGACTCTTAATGAAGGTGACCCTACTATTAAGATTACTAAATTTGATGGTTATTGGGTGAGATATGAAAAATTGAAGATGGAAGAAGATGAAAGGATTCTTGCATTCATGGAAAGGGTAAATGAGATTGTTATGGATATTCAATGTTGTGGTGGAACTCTGAGTGAAGATGAAATAATTTCTAAAGTTCTGAGAGCTTTACCACCATCTTATAAGATGAAGGCTACTACGACTAATGAATTGAGAATAATGGCTAATAATTACGTCAATAGAGATACCTTGGTTGGGAAATTATCGGCTTTTGAGCTTGAAGAATTTGGACCTTTTGGAGATGTGAAGTCTGAACCTGCTTTTCATGCATCTGCATCATCAACTGGAAAACAAGATTGAAAATATTTATATGCAAGGGAATTGGATGATATGGAGAGAGAAGATGAAGAATTTGAGAAACTTGAAGCCCTATTTGCTAGAAGAGTACCTAAAGGACCGATAGGAAGTAAGTATAAAGGAATATCAACTTTAAAATGTTTTGCATGTAATAAGATTGTTCATTTTGCATCTAGATATCCTGAAAGGAATTCAAGATTTGAATAGAGAGTTAGAAGATCTTTTAAGCCTAACCTTGGATATCAAAACAAGTATAAGTACAAGAAAAATAGAGATAAACCATGCTACATAGCGGATGAGGAAGGTGTGACTGATTCTGATGATGAACTGACACAAGACTCTACTAGTGGTTCTGGAAATGGAAAGGAATGGGTGTTCCTGGCCATCAAGGAAGATGTTCCGGCACTGGAAGAGAATGTACTTGAAGAGAAGACGCTTACTGCTAAATTTGAAGATAAGGATGAATGGATAATTGATAGTGGATGTTCACATCATATGATTGGAGATAAAAGGAATTTTCTATCTTTGCAAGAATTTGATGGCAGTATGGTTAGATTTGGAGATGACAAAGCATGTATGATCAAGGGAAAAGGAACTATATCATTGGATGGTAGTAACAATACTGATAATATTTATTATGTTGAAGGTTTGAGGCATAATCTTTTGAGTGTAGGACAATTGGTGGATAAGGGATTTCAATTACAATTCAAGGATGGAAAATACAAAATCATCAATAGATCTGGTTTGGAGATTGCAACTGGTACACAGATAAAAGGTAATATATTTTATTTGAATTCCGGTGAGAAGAAATGTTTGCTTGCACAAATTCATGAGAATTGGCTATGGCATAAAAGGCTATGTCATGTGAATTTTGATTGCATTGTGAAGATCAGTTCAACTAAGGTAGTTAGAGATATACCTAAGATTGTAAAGCCCTATAATCCAGTATGTAAAGAATGCCAAATGGGAAAACATGTCAAAACCTCTTTTAAAAGAACACAAGACAAATGTAATGATGTTCTTGATCTTATTTATATTGATTTGTGTGGCCTTGCTAGAGTTGAAAGTTTTCAAGGTGATATATATTTTATGCTAATCATTGATGATTATTCTAGAATGATGTGGGTTACTTTTCTAAGGGAGAAATATAAGGCTCTCGAAAAGTTTAAAATCTTTAAAGCTAAAGTTGAGACAGAGACAGGAGTGAAGATTAAATACTTAAGGTCAGATCATGGTGGATAATTCACATCCGGCGAGTTTAATAACTTTTGTGAGAAGCATGGAATAAGGAGACAATTTTTTTCTCCTCGGACACCTCAGCAGAATGGAGTTGTGGAAAGGAAGAACAAAACTATCTTGGATGATTCTAGAACAATTATGATGAAATCTAGTCTACCTCATATCTACTAGAGAGAAGCAGTGAGCACAGTGGTTTATACATTCAATAGAGTATATATCAAAGGAGAAACCGACAAGACACCTTATGAATTATGGTTTGGCAATACACCTACAGTTAAGTATTTCAGAATATTTGGTAGTAAATGTTATATCAGGAGACATGATATCATTGGAAAATTTGATCCTAGATGTGATGAAGGATTTTTTCTTGGTTATTCTAATGAAAAAAAACATATAGATTTTATAACAAGAGATTGCAAAGAATTATGGAGAGCACTAATGTCAAGGTGGATGAGCTGAATAGAAGTCAAATCAGAGTTTATGAGAAAGAACCAGTAGTGGAAATGATCATAACTGAATTGATAACACCTTTACCGAAACAAAATGTTGAACCAATTACTGTGGCAATATCATAAAATTCAACAATAACTAAAGAACCGAGAAGAGGAATAGAGAGTCAAAAGGCTCCTAGGTATGTGAGATTGAATCATTCAGAAGATCAGATCATTGGGAATAAGAACAATGGAGTGATGACAAGAAGGAGATTGGCATCTAATGAGGTATGTTTAATTTCTCAAGTTGAACCGGTATCAATAATTAAAGCATGTAAACATGAATGTTGGATGAAAGCTATGGAAGAAGAATTAGATCAGATAGAAAAGAATAACACATAGACTTTAGTTCCCCGACCTAAAAATAAGAATGTTATTGGAGCTAAATGGGTTTTTAGGAATAAGTTAAATGAAGATGGACAAGTTGTCAGGAATAAAGCTAGATTGGTTTGTAAAGCATATTCTCAGTTTAGGAAGGAATTGATTATGGTGAAACTTTTGCACCTATAGCTAGGATTGAATCTATAAGATTATTTCTTGCCTGTGTTGCACATAAAAACTACAAGGTTTATCAAATGGATGTTAAGTGTGCATTTTTTGAATGGGGATCTTGGTGAGGAAGTTTATATTGAGCAACCTGATGGTTTTTCACTTTTAGATGATAAAAACATGGTTTGTAGGTTAAGGAAAGCTTTATATGGTTTGAAACAGGCACCTAGAGCTTGGTATACAAGGTTAGATAAATATCTTTTGAAGCTTGGCTTCACTAAAGGTAATGCTGACAGTAATCTATATTATAAAGTCATTGATGATGATATAGTGATTATTGAAGTTTTTGTTGATGACATTATATTTGGAGGTGAAGATAAGTTATGCATGGGATTTTCTAAAAATATGGAGAAAGAATTTGAAATGTCTATGATTGGGGAAATGAAATTTTTCTTAGGTTTGCAGATTACTCAGATTAATAAAGGTATTTTCATCTATCAAACTAAGTATGCTACAGAATTGTTGAAGAAATTTGGTATGGTAGATTCTAAACCAGTAAGTACTCTTATGGTTACAAGTGATAAATTGACAAGAAAAGATGAATTTGAACTAGTAAATCTTGCAAGATACAAGTCTATGATTGGAGGTCTACTATATTTGACTCGGACTAGGCCTGACATAATGAATGTTGTTTGTATTGCATCTATATTTCAAAGTGATCCTAGGGAAAATCATGAGAGTGCGGTGAAAATAATTTTTAGATACTTGCAAGGTACATCTGAATATGGCTTGTGGTACCCTTAGGGTGATGACTTTATTTTATGTGCATATACAGATGTAGATTGGGCAGGTGATGTTGATGACCGAAAAAGTACTTTCGGTGGAGCTTTCTTTCTTGGAAAGAAATTGGTTTCATGGATCAACAAGAAACAATTATGTACTTCTTTATCTACTGTTGAAGCTGAGTATGTTGATGTTGCTACTAATTGTACACAAGTTCTATGGACGAAGAAAATGTTGAAGGATATTAAAGTGCATTGCATTGGACCGGTAGTTATTCACTGTGATAACTCTATTTCTATAGACATATCAAAAAATATGGTATTTCACTCTAAGACAAAGCACATATCTATCAAGTATAACTTTTTGAAGGAGAAGGTGGAAGAAAATGAAGCTAGACTGGTTTATGTGAAGACTAAAGAGAAGATTGTAAATATTTTCACTAAACCTTTGCCTAAGGAATCATTTGAGTACTTGAGAGACAGGTTAGGAGTTTCTACCCCTCCAACAAAGAACTAATTGATGTTAGTTGGCATCAATCTGGTATGCATTATCAAAGATATTATTTAGTTTGGGGCATTGATGTGAGGATGCTACTACTCAGGGGGAGTAGTTAGCCTTGTGATTCAATGGTTTTTGTTTTTTCTTTGATATTTTTATCAGATTTCTGGCGTTGATGTCAAAGGGGGAGAGATATATGTGAAAAATAGAGCTTTACAAAGATATCATTCATAGGGGGATTTTGGTCTTTGTTTCAGAACTTCATTGCTATATCTTTGTCTGGGAGATTGTTGGTTGTCTTCCATTGGGGGAGACTTGTTTGACACTTCTTGGCACGTGGATGTTTTTCACATCTAGTGTTTCCATCAATGCCAAAGGGGGATATTGTTGGACATTTGGAGGAATTGATTATGTGTTGCATTGATGTCAACACTAGTTGTTTTGGCTGCTTTACCGGTATCCTTATGGTCCTCATAAGATGTTTGGTTTCTGGTTGAATTGGATCATTATGATCCAGTATGCTCTGGTATGTTTGGGTTATGGAATTGGCTTAATCATGATACTATATTCATGTTCAGTCATTTGGTTTTAGATTTGGTGATCAGATGCTATCCTGTATGCTAGAAAGATTGGTTTGTTGTTTTGGCGAGGGTTTCACCGACAGAGATTTATTGAAGATCTTTGATGTTGTACATAAGTGGTGTTGGTGTGGCTTCTAGTTGAGATTTTGTTGGTATTACGGATATGTTACATTGGTTTTGTCATTGATGTCAACACTTTTCAACACTTATTAGCACTGGAGATCTTTGGTTATGTTCACCGACATGTTCAGTGACTTATGCACAGTCACCGGTATTTGGTTCACCGATAGGTTATATTGTTCACTGGCACAGAGGATGACTTGTTATCATTTGGAGATCACTTGGGTTATGTCGAAGACATGGTTTGAACACTTGGTTTTGATGATTTGGTTATTGATCTAATCGAGTTTGCATATTTGTTGTTACTGGCAAATTGGTCTAGGTTATGGATCGGCAAGCATTATCTATTCCAGATCAGCACGACACATTATGGAGATGATTTATTGATTGGTTATTATTTTAAATACATTGAGCCGACATGATGCATCACATATTGATTCATTTGTAATTGATTTAATTGCAATATTCTTAGTGAGCCGACCTACACATTTGGTCTTAGGTTTTGGTATATATGTAAGATCTCATTTTTGAGATTATGTAGTAGTAGAAGAGGAATGTAATAAGGTATTACAAGGTTGTGATATTCGGTATATGTGAATATAAGTAGAGCTATACACGTAGACATCATTTGAAGATTCAAGGAAGGTATGAAGAAGACAATCAGAGCTTAACCGGTACTGAATCCAGCATATGAAGGTACTATTTTGAGCAGTACATTATCATTGGATTTAACCATCCTATTGTAGTCAGTGTGACTCTCATTTTGTGATTGAGCAGTGAGCTCTAGGCAGTTGGCCTTTCTACATGTGCAGACCCCATTTGTACACACATACTATCTGCAGAAGTATCATCTGATTGTGGGTAAGGTTTCCCACCGTGGTTTTTCCCCTTACAGGGTTTCCACGTACAAATATTTTTGTTATGTGTTGTGAATATTATTTGTCTTTCTGTTTCATGCATTAAACTTTACCCGTACTATTATTAACTAACTGGCATTAAGTTTGGTTTACTGGTATTATGCATCAAGTTTGATTAAGTTATATTTGGGTTAAAATTAATAGACAACTTATTCACCACCTCCCCCTCAGTTGCCTCCGGGTCCTAAAATTGCTATCAGAGCCAAGTCCTCTTTTCGCAGAAGTTTAACATCTTGAGGAGATTCTATGGCAACTAACTATGGTATATGGAAGATCGGAATGGAGACACATCTGAATTGCATTAGAAGAGATATATGGGATGTTACAAAGAATGGCTATGTTGGTCCTACACAGGGTCAACCTAATCCACCAAACTTGGCTAAAGATCAGGAGAATGCTTGCAAAGCAAGAGAAGCACTTTTGAGTGCATTATCAGATTAGCAAATCATGGGATTATCGGACTGATCTACTGCTAAAGCTATTTGGGATAAATTGGATACATTGAATGAAGGTGATACCACTTTCAAAATTGCAAAACTGGAATGCTTCCAGGTCAGGTATGAAAATCTGAAAATGGAAGAAGATGAAAGGATTTTTGCTTTTTATGGAAAGAGTCAATGAAATTGTTTTGGGTATACAATGTTGTGGAGGATCCTTAAGTGAAGATGAAATTGTTTCTAAAGTTTTAAGAGCATTGCCACCAGCATACAAAATGAAAGTAACTGCTATTAATGAATTAATAACAATGCCTAATACATAGGTATCTAGAGATACCTTGGTTCGAAAACTTTCAGCTTTTGAAATTGAGGAATTTTGTCTTGTTGCTACAATTAAGACAGATTTATCCTTCAAAGCATCATCATTTGCAACATTAGCATCATCATTTGAGAAATCTGATTGGAAAGCACTTTATGCAAGAGAACTTGAAGAAATCAAAAGGGAAAATGAAGAACTTGAAGAGCTTGAAGTACTATTTGCAAGGAAAATGCCTAAAGGTCCAGTTGGAAGTAAGTATGAAGGTAAAGCACCATTTAAATCTTTTAATTGCAATAAAATTGGTCATATGGCATCTAGGTGTCCTGATAGACATGCAAGATTAAAATAAGAAGCTAAAAGAACATACAAGCCTAACCTTGAATATCAGAGATACAGATTTAAGAAGAATAGAGACAAATCATGTTACTATGCTGATGAAGGAGTTACTGATGATTCTGATGAGGAGCCGACAGACAATGGATGGGCTTTTGTTGCAATAATAGAAGATCAATCGGCACCTACTATACAACTGGTAGAGCAGGCCTTGACAGCTAAAATTGAAGAAAATGATGAATGGATCATTGATTTCGGATGTTCGCATCATATGACTAATGATAAAAGTAAATTCTTAACCTTTCAAGAATACAATGGAGGTCTAGTAAGATTTGGGGATGATAAAGCTTGTTTGATTAGAGGAAAAGGCACTATATCTTTTGATGGTAAGTACAATAATGACAACGTTTATTATGTTGAAGGTTTGAAGCATAATCTTTTGAGTGTTGGTCAATTAGTTGAAAAGGGATTTCAGTTATAATTCAAGAATGGTAAATGCAAAATCATGAATAGAACTAGTTTGGAAATTGTAGCTGGTAGTCAAACTAGAGGTAATATCTTTCACTTGAATAACAATGAGAAGACATGCTTGATTGCACATATTGATGAAAGTTGGTTATGGCACAAGAGACTTTGTCATGTAAATTTTGATTGCATTGTGAAGATTAGTACAACTAAGGCAGTAAGGGATTTACCTAAGATTGTAAAACCTCACAATTCGGTATGTAAGGAATGTCAATTTGGAAAACAAGTTAGAGCAACTTTTAAGAGTATTCTAGAAAAATCCAATAATGTTCTTGATTTAATTCATACTGATTTATGTGGTCCGACAAGAACTAGAAATTTACAAGGAGATAGATATTTTATGCTAATCATTGATGATTATTCTAGAATGTGTTGGGTTACTTTTCTCAGGGAGAAATCGGAAGCTCTTGGGAAATTCAAACTATTCAAGGAAATGGTAGAGAATGAAACCAACAAGAAAATCAAATGTTTAAGATTAGATCAAGGAGGTGAATTCACATCTAAGGAATTTAATACATTCTGTGAAGTGAATGGAATCACAAGATAGTTATCAGCACCTCAGACACCTCAGACACCTCAGCAAAATGGAGTTGTGGAAAGGAATAACAAAACTATTTTGGATGCAGCTAGAAGCATGATATCAGAAGCAAACCTACCTCATGTGTATTGGAGAGAAGTAGTAAATATAGCAGTTTACACATTCAACAGAGTTCACATCAAAGGTGAAACTGGTAAGACCCCTCATGAACTATGGTTTGGTAATACTCCTACTCTTAAACATTTCAGAATATTTGGAAGCAAATGTTATATTAGGAGAGATGATTACATTGGTAAATTTGATCCTAGAAGTGATGAAGGAATATTTCTTGGTTATTGATCTAAGAGAAAGGCATATAGATGTTTTGATAAGAGATTGCAGAAAATCATTGAGAGTGCAAATGTGAAGATTGATGAATAGTTTAGAGGTAATTCAAGGTCTATGGACTCTGAACTGGCAATTGAGATAATCACAAATTAACCTATATAGAATGCACCGGTATAGAATGTTGACCCAGTCACACCAACATCATCTAAGAATTCCACTGTGACTGAAGAACAGCAGCAAGTGAATACACCCAAGTATGTAAGATTGAATCGCTCTGAAAGTCAGATAATTGGGAATAAGTATCAAGGTGTAATGACTAGAGGAAGACTGGAAAATGAAGAGGTATGTCTAATTTCTCAAATTAAACCAGCATCAGTTAATGAGGCATGTGAAGATAAACATTGGATTAAAGCTATGGAAGATGGATTGGAACAAACTGAAAAGAATAATACATGGACATTGGTTCCCCTGCCTAAAAACAAAAATGTAATTGGAACTAAATGGGTATTCAAAAATAAACTTAATGAAGATGGAAAGGTAATCAGAAACAAAGCAAGATTAGTGTGTAAGGGATATTCACAAAAAGAGGGAATTGATTACAATGAAACCTTTGCACTGGTAGCTAGAATTGAGGCAGTCAAACTATTTCTAGCATTTGCAGCACACAAGAACTATAAAGTATATCAAATGGATGTTAAATGTGCATTTCTAAATGGTGATCTTGAAGAGGAAGTTTACATTGAATAACCTGATGGATTTTATTTGACAAATGACAAAGATATGGTTTGCAGGTTAAGGAAAGCTTTATATGGATTAAAGCAAGCTCCTAGAGCTTGGTATGCTAGATTGGGCAAATATATTTTGAAGCTTGGTTACACTAAAGGTAAAGGCAACAACAACTTATATTTCAAAGTGACTAATGATGACATCTTGGTTATTGAAGTTTTTGTTGATGATATAATTTTTGGAGGAGAAGATGGATTGTGTAAAGACTTTTCTAATAAGATGCAGGAAGAATTTGAAATGTCTATGATTGGGGAGATAAAATTCTTTTTAGGATTGCAGATTTCACAGACTCATAAAGGTATATTCATATGTCAATCTAAGTTCTTGAAGAAACTACTAAAGAAATTTGGTACGAAAAATTCTAAACCGGTAAGTACTCCTATGACTACAACTAATAAACTATCATTGAAGGATGAATCAACACCTGTTAATCTGACAAGATATGAATCTATGATTGCAGGTTTACTGTATTTGACATAAAAAAGACCTGATATTATGAATGCAGTATGTATTGTTTCAAGATTTCAGAGTAATCCTAAAGAAAATCATGAATCAACAGTGAAAAGGATTTTCTGGTATCTACAAGGCACAACAAATCTTGGTTTATGGTATCCTAAAGATGAAAATTTTGATTTATGTGCATACACAGATGCAAATTGGGCAGGAGATGTAGATGACAAAAAGAGCACCATCGATGGAGCATTCTTTCTTGGTAGCAGATTGATTTCATGGTTGATCAAGAAACAGAGTTGTACATCATTATCAATAACAGAATCAGAATATGTTGCAACAACAACTAATTGTACTCGGGTATTATGGATTAAGCAAATGTTGAAGGACATAAAGGTAAAATGCAAAGAACCTATAATCATTTACTGTGATAATATGACAACAATAGATATATCCAAGAATCTGGTATTTCACTTTAAAACTAAACATGTTTCTATCAAATTCAATTTTCTGAAAGAGAATGTTGAAGCAAAAGAAGTGAAATTGGTTTATGTGAATACTAAAGAACAGATTGTTGCTATCTTTACTAAGCCTTTGCCTAAGGAAACTTTTGAATATCTCAGATAGAAACTTGGGGTTATACCCTCACCGGTAGAGACTTAGACAATTGGAGCATGGCATCAGACCAAGAGGAATTAACAGAGAAATCTTTTTTCGGCTTTGATGAAGGAGAGCTACTTCTCAGGGGGAGTAGTTGGTTATAACAATTAGTATTTGTATGAACTGGTTGTATCTGGTTTTTGTATTGCTTTGGCATTTGATGTCAAAGGGGGAAAGATATCTATGGAAAAACACATTATCTTTTGGGGAGAGATTATTCCTAGGGGGATAGATATTATGTATTTTGATTTCTGGTAATTGATCCCTTTGGGAGATTGTTGGTTTTTGGTTTTTGGCATTTCTGCTTTGGCACTTAGAAGTTTTTTTCATCTTGTGTTGCCATCAATGCCAAAGGGGGAGATTGTTGGTATTTTGGATGTGTTGCATTGGTTTTGTCACTGATGTTAACACTTGTCAACACTTATCAACACTGGAGATCTTTGGTTATGTTCACCGGCAAGTTATATTGTTCACCGACACAGAGGATGACTTGTTATCATCTTGAGATCACTTGGTTATGTCGAAGACATGGTTTGGACACTTGGTTTTGATGATTTGGTTATTGATCTAATCAAGTTTGCATATTTGTTGTTACTGACAAATTGGTCTAGGTTATGTATCGGCAAGCGTTATGTATTCTAGATCAGCACAACACGTTATGGAGATGATTTATTGATTGGTTATTATTGTAAATATATTGAGTCGACATGATGCATCACATATTGATTCATTTGTAATTGATTTAATTGTAATATTCTTAGTGAGCCGACCTACACATTTGGTCTTAGGTTTTGGTATATATGTAAGATCTCATTTGTGAGATTATGTAGTAGTGGAAGAGGAATGAAATAAGGTATTACAAGGTTGTGATATTCGGTATATGTGAATATAAGAAGAGCTATACACGCAGAGATCATTTGAAGATTCAAGGAAGTTACGAAGAAGACAATCAGAGCTTAACTGGTACTGAATCTAGTGTATGAAGATGTTATATTGAGCAGTACATTATCATTGGATTTAACCATCCAATTGTAGTTAGTGTGACTCTTTTGTGATTGAGCAGTGAGCTATAGGCAGTTGGCCTTTCTGCATGTGCAGACCCCATTTGTACACACATGCTATCTGCAGTAGTATCATCTGATTGTGGGTAAGGTTTCCCACTGTGATTTTTCCCCTTACAGGGTTTCCACGTACAAATATCTGTGTTATGTGTTGTGGATGTTATGTTTCTTTATGTTTCATGCATTAAACTTTACCGATATTATTATTAACTAATTGTCATTAAGTTTGGTTTACCGGTATTATGCATCAAGTTTGATTAAGTTATATTTGCGTTAAAATTAATAGACAACTGATTCACCCCCCCCTCTCAGTTGCCTTTGGGTCCTAACAGTTTCACGATGCTAATGGTGATCATGTTCGAGACTCAGTTGATTGGGATCATTGTTTTGGCATGTATGGACCTAAATTGTGTCTCGGTATTATCTAGGTTATGAACCGGCTTAATGTAACATATGGATTGGACTTCTTGATGTGTTTCTGGGATATCTTATGGGTTGGATATTATTTCTTTGGTCTCTAGTCGTCATGTTTTATAATTATGTACTTGTTTTATTGTCTAGTGGTCGACCTTATTGTTTGTGGTCGAGGGTTTATATATATGATGTAAGATCTCATTATAGATCATATGTGAGGATGTGTATGAGAGAATAATGTAATAATCACTCAAGCAAAGGATTTGGTTGATCATTGGTGATCGAGTTGGGTTTATGTAAGAGGATTTAGTCCTTCGGTATTGAGCTTAACCGAAACTGTACTTAGGCATAGGAGACGCTATCTTTGCAATTAATTATCTCCTTCGGATTGTAGTCTAGATTTCTATGTAGTCAGTGAGACTCCTTTTGTGATGAGCAATGTGCTCTAGGCTATTGGTCTTCCTGCAAGTGCAAGCCATTCAATTGTAATTCACATACTTACTACAGAAGTATTATCTGACTCTGGGTAGGCTTCCCACCCTGGTTTTTCCCTTTACCAGGTTTTCCATGTACAAATCTCGGTGTCATGTGGATTGTATTTATTCTTTAATTGTTGTTCATTCTTAATTGGTTTATCTTCTATTTCGGTATTTGGTTTATGCATTTTGGTATTGATCTTTTGGGTTCCAGTATTAAAATTTTAATTGCTTAAGGTTCTGGTAATCTGGTGACAACTGATTCACCCCCTCTCATTTGTCTTCTGATTATTTTAAATGTCTAACATTCATTGATGTCAACATATTTTTATTATTTGTTTCAGTGATTGCAGATTGGGAAGATCTTATGATTCAATTTGTAGTGTTGGTTTGTTGATCATTGTTTTGCAAAGTTTGGTATATCCTTCAGTATATTTTGATGTGATCAGATCTTATGTTGATATTTTGGGACATTTATTTGGATGGTCTTATGTATCTCCATTTCAGATGGATCATGATTTGGTGCTCTACAAGTTATCTTTCTTTGTGAGAATTGTTGGTTAGTTGTGTTCTTGAGCTTTCAAACGTTGACCGATGAAGATTTGAAAAGTGGTGTTGGTGTAGCTATTCCTGATGATTCTAACGTGCTTGTTGATATTTCTTAGTCATTTCCTATTTATTTTGGTGATCCACATTGATCATTGTGTGATTTTTTGGTGGTTTCTATCAACTGGTGATGACTTTTGTATTATGCAATTTTCCTGGTGGTGTAGTGTGTTGCGGTTGATCTTGGCATGATTTTTGTTGGAGTTGTGCATTTGGGAAATTGTTTTAGGACCATTTTATGCTATGTAAACCATTATATTGGTCTGGTGGTCGATCTTTGTATCATGTGATATAATTTTTTAATTGAGGGTTGAGGGTTTAGCCAACCTTGTTGTCAAGGTTGATGAATTGTATATATAAGTTATATATTTATGTAATTTGGGTGTCGATATTGTGTCTACATTATTAGAGAGAGGTTTTTGTGTGAACAAGTGATTTATCCTTCAGTGTTGAGTTTAAGATGAGATTGATGTTGCAGGGCATACATCTATGCTTAACCAGAACTATAATCAGACATTTGAAGATGCTATACTTTCAATTTATTTCTTCTAGATAGTAGTCTGAATCTTATTGTAGCCTTCTGGGATATTATATTTGAGCAGTGATCTCTAGGCAATGTGCCTGAATGCATGTGCATTCCCCATTGTAACATTTTCGCATAGTACTACAAAGTATCATCTTTTTGTGGGTAGGTTCCCACTGTGGTTTTTCCCTTAACCAATTTTTCCACGTCAAAATCTTGGTGTTGTGTGTTTTTATGTTAATTTTCTTATGTGACTTATTACTGCAATTTATCAAATCTATGTTTTGTGATTAAGTTTGTTTTTCTGGTGAAAACTGATTCACCCCCCCTCTCACTCTTCCTTCTTGGTTGCTACTAACAATTGGTATTAGATATAGATCTTTTGGTAGAATCTTAATCGCTTGAGGAGATCCGAGATGGCAACTCAAGTTGTTATCTTTAAGTAGGTCAGTTTGAGTTTTGATGGAAGTAACTATGCTATATGGAAGGACCGGATGGAAATGCACTTGAAATGTCTTGGAGAAGATTATTGGAAGATTACAAAGAAAATCTATGTTGTTCCTCAGAATGGATCATCTACTCTTGATGAGTTTAAGGAAGTTGAACACAATATTAGAGGGAAGGAAGTATTTATTAGTGCCCTAACTGATTCTGAGATGACAAATGTAATGGGCCTTTAGACCGCACATGAGATCTGGGTGAAGCTTGTGGTGTTGTATGAAGGTGATAAACAAGTGAAGGTTTCTAAGTTGTAGAGTTTGAAAGGAAAGTATGAGACATTGAAGATGGGAGATGATGACAACATACACTCTTTTATAGCTAAGGTGAATGACCTTGTCCTAGGTATCAAATGTGTTGGTGGAACCATTGAGGAAGATAAAATTATTGCTAAGGTGTTGAGATCTTTTCCTCCCAACTATAAACATAAGATTGCTGCTATTGATGAGATCTGGAGTGTGACTATCGTGACAAGAGATATGTTGGTTGGAAAGCTTGTTGTATTTGAGCTAAGAAAATTTGGAGAATCACATGGAAAGTCTAAGATTGCATTTAGAGCATCTGCATATGTATCCCATAAGCGGAAATATGATCTCGATGAGTGTAGAATATCTAGATATGAAAGAGAGAGAAGAGAGATGGAATAGCAAGAAAGGGAGCTGGATGAACTTGAAGCATTGAT
The DNA here is from genome assembly GCF_030272615.1 of Cryptomeria japonica. NCBI lineage: Eukaryota > Viridiplantae > Streptophyta > Pinopsida > Cupressales > Cupressaceae > Cryptomeria > Cryptomeria japonica. The sequence goes on from NC_081415.1 coordinate 154,584,032, forward strand.
TGCCAGGAGATTGCCTAAAGGTGTTTGTAAGTATGATGGAAATTTTCATTTGAAATATTTCTCTTGTAACAAGATAGGACAATTTTCTTCTAGATGCTCAGAGAGAATGGCTAAGTATGACAAAGATGATAAATTTGATAAGCATGATAGGAATGATATATATGACAAGCATGAGAAGTATGAAAATCGGTACAAGCCTAACCGTAAGTATAGGAATTGAAAAGAACTATTATTATGTTGTTGATGAAGGTATTACAGATGAATAATTTGAAGGGGATGAAGTTGTATTCCTTGCCACTAAGGAAGATGGACCTGTACTGGTTGATTATACTAGCTGTACTATTGAGGAGAAAGCTTTAGCTGCTAAAGTTGAAGAGAAAGATGAATGGGTGATTGAGAACAATTGTTCACATCATATGACCAATGATAAAAGAAAATTTGTATGGAAAGGTATGATGGTGAAATAGTTATATTTGGATATGAAAAAGCCTGTGTGATCCGTGGGACGAGTTATATTTCTTTTGATGGTAAGAATAACATTGATAATGTCTTGTATGTTGAAGGTTTGAAACATAATATTTTGAGTGTTGGAAAGATGGTTGATAAAGGTTATGATCTACAATTCAAGGATGGTAAATTCAAGATCTTAAATGCCTCCGATATAGAGATTGCATCTGGAACTAAGACTGAAGGTAACATTTTTCATTTGAATGTTGGTTAGAAAAGTTGTTTGATTTATCAGATTGATGAGAGTTGGTTATGGCATAGGATAACGTGTCATGTAAATTTTGATTCAATGATTAATCTCAGTTCTACACATGTTGTTAGAGATCTACCTAAGATTGTTAAGCCTGCTAATCTAGTATGTAAGGAATGTCAGTTGGGTAAGCAAACAAGAATTTATTTCAAGAGAAAACAATGTACATATGATTGATTGTTAGATCTTGTGCATACTGACCTATGTGGACCTACAAATGTTATAAGTGTGTGGGGTGATAGATATTTTATGCTGCTAATTGATTATTATTCTAGGATGATGTGGGTTGTCTTTTTGAAGGAAAAATCAGAAGCATTTGATAAATTCAATATATTCAAAGCTAAGGTTGAGACTGAGTCTAGATTGAAGGTGAAGTGTTTGAGATCTGATAGAGGTGGAGAATTTAGTTTCGGTGAGTTCAATTCATTCTATGAGAAGCATGGGATTAGAAGACAGTTATCTACTCCTAGAACACCTCTGCGAAATGGAGTTGTTGAGAGAAATAACATAACTATTTTGGATGTTGCAAGGAATATGTTGATTGAAGGAATTTTTTCAAAGATCTACTAGAGATAAGCTATTAGTACTGTTGCTTACAGATTCAATAGAGTTCACATCAAAGGAGATACTGGTAAGAGCCCTTATGAGCTTTGGTTTGGTCATGTTCCTACTATGAGATATTTCAGAGTATTTGGTAGCAAATGTCATATCAAGAGAGATGAGGATGTAGGAAAGTTTGATACTAAAATTGAGAAAGAATTTTCTTGGGATATTCAACAAAGAAAAAGGCCTACTAGTGTTACAATAAGAGACTAAGAAAGATAGTTGAAAATGCAAATGTGAAGGTGGATGAGAACCTTGGGAAAGAGATCAGAGCATGTGGTTATGATGATGGACAACATATTGTTTTAGCCCCTATTCAACCTGAAGAGCCTAAGAAGAATGAACTAGTAGAGATTGTTAATCCGGATGTTGCTGGTGAAGGAGTGCAGGAACATGAGAATCAGAACAATCAGAAGACTCTAAGGTGTGTAAGACTGAATCAAACTAAAAATCGGATTATTGATGATAAGAATAAAGGTGTGATGACTAGAAGAAGATTAGTTGTTGAAGAAGTATGCTTTATTTCCAAAGTTGAACCTAAAGATGTTGTTGAAGCCTATAAAGATGAATGTTGGATGAGAGCTATGGAAGAGGAAATAGATAAAATTGAAAAGAATAACACTTGGGAACTTGTGGCTAGACCTAAGCACAAGAATGTTATTGGTACTAAATGGGTATTTAGAAATAAATTGAATGAAGTCGGTGAAGTCAGAAATAAAGCTAGACTGGTCTGCAAAGGATATTCACATCAAGAAGGGATTGATTATGAAGATACTTTTTGCTCCGGTTGCCAGACTTGAAGCTATTAGACTGTTGCGTGTGTATGATTCTTATAAAAAATTTAAGGTATATCAAATGGATGTCAAATCTGTCTTTCTAAATGGTGATCTTGAGGAAGAAGTTTACATTGAGAAACCTGAAGGATTTTCATTATCAAATGATGGATACATGGTTAGTAAGCTGAAGAAAGCTCTTTATGGATTGAAACAAGCTCCTAGAGCCTAGTATACTAGACTAGATAAATATTTGTTGAAATTGGGATTTAATAAAGGTGCTGCTGATAGTAATCTACACTCAAAGATATAAAATGATAGTATCTTGATTGTTAAAGTCTTTGTTGATGATATAATCTTTGGTGGTGATGATGACTTGAGCATGAAGTTTGTCGGTGATATGCAGAAAGAATATGAGATGTCTATGATTGGTGATATGAAATTTTTCTTAGGTTTGCAGATTGCACGAACTTGAAAAGGTATATTCATATCTCAAACTAAGTATGTGAAGAAATTGTTGAAGAAGTTTGGATTGGATGACTCCAAACCGGTTGAAACTCCTATGGTGACTGGCTGTAAATTGTCTAAAAATGATGAATCTCCTAAAGCTAATCAGAGTTTGTATAGATCTATGGTTGGTGGACTTCTATATCTTACTCAGACTAGGCCAGATATTATGCATGTTGTGTGCATGGATGCTAGATATCAAGTTGATCCAAAAGAGAGTCATGTCACTATTGTGAAGAGGATATTCAGATACTTGAAGGGAACTATGGACTATGGATTATGGTATCCGGGGAATGATAATTTCATGCTATGTGCCTACACTGATGCTGATTGGGCTGGTGACGTTGATGACCGGAAGAGCACTACCTGTGGAGAATTCTTTTTGGGTAAGAAGTTGGTTTCATGGGCTAGAAAGAAACAAGATTTGGTGTCCTTATCTACTGCTAAAGCTAAATACATTGTTGTTGCTAGTAATTGCACTCAAGTAGTTTGGATGAAGTAAATGCCAAAAGATATCAGATTTATTTATGATGAGCCTACTGTTATTTTTTATGGTAAAAATGAAAACAACAATATTGAAAGACTGAATAGATTCAACCACAAAACCCTAGCCTAACAACAACAAAGATCCACCATAACATATGAAGATTACCTAAGACAATGTAAATCAACAAAATCACAAAGATGATACCATCACATGTCCAATAGGGTTTGAATCTTCATTATTCCTATCTCCATTAATCTTGCTTGATATATTTTCTCTCATATTTTTATGTGTGCACAGGAGCTCAACAAAGAACGGAAATGTGGTTGCAAGTAGGCTTGATCACATATGAAAGTTTGAATGCTAGAATGCTTGGGGGGATTGATAATGAAAGAAGCATCCTCTTATATAGAATAAATTGTAGGAAATGGAGGGATAAGATTAAGAGGTGTACAAGATAGATGGTCGGCTAGGATTAAAGGTTAGGTAAAAGAAAATAAGAATATAATGAGAGGGTAGGTAGTGTACGAATTAAGAGATGAATGACATGTGTCATAGGTAGAAAAGGCTAATGAATTAATTAAATAAATAAATATTTATTTAATTAATAGAAAAAGTTGGATCGATAAAATAAATAAAATAATTTATTTAATTTAGGAAAGGATAATTTAAATAAATAAATGTATTTATTTAAATGAGGAAAAAGGATTAGAAGAGGATAAATGAAGTAATTAAATAAATAAAGATTTATTTAATTAATAGAAGAATTAGGCTTAAATAATTAAATGAACAAAAATATTTATTTAATTAGATAGGACAATTTTAGGTGTCTACATTTTGCCCCTCTTTGAGACAATGCAGTTTGTCACGTTGTTTGAAAGAAGATAAGATGAACTGATACAAAGTTGCCCCAAGATGGGAATGATATGCCCCCTCGAGAGATTGGATGAAAATGTCTGAAAAGGTCGCAGACAATCTCTCGATAAGAAAGAAAGGCTAGAAAGGACTGACAAGATAGGATAGAGTGATAGAGTCACGGGATAAAGAAGACTGACTCGGGAGATTAGGGCTAGGGTAGTCTATAAGGTAGACTATGAGGGAAAACATCATCATTGTCATCCACACACCTAAGATATCAAAGTGCAGAGAGAGTAGAGAACAATCAACAGTCAACAACGATGGCATCGGTGCATAGATTCAATCGCATTCACCAATATCATAAGCCAACAGATGCAGGAGAGCCTGTAAGTACCACAAAACCTCCTTGTACCTTGTTGCATTAATTTTTGTCATAAATGCATGTTAGGTAGGTCAATAAATGTATTAGGTATGTCTAAGAAACTTGTCAAGCATGACAAAAGATGGGAAGGCATGTCTAGGTAGGTTAGGCGTGTTTGCGTTTGTGCTAAACACATCTGTGGTTGTAAAAGTGTCTATGACAAATGCGAGCACATTTGTGAAATTCAAGTGTGTTTATGCTGGGCAGGTACGTCTGTGCAGAATAGAGGCATGTTTGTGTGTTTCAGGCATGTCTGTGAAATGTAGAAATGGTTGTGAAGTATGTTAGTGTGTTTGTATCATGAAAGCGCGTTTATGTCTTCAAATTCGAATCGGAAGTTCTATGATAAACATACACTATCGATTGGATAAGCTGCTAAGAGGATACACTCAAGCAGGTCCTCTAGAGAAGACTAGGATAGCGGATAGGGCTAGGACTAACAATTATGTGATAGAACATACATTGCCAATCAGGAAACTACTCAAGAGGATACCCTCTAGTAGAGGCCCTAGGATAGGATAGAGCGAGGCACTTTGTGATGAATAAGGAGTACCAAAGAAATTGACAATTCTATGATAGAACATACGTTGTCAATTGGATCAGGTTGAAATTGACAATTCTGTGATAGAACATATGTTGTCAATTGGATAAGCTACTCAAGAGGATGCACTCAAGTAGGTGCCCTAAAAGACAAAAGCAACACTTTGTGATGAATAAGGAGTCTAGGATATGCCATATGATAGATATAAGCACTACGATAAAAAGAAGCACTTTGTGATGGATAGGGAGTACTACTAGGATAGAGTGCCATATGATAGATATAAGCATGAGGATAAAAAAGAAGCACTTTGTGATGAACAGGGAGTACTACTAGGATTGACACAATTGATTGGCTTGACTGCAAGAGGACCTACCGATGTTGGACTCATGAGAGAGATTCCGTTCAACTCAGGGGTTACGAGTAGAGATGACATTCAAGGATATTGCATCAGTTAAGGCCATGGGCTTGCCATACATTATGCATGTGCTTGAGTTTCAGGTGAACATGGGATTGTTGACTGCATTAGCTGAGAGATGGTACTCAGAGACATGCACTTTTCATTTGCTGATGGGTGAGATGACAACCACCTTAGAGGATGTATACAAGATACTGAGGATACCGATTGTTGGGGAGTTGGTTCATTACAATCTAGAGGGAGACATGGATGCATTGAGACGAGTGTTTCAGGATCTAGGACTGGAGATGAGGGCAGGACATCTAGCCTCAGACACTATGACAGCTACAATATTGGCACTACTGGCAGTGCTGGCAGGAGTTATTAGTGGATTTGTCTGTCTGGAAAGGGCGACACGAGGGTTGGTTGTGTTATGGGGGAGGACTCTAGAGACATTAGTGACTGAGCACACTAGGTTGGCATGGGGGTCGTGTCTGCTGGCACACTTGTATTATGAGCTACATCAGTTTGTATATCATGGATCAACAAGATTGGGGTGTGGAGTGACATTGTTGTAGGTATAGGCATATGAGAATCTTCTGGTGACACGGCTAATACACTTTAGAGGTAGAGGAAATGGACGCAGTTATGTGCATCTATATGATATGATTACTTTCCAGCCACAGATTGGGAGGCTAGAGTATTAGCATCAGGTTATTGATGAGATAGATAGTGTAGTATGGAGGCCTTACCGAGACTGTGAGGAGTAGGAGGATGATGTAGTGGAGCTACCATATGTTTTCAGGAGTAGGTATCTAATAGGGAGGAAACCATATGTTATTGAGTGATAGTTGATTGATAGAGTGTGCAGGCAGTTTAGAAAGATACAGTGGATGCCACAGGGTTCAGAGATGTTTGCATGGATAGTGAGAGATCAAGCTCATTTAGGTCCATTATTATCTTATGATCAGGCAGCGACACACATGCTAGAGATGGTTCCCATGCCTTGGGATATTTGGGTAGATGTGGAGAATGCAGGGATGGATGCAGAGTACAATGCATATTGGGTAAAGCATATGTTTCCATGACTGACAGATCCAGGAGAGTCAATAGAGGATGATGGTGAGGATGATAGTGGGGATGGTGGAGGCAGAGGCTAATGATAGAAGTGGGGTGGAGTAGCAGAGATGAGGGTAGCTCGGAGGAGAGATGGAGGAGAGGAGATGCAAGCTCATGTAGTCAGGGGTAGAGATGGATTGCCTTTACAAGTGCCAGCAACACAGGTTCCCAGATAGGTACAAGGATAGGGATAGGGATAGGGACAGGGAGAGAGGGGAGGAGAGGAGGAGGATGAGCTACTATCCTTGCAAGATATCTTTCAAGGACAGGAAGATGAGATCCAGGATCTGGAGAGGGATGGGGCTAGGCTCAGGAGACAGCTAAGGGACACTGAGCGGGAGAGAGATCGGGCTATTCAACGCTACACAGAGGCTGAGACAACACTGAGGGAAGGCAGGCAATAGAGGACACAAGATCAGGATACGCCTATATTTTGTGGGTAGGGGAGGAGATAGCCTACTGAAGAGACCTGTACTATGGAGTGGTACCACCAGATCAATGGGCTAGGAGCTTTCGGAGACCAACATAGACTATGACAACCACTAGAGGGAGAGACAAGAGATGGGCGTCTAGTGGCTGGGTCATAAGCCCTCCACCACCACCAGATTAAGGGGATAGGAGAGATGATCCTAGGGTGGGGACTTCTAGGGCTCAGACTCTATTGAGGCTAGCTGGCTCCGAGGGAGGGAGTTCATCATATCCTTAGAAGGTTCCCTATGTATTAGTTTTGTACCATTATTGTATGATGATGTAGACACCTTCAGGTGATTTTGTAGCCATATGTATTTTGACATCATTGTATCACAACACTTATGATTTTTGAGATATATATATATATGAGATGATTCATCCTTGCGGCAGCTATATGCATGTGTTTCTGTGTGATGTTGCTTCTATGTGATCCATGTTTCTATGTGATGCTTATGATGTGGATGCAAATATGTATATAATGAAATGCAATATATTTTTGTTCTTTTATGTTTTATATGTTATGTATGATGCAAATGTGAATGTATGAAATGCAGATGAATATGATAATGCAAATAATGATTTACATGATGAGAATGTAAAATGATGCTAACATGTGTTGTGTGCAGGATATGGTGCAATTATGATATCTATGTACAAAATGTTAATATGTGGTGATGCAGGTGCAGACTACATGAAATGTAGATATTTTTGGCGAGTCATTATACTCACTCATGTGATAGCGGGCTACATGAACTCAAGAAGGACGATGGAGGTCAATCAAGAAAGGGGGACGAAAGATAGAAGATATGGAAGTGAAAGAGCTTCTTGTGCTATTATCATCATTGAGCTTTATTATGACAAATAGGTTATGACAATCGAGGTATATGTTCAACCCAGAAAGTCATTGTACATGTTTGCATGGAGATCAGACATTTGCAAATAAAGAATGCCCCAGTTCATACTAGACTCACAGTGTCCTCATATCATTGGACAATTCAAAGCATTACTAGGGGACAATCCACAAACAACAAAATAATAGGTGAACATATCCCATCCTCACCTTTCTAATCAAAGACATCCTGGAGATAAAATATCTAGTCAGAGACATCCCAAAAAAGCTAAAAGACATGTCACCAAAAGATAAAATAAAAAAGTAAACCAAGACTCGACACCAACATCCACTATAGTCCTCAAGTTTAGTGTCTCTTGTCACTTGTATAAGTTTATTTGATTGTGGTCACAATGTTTACTTTCGGAAAAAAGGATATACAACACTGAACCATAATGTTGTCTGAGTCTGTTGAAAGATTTGATTTGTTAAAGCCCATTGATGTTGCTTGTGTCTCATCTAAAACTGACTAAATCCATGAAATTGATACTTTATTATGGAGAAGATGAAACTTCATTGCGGATTTGTGATGCAAGTGTTACTTTATTATGGATTGTGCGCGGATAGACTGAAAAAAGTTGGAAGAAATTGTAGTCCTCGGAACGTGTGATACCCTTAGTTCCACACACATCACTAGACTTAGGATTTTCCTTAGCCACAGATAGGAGCTGATTTATTATGGATGGAAAGGGGTGAAAAGAAAGGATTATTATGAATGGCTAACCATTCTTAGGTAGATCAATAACAAGCCATGATGGGAATGGGTAAGTTTATGATGGATGGATAGGTTGTGAGTGTGTGCAAGAGTGAGAGGATGAGATGGAATCCTGAAGGAGGGAGGAGCAATGTCTCTACACACGACACCAGTAACCTAGTTTTCACCATGGTACTTATCCAAGGTACCACCGAAGTGGTTGTCATTGTTGGACAAAATTATTTCTCTTTACTTTATTTTTTATTTTATTTTTTTGTGTCACAAGGCGCCTGTTTGCCAGGTTTTCACCAAGTAACGATTTTTATATTTTTATAATTTTTTTATATTTTATATTTTATTTTATTTTTTTGTATTTTTGATATGGGGATATGCTGAAGATCTATGTGTAAAACCTACGAAGGTGCATGTTGTTGATTGGATCTTCCAAAGGTTCTCCCTCGGGCATCGAAAGCTGATATGCACCGGATCCATAAACTATTGTGATGATGTAAGGACTAAGCCAATTCAGTTCAAACATGCCCTTGTTCTCTCTGTCTTGCTGATTTTGGGGATTTTCCTTGAGAACTAAGTCACCTACCTCAAATGTGTGAGGCTTTACCTTATGATTGTAACTACGACTCATTCATTGTTGATAAGCCTTGAGATGATTAAAAGCAGTTTGTCTTCGTTCATCCAATAGTTCTAGTTCTTGTAAGCGAGAGACCTTGTATTCTTCATCACTGATAATGTTGTGCAAAGAGATTCGTAAAGATGGTGACTCAACCTCAATAGGCAGGATAGCTTTGGCACCATAGACAAGTGAATAAGGTGTGGCTCTTGTAGGTGTGTGAACACTTGTGCGATAAGCCCAAAGTGTGGGATTAAGATGGATATGCCAATTTTGGCCAGCATCATCGACTGTCTTTTTGAGGATTTTAAGAATGGTTTTATTAGATGCCTCAGCTTGACCATTACTTTGGGGGTAATAGGGAGTGGAAAAATGATGGGTAATATGGAAGCGATCACAAAGTTCATGAACATCTTGGTTTTTGAAGGAACGTTCATTATCGGTGATGATGGAAAGAGGAATGTCATACCGGAAAATGATATAGTTAAGAATGAATGTAGCAATATGTTTTCCAGTGACTTGTGTAAGAGGCACGACTTAAATCCATTTTGTGAAATACTTTGTGGTAGTGTTGGCTATTGGAAGAAGGAGGGTGAATCTTGCCTATGAGATCGAGTCCCCACTGACAAAAGGGCCAAGGAGTCACAATCAGTTGAAGTTCTTGTGTTGGCGCATGAATAAGGTCTCCATAAATTTGACATTACTTACATTTCTGGACAAACTGATATGGATATTTTTCCATACTGCGCCAATAATATCCAGTCCTGATGAGTTTCATGGATAAGGTAGGACCACTATAATATGGACCACATATACCTTCATAAAATTTGCGTAATGCAATTTGAGCTTTGTCCCCTTCTAAACATCTAAGAAGAGTGCCATCTAGACCTCAACGGTATAAGATATCGGCTAAAATGACATATCAAGAAGATTGGCGAATGAAAGTACGATGCTGGTTGTTGGATAAGTCAAGAGGAAAGGTGTTGTTACGAAGGTATGTAAAAATAGAACCGTATAACTGGGAATCAAGACCAATGACACATATCATCTCAGTAGGAGCGATCTCATATGAGGGAACCAAAAGGTTATCCACCAAGAACTCATAGCGGGCTTCATTTTGTAGTAGATCAATCAACGAGGCAATAGTAGCCATGGCATCTATGGCTCGATTCTACTCTCTTGGTATCTACTCAAAGGTTATCTTTATGAAATATTGCTTGAAGTCATCTACCATTTTCTTGTAAGGCATTAATTTTTTATCCTTTGTTTGGTAGTCATCGGTTGCTTGATGAATTACAAGTTGAGAGTCCTCAAAAATATAAAGTTCCTGGATCTTCCACTGAACTACAATTTGTAATCCAGTTGCTAATGCCTCGTATTTTGCTATGTTATTAGTGTAAGGAAATGACAATCGGTATGATTTTGCAATGGAATCCCCTTGAGGTGTGATAAAGAGGATGCCAACTCTTGTGCCATGCTGCGTGTACGAGCTGTCAAAGTACAGTTGCCAAGGCTTCATGTGTGATACTAGTAAGATGCATTCATCTGTAAATTCTGAATTTAGAGGAGCATCATCTATCATGGGTGCATCTACTAACTGATCTGTGATAGCTTTTCCCTTTATTGCTTTTATGTCCACATATTCAATGTCGAATTCACTCAAGATCATCACCCATTTGGCTAGTCTATCAATAAGCGTCACCTTATTGAGAAGATACTTCAATGGATCGATCCTTGCGACCAACTTAGTTTGAGTTAGCATGTAATGTCATAATTTTTGTGAAGCAAAAACCACATCAAGACACACACGCTCAATTTGTGTGTAGTTTAACTCATAACCAACCAAAGTACGACTGGTGTAATAGACTGTCTTTTCTTTGCCTTCAGCATCTTGTTGTGCCAAGAGTGCCCCCATTGTTGTTGGTGTAGCTGATATGTAGAGTAATAGGGGTTGCTCCGGGACCGGTGGCATCAAGACTGGTGGATTCGGAAGATAACCTTTGAGTATCTGAAAAGCCTGTTGGCAGTTATCATCCCATTTGAATTTGATGTTTTTGTGTATCAAGTGTTGAAAGGAATGACATTTATCCACAAGTTGTGCTATGAATCTTTGTATGGAATGGAGTCTTCCTTGTAAAGATCGAAGTTGACTGATATTTCTTGGAGGTGGCATTTCTAATATCGCTTTGAATTTTGTTGGATCGACTTCAATTCTTCTTTGTGAAACAATGTATCCAAGGATCTTCCCGGAGGTTACTCCAAAGACACATTTCTTGGGATTTAGTCTCACTTTGTATTTTTCCCTATTCATGTTTAGGGAATGGTTCCTTAAACATCTCATGTTCTTGGTTGGATGTATGTCCTTCGATCTTAATGTCACCTCTATCAATAAGATATTGTATAATTTTCTTCAACCGATGGAAATTTCCTATTTTATGTCCCTTGCTCTTGTGATATTCACAGTACTTATCATCATTCCACCAATTTGGTTTGACTTTTGGCTCATATGGAGGATTGTCTGGAATTGTTATTATCTTGTTTGCCACTAGCTTCTTGAAAGCTGATTCAAGTGGTTCTCCAATGGGGTGTATTTCCATCGTGGTTTTGAAGTTGCTTGAGTATTCACTTGGTTGTTTGTAGAACTTGATCCAGAAAGAATGATTTTTGGTCTCAATGTGTTCATCGACAATGCCATCATTTACCGTGTTCTTGTTCTTGTTTCAAAATTGTGGCTTGTCCTTTCCTTTAAAATCCTCTTTCTTTTATTTGAATATCTTGATGATTCCTTGCTCAATTAAGACTTTCTCTATTGCTAAGCCTTTCTCAACGACATCCTTGAAAGTTGACAAACAAGCTTTCCTCAAGTCATAACCAATTTCTTTGTTGAAATTTTGTGTAAACATCTCTACCATTTGTTTTTGTGGAATTTTGCAAGAGTATCTATTGGCTAAATTCCTCCATCTTTGTAAGAATGATGAAAATGACTCCCCATCTTTCTGTTTGGTATTTCATAAAGTGGTAACTGATATGTTTGTCTCTATGTAATCTGAGAAATGTTGTATGCAAGCTTCTACCAGATCACTCCATGACTTAATTCTAGGTGGAAGTTGGGAGAATCATTCCATAGCTTGTTCACCTAAGCTTTGTGGGAATAATCTCGTCAAGTAAGTTTCTTCTACTACTACCTCAATGCAAGCTGTGAAAAATTGTCTTATATGTGCCTTAGGGTCTCCTTTGCCTCTGTACATATCAAACTTTGGTGTCACAAAATGTGTAGGTAATGGAGGCATTGGAATGCTTTTATCAAATGGATAGGGACATATATCTCTCATTGTGTAAGCTAGTTTTGGTGTATTGATGTCCTCCATCTTCTTTTGTAAGTCCTTTATTTGTTGTTCCAAATTGTTTTTGGGTGGATACCAACTTCTTGGACCATATTCCATGCCTGAGCCACCGGATGGAGGAGGAGGATACTACATATATGGATGGTGTTGATCATAAACATGTTCATATGCATGAGGTCTATAATGATATTACGTATAGGAACCACCTGGTATACAGTCATAATGAGGAATGGAATATTTGCTTTGTCCATAAGTATCATATTCTATAGGCAGGTCATAAGTTTGTTCTAGTGTATTGCCCCCAAACTTGACACGGGGTTTTCTTGTGTCCAAATTTTGAGCATGCCTTTGGATATCCAATTGTTTTGGAGGTTGGTCCTTAACATTGGTATGTGATTGAGTGTATTTTTCTGCATAAGACTTCCATAAAGGTCTGCATAGACGGAGTTGTTCATGAGATTCCCTTTCGTGAGTATCATAAGCTTGACCATGTGTATTTGGGACCTCAGATTTTTCAAAAAAGGATGATGGTGACTCAGGCACGAAATGTGGTCCTCCAGTACCTCCACTATTAGGTCTCCTTTGATCCATGTTGAGTTGTGTTTTTTGCATAGGTCAATTTTCCACTATTTGAGACATGTCAAAATCATGAGGTATCTTAGCTCCACTTTGTCCCATCACTTGTAAGAAATATTGTCTATCTCTTCTCATAATTTCCTCAACCAATATATTAAAATGGGAATCCATGATAGAGTCTTCCACTTCTGCTGAGTGTATTGAAATGTTATCCACATTGTCATTCTGTGTATCATTGTTGTTTGTATTATCCAGATTCTCAATATTTTGAGTGTTTCTATAGATGTCCATGTCAGGTAATGTGGTATGATTAGAATTGAAAAAGATATAGTTGTCATACTTATAGCCACTCATGTTTGCAGACTCTTGAGCCTCTTTAGCTTCTCTCCTAGATTTTTGGGAACAGGTTTCAACCATGAACTAGGTCTTGACCAAGATGTGTGAGACTAGATGAAAATTGAAAGAGTATGGAAGACCAAGAGTTGGATGGAATGCAAATGAATCTAAGGTGTACTTGCAATGTCCAAAGTGTAAGACCAAGTATGTATGTAATAGAGTAGGTGTGACTTCCAAAGAGATGATATATCTCTTGATGAGGTAAGTTGACCTTGACTCTAAGTAAGACCAAATGAGACCCAAAGGTGATAGACCTTGATGAAGGACTACTTAGAAAAATATTGTTGTATGTATTATGTTGACAAAGCAAGATGAGGACAAGCAAGTGACCTTTTGACTCAAGTTTAGACAAATGTGAATGTAATATAAGATGTATAGCAATGATGAACTTTGTGAGACCCAAAGATAGGTTGAATGCTAGATGAAAACCTGGAGAAATAACCTAGGAAGCTCAAGAATTCCAAAACTGATTGCTCTTGTTTGCTGGACTGTAATTTTTTTTTCAATACTGAGCATAGACGTGTCTGTATACTTCACAGGAACGGTTACCCAACATAGACGTGATTAGACACTGCACAGACATGTTTCTGAGAATTTTTTGAATGCATTTTTTCTTATGATAACACAGAAGCATTTCTATCCTACACAGACGCGATTACAGGACACAGACACAGTTACAGGACATGACAGACATGTTTCCAGAATCTGAGTGCAATTTTTCCAATTTGTGAAGTTGTTATTATGACCAAATCTGAATTTTCGTGACAAGTAGATACAATGTTGATGAGGAATCAATGTTTGCAAGTGTTTGGACTCAAAATGACTTAAAATAAAGTGTGTTGTTTGATGTAAAAATGTTTTACATACACTTGAAGACACAAAAGACACAATGTTTTGATGTTTGATCTTGAATGTTCAAATGTTTAAAAGAAGGCAAGCACAATTTTTATGGTTGGCCAGGACAATAGTTGTTGATCCCACAAGGGGTTTCTCCCAAGGCTACGCTATTCAAAGTGGATACTTAGATGCTTGACCCCACTGGATCCACCCTCAACCCTCACTTCTCCAGGGCAGCCAAGCACCAATCCCCATGAAAACTCCCTGTGGTGAACTTTGTATCTCTACTAAGAACCATATGTGTGTGGGCCGCTCCAGAGGTCTGACCTCCTGCCCCAACAACTAGAAGGATTTTATTTTTCTAAAATAAAAAGGTTCTAGTAAGGGAATCTATTCATGTGGCCATACATGCGGCACTTTCAGCTCTATAAATATATAACACTCCTAGTCGGTAGGGGTTACGCCCTACTATTGATCAAATAAATTTAATCAAACAGGTTTATGGGGAGACATAGTGTCGGTATGAACTAATCAACACACGTTACCCACGACTTTCACCATGGATACAGTTATTTATAGTGGTTCGAAAGAGGTGGGTTTTCCTCACTACCACTTGGGTCGTTCCCTCCTCACTAGTAGTCCTAATGACCACATGGAGAGGCAAGCCCTCTAAAGATAAAATACAAAGAGCCTATTGCCCAAGACACAAAAGACTCTGGTTCAATTTTAGTGCACCAATTGAAGTGTTTTCTAGTCTATGGAAATAAAGCAAGCAATGAAAATCAAAAGAAAACCCCTTGCCAAGATCCCGCAACAAATATTTGTTAGTAGTTTTGCAATAATACCCCTCCTGCAAGCATACAAGTTAGGTACATTTTAGATCCAAAAGACTTTGTGAAAAAGGGGCCTTTGACAATGCGATTCGCTTCAAGGACAAGCTGCACCAATTTATTAGCTAGATCACAAGATATTAGCTCGAATAAACTAGATCTGTAATCAAAATGATGAAATGAAACCCTAAAAAATGAAACAAGACCAAAACTACAAGAACCAAACACAAACGCGATTAGATCCCACATAGATGTGGTTCCGTGACACAAACGCGACTTTAAACCCCATAGACATAGTTCCGAAACATAGATACGACTTTGAAACACAAACATGGTTAAAAGGATCATAAACGCACTTCAGGAACACAAATGTGGCTCTGCAATTTGGAAAAATGTAAAACATTGTCAGTGACACAGATATGATTTCAGAGGTCACAGATGCAGCAAAAAAACAAAAAGGCAGTTCCAAAAGATGCAGACGTGAAAAGGTTGAAATATTGTCGGAAAATGTCAGATCTGCAACTTCAAAAACACAAAATCTGCAACAAAGATGTTAAATGCAAAAGGGACAAGCGTCCCACCGGGTGTGCCAAAAATATTTATGGTAAAAATGGAAACAACAATATTGAAAGACTAAATAGATTCAACCACAAAACCCTAGCCTAACAACAACAAAGATCCACCATAATATATGAAGATTACTTAAGACATGCAAATCAACAAAATCACAAATTTGATACCATCACATTTCCAATAGGGTTTGAATCTCCATTATTCCTATCTCCATTGATCTTTCTTGATATATTTGCTCTCAAATTTTTATGTGTGCACAACAAATCAACAAAGAACAGAAATGTGGTTGCAAGTAGGCTTAATCGCATATGAAAGTTCGAATGCTAGAATGCTTGGAGGGATTGATAATGAAAGAAACAACCTCTTATACAGAAGACACTATAGGAAATTGAGGGATAAGATTAAGAGGTGTAAAAGATAGATGGTCGGCTAGGATTGAAGGGTACATAGTGTAGGAATTAAGAGATGAATGACATGTGTCATAGGTAGAAAAGGATAATGAATTAATTAAATAAATAAAGATTTACTTAATTAATAGAAGAAGTTGGATCAATTAAATAAATAAATAAAATTATTTAATTTAGGAAACATATAATTTAAATAAATAAATAAATTTACTTAAATGAAGAAAAAGGCTTAGAAGAGGATAAATGAATGAATTAAATAAATAAATAAATAATTATTTAATTAATAGAAGAATTAGGCTTAAATAATTAAATGAATAAAAATATTTATTTAACTAGACAGGACAATTTTAAGCGTCTACAGTTATATACTATGATAATTCAAGTGCTATCAACATGTCAAAGAATCTAGTGTAACATTCAAAGACTAAGCATGTATCAATCAAATATAATTACTTGAGAGAGCAAGTCAGTGAAGAGAAGGTGAAGTTGGAGTATGTATCTACAAAGCAGCAAATAGCTGATATTTTCGCTAAACCTTTGCCTGCAAATACATTTGTCTACTTGAGAGACAAATTAGGGGTATCTACTTTGGAGATTATTGGATGTGGTTGGTCATTGCTTCTGCTAGGATATTTTTTTGTCATTGATGTCAACATATTCCTGTGATTTATTCCGGTGTGATTGGGAAGATTTTCTGATTCGGTTTTGTAGTTTGGTTGTTGATCACTGTTTTGCAAAGGTTGATATTTCCTTTGATATATTCCGGTGTGATTAGATCTTGTGTTGAGACTTTGGGATATTGTTTTGGTTGCTCTTGTGTATCTTTATTTCATATGGTTCATGATTTGATGCTCCGCAAGTTATCTTTCTACGTGACAGTTGTTGATTGGTTGTGTTCTTGAGCTTCTAGACGTTGACCGATGAAGATTTGAAAAGAGGTGATGGTGCAACTATTTCAGATGATTTTAATGTGCTTGTTGGTGTTTCCTAGTCATTTCCTATTTATTTTTTATGATCCACATTGATTGTTGTGCAATATTTTGGTGGTTTTCATCAATTGGTATTGATTTTTTGTATTATACTGTATTTCTAGTGGTGTAGCGTGTTGCGATTGACCTTGGCATTATTTTTGGTGGAGTTGATCATTTGGGAATTTGAATTAGGACCATACTATGCTATGTAAATAATTATATTGGTCCGGTGGTCAATCTTTATATCGTGTGATGTAATTTTGTAATTAAGGGTGTTGGCATTCTACACTCTTATGAGAATAGTTAATGTTGTCATTGATGGCAACCAACTCGAAATCATCTGGCAGCCCACCGACAGTTACTGGCACTAGCAATAGACTTCTACATACACCGAGAGTGGAAACAATGCATACCGACACTCAAGCCGACATGGAATAAACTTTTTGTTTATTATTTTATAATGTAGTTGAGACTTCTATTTTGTAAGTTAGTGAGACTTCTATTTTGTAGTTGAGCAGTGAGCTCTAGGCTGCTAGCCTTCCTGCATGTGTAGGCCCCTCATTGTAAGTAATATTTATTCATTGGTCAGTGAGTGAATATTGTGGGTCACAAATCCCACTGAGGTTTTTCCCACACCGGGTTTCCTTGTTAAATATCTTGTGTTATGGTGTCTTCTCTATGTTGTCTCTACTATTCTTATTTGTTGTATTAATTCTTATTTACCAGTACACTATTTTAGGATGCAAAGTTCTTAATAAGTATAAATATTTTGTTAACCGGTTAGAAACTGATTCACCCCCCCCCTGTTGGGAGTATTTAAAAACTGAGTCAAGTTTATAGGCCTATTTCAAAATTTTGCTCTGCATGTCAGAAAAGTACCTAAATAAGTCAGTTTGAATGCCTAGTTAGCAAGGGGGTAAAATGGAGCCAGTTGATTTTCAGAGGGTAAGGCTCGGGATTCATGTCCCACACCTTTCATTTGGCATATTCAGTGATGTGCAACTTTCAGAATTCAATTTGGATAAGTTTATGAGGTACCCATTTTGAGGGGTGAGCTGGAAGTGCATTTTAGGCACAAATGCAGATTTTATTAGGTAGCCTTCTTTGAGCGATTACATCTTTTGTCCTATTAATCATCATGAAGAAATTCAAAGTGGATTCAATTCTATGTATAAATGTGATTCAACATGCAAAATTTCAAGTTCTTATGAATCCGTTTGCTCAGTTTTCAAAGCTCAATCCGTTTGTAGTTTGTGATGTTTGCACAAGTGTAAAAATGTCCTGGTGAGCGTCATGTCAAAATGTTTGTTCCGGACTAATGTTGGTATAAATGGTGAGCTATGTTTCAAATTTCAAGGCTCTACCAATCCGTTTGATCGGTTTTCAAAAGAGCTCATTTTGCCATCAAATTCAGTTATCCACACTCCAGTGTTATATCAGTTAATGTAGCCGTTTTGGTGAGTGCGTCGTTTGCATCCTGTCAGTCTGGTGATCGAATTGAGAATTCAAAGATTTAATATGTACTTTAAGGTACCTATGTTTCAAATTTGAGGACCCACGGAGGTCGTTTGATATTTTTGAGAAAGGCATCATGTGTTGCCAGAACATTGACTTCATCAGGTCCGCAATGTCGACAAAGCCAGTTGGCCATTTTCAGAAATTAATATCTCTTTGCTCGGGACTCATATTGAGAAACCGTTTGGTAGAAGTCATCCTTGTATATCAGAGTACACGCCTGTCAGATGGCGAGCTCCAGAAAGGTGTTTTGACAGGTTTGAAAATTACGTCTTCGCGATTAAATGCGAAAATTGTGGCGTAATTGCCTGAAGGTTGTAAAATGCGGATTAATGATCCGAAAATGATGCCGATCATTTCCGGAGGTATGTTTGAGGTTTGTGAAGCATTCCAGGGGTCAGTTGCATTAAAACAAAAAAAAATTTAGTCGGACCCACTTTGGGGCCCGACCTGGCTCATGCCTGTGCCATATTAGTTTATTGGCGACTTTGTTCACTAAGAGATTTTTAGAATATCTAAATATGGATTATAATCATGAGGCATGTCATAAGAGTTCAAGATGTTATTATGAACTTTAGGCAATTTAAAATTGGTGAGTTTGGAGCCAAATCCTCCTTCAGCGACAAAGAAGAGCATTAAAAAATGTGAATGCACTTGGCAGCCATGGTGTGAGAAGACCATTTAAACTTTCAAATTAAATGCATTGGCATGTGAAAAGCCATTAAACCTTTCAACCAAATGTAATGTGGAAGGTGTAAGCCAAATTTCATGACTTTGCCAACATCCTCCATGCTTGAAGTTTGACAAAGAGAAGACTTTATAAACTCCAGCCAATGCAAATAGCAATCCTCTCCTCCATGCTATGGCTGATCACGTTTTTGGCAAAGGGGCTGTAAGAAAGAGCAGCAATTAAAACATTAAAGTAAATGCAATGCTTCAACAATCCTCCCTCCCTGTGTGGTAATAGAAGATGGCAAATGAATCATTTAAATCTTTGAAAAGGGGCATGGTAGCAGCCAACACAGAAAAACTCTCAAGCAAATGTTTTTGGCAAATGCAATGCCAGACATTTCTCCTCCCTGTTGTGTATTCTATGTGGAGTGGTGATTGAAGGAAATTAATTAAATCTTTCAATCAAATAGCAATACTAAAATCTTCCCCTTCCCACGTGGTAACAACCATCACAGAGAGCAAGCAAAATGAAATTAGAAAGAGGTGTGAGAAGTAATGTGCAACAGATAGCAATGGAGATTGGGCAACATGGTGTTGGAGAACTTGTAGAAGACTTTAGTAATCCCCAGGTAACCGTCTATAGAAAGGGATTTGAAACATTAAAATGCATTCAGCAATAGAAAACCCCTTTGTGTGGTTGTTTGGAGGCCATATTAAACATGTTGCAAATGCATTTGGCTGGTGTAAAGCTAATGTTCATGACTTTGCCAGCATTTTCCCTCCCTCACGTGCTGTTTGAAGACCAACATTTTCGATCAAATCAAGAAATCGCCATGAAAGTCTCAGAAAAGAGCTCCAAAAGTGCACCTACAGGCAAATCACTTTATCCCACATTGGCTGGGAAGTGGTATTTTCTGGTATTTATAACAAAAAACGCACAGTAGTAATATGTCAAAGCCATAAAGGCTTTTGACACAAGGTGTCTATGGGCACCCAAGGCGGGCCCACGCGTGAGCACGTTTCTCGAGGCGATGGAAGAGTTGACTGGATAGTGGCCAAGTGGGCCCACGTGTGAGCACGCTTCTCGAGGTGAAGGAAGATGCATGTAGTTTAAACCTCGCAAAATAGCGAAAGTGAACGAGAGCCGTCCACGTGGCACACAGGTGGCGGGTACAGTCAGCGGTCCAGCAGGCGGGTCTCAGTGAGGTGGCACCCAGTGGCGATGACGTGGCATACAAGCAAGCAGCCCAGTGGTGGTGACGTGGCCGACAAGTGGCAAAAAATGAGGTGTCATCCCAGGTGGCACCCAGTAGACCCCATCAGCCAATAAGACCCCGCCACGTGGCAAGGCGTCAGAGCACAAATGGAGGCAAAAAATTAAATTTAAAATGATTAAATGATATAGTTTAAACTATAGAGAAATTCGAAAAATTTAAATGATGGGTCCATGTTGAGGATTAATTCGCCCAGGGCTCAATTTTTTGCCAAAGTATAAAGTGTTATATATTTTCGGAAAGCTCTCGGAGCGAGGAATCCGATTATGAAGTTAATTTTGATAAATGTGGGATATTTTAGAAGCAGTTTCCATGGGAACAAAATTCAGTTAGAGAGGGGACACTTGGCAATTCAGTTGCAGATTTGATTTTCTTCTCTCCTCCTTTTATTCCGAATTCTTCTCAGTTGTAAGGGTTCCAGAAATTTGGAAAATGCTCCAGATTTGATGGCTTCCACTTTCTGAATGTTAGGATCCAAATTTGTAAATGCTTTTGGTTTGTTTCAGGGTACAGAGGATTGCAATGCATTGTTGTAAATGTGATCTTAGTTGCAGGTCTTGCTTGTGTCAGGCATGAGTAACTTCCCATGATATTGTCTCTGTGTATGCATTTAATTGTTATGAATTGAATCCTCAAGGAGGCTTATAATTTGTCATCTCAAGGAGATTGTATGATTGTTTGTAGGCATTCTTCAATGAAGAGTTTAAATTCTATAATCAGTCATAAACAATGGAATGTGTCCCAGATCTGATAATTTTATGAATGGATTGAGTAATGCATTAGTACAAGGTATTAGTGCAGGGATATGTTGTAAGGAAAAACAAATTGCATCTATGATTTATATTTGTAGTTCTGTGTGTGACTCTGCTGCCCAATGAACAAGGCACTGGTCTTTGACAGATTTGGGAATGGTCTCAGAACAACAATTTAAAAGATAAATCTATTTCCCTTTATGTTTAGGGGTGTGTTCTTCTCATTCCAAGCTCTGTTTTCATTTATGACTTATACAGATCTAGCCAATCTGTAGTGTGTTCCTAATTTGGTGAGCTTGTGGAATGGTTTGTCTGCTCATTGTTGATGCAGTCCTATGTTTGTGATTGTTGTATTCAATGCATCAAAAGGGTGTCCCCCCCTAGGTCTAGCAGAACCTGAAGTGCAGGAGGATCATTAGGATCCTATGTTATGTTGTCCAAGCCCTGAGGTGTTTCATTGATTGAGATCGGCTATCTCATAGATAGATTTGCAGGTGTCTTGGGTTATCACTTTTGGTGAACAACACCCCCCTCTCAGTGTCTTTGGAACTATCATCAATTCTAACAATTTGTATTAGATCCTAGTCCTCTATTTTCAAAATCCTAACATCTTCAAGAAGATTCTAACACCAGTACAAATGGAGAACTTAAGAAAACAATTGGAAGGGGCTCTTGTAGATTATGATGCAGAGAAATTGAAGAATATCAAACTTGAAGATGATCTAAGGACTATACAGGAATTCATTAAAGGACTTCAGGAGAACTTTTCTATAGCACAAAATAAAAGAAAAGAACTTCGTGAGAAGATGCAGAAAGATGATGATGAAAAATAAACTCTTAGAGAACTTGCAAACAAATTGAGACAAGAAAACAATAATATAAAGAATGAAATGAAATATATGACTATGAGGTTATGTAAAGATATTGAAGACAAGAAGAAGAATGAATAAGACTTGACTAGGAGACTTAATGATGCTAGAAATGAAAATCTAAGACTTAGTCATGAAAATGATATGCTGAAGACAGATCTGATTCACATGCAAGATGATAAAACTGAGCTTATGAGACAAATGGAAATTCTGGAAAATGAGTTGGCTACTGCAAATAAACACAAAGACAAATTCAAGAAAAGTTCAGAGGAGCTTGATGACATGCTGAAAAGTCTGAAACCTAATGGAGATACTCATGGACTTGGATTTGAAGTTGGAGAAAGTTTTGGTACTGCAAACAATCTAGATCAGAACAAACCGATAAGACAACCTAATGCTTATAAGTTTAATGGAAAATGTTTCAATTGAAACAAATATGGTCATAGATAATATCAATGTAGATTTAGAAATAATCAGAATATTAATGCACCCATCGGTCAATGTTCCAAATGCAACAAAGTTGGTCATAATTCAGAAAATTGCAAAATGAATGTGAAATGCTATGTTTGTGGAAGATTTGGGAACTTATCTAATCAATGCATAACACAAACTAATGTAGGATATGCAAAGGTTATTCAGAGGAATAATGTGACTTGTTATTCTTGTAACAAGATTGGACATATTGCAAAATTTTGTAGAAGCAAGACTTCACCGGCAAACAATAAAGGATCCAGTTTGAAAGGCGGAGAAAAGGTAGATGAAGTAAAGCAAGAATTTTCAAAACAATGGATTAAGAAGAGAGATCAAAAAGTTAATGAGCCTATCTCTGCACTGGTAGAACAAAGTAATTATCCACCAGTAGGAGATTATTCATCCAACTGAGAAGTAACCCTTTGGGGGTATTGCAGCAAGCTGAAAATCATGCAGATTACCCTCGGTTGATGGTGAGAAGATAGATTTATTCTTTACTGGCAGATGTGTTACGTTTTCACTTAATTGGTGAGCATTTAATGTGGTTGGTGGAAGATATGCCATTATAAATCAGTTGATTTCCCTATTTTTGACTCATCGAACATTAAAATTATCAGAGAGCGCGAAAACTGAGCAAAGGCATTCAAGGCGAAGGTGCGAAGTGATTTCTTCAGACATTCAAAATATTTTCAGGCAGTAAAAGGTATTTTTCAATGGCCTCCTCTTCTGTTCCCGAGTTTATTTCGAACCCCACCATTGTGGAAAATGTGAAACACCTTAGGCCCGTGTTTAAGATAATTCCCAAAATTGCTAAACAAGATGACTCTGTAGGGGTATTCTCAAAAATTCCTAAATGTTAGGATTCCCACAGATACTGAGATGGGGGGGTTTGAATCAGTATCTAACCGGTAAATTGAATTTCTTAACTTAAAACATGTAGAACATATTATAACAGTGTACCGGCATGCAAGAAATAATGCAATAAACAAAAATGAAAGCAACCACATGAAAATCACACCATAACACAATATTTTAACGAGGAAACCCGATGTGGGAAAAACCTCGATGGGATTTGTGACCCACAATATTCACTTACTAGCCAATAAGAGAATATTACTTACAAGAGGGGCCTGCACATGCAGGAAGGCCAATTGCCTAGAGCTCACTACTCAATGGGAAGTCTCATTGACTTACAATGTGGATTATACAAATCCAATATCTTGTACTGCTTTACAATAGCATCTATAATGCCAGATCCAATACCAGTTTCTGCTCTGCTTCTTACATAAACCCTCTAACCTATATTTCGCATAATAGGTCTGCCTTATTATTTTTTCTATCCATATCTAAAGTCCTACAATGACTTCTTATATATATAAGTCATTTTACAATGATACCAAGTCGGCTTACAAAGTTTTTACAATAATAAACAAAATATAATATAACAAAAATCTTGTCGGCCTCTGTGCCGGTATGCTTCCTTTCTCTATCGGTGCCGGTGGTCTAAGTGTCGATGTAGAGTCTGAACTGCTGATGCCGGTGTAATGCCTTGCCGGTGCCATAGGATTGTAAGGTTGCCATCACTGACAAAACCTTTAATCACCTACAATGTCTCATTGGAGTGTGCATATGCCAACAATCTCCCCCTTTGGCATTGATGGCAACACTCATGACAAAATTCAAAAGTGTATCCAAAACTTGTAATCCAAAATTATGTTACCAAAAAAAGATATGCTCCCCTTGAGTAGATAAGTCTTCTGCCGGTTATTTTCTCTTATTTTCTCATACTACTACTCCCCCTTTGGCATCAATGACAAAGGTTGTCAAGGGGTCAAATAGAGTTGTAGTCTCAACCTTGTAACTGTGTGGTCACAATTTGAAAAAGATTAGCCAAAATCAGGTTTATACTATCCATAAACTTCTTGCTATCCTTTATAGTTGCATCTGTTCTTTGAACTGTACCGGTGAGGTGTTGCATATGCTCTGCTGGTGTTCTCTGTCCCTGTACTAGTGCCTCAGATATTTCCTTCCGAATGAATGCTAGATAGTCCAATCTTGGACTCAGTCTTAGTCTCAAACTCTTTGCCTTATCTACTATTCTCTCCTTTTCTCTTCCTAGCTTAAGTAACTCTTCCTCAAAACTTGTTATCTTCTGTTCAAAAAATGATAATGTATCAGGTGAGTTAACAAAACTGTCTTCAAGTTTATTGATTTCATCCTGTATCTTGCTCATCTACTTATCTATGTCAGTTGTTAGTAAGTTTGTCTTGCATACGTCTTTGTACAGAGTTTTGAATTCCTTCAGTAAGTTGCATAGTTCCGATAGAAGTGTGTCAAATTCCCTTGTACACTTCTTTATCTGATCCTCAAAGAATCTCTGCTTTTCAATTTCCATCTTATCCTTCAATGCCTCTTGCTTTAATTGCTCAATTGTCACTATGTTCTCAGTGATGTACTTGGACAAAATATCAATTTGGCTTAATGAATCTTTATTGTCTATATTTCAGTTAGGAGCTAGCCTCTTCAAAATTGGGATTGTGTCATCTATAACTTTATAAGCCTGTGAACTACAATCTGTTATCCTTTTGATAGAATCTAAAAGTACTTTTGTTACATTTGTTGATTTATAACGTGCTGATGAGGAACCAACATTCTGAATTCCATCGGTGGAGGAAGTAACCAAGCTTTTAGTGACCTCTGGTAGGTCTGTCTGTGTTTGCATTTCCTTAAGCAATGGTTTTTGTACTTCTCCTATTGCCAGTTGCACTATTTCCACATGAGTTTGTTCCTGTTCCTATTGCTGCTTAGGAGCATGTTGCTCTTCTTGTTTCTCTGTCTATTGTTTTGTCTTAGTCTCAATCTGAGTCTCTATTTGTTCTCCTGTGCTATCATCTGCCGATTTTTCTTGTGTGTTGTCAGTTTGATCAGTTACCGGTGGCTCATTAGCCATGTCTATCCTACCTGTTGTATCTTTATCTACCATAATGTTGACCATTTGTGTATCAACATCTACTATTTATAGTACTTCAGGATTAGGATTTATATCCTCTACATCCATACTCTCAACTGTCGGTTGATCTTTAGTAGTTGTTATTACCGGTGGAGTAATCAAAGGCGGTGGGGGTAAGTTGTCTTTTACCTTGATACTAAGAGGTCCACCAACCTTCCCTTTACCCTTGTCCTCGTCCTTCTGATATACCTTTATTGGCTTGGGGTTCATGTACTCTTCCTATTTTTCTTTTTCAACTAGGAATATATCCCATGCATTTTATGTTTCCTCAATTACCTCATTGACTCTTCCAACCATTAATGCAATATGCCGGTGTGCAGTAGAGAATAATGACCGATTGGCTTTTGCAATTAGGTCATCTATTTCCTTGGGTGAGTTTACTGGGTAAACAACAAGTAACTTTTCTATTTTGATCTTCTTGTCAAGCTCTACAACAGCTTGTCTTCTTTCTTCCAATATTTTAAACAGTTCATCTACCACTTCCATTAAAAATTTCTTATACATGTCCATGTGCAAAATAACACTGTTTTCCACTTGTTCTTTCTCATCTGCTGTCAAAGTATCATACAATTTCTCTATGTTCTTTAGTTTCCCTTCCTCTATGATTTTATTCAATAATTTGTCAAGAGGGGCCAAGTTTTGTTGAGTCCTCTTCTTCTTCTTTGGTGTCAGTATTTTCTTTGGTGTAGTTTTCTTAACCGGAGACCTCACTGCCTGTTGTTTCTGTCTAGTTCTCCTAGGTGAGGGTGTGGTTGCCAGTGAAGGATCTCTTTTTCTTACAACTCTCTTGAAAGTTGCTGGCATGTCATTCTCCAAAGAAGTAGCTACCGGTGATAGCTAAGTTTCAGGTTGTAGTGTTACCATCTCATCCTCAGTGATACCGGTTTGTTTCATTACATCTTCTTTAATAGCCTTAGCCTGTCTAGATCCTCTTCTCACAACTGCCTCAACCTTTTTCACTCTTTTATGAGATTGAATTTGGCTTTCTATGGTCTCAGCACTGCCAAATACTTCTTCCTTTGGTTCCCTGGGTGCCTCTAGAAGTGCTTCAACATAAGTCTCAATGATATGGTCATCAGTCTCATAACCCATCTCCGTTACCCAAATTGTTCTTGGGATAACTGCTTCCATCCAGATCTCATCCTTTTTTATCACAAAACATATGTTATCCTTATACTTGTCAACAATTTTTTGTGATAGTCTGATTCTTTTCTTCATTTTGGCCTTTAGTGCTTGAAAGTATTCATGGATATTCTTTTCTTTGTCTTCACCCATGTTATTAAATAGGTCCATTAACTATTTCCCTAACGGTATATCAAATCCAAGCTCTTTATGGCCTATACCGAGAACTTGTTTGGTTATGTGTAGCATTAAGCATACAAGTAGAGTACCAAACCTAAAAGTTCCTTTCTTATCCTTCTTGATTTTGCCTAAGTTATCAATCAACTCATCTTTTAACCACTCACATATATCAATTTTCACATTCTCTGTAATCATGTCATAAGCACTCTTAATGCATAAACTTGAAACTGAGTTAAGTCTATTTGCATGAGTAGCTTTATACCCTAAAATCATGCTGATGAATCTCACATTTGTGTCGGTTACATCATTGACTCTCAAGGACCTTTTGTCGGATGTTGCACCAGTTAGTTTAGTTACTAGGTCATTTGAGACCTTTTTAGTCTTGTCTGGTCTTTTACCAGTGGAAGGTAACACTGTGACAGCTTTCACAGCTTCCTTGGTAATTTTGTGAATTGCATCTAACCAAAAAAATTCACCATGTACCCTGCGCAAAACTATCCTAATCACATCCTTGGGAAATTCAGGAATGGAGAGGATTTTGGTGAATCCTAGGGTTTCAACAATTTTATGTTCTGGTTTTACATTTCTAGAATCATCACATATGACAGATTTATACATGGTTTTGATCTCTTCATCTCCTAATTCCTCTATGTTGCAACGGATGTATATTCTGGGGTCTTCAGCATAAACAACTCCTTTTGGAATTTGGGAAAAAGCACCTGTATTGTCATCTTTCTTTGCAATCTCAGGAACTATTTGAAATACGGGCCTAGGGCATTTTATAACCTCGACTACTGTAGGGTTTTCTATATATTCAAGTGCAGAGGTGGATGCCATGATGATAAATACCTTTTTCTGCCTTAGGATGGATTGATTGTTGAAGTGTTCTTGCCTGTTTGCTCGAAATACCTTAGCTCTGGAAATTTCGCTCTTTTCGAATGTTTGAAATCTCAGTGAAGTGAAATGGAGCCAAAATCACAAATTTATAATGTTTATTAGCCATCTACCACATTTAATGCATGTCAGTTAAGTAGTCACTTAACATTGTCTGCCGGTATATAAGTATTTTTCAACTTCTCATCTTTAACCGAGGGAATAATAGCATATGTCTCATTTGATTGCCAAACCCTCAAAGAAAATTTTCTTCAATTTGATGAAGAGCTTCCTGCCGGTGGAGCACTACTCTGTTCTGTCAGTGAAGTGCTACTCAGTCCTGTTGGTGAAGTGTTGATTGGTTCTACTGGTGGAGGAGTATTCCCAACATTTAAGACAGACTTTCTAATCCATTGTTTTGAGAATTCTTGCTTTACCTCAAATTTTTCTTTTCCTTTCAAGCTAGAAATTTTGTTGTCTACCGGTGATCCTTTGCTTCTGCAAAATTTTGCAATATGCCCAATCTTGTTACATGCATAGCAAGTTACATTATTTTTCTGAATAGCTTTGCCATAACCTATGCCGGTTTGTATTCTACATTGATTAGATAAGTGTCCAAATCTTCCACAAACATAACATCTCACATTCATTCTACAATTTTCAAAGTTATGACCAACTTTGTTGCATTTTGAACATTGACCGGTGGGTGTGTTGATGTTCTGATAATTTCTAGATCTACATTGATTTTCTCTATGTCCATACTTATTCTAGTTAAAGCATTTTCCATTGAATTTATAAGCATTAGGTTGCCTTACCGGTTTGCTATGATCTTGAGTGTTTGTAGTGCCGGAGCTTGCTCCTGTTTCAAAGCCAATTCCACAAGTATCACCATTAGGTTTCTGAATCTTCAACAAGTCACCAAGTTCTTCTGAGATTTTCTTGAATTTATCTTTGTGTTGATTTGCAATATCCAGTTCTCTTTCTAAGATCTCTTTTTGTCTAATCAGTTCATTGGAGTCATTCTGTGTATGCATCAGATCTATCTTCAATAGGTCATTTTCATAACTAAGTCTTGTGTTCTCATTTGCTGCATCACTTAGTCTTCTGGTTAATTCTTCTTCATTCTTCTTCCTATCTTCAATTTCTTTATAGAATCTCATGGTCATATCTGCATCTCATTCTTCTGTGTCATGTTCTCTTGTTTCAACTTTCTTATCTGATCATTAAGTGATTCCTTTTCATCATTCTCATTTTGCATCTTTTCACATAATTCTCTTCTCTTGTTTCTTGCAATGGTAAAATTCTCTTGAATTGCTCGAATAATATCCTGAGCTACCTTTAGATCATCTTCAAGTTTGATGTTTTTCAATTTCTCTGTATCATAGTCTGAGAGAGTTGCTTCTAGTTGCTTCATCAGATTTTTCATCTTTACCAGTGTCAAGATCCTCCTCAAGCCATTAGGCTTCTGAAAATAGAAGACCAAGCTCTGATACCAATTGTTAGGATTCCCATAGATACTAAGAGAGGAGGGGGGGGGGGGGGGGGGGGGGGTGAATCAGTATCTAACCGGTAAATTGAATTTCTTAACTTAAAACATGTAGAACATATTATAACAGTGTACCAGTATGCAAGAAATAATGCAATAAATAGAAATGAAAGAAACCACATGAAAATCACACCACAACACAATATTTTAACGAGGAAACCCGGTGTGGGAAAAACCTCGGTGGGATTTGTGACCCACAATATTCACTTACTGGCCAATAAGAGAATATTACTTACAAGAGGGGCTTGCACATGCAGGAAGGCCAATTGCCTAGAGCTCACTGCTCAATGGGAAGTCTCACTGACTTACAATATGGATTATACAAATCCAATATCTTGTACTGCTTTACAATAGCATCTATAATGCCAGATCCAGTATCGGTTTCTGCTCTGCTTCTTACATAAACCCTTTAACCTATATTTCGCATAATAGGTCTGCCTTATTATTTTTTCTATCCATATCTAAATGTTCTACAATGATTTCTTATATATATATAAGTCATTTTACAATGATACCAAGTCGGCTTACAAAGTTTTAACAATAATAAACAAAATATAATATAACAAAAATCCTGTCGGCCTCTGTGCCGGTATGCTTCCTTTCTCTGCCGGTGTCGATGGTCTGAGTGCCGGTGTAGAGTCTGATCTGCTGATGCCGGTGTAATGCCTTTCCAGTACCATAGGATTGTAAGGTTGCCATCAATGACAAAACCTTCAATCACCTACAATGTCTCATTGGAGTGTGCATATGCCAACACTAAAGGTGTAGCATTTGCAGAAGACCCTAAGATTTATATACATTGCAATATAGAAGATCTAGGATCGGAGGAATTAATGAAAATGTTTAATAAGGTCATTTGTGATGAACATGGTGTTGTTAAACATGAACACAAGATTGTGGAAACTTTAGATTTTGTGGAGATACTGAATATCCCTCAATTTCTAGAGGAAGTGGTAAGGATTGTATTGAGTAAAGCACATGGAGAACTCTTATGGTTGGATTTTGTTTGCAAGATAACTCGACAAGAAATTAGGGCAGTTACTAGTTTACCCTCAACCGACAGCAAGCCTGATAAGACAAATAAGATTACCAACAACAAAGTGATAAGCCTAACCAGAGCAACATCTGACAATAGATCACTTAGAGTAAATGATATTAAGGACATCAATGTGAGATTTGTAAGTATGGTGCTAGGATACAAGGCCACACATGCTAATAGGCTAAATTTTGTTTCTAGTCTCTATACACATAGTGCTTATGAGATGGTATACAACAATACAATGATTGATGTGTGTGAATGGTTAAAAGATGAGCTTATTGACAATTTGAAAAAGATTAAGGGAGATAAGAAAGGCACATTCCATTTTGGAAATCTGTTGGTATGTTTGATGTTGTACTTTGTTAAAGAGATCCCCGGTATAGGACCCAAAGACTTTAGTTATGATATACCGGTAGGAAAACAACTACAGGAAGCTTTTATCGGCATGGGAGCTGCTAGAGACAACAACATAAGAGATTACTTTAAAACCTTCCAAGCTAAGATGAGAGCTATGATGAATACTAAGAGGGGGGGGGGTGATTTAGTATGCCAAAAATCACTGCAGTAAAACACTTAAACAGTCTGAAGATAAACCGGTAAAACAGTTTAATAGACAGACCGGTTATCACACATGCAAACCAAAATGCAAATAAAGCATTCACCCACAAAAGCAATACAACCATAACACAAGATATTTGACGTGGAAACCCAAATGGGAAAAACCATGGTGAGATGGAACTCACAAGTCACTATCTGCATAATAGAAACTAGACCGGTTAAGGTCTTACAATGTTCTTCACCAGAATAGATCCTGTTAGGAATCTCAATCTCTATTAGGAGATAAGTGTGATTAAAGACTACCTTGCTAGAGGATTTTAGATTCACAAAGGTGAACCACCTTGTTAGAGGATTTTACAAAAGGCTTTTGGGCCTACCCGGTTAAGGGCTATAAACTTGTCAAAGATGTGAGTAATCAACAAGTGTTTGATCTATCTAACAGTACAGACTGCTTGGTTAGATCCAGTATAGCTCACAGCTAATGTATTCCAGCATTACTTCAGTCTTCTCTGTCTCTCACTCAGTTACAACTTGATCTTCTCAGATAAGATCGCTCTTACAACAACTCATCAACCACCTTAAACCCTAGCACAACATAAACCCTTTTTGTAACAACTCAAAAACCCTAGACATGATGTCCTTTTAAAGGAATCTAATTTCATGTTGGTCCAATAGGATTACATTACAATTTCCTAGGTTCAATGAATCTAGACATACTCAGTAACACGACACAAAAAGCACCGTCAGTGTGTCGGCACCGTCAAACAATCGGTGGATTGGTAACTCATCACAAAATGCCAGTTGGTAACTCATCTCAGAGTATTACCAGTTCATACAAAATACTGGTTGCCAGTTTGACAAAAATGAAGACTGGTAAGAATGAGTTATGCCGCTTTTCTCCCTCGTACTGCTTGAGATCTACGAACCGCTTGGGATCGACATGCCACTTCAGACTGAGAAACACATTCTGCAAAATCACCAATAGTCTAAAGACTAGAATACAACATACCGGTTGGAACAGATACCGGTTGAGTTCTAGCTCATACATATAAAGGGGATCTCAATGCAAGTGTGTGTCCATCAATGACAATCACAACATAAACATCAAAAATGCCAACAAGCTAGAGAAAGGTTACCACAAAGTGTAGTAGATAAATATGACAAAGAAGTTTGTTTTGTTATCAAAAGAGATGAGACATGGATAGAGGCAGTACTCCCTAGGACTATTTGGGTCACCGAGATGGGATATGAAGTAGATCTTACTATTCTAGAGACATGCCAAAGCTTTACTGCAAGCACTGAGAGGACCATCAGAAAAAGTCTTTGGTAGTGCTGACACTATTGAGAGTGATGTAAATCTATTGAAGAAAAGAAAGAAAGGAGAAAAATACATTAGAGATGCTTCTAAAAAGGTAAAGGAAATCAAAGAAAATGTCATGAACCTTAGTGTCATATCGGCTAGCAAGCTTGAAGGACTTCAACCAAAGGCACATATTTCACTGGTTGACACATCTTCTAGAACTGACAGTGAGAAGGCAGCAAAATTTAAAAGAGTTGAAAGGAGGAAGAGAAAACCTTCACCAGCACCCTCTCCTTCACCTAAGAGAACAAGGACTTTTTGAAAGAAATAGCACGTAGTAAGGGGACCGCCCAAGAAACTAACACCAAAGAAGAAACAACAATCGGTTACCCCTTCTTTGAATGATTTGTTGAATGAAATAACTGATGATGACAATTTGGCTAATGTACACAAACTGTATAATACATTTAATGATTCTGATGGGGAGAGTATTGAGAATAGCATTATTTTACACTTGGACATTTATAAGAAGGTTCTAATTGAAGTTGTGGATGATTTACCAAATGAACTTTATAGAAGATTGGAAGCAAAAAGGATGGCAGTGATGGAATTAGACAAGAAATTGAAAATTGAAAAACTTCTAGCTGTACATCCTGTTAATTCAAGAGAAGAAATTGATGAACTTATTTCTGAGGCTAACCAATCCATTTTTTCTAGTGGGCATCGACGAGTAAGCTTGATGGTAGGAAGAGTGAAAGAGATTGCAGATGAGACTGCAGATAATTGGGATATATTTTTTGTGGAAAAGGAAAAACAAGAGGAAATGTACAAACCTAAAAAGACATTTAAAGTATATCAGAAGGACAAGGACAAGGGCAAAGGAAAAATTGGTGGAGTTCCAAACATTAAGATTATTGACAATCTACCACCACCACCTTTGGATAATGCACCAGTACACTTAGAAGATCCATCGGTTATTGACACTGAAGGTATTACACATGATGATGCAAATTTTGAATCAGAGATACTCTTTACCATGAATGTGGATACTCAAGAAGTAAATATTATTGTGGATAAGGATAATTTAGAGGTTAAGGCAGACAATGTTGACAGTGGCAACATGACAAAGAAACCACTAGAAATTGTTGAAGCTGAGATCCCAACCCAAATAGAGCACCCGTCAGAAACTGAAAAAACCTATTGAAGATAAAGATACTTGTACAGGGCCACCAGAGACAGAGATACCGGCAGTTGAACCTTCAAGAAAACAAATTGAGGCAGAGGTACACATAGAAACAGAGAAACTACCAATCACAGAGACATTAAAACAGTCTGAGAAACCTTTGTAGGTTGAGATGCAAACCCAGACTGATCCACCAAAGGAAATTGCAAGAAAAATGGTTACACCTGATGGAAGCACAAAGGTAATAAAGATAGTTGGTCAAGCATCTGACACATCTACAAGTGAATTCGGACTTACCAATGTTATAGAGGCACTTTTGGATTTAATTAAGAAGATAACAAATTGCAATGCATTGGCCTACAAGGCAATTGATAATACTTTACCAGTTCTTAAATTGATTGCACCAAATTATAACATAGATCATATTAAGGATTCTTTAGGTAAATTGGACATATTGTCCAAATTCATTGCTCACAATGTAATAACTATTGACAAGGTGAATGAGGATACAATCAAGGAGAGAGTTGAAAAAGAGAAAAAAAAATTCTTTGAAGACACCATAAAGAAGTGTACATAACACTTGAATAAATTATTACTAGTACTTAACTCTACAATTTTGGATTACAAAGAGCTATATAAGGAAACATGCAAAC
This sequence comes from Cryptomeria japonica, assembly GCF_030272615.1. Classification (NCBI taxonomy): domain Eukaryota; kingdom Viridiplantae; phylum Streptophyta; class Pinopsida; order Cupressales; family Cupressaceae; genus Cryptomeria; species Cryptomeria japonica. The sequence goes on from NC_081415.1 coordinate 154,618,122, forward strand.
CTCACCTTTTGACAACAGACATAGATAAGGAGATCAGTAAAACACAGAAAGAAATTGATGACATAGCTGATAATATAATTGGTTCATCCGGACATATATCAGTTTTTAAGAAGGAAATGACAGGTTTTGAGGAGAAATTAGAGAAACTTGAGAAAGAGAAGGCAAGGATAAGGTCAAATGCAAGGCATTACTTGGTCCCAAGTTGGACAATCTTATCTCTCAGATAATTGAAATATATAAGGCATTACTTCAAGGAGAGAGATCACCGAAAGATCACATCCATTATCTCACCAGCACGATCCAACAAACTGAGGCAACCTTGAATGATAGAAAAGGGTTTATGCAGAGTCTAAATCTAGTTTTGGCAGATATTTTTCAGATTGTAACCTACCGGTTACAGACTTTGAGGTGAAATTTTTTGCACTCGATTGACTATTTTTAACAACCTTTGTCATTGATGTCAAAGGGGGAGTAGTGGAAAGAAAAATACTTATACAGAGGAGATCATTTTCTCAAGGGGAGCACATCTTTTTGAAAACTTTTTGGACTTCAGTTTTTGGATTTTTCTCATGAGTGTTGCCATCAATGCCAAAGGGGGAGATTGTTGGCATTCTACACTCTTATGAGAATAGTTGATGTTGTCATTGATGGCAACCAACTGGAAATCATCTGGCAACCCACCGGCAGTTACCGACACCGGCAATAGACTTCTACATACATCAGCAACGACAACAATGCATACCAGCACTCAAGCCGACATGGAATAAACTTTTGTTTATTGTTTTATAATGTAATTATCTCTTGTAGAAGCCGACATGGCATATTGTAAAATACTCATATATGTATGAGATCTTATAGGTCTTTTTGTATAGAGGATAGATGGGAAGTATAAGGCAATTTTGTATAAGGTGATATAGTTGACAACGAAGGTTTTGGTTATAGACTGAGCTTAAACTGATACTAAACCTGGCATAGTTGATGTTAATTTGAAGCAGTACATTATATTGGATTTTTATAATCCATTTTGTAAGTCATTGAGACTTCTATTTTGTAGTTGAGCAGTGAGCTCTAGGCTGCTAGCCTTCCTGCATGTGCAAGCCCCTCATTGTAAGTAATATTTATTCATTGTCCAGTGAGTGAATACTATGGGTCACAAATCCCACCAAGGTTTTTCCCACATCGGGTTTCCTTGTTAAATATCTTGTGTTATGGTGTCTTCTCTATGTTGTCTCTACTATTCTTATTTGTTGCATTAATTCTTATTTACCAGTACACTATTTTGGGATGCAACGTTCATAATAAGTATAAATATTTTGTTAACCGGTTAGACACTGATTCACACCCCCCCCCCTCTCTCAGTGTCTTTGGAACTATCATTGATTCTAACAGAGGGTTGAGGGTTTAGTCAACCTTATTATCAAGGTTGATGAACTGTATATGTAGGTGATGTAGTCATGTAGTTTTGGTGTGGATATTATGTATGCATTATCTGAGAGATATTTTTGGGCGAACAAGTGATTTATCATTCGGTGTTGAGTTTGTGATGCAGTCAAGGTAGGGAGATCCCATGAAGGACATCCCATCCTTGTAGCCTAACACATAAACCATGCAAAATATACCGATAACCGGTAATACAACACTAGAAATAGTAGAAAGAACAACCGAAAACAAGACAAAATACATAATCGGTAAACAATATGAAGAATTCTTATTACATTCTGAAGAATTACATATGTCACATGTTGGATCGCAGTCCAGGATACAAACAATGCTTACAACACAAATATAAGATTCGTAGATCATCCACATATCAAATTGGCCTCTAGAAATAGTTTGTCGGTTCTACCCTAATCCGGCCCTCAACCTTCCGACCTCAATCCACCGTATTAGAATCTCACCAGATCTACATCTTCGCTCAATCTCTAAATTTTGTCTTTGATCTTCTAACTTCTCTATTTTTTCTCTTCTCAAATGATTTGCAAACCTCCATTTATATTGTCCGCAAATAATTACAACTCAATCAAGTCGGTCCAAAGACCAACCGGCTCATGAAATGTGCAACGGTAATATATCGGCTCAAATCACTAAGAACAACTTCCAAAATGCATAAGACAATGTGCGGTCCTTCGGGAACATCGGACACGGCACAAGAAACATAACTTCACGATCTGCAAGTCACAAAGATCAATCGCAACCTGATCCAACTTCGCTCAACACACTACCAAAATAACTAGTAAGAACATATCAACCGGGCCAATACCTAAATTGATAACTCATCGGGATTAAATCCAAATACCATGGAACTCAAACACGACAAAGAAAATGAACCTCAAAGGAATAAACCCAAAACCACAACGCTAAACACTCAAACATGAAGAAATTCTAGGATCTCAAGCAATTCCATTGAAAACTACTCAACCAATAAGAACTAGATCAATGCTTCTGCATCAGTTTGAGGAGAGTTTGGTGTTACAAAGAAAACAAGTGTGCTTAACCAGAACTATAATTGGGCATTTAGAGATGTTATTCTTTTAGTTCACTTCTTTCAGATTGTAGTCCAAATTATATTGTAAGTCAATGAGACTTCCTTAAGGGTTGAAGCCTTTCAGGCAAATATCTTTTGAGCAGTGAGGTCTACGCAGTGTGCCTGAATGCATGTGCATTCCCCATTGTAATATTTTCACATACTACTACAGAGTATCATCTTATTGTGGGTAGGTTCCCACTATAATTTTTTCCTTAACCAGGTTTTCCACGTCAAAAGTCTTGGTGTTGTGTGTTGTGCTATTAATTTGCTTATATGTTCATTGCTACAATCTATCAGATCTGTTGGTGTGCTTAAATTTTTATATTTTGGTGAAGACTGATTCACCCCCACCCCTCTCAATCTTCCCTTTTGGTTGCTACTAACAATTGGTGTCAGAGTTAGATCCTCCGATAGAAGCTTAATTGCTTGAGGATATCCAGGATGGTAGCTCAAGGTATTATTTTTTGAGAAGGACAATCTGAGGTTTGATGGATGCAACTATACTATATGAAAGAATCAGATGGAGGTGCACTTGAAGTGTCTTGGAGAAGATTATTGGAAGATCACAAAGAATGTCTATGTTGTTCCTCAGAATGGACCATCTACTCTGGATGAGGTTAAGGAAGAAGAATATAACATCAGAGCAAAGAAAACATTACTTAGTGCCTTGACTAATTCAGAAATGACAAATGTTATGGGACTTCAAACCACACATGAGATCTGGGAGAAGCTTCAAATCCTATATGAAGGAGATAAATTGCTAATTTGCAGAGTTTGAAAGTAAAATATGAGACATTGAAGATGGGAGATGATAAGAACATACTATTTTATGGCTAAGGTGAATGACCTTGTCCTAGGTATCAGATATGCAAGTGGAAGCATTGAGGAAGATGAAATTGTTGTTAAGGTGTTGAGATCTTTGCCTCCTACTTATAAGCATAAGGTTGTTGCTATTGATGAGATCCGAAGTGTAACTAGTATGACAGAGATGTGTTGGTTGGAAAACTTGTTGCATTTGAGGTGAGTGAGTTTGGAGAATCACATGGAAAGTCTGAGACACCCTTTAGAGCATTTGCATCTATATCCGGTAAGAAGAAGTATGATCCTAAGGAGTGCAAAATATCCAGATATGAAAGAGAGAGAAGAGAGATGGAAGAGCAAGAAAGAGAGCTTGATGAGCTTGAAGCACTTATTACCCACAAATTGTCTAAAGGTGTCGGTAAGTATGATGGAAATTTTCCTTTGAAATGTTTCTCTTATAATAAGATAGGAAAATTTTCTTCTAGATACCCAGAGAGAATGGCTAAGTATGATAGGTATGATACGTTTTATAAGCATGACAGGGATGATAGATATGAGAAACATGAGAAGAATGATAAACCTTATAAGTCTAACTGGAACTTTAGGAACTAGAAGAATTGTTATTATTTTGTAGATGAAGGTGTTACAAATGATTAATCAGAAGGAGATCAAGTTGTGTTTGTTGTCATTAAAGAAGATAGACCTGTACCTATTGACTCTACTAGTTGTTTTGTTGAGGAGAAACCTTTGGCGCTAAGGTAGAAGAAAAGGATGAATGGGTGATTGACAATGGTTATTCACAACATATGACTGGTGATAAAAGAAAATTTGTAAGCATGGAAAGGTATGAGGGTGGAATAGTTAGATTTGGAGATGACAAAGCTTGTGTAATCTGTAGGAAAGGTTCTATTTCTTTTGATGGTAAGAATAAAACTGATAATGTCTTGTATGTTGAAGGTTTGAAGCATAAGATTTTGAGTGTTGGACAGATGGTTGATAAGGGTTATGATCTACAATTCAAGGGTGGTAAATGCAATATCTTGAATGCCTATGGTATAGAGATTGCATCTGGGACTAAGATTGAAGGTAACATTTTTCATTTGAATTCTAGTGAGAAAATTTGTTTGATTTCTAAGATAGATGAGAGTTGATTGTAGCATAGGAGGTTATGTCATGTAAAATTTAATTCATGATTAAGATTGTTAGAGATCTACCTAAAATTGTTAAGCTTGCTAATCCGATATGTAAGGAATGTCAGTTGCGTAAGAAAACAAGAATTTCTTTCAAAAATAAATAGTATACATCTGATGGGCTGCTAGATCTTGTGCATAGTGAGGTCTATGTGGACCTACAAATGTTAGAAGTGTGTAGGGTGATAGATAATTTATGTTGTCAATTGATGATTATTTTGGGATGATGTGAGTTGTCTTTTTGAAGGAGAAATTAGAAGCATTGGAAAAATTCAAGATATTCAAAGCTAAAGTGGAAACTGAGTTTGGATTGAAGCTGAAGTGTCTAAGATCTGATAGAGGTGGAGAATTGTGTTTGGATGAGTTCAATTCATTCTATGAGATGCATGGAATCAGAAGACAATTATTTGCTCCTAGAACCCCACAACAAAATGGAGTTGTTGAGAGGAAGATCATAATTGTTTTAGATGTTGCAAGGACTATGTTGATTGAGGGAAATCATCTGAAGATCTATTGGATAAAATCCATTAGCACAACTATTTATACATTCAACAAAGTTCATATCAAAGGTGATACTGGTAAGACCCCTTATGAGCTATGGTTTGGTCATGTTCCTATTGTAAGATATTTCAGAGTATTTGGTAGCAAATGTTATATCAAAAGAGATGAGGATATAGGAAAGTTTGATGCTAGAAGTGATTAAGGTATCTTTTTGGGATATTCAACTAAGAGAAAAGCCTACCGATGCTATAACAAGATACTGAGAAAGATAGTTGAGAGTGAAAATGTGAAGGTGGATGAGAACCTTTGAAATGAAATCAAAGCATATGGTTATGATGATGGTCAACATGTTATTCTAGTTCCAGTTCAGCCTGAAGAACGTAAGCAGAATGATCCAGTAGAGACTATTAATTTGAATGTTGTTGTCAGTGAAGATGTTGAAGAACCTGAGAATAAAAACAATCAAAAGAATTTGAGGTATGTAAGATTGAATCGTTCTGAAAATCATATTATTAGTGATAAGAATAAAGGTGTGATGACTAGAAGAAGGTTAGTTGTTGAAGAAGTATGTTTGATTTCTAAAGTTGAACCTAAAGATGTTGTTGAAGCTTGTTAATATGAAAATTGGATGAGAGCTATGGAAGAAGAACTAGATTAGATTGAAAAGAATAATACCTGGGAACTTGTGCCTAGACCTAAGGATAAGAATGTTATTGGTACTAAATGGGTATTCAGAAACAAATTGAATGAAGCCAATGAAGTTGTTAGAAATAAAGCTAGACTAGTCTGCAAAGGGTATTCACAACAAGAAGGAATTAATTATGAGGAGACTTTTTCTCCAATTTCTAGACTTGAAGCTATTAGATTGTTTCTTGCTTATGTTGCTTATAAAGATTTCAAGGTTTATCAAATGGATGTCAAATCAGCCTTTTTGAATGGTGATCTAGAAGAAGAATTTTATATTGAACAGTCTAATGGATTTTCACTGTCGAAGAATGGAGACATGGTATGTAAGTTGAAGAAAGCCCTTTATGGTTTGAAACAAGCTCCTAGAGCCTAGTATGATAGACTAGACAAATACTTGTTGAAATTGGGATTTACTAAAGGTGCTACTGACAGTAATATATATTTAAAGATTGAAAATGATAACATCATGATTGTTGAAGTCATTTTTGATGATATTATCTTTGGCGGTGATGATGACTTGAGCATGAAGTTTGTCGGTGATATGCAGAAAGAATTTGAAATGTCTGTGATTGGTGAGATGAAATTTTTCTTAGGTTTGTAGATTGCCCAGACTAGAAAAGGTATATTCATTTCACAAACTAACTATGTGAAGGAATTGTTGAAGAAGTTTGGATTAGATTACTCCAAACTAGTTGGAACTCCCATGGTGACTGGTTGTAAATTGTCTAAAAATGATGAATCTTTGAAAGCTAATTAGAGTTTGTATAGATCTATGGTTGGCAGACTGCTATATCTTACTCAGACTAGGCCTGACATTATGCATGTTGTGTGTATGGTTGCTAGATATCAAGATGATCCTAAAGAGAGTCATGTCATTGTTGTTAAGAAGATATTCATATATCTGAATTGAATTGTGGATTATGGTTTATGGTACCCAAGGAATGATTATTTTATGTTGTGTGCCTACACTGATGCAGATTGGGTTGGTGATGTGGATGACCGAAAGAGAACTACTGGTGGAGCATTCTTTTTAGGTAAGAATTTGGTGTCTTGGGATAGAAAGAAATAAAATTTAGTGTCCTTATCTACTAATGAAGTTGAGTACATTGTTGTTGCTAATAATTGCACTAAGATAGTTTGGATGAATCAAATGTTGAAAGAGATCAGAGTTATTCATGATGAGCCTACTGTTATATACTGCGATAATTCTAGTGCTATCAACATGTCAAAGAATCCAGTGCAACATTTGAAGACTAAGCATGCGTTGATCAAATATCATTACTTGAGAGAGCAAGTCAGTGAAGGAAAGGTGAAGCTTGAGTATGTATATACAAAGGAACAAATAGCTGATATTTTCACTAAGCCTTTGCCTGCACATACATTAGTCTATTTGAGAGACAAGTTAGGGGTATCCACCCCTCTTGATGAGAACTAGATGCATTGCGTTTTATCAATCTGGTGGATTTCAGAGCCTTATTCTTTTATCTAGATTGATGAGTTGGTGTCACTCCTTTGTTGGAGTAGTCTGTGTTTCAGGGAGAGAGATTCAATTTTTTGTTTTGGGGGAGAATAAGTTTGGTTATCTGATTTGAGATCTTTGGCATTGATGTCAAAGGGGGAGAGAGATAATGTGAAAAACTACTTTATCTATATTGATCTTAGGGGGAGTTTGTTGGTAATATCTTCTTTCTTTGCATTGATTGTTTTTCACATTCATATGTTGCCATCAATTCCAAAGGGGGGGATTGTTGGAGATCGTTGGATGTGGTTGGTCATTGCTACTGCTAGGATATGTTTTAGTCATTGATGTCAACATATTCTTGTGATTTATTTCGGTGTGATTGGGAAGATTTTCTGATCCGGTTTTGTAGTTTGGTTTTGTTGATCACTATTTTGTAGAGGTTTATATTTCCTCCAGTGTGATCAAATCTTGTGCCAAGACTTTGGGATATTGTTTTGGTTGGTCTTTTGTATCTTAATTTTATATGGTTCATGATTTTGTGCTCCACAAGGTATCTTTCTTCGTGACAGTTATTGATTGGTTGTGTTCTTGAGCTTATAGACGTTGATCGATGAAGATTTGAAAAGAGGTGTTGGTGTTGTAGAAAAAAAGATATCACTAAGAGGAGGGTGAATCAGTGATTATAATCAATTTCAAACAGTGTGTGCAACCGGTAGAATAATGAAAATACTAACAATTAATCACACACAAAATCACATCACATAACACTAGATATACGAGTAAAACCCAATGTGGGAAAAACCTCGCTGAGAAATGTTGCTGGAGATCTACAGCTCCAATCTAGCCTCACAATGAAATAACAGTTTTACAATGTTTAGGACACCAACCCAAGTAGCACCCTCTAACAATTTATGGGCACCTACTCAAAGGAGCACCAACCCTTGATCTATTCTAAGCACCAACCCCTACACTAAGCACCCACTTAGTGAAATAAAATGAGATATAAAATCAATACAATGATATGCACCTTGTTACAAATGATTTTTGTAGCCTTTGAAAACTATTCACTCTATCGGTTGAACTATTTTCTATCACACTGCTTCTTCTTTACTGGATCTCAGTTCTCTTTGTCTGAATCCTCTTCAACTCATCTTATGCCTTTCCTGATCTCCTCTCACACTCTCTCTTCTCTCCTTCACTCTCAGTTTGATAGACTGTTATGCTCTATAACAGTTTATCAGTTACCTTAAACCTTGCCAATTAAACCCTTCTTATCGGTTCTTCTTCTAGCACTCAGTCACTTCAATATTTTTCTATGAATGCTCAAACTGGTCAGCTCTCATCTAGCATAATCACACTTTCTCATCGCATAGCTTAAATCTTTGATCTGCACATTTATACACATCCTTTCCCACCATAACAAAAACTCAAACTTTACATGCCTAGGGTTTTCTTCACCGACCATGATCCATATCAAATTGGATCTCATCTTCTTGAATCAACAACCTACAACAGATCAACAAAAATCTTTGTCATTTTTTATTCTTCCAATAAATGTTTACTATATTTAGCAAATTGGATCCTATTCATCGGCCTTGATTGTGTCGATTACAATAAATGATCTAGTTGTTTCCTTCTCTAGATCAACAAGATGATTAGATGTCCTGCTTCGATCATAATACCAAAAAATATGTGCCTTTCTGTTGGTATTTTGGTATGGTTTTGTCATTGATGTTAACACCTACTAAAACACTAGCACTTTGAAGATCCAGCAACATTCACCGGCAAGCAAGTAACTATTGCACAGTTACTGGTATATGGTTCACCGACAAGATATAATGTTCACCGGCAGGATATAATGATCACTGACACTTGGAATGATATGGAAGACACTTGGTAATGTCGAAGACATCATGTGGACACTTTGTTTTGAAGAAGTAATCATTGGTATATTCATATTTACATATTTGCTTTTACCGGCAAATAGGTCCAGGGTTACCTAGGGTTACACAGATAGGTTTATCTTTTCCAGATCAGCATGGCACGCTATGGAGATGATTTATTATTGTTGTAAATGCATTAAGCTGACATGTTTAATCGGTTATTGCATTGGATATTATATTGTTTGTAAAAAGTTTTTATTGTAATATCTTGTAGAGCCGACCTACTAAAATTGGTCTTAGGTTATGGTATAAATGTAAGATCTTATTTGTAAGATCGAATGTGGAATGCGAAAAAGAATTAAGAGAAGGTATATGCGAGATTAAGCAGAGGTATAGACGAAGACATCATTTCAAGGTGAAGCTAGGTTTTTGTAGAAGTATATTAGCATTACACCGATACTAAATCCAGCATATGAAGATGCTATTTTGTGCAGTACATTCTTATTGGATTTAACCATCCAACTGTAGTCAGTGTGACTCCCTTTTTGTGATTGAGCAGTGAGCTCTAGGCTGTTGGCCTTTCTGCATGTGTAGACCCCATTTATGTACACTTACTATCTGCAGTAGTATCATCAGATTGTGGGTAAGGTTTCCCACCATGGTTTTTCCCCTTACAGGGTTTCCACGTACAAATATTGGTGTTATGTGTTGTGGATGACTTTATGTTTATGTTTCATGCATTAATCTTTACCGGTATAGCAATTTACTGTTAACACTGTCTACCGACATACTTAACTGGTTTACCAGTATTAAGCATTAAGTTGGTTAAATGGTTTTTGATTTGAATTTATTAGACAACTGATTACCCCCCCCCCCCCCCCCCCCTCTCAGTTGTCTCTGAGACCTAACAATTGGTATCAAAGCATAGTCCTCTTTTGCAGAAGTTTAACAACTTGAGGAGATCCAATGACTACTAATAATTTCAGGAAGGACAATCCTAAACTTGATGGAACCAACTATGGGATATGGAAGATCAGGATGGAGACACATCTTAATTGCATTGGTAAAGACATCTGGGAAGTTACAAAGAATGGCTATACTGCTGCTGTAGCTGGTCAGACTGCTCCAACTACCTTAGCTAAAGATGAGGAGAATGATTGCAAAGCAAGAGAAGCACTTTTGAGCACTTTATCAGATCAACAAATCATGGGATTATCAAATAGGTCTACTGCTAAAGCTATTTGGGATCATTTGGAAACACTGAATGAAGGAGATTCCACAGTCAAGATTGCAAAACTTGAAAGCTTCCGAGTCAGGTATGAACATCTAAAAATGGAAGAAGATGAAAGTATTTCTGCTTTTATGGAAAAAGTAAATGAAATTGTTTTGGGTATTAAATGTTATGGAGGAACCTTGAGTGAGGATGAAATTATTTCAAAAATCTTAAGAGGATTTCCACCGGCATATAAAATGAATGTTACTGCTATAAATGAGTTGAGAACAATGCCTAATACATCAGTAACTAGGGATACATTGATTGGAAAACTTTCAGCTTTTGAAATTGAGGAATTTGGTCCCATTGCTACTATAAAGACAGATTTGGCCTTTAAAGCATCAACATCATCTGCTCCATCATTTGAAAAATCAAATTGGAAAGCCTTTTATGCAAGAGAACTTGAAGAAACTAGGAAGGAGAATGAAGAGCTTGAAGAACTTGAAGCACTATTTGCAAGGAAAATGCCAAAAGGTCCAGTTGGAAGTAAGTATGAAGGTAAAGCACCCTTTAAATGTTTTAACTACAATAAGATTGGTCATATGGCTTCGAGAAGCCCTGATAGACATGCTAGACTAAGAGAAGAAGCTAGAAGAACATACAAGCCTAATCCTGAATATCAGAGATATAGATTTAAGAATAACAAAGACAAATCTTGTTACATTGCTGATGAAGGTGTGACTGATGATTCTGATGACAATCCAACAGACAATGGATGGGTTTTTGTTGCTATAATAGAAGATCAACCGACACCTCCTACTCAACCGGTAGAACAAGCCCTAGCAACTAAAGTTGAAGTAAAGGATGAATGGATCGTTGACTCAAGTTGTTCACATCATATGACAGGAGACAAAGGTAAATTCTTGAACTTTCAAGAATACAATGGAGGTTTAGTAAGATTTGGAGATGACAAAGCCTGTTCAATCAAGGTAAGGGTATAATATCTCTTAATGGTAAGCATAACACTGACAATGTCTACTATGTTGAAGGATTAAAGCATAATATTTTAAGTGTTGGTCAATTGGTTGAGAAAGGATTTTAGTTACAATTTAAGAATGGAAAATGCAAAATCATGAATAGAACTGGTTTGGAGATTGCAACCGGTAATCAAACTAGAGGTAATATCTTTCATTTGAATAACATTGAAAAGGCATGCTTGATTGCACATATAGATGAAAGTTGGTTATGGCATAAGAGACTATGTCATGTAAACTTTGATTGCATGGTGAAGATCAGTACTTCTAAGGCAGTTAGAGATCTACCTAAAATTGTGAAACCCCAGAATACAATTTGTAAGGAATGTCAATTTGGAAAACAAATTAGAGCTAGTTTCAAAAGTATTCCAGAAAAATCCAATAATGCTCTTGATTTGATTCACACTGATTTATGTGGCCCAGCTAGAACTAAAAGCTTATAAGGTGATAGATATTTCATGCTAATTATTGATGATTATTCTAGAATGTGTTGGGTTACTTTTCTCAGAGAAAAATCAGAAGCACTTGGAAAGTTCAAACTATTCAAAGCAATGGTTGAAAATGAAACCGGTAAGAAAATCAAATGTTTAAGATCAGATCAAGGAGGAGTATTCACATCTAAGGACTTTAATACATTCTATGAAGTGAATGGAATCAGAAGACAACTATCAGCACCACAGACACCACAACAAAATGGAGTTGTTGAAAGGAAAAACATAACTATCTTGGATGTAGCAAGAAGTTTGTTATCTGAAGCAAATTTACCAAATGTGTATTGGAGAGAAGCAGTCAACACAACCATCTATACATTCAACAAAGTTCACATAAAAGGTGAAACTGGTTAGACCCCTCATGAACTATGGTTTGGTAATACTCCTACTATTAAGTATTTTAGAATTTTTGGAAGTAAATGTTATATTAGAAGAGATGAGTATATTGGAAAATTTGATCCTAGAAGTGATGAAGGAATATTTCTTGGTTATTCATCTAAGAGCAAGGCATATAGATGTTTTAATAAGAGATTGCAGAAAATTGTTGAGAGTACAAATGTAAAGATTGATGAATAATTCAGAGGAACTTCAAGGTATATAGACTCTGAACTGACAAAAAAAGTTGTGACAAATGAACCTACACTAAATCCACTAGTATAGAATGAAGATCTAGTTACCCCGGTACCATCAGAGGATTCCACAGTAATTCAAGAACAACAGCAAACTAAGACACCTCGGTATGTAAGATTGAATCATTCTGAAGATCAGATAATTGGAAACAAATTTAGAGTTATGACAAGAGGAAGATTGGCAAATGAAGAGGTATGTCTTATTTCTCAAATTAAACCATCATCTGTTAATGAGGCATGTGAAGATAAATTTTGGATTAAAGCTATGGAAGAAGAATTAGGACAAATTGAGAAAAATAATACCTGGACATTAGTTCCCCGGCCTAAAGGTAAAAATGTAATTGGAACCAAACGGGTATTTAGAAACAAACGTAATAAAGATGGTAAGGTTGTCAGAAATAAAGCAAGATTAGTGTGTAAGGGATATTCTCAGAAAGAAGGAGTTGATTACAATGAAACCTTTGCACCGGTAGCTAGAATTGAGGCAGTCAGATTATTCTTGGCCTTTGCAGCTCACAAGAACTACAAAGTTTATCAAATGGATATTAAAAGTACATTCTTGAATGGAGATCTTGAAGAGGAAGTCTATATTGAACAACCTAATGGAATTTATTTGACAGATGACAATGATATGGTTTGCAAGTTAAGAAAAGCTCTGTATGGATTGAAACAAGCCCCAAGAGCTTGGTATGCAAGGTTGGATAAGTATCTTTTAAAGATTGGTTTTACTAAAGCAAATGCAGACAACAATTTATATTACAAAATAATTGATGATGACATCTTGATTATAGAAGTATTCGTTGATGATATAATCTTTGGAGGAGAAGATGGATTATGTAAGGAATTTTCTATTAAAATGCAACAAGAATTTGAAATGTCTATGATTGGAGAAATAAAATTCTTTTTAGGATTGCAGATTTCACAGACTGACAAAGGTATATTTTTTAGTCAATGCAAGTACCTGAAAGAGTTACTAAAGATATTTGGGATGGAGAACTCTAAACCGGTAAGCACACCTATGACTACAAATGACAAATTATCTCAAAGGGATGAATCTACACCTGTTAATCCAACTAGATACAAATCTATGATAGGAGGTTTACTGTATTTGACACAAACCAGGCCTGATATTATGAATGCAGTATGTATTGTTTCAAGATTTCAAAGTAATGCTAAGGAAAATCATGAATCAGCAGTAAAAAGGATTTTTCGGTACTTACAAGGCACTGCAAATCTTGGATTATGGTATCCTAGAGATGAAAATTTTGATCTATGTGCATACACAGATGCAAATTGGGCAGGAGATGTGGATGATAGGAAAAGAACCACTGGAGGAGCATTCTTTCTTGGAAAGAGATTAGTTTCTTGGTTGAGTAAGAAACAAAGTTGTACATCTTTATCAACAGCAGAATCAGAATATGTTGCAGTAGCAACTAACTGTACACAGGTACTATGGCTTAAGCAAATGTTGAAAGACATAAAGGTAAAATGCAAGGAACCTATTACTATATATTGTGATAACACTGTAGCAATTGATATATCTAAGAATCCGGTATTACATTCTAAAACAAAACATGTTTCTATCAAACTGAATTTTCTAAGGGAAAAAGTTGAAGAAAAAGAGATAAAACTGGTTATGTGAATACTAAAGAACAGCTTGCAGATATTTTCACAAAACCTTTACCTAAGGAGACTTTTAAATATCTTAGAGATCAGCTTGGAGTCATATCACCACTAGTAAAGACTTAGACAGTTGATGATTGTCATCAACCGGCAAAAATAAAAGACAAATCTTTTACTTCAGTCTTTGATGAGGAAGCTACTTCTTAGGGGGAGTAGTTGGTATATTGAATTGATTGGTATTTTGTATATGAACTTGATTTTTGTAACTTTGGCATTTGATGTCAAAGGGGGAGAGATATCTATGGAAAAACACAATATCTTTTAAAGAGAGATTGGTATTGAAAACCTTTTGATAACACATGTTGCTCCCAAGGGGAGAGATTGTTGTTTAAGAGAGATAGTTGGTTTTTGGTATTTGGTATTTATGTTTTGGCACTTTGATGGTTTTTCCATCTTGTGTTGCCATCAATGCCAAAGGGGGAGATTGTTGGTATTTTGGTATGGTTTTGTCGTTGATGTCAACACCTACTAAAACACTAGCACTTTGAAGATCCAGCAGCATTCACCGACAAGCAAGTAACTATTGCACAGTTACTGGTATATGGTTCACCGACAGGATATAATATTCACCGGCAGGATATAATGATCACCGACACTTGGAATGATATGGAAGACACTTGGTAATGTTGAAGACATCGTGTGGACACTTTGTTTTAAAGAATTAATCATTGGTATATTCATATTTACATATTTGCTTTTACCGACAAATAGGTCCAGGGTTACCTAGGGTTACACCGGCAGGTTTATCTTTTCCAGATCAGCATGGCACACTATGGAGATGATTTATTATTGTTGTAAATGCATTAATCTGACATGTTTAATCGGTTATTGTATCGGATATTATATTGTTTGTAAAATGTTTTTATTGTAATATCTTGTAGAGCCGACCTACTAAAATTGGTCTTAGGTTATGGTATAAATGTAAGATCTTATTTGTAAGATCGAATGTGGAATGCGAAAAAGAATTAAGAGAAGGTATATGCGAGATTAAGCAGAGGTATACACGAAGACATCATTTGAAGGTGAAGCTAGGTTTTTGTAGAAGCATATCAACATTACACCGGTACTGAATCCAACATATGAAGATGCTATTTTGTGCAGTACATTCTTATTGGATTTAACCATCCAACTGTAGTCAGTGTGACTCCCTTTTTGTGATTGAGCAGTGAGCTCTAGGCTGTTGGCCTTTCTGCATGTGTAGACCCCATTTATGTACACTTACTATCTGCAGTAGTATCATCAAATTGTGGGTAAGGTTTCCCACGGTGGTTTTTCCCCTTACAGGGTTTCCACATACAAATATTGGTGTTATGTGTTGTGGATGACTTTATGTTTATGTTTCATGCATTAATCTTTACCGGTATAGCAATTTACTATTAACACTGTCTACCGGCATACTTAACTGGTTTACCGGTATTAAGCATTAAGTTGGTTAAATGGTTTTTGATTTGAATTTATTAGACAATTGATTCACTCCCCCTCTCAGTTGTCTCCGGGACCTAACACTTTCAATCTGCTTCAAGTCGCAATCCTCTGCAATCGATCTGTGATTTCTGCAATCTTCATTTAATATCGACCTAATCGACAACTACCTCGTCGATGCACTATTCACCTACCACTGCATGTTCGCCACCTGGAGTCCACGTGACATCTTTATTAGTATCCAACTCACTTGATTGTGTCCATTCAAACTCGATCACCAACCAAACATTCTATCGATATACACCAATCGATTAACCTTCATATCATGCACTTCTTTAGTATGTCGGTTAGGACATTTTATCATTTACTGGTGACAATCGTCAACCATTCTGACAAAGTGGCAAACACTTCACATCCTTTCATCTTCTTATCCAGGTCCTTCAATTTATCTCTTTGCTTTCTTACCGGTTGACATACTTGACATCAACATGCCAACAATTAGCAATACTCCTACTTGCATACCGGTAACATCAACTTGCATACCAGTTGACATGAATGACAACACAATGCCAATAGGTGCAACTTTTCTAGATGATTCTAACGTGATTGTTGGTGTTTCCTAGTCGTTTCCTATTTTTGTGGTGATTGTTGTACGAGTTTTTGGTGGTTTTCATCAATCGGTATTGATTTTTTCGTGTTATGCGCATGGTATTTTTGGTGATGTAGTGTAATGTGAAATGATGTGCTGAGTTGTGCATAGTTGATTGGCGAAAACTGGAACAACTCAAAGGAAGCGACGGAGACAACATGGCATGTTATTGACAATCTAAGGAAGTTTGACAATTGGAGATGTGGTAATTGAATCAAACTATTTTTTGACAGAGACATATAAACGTCTAGAAAATGATTGAAGAGAAGGTTGGTTGATCATGTTGGATGGTTGGGTAATTCTGTTATGTTGAATTTAAAAGCCAATTGTAAACATAATCTTTTGAACTATTGCTGCCTGAACAGAGACCATATCAAAGCGTGAAGATTTGTAACTTGTATGTAAATTGTTTTTACTGTAATACAAGAGATTGCTTTAGTGTGTGGGTTTTTCACTCGTAAGGGTTTTCCCACGTGAATTTTGGTGTACCACTCTATGATTGTGTTTTTCATGTTGCTCTATTTATCTTGTATTTGTGTATATTAAGTTGTTGTAATTTGAATTGAAACCCATATATGCTTTTCTCCTCTAAAAAATTAACATTAGGAAGGCGTTTTCTGAACTCTACTTTCCTTACAAATAGGTGACATCAAGCTTAGAGTAAAGAGCACCAAAACAAACCTAGGGGGAATGGAAATGGGACACACTAAAGTAAGAGTGCAATCATGAGGTGTGAATCATACTTGTTACAATTTATGATGCTATAGGTATGTCTTCAAATAAGGCATCACTTTTTGATGGATCTAATTATTCTTTTTAAAACTTGTAAGGATGGAAGCATATTTCATGGCTCTAGGGTTTGATGTTTGGAAATCAGTTGTGGATGGTTAAGAAACCCTTGATATTCGTTCGAGAGATCAAGCCAAAAACAAGTTTTATAATAATAATGCAAAGGCTTGTAATACTATTCTATGTGGTTTATTCAACTCTAATTTTTTGAATATTATGCATTGCAGGATAGCGAAGAAAGTATAGGTTAAGTTGTACAACATTTATGAAAAAGATGAAAAGTTCAAACAAGAAAAGATTTAGAACTATTAAGGTCAATTTGAGAGTTTGAAAATGATAAAGAGGAAAAGATTGTTGCATTCCTTCTCGAGGTTGATGAAGTTATCAACTCTATTAGAGGACTTGGTAAATAATTAAAAGAGATATTGACTATGAAAAAAGACTCAAATACCTTTCTCCAATATTTTATGCACATGTATCTACTATTGAAGAAGCTAAATATTTGGATAAACTAATGATGGATGAGTTACATGGAATTATAACTACTTATGAGATGAGGATTGATACTAGTAATTTCTCAAGGAAAGATGCAACATTCAAAGTATATAAGAGGCAAGAAGATCTAGATTTAGATGATGTGTCAAATCCAGAGGAAGAAAAAAAATGTCAAAATATTGTAGAGAGGTTCCGAAAACTATAAAGGTAAGTTGTCCTACAAATGTTTTAATTGTAGTGAAGTGGTACATTTCATGGCTAAGTGCCAATACAAATATTCTAACAATGATGATTTAAAGAATGTGAAGAATCTATTTCTAAAAGGGAAAAAATTTCAATAGAATCAAAAAAAATTCTTCACTAATAAGGAAAGCTATTCATTCAATTATGATGACCAAGACACTTCCAAGAGTGTTCCAAGAGTGGGGGTGAAAAGGATCTATTCATGGCTATGGATATCGTTAAAGAAGATGATGATGATGATGATGATGATGATGATGATGATGATGATGATGATGATGATGATGATGACGATGGTGATGATGACGATGACGATGACGATGACGATGACGATGACGATGACGATGACGATGACGATGACGATGACGATGATGATGACGATGACGATGATGATGACGATGATGATGACGATGACGATGACAATGATGATGACGATGACGATGATGATGACGACGATGATGATGATGACGATGATGATGACGATGACGATGATGATGACGATGATGGTGATAGTGACGATGATGATGACTAGGACTATGACGATGACGATGACAATGACGAGGTAGATCTTGTGTTATAATTGTATTATTATAGAAAAGAGATTAAGAGGATGAAGAAGAGGATTGTTAGAGAAGTGATAGCTTGAAATAGGTTATCTCATAACCTTGAGAAGGTGGAGAAGATGGTCATTGATTTGAATTCTATTATCTATCTACATGTCATACTTGATGGTGACTTTGGAGCATGTAATAGTGTGTACAGATTGTTGTATTCATCTTGGAAGGATGTGTTATGATTTATTTGGGTTCCCTCTTTCTCCTGGAGTGGACCTCCTTGAGTATTTTTGGTCCAAGTGGCTTATTTTGTGCAATATTGTTTATTTCGATTTTGGCCGACCCTTATTGATTTTTGATGATCTAATTTATATTCAAGGAATGCGGTTGTATGAGTTGAGTAGTGGAATATGTGTGAATTTATGAGAAGTGCATGTGAATGATATGCAAGCAAATTTGAAAGTGTAGGTGTGTGAAAGATAGTAAAGAGCTTTGAAGGTGATATATTATGTGAGGAAATGCATTAAGAAAGTGGTAGTGGCTAGAGATGTTTGTCATGATATTAGTCACTTGATACTAATGTTGAAGGAAAACCTCATGCTCAAGAGATCCTTCTCATATAATTTCTTCTATTTATTTTGTTGTTGAATGATAGTGGGTCCTTTAGCAACATTTTGTATCTTTCCCTAAATCGGTGTGCCTCAGTTGTGCATTTCCATGTATCTTTCCCTAAGATAGTGTGCCTTAGCTTGCAAGTCCTTCAAGTTTTGTTGCTCCTTGAATGTAAACTTAAAACACTATAATCATTTTTATTCATATTGTGAGTTTGATTCTCATCATGGTTTTTCCATGTTTCAGTTTTCCACGTAAATATGGTGTTTAAGTGTTGATGGATGTGTTTTCAATATTGTTGTGAAATTTTTAAATGATGTTTATAACTAATTTGTTTTGATTTTATGGACTGATTTACCCCTCCCCTCTCAGTCATGTCATGGGTTCAACACTATTATCCCTTCATATATTGCAAGTAGCCCACTTTCTATTAAGATCCTTCAAACTCAACTCCTACAAAATATCGAGGTCCCTCTTTTTAAGAAATACAATAGAAAAGGTGGCCCCCACACTAATGTGAAAACACTTTTTCACTTTGTGCAATGATTGCTTCTTTGAGCACAAACTTCTTGCAAAACTCTTCTCTATATCCTTAAAAGAAACTAACTTGAATTGGGTTTTCTCATTTCCTAATAATTCAATTGTCACTTTTCATCAATTGGTAGATGCATTCTTGCAACATTTTCAAAATAGCATTTATCCACAAGTTATTTTGACAAATATATTGCATTAAAAATAAGGTGTCAAGGAAAAATTGACTGATTTCACTAGTAGATATCAACATTTATACTTACAAACTTCTTATTATATTCCTGGTGTTAATATTCAAAGAGTTTTAACTAATAATTTGCAATCTCTTGTTAGAGAAAAGATTTTTCTTTTGCAATACCCATCTTTCACACAATTATGCACAACACTTCATCAATATTAACTTTAGGTTAGTTGATATCAAGCTTCTTTATCATTGATTCCACTTGATAAGACTAAAGGTTCTCATCAAACATATCAAGGATTTAGAAAAAAAAAAATCATTAATATAAAAAAAACCTTCTAACAATATTGATAATCAATTTGTAGCCACAACGCCCCTTTTGTAGGTCATTTCTCTTCTAAACCATTTACAAATCACAACTTCACACCACTTTTTGAGTATTTGCATTCCATTATGATTTAATTGATTTTTAATAGTTTGATGAAGCTTCCCCTTGTCCATCCGACAAATACATCCAAACCTCTACCTCCTTCCTTTAACTCGAAATCATATTGTCAATATCATCATCAACCTAGAATGATATAGAGATGTATGCATCTAAAGAATGAAATTCAAGACCTCATAGACTCTAATTTTATTGTGGTGGATGGTCTAAATGATAAATTGGAATAAATCCATAGTGCCACTTAATCAAAAATTGTGAATGTTTACCAATCCTTTTTCATCTCATTCCACAATAGTTGTTGAGCTTAAAGATGGCAGTTATATAGCCACCAATGAAGTTATTTACCAAAAAACATTGTTAAAGTAATAGACCAAGAGAAACCTGAGCCTAAACATGAACCAAATATTACCTTTACCTCACATGATATCATAAATGCACATGATGGTCTGTTATACATTACTATAACTATCAAAGACAAACTCTTACATGGAGTGATTATTGATCAGGTATGTATTGTGAATGTATTGTGATTATAGAATAATATCTCTTCATATATGAATTATATCAATTCACATGTGATAAATCTAATATCGTGATAAAGGTTTATTATGGTTTCACTTGTCCCACCATATGTTCCATCACCCTTCCTATAGAACTTGGCTCTTAAGTGTTTCCTTTTACCATTATCCCTACCTTTGACCAATTTCATGTGAAGTTGGGTCATCCTTGGCTAACATCCATGAAGGCCCTTCTACCATTCATAATTGCCTGAAGTTCCCTCACAATAGACAAGTTATAACTATACATCATACTGTTTTACAACCTGTAGCTAATCGTGGAAACTTCACCCTTGATTACTTTTAGCCCAAAAAACCTCAACCACTTAAACCTTGTCAAGATATCCTATTCATTTCCTAACAAAATTTTAAATCCATTAAGATAGCTCCCTTATCCCTAGATAATACTTTGGGATATGCTTTAATTGCTACCCCTAAGGATCCTCCATTGTCTATAAATATAGAAGTTGTAGACACTAGAAATTGTTCTAAGTCGTTAACGACACTTTTCACTAACCTTTTTAGTCTAAACTGATTAAATAATTTTAATTATTTAATTAGTACTAATATTCTTCTGCTAATTTCTTATAATTAAATAATTCTTAATTGTTTAATTATTATTCTTCTAAACTATTAATTAAATAGTCTTTATTATTTAATTAATATTCATCATTATCGCTTTAAATCAATTAATCTTTTAAATAATTTTCTTAATTATTTAATCACTTTATTCTAAGCTAATTATTCTTCTATGATTGAATATTATTTTAATTATTTTATCCCCTTCTCCAAATTGTTCCAATTAAATAAGTTTTTTAATTTATTTAATTGTCATGTGTGGGTGAAATAAATAAATTTTATTTATTTATTTATGACCACACTTAGCTCTTCCACTTTCTAATTCTTATTTCCAATTATTTCTTCCACTTTATAATTTCTATCTCCCTTATCTCTTCAACTTGTTAATAGACACTAGTCTTTTCCTATGTTTCATTTTGGCATATTTTTGTTGAAAATAAATATTCCCAATATTCATTTTCACTTAACTCTTTCCATTTATATTTCTTCCTCAACATTGGAAATGCAATTTCATTTTTATTATCACTTAAAAAGTTCTCTCATTCAATCTTGTCTATTGTTTTTATTCAATCTTAGTCATCCAATCAATCTCAAATTTTCTATAAATTGAGCTCATTTTTTCTTCATTTTTAACCACATTTAGAGTATCCTTATGCTGTCAATTTCATCTCATCTTGCTTGCAACACACTTCCTTTGTAGGTGAGATCCACATACAACAATTTAAAGGAGAAAGAAGAACAATGGAGGAGAAATGAAGGAGAAATGAAGGAGATATCTGCATCGTTGGTTTGCATTTTATTTTGATATTTCATCTCCATTCCTTTATTGAATGTGTTAGGAGTATTAACATAGAATATTAGTTTTTATGGTTAATTAATTTATATGCTTTGATTCCTTTTCCTATTTCCTACCTCACATTTTTTGGTGAACCCAACGTGAACATGCAAAATCTATACATTCTATGAATCTATTTGCATGCAGTTTTTAGATGTTGATATATGTTTGCATGCAAGTTTTTTACACTAATCTATTGTTGCACGCAAGTTTTTTACACTAATCCATTGTTGCGTGCATATTTTTCGAACTAATTTGTTGTTGAATGTAGGTTTTATGTAAGGATCTATTGTTGCATGTGGGCTTTATGGAGTCAAAACAATGATTTGTGTAGGATTTTACTAACATGCAATGAACAACAATTCTTCATATAATTTAATTTGGAGGTTTGAATGAATCCTACAATTCTCACATAGTCTTAAATAGGATTTGGATCAAAGAACAACAACAAATTTTACATTTCATGCATGCAAAGGGTTTTAAATGAGCAACAATTCTTCATATAGTTTAATTAGGAGGTTTGAATGAATCCTACAATTCTCACATAGTCTTAATTAGGATTTGGATCAAAGAACAACAAAAAAATTCACATTTCATGCATGCAAAGGGTTTAAAATGAAAAACAAATTGCATTTAATCATGGTTTAAATTGATCAAATATTTTTCAAATCAAGGTGGAATTAACCTCATCTAGTCTTAACTAGGATGCAAATGGATCAATGAACTCATATCATACAAATTTTGAGGCAAGACTGTTTGCCTTAGTGTAGTGCACATTTTGATTTCTAAAGGTGAAAGAACCAATGTTTTTTGTGTCTTCTCTTAGATGTTATGCATTTTTTAACCTTTAGAGGGCCTACCTCCCAAAAATCCTATAAGGTTGGGTGAGAGGGAACGACCCAAGTGGAAATAAGTTAAAGCCAAGGTCTTTCGAGCCACTATAAATAAATGTGTTTGTGACGAAAGTTGCAAGCGACGAGTGTTACATGTTGCCATAATGGTGTTATGTCTTCCTTAGTGCCAGTGTGACACATCAAAACTTTTAGAGCGTAATCTCTATAGGCTTGGAGGCCTCCTTTAACAGAGTGAAAAATGTTGTTGATTATAGCCACTCGAATAGATGCCTTGACTACAACCCCTTGTGCTTAGAGACCCAAAACCTTCTATTTGTTGACTCAGGCATTGTGATACGCGCATTTTGAAGACATCCCTCATATGCCCCTCAATTCGAGATAGTAAATTTCTTGGGAAGTGATGACCTATAAATTCAAAGCTTGGTATGCCCATAGAAGTGAGTGTTGTGGAAGGGATCCAGTGCTACCAAGCTTCTAACTATCTTGTTGAATGCGGTATTTATTTCTAGCAGATTCCACAAATATTGTCTTTTCCAGCATTATGATTTGTTGTTGAATGTGCATGAGTGTCTTCTTTGAAATTCAAACAAACATCTTGTCTTATGTACTTGTTAAAAGTAAATCATAAACAAAGGACATAATCAACCTCGCAAACATTGGCAAAAACCA
Source organism: Cryptomeria japonica (assembly GCF_030272615.1). Lineage (NCBI taxonomy): Eukaryota > Viridiplantae > Streptophyta > Pinopsida > Cupressales > Cupressaceae > Cryptomeria > Cryptomeria japonica. The sequence continues at coordinate 154,641,635 of NC_081415.1, forward strand.
CCTTCAAAAGTGATCATAATCAACTTTGGTTTCAAAAAAAAACAAGTGTCCAAACAAAATTCAAACAAAGTCAAACTTGGTCCAAAACATTTTAAAGTATCCATCCAACATCTGAAAAGATTTTATCAGAGTGGCTTGTCAAAGCATTGGAAATCTTTGTTTCAAAATTCATGTCACTTAGGGTTAGCTCTTTCATAGTTCAAACTTAGGTCTCAAGGCATACATTAATATTATATTCATTCCATGCACAACATATTGGTAACCAGTAACAAGATGCCAAAAACAATAGAAAGAACAATTGGTAACAACACAGAACACATAACCAGTAAGAAATATGAATGAATCTTATTACAATATGAAGGATTACACATGCCACATGTTGGATCACAGTCCAAGATACAAATAATTATTACAAAACAATTATAAGATCCACAGATCATCTACACATCAATTCGGCTTCCATGAACAGTTTGTCGATTCTACCCAAATTCAGACTTCAGCCTTCCGACCTCAGCCCAACTGGGATAAAAATCCTACTGGATCTACATCTTCACATGATCTCAAAACAAAGTCTTCTATCTTCTAATTTATATATTCTCAAATGATTCACCAGCTTCCATATATATCATTCGCAAATCATTACAACTCAATCAAGTCAACCCAAAGACCAACCGGTTTATGAAACATGCGATGGTAACCTATCAGCTTAAATCACCAAGAAAAAACTCAAAAATATAAAAGGAAGCACATATCTCCAATAATATTGGCCAAGGCCCAAAGAAACATCTCCAATGATCTACAAGTCACAGAGATCAACCGCAACTCGATCCAACTTTGCTCAAGACTTTGTCGGGCTAATCGGTAAGAACATATCAACCAAGTCAATACCGGAATCCACATCTCACCAGAAACAAAGCCAAATGTTATGAAACTCAAACATGACAAAGACCATGAACACAAGGGAATGAACCCAAAACCACAATGCTAAACACTCAAACATGAATAAATGCCATACTCACAAGCAAATTCACTGAAAACTGCTCAACTGGTAAGGACTAGACCTGTTCTCCTGCATCAATTATCCCCTCTTGCACTTAGGTTTAGAATCATTTTTCTAAGTCTTCATTGGATTATCATTATCCAAAACTAGGTCTTTTCTAAGGTTACATTTTTCATATCCCAAATCATTGGTTTGCACATGTCCTTATCATATTGGCTTTATCATTGCATTGTCACAAACCATACTCTTGTCTTAGCTTGATTTTTTCATATCATGCCATATCATAACCCTAGGTCATATCATCACATCATAGTCATAACCTTGGTCCATATCATAGCATAAGATTCCATCCCATCTTTAAATCATATCATATCTTTGATTCATTTCATATCCTAAGATCATTTTATATTTCTAGATCATAACATATCTTAAGGTCACATCATATCCATATCATATTCTTAGGTATTTATCATTAGCATTGGCTTCTTTCATTTAGTCTCAAATTTTAGTTTATCAAACTCCAAAAATCAAAACTTTAGGTTAAACCCTAATTTGTTGTTAGGAAGTCTTGAACTTGTCCAAAAATTTATCCTTTCGTCAACATGATTTTGTCAAACCTAGCTTAGTATCCAAGCGTATAGAAGAGACATTGTCATTTTGTCCTATTTTCATTTTGTCATTTGTCCTCTTGTCCTTATAATGTCCTGACTTCATTTCAATTTCCCAAGGTTGCGTCTTGAGGTTTGCATTTTAAAAGTTTGTCCAAATCTTGAAAAACAACAAAAAAACATAGGTTGCACTCTCATATCCCAAAATTGAATTTAGTTGGATACCATCATCACTCCAAAATTTTAAAAGGTCCAAAAACACTTAGTCGCATTATCATTCATCTAGGTTGCATTAGTTGCATATGCCATTCTTAAATCCAAAAATACAAAAAATATTGCATAGTGACATGTCTATTGAAACAAGATTCCAAGCTCTTATTATGCAGAAAATTTGACATATCAACTGATGAATTCTTCAATGAATAACATAATGCTATCAAGTTTTGATCCAAGGCAATCACAATTCTATCCAACCCAACAACAAGGCAATATTGGTCAAACCCTTTTATGATGAAACAAGTGTCCAAATACAAAAACTAGAGGGGAAACTAGCTCGAGAAAAAGAGATCTTAGAACAAAAAGTGAAAAACCATGAAAATATTAGGTCCCAAACATCAAAACTATTTCAAAAATTTCAAGGTCCAAATCCAAATATTGAGCCCATTGATGTAAAATCTCTCATCGAATGATCAGAAATACCAGCTCTCCTTGCACAAATAGAGATGATGAAACAATTTCAAGCAACAAGCACAAACTTGAACCTAGACCCAAATCAAACCTTGTTTGACCAAATCCCAAGTCAAACTTTATTCGATCAAAATCCATTCAATCAAATGATGAATCAACAATTAATGGTCCAACATTTCAAACCAACACAACCAATGATCCAACAACATTCAATCATCCAACATACACAACCAATGATCCAGCAACAATCAATGATCCAACATACACAACCAGTGCTCCAACATATCCAACCAACACAACCAATGGTCAAACATGTCCAGGCAACACAATAAACCATGCAATTTCAATAATATGCTCAACCAAATACACAATATTAACAATTTATTAAACCAAGTTTGGAGTAGAAACAACAATGTCATTCAACAAATCACTATCAATAGCTACAATGAAATGTTCAAAAATAAAAGTTACAACTAACACCAAGTCAAATTTCAAACGTGTCAAACCAATTAAACCAAGTCCAAAATCCAATCTCATTCAACCAAAAACCAATTCAATATCAAAGAGTAACACAAAATCAAAACCAAATACCTTTCAAACAAATCCAACATCAAAACCTCGTAAGGATTCAAATGTGTCTCCAAAGAAAGGTAGCTCTATTACAAATCTCTTAAAGAGAGTCCTAAGTGATTTTTCTACGAAAGATAAAAATCATATGCTCATGTATAGCAATGGCTCATCCCCTCATAAATGTTGGCATTATGTGAACCGGTATGAGAACATAATGATATTGTATGTTGTCATTGATGTCAATATGTGATATAAAGAGAGAACTAGCATATGTGAGAACCGGTATATATGCCAAAGTAAAGCGGTATATTTGTTCAAGGTGAACCGGCATGTAGTCATGGGAACCAGCACATGGAAGCATTGTATGACTACTGGTTGGTAGGTAGTTTCCACTTCAGGATTTCCGGTTGGAGTATCTCAAGCCTATGTGACTCAATCAGTGATCTTTATGCGATGAAGTTAGCATGATAACGAGGAATAGATAGTGTTGCCACGTAAGCCTTGTGTGCGTGAAGGATCTTGCATAAAGAAGAGTGTTCCTATCTACCTCAGGAATGTGCGAAGTCTGTAAACGGTGATAACATGTGATGGGTTATCAACCACCATGAAATCGATTGAAAATGAACGATGGAGAATGTCTTGAGATTGGATCAAGACTGTTGCATTCATTACAGTATGATCAACGGTCAGGATTGAACTGTTCGAATTCCTTAACCTAACAGGTCTAGGGTTTACGGTTTATGCTATCGACCTGTCTGTTGTCCTATAAGGTCGATGTTGTGATTCTTTCAGAGGTCATTGGAAAAAGTTGTGTGTGTGTATCTAAGCGAAGAGATACGTGATTCTTGCCAGACCAGAGGAGAGAAGTCATATCTGAAGAGTGTAAGTGCAAAAGGTGAAGAGGAGATTAAGTGGATCTGCATTGGCATTGAGTGCTATTATCAGGTCATTGATATACCTGTTGATCTTTAACTACTTCAACAGTTGTGAAATCCCCTAAAAGGGTAGCCTTAACCAGCTTGTTGAAAATCCTCTAACAGGGCAACTCAAAGCTACTGAGTCATTGATATCCTTTAGCTATTGAGTTCTTGAAATCCTCTAACAAGGTACCCTTAACAGGGTTTAACCCTTAACTGGGTATTGTAGCCATCCCTTAACCGGGTGATCCCTAACAGGATCAGTTCCTAATAGAACCTATTGTATCTGTCTTTAACCGGACAAGGCTCCTAACAGAGTAGACTTCCAAAGAGTTCAAAAACAAGCTTGTGGGTATTCATCCCCATCGTGGTTTTTCCTAGTTGGGTTTCCACGTGAAAAATATGTGTCATGTGTGATGTTTTCTTCAAGTGATGTTATGATTGTTTTCTGATTAAGTGGTGATGTATGTTGATCTTGTTGTAATATGTACCTCTTTGATGGTAGATTTCTTGTTCATGCATTAGAGTGAAATGGGAATGAAGAGTTAGATTATATGAGAAGATAAGTGTAAACCGGTCTTTGCTTGTCTTAGTTACACTGGGTTTTGCCGGTTGAACTCTATTGAAGGACCGATGTTGTTGTTTGTCTGTCAGTGCATAAGTATTAGTTGACAAACCGGTTTAAGGTTGAGTTTTTGCGTGTACTGATTCACCCCCCCTCTCAGTACCGATTTGGTACTATTCATTCATCATTAAGTTATCAATAAATACATTGACTCTCCAATGGCCTCTATTCCTACACCTTTTGAAGCTTCTCAAGAACCTTCCATGTCATCTTCTCCAAATGATACGTCAAATAATACATCCTCCCAAGGGTTATCTACAACAAAAATATAGGATAATCTATGTCTTTATACAAATCCCTTGTATTATTTGGAAATGCAAGATTTAATGCCACTAGATGCTTCCCTTTTAGAGAGTCCCATTCAAATTCCATCTCCCTCGTGTCAAAGCATTGATCCCTTGCAAAAATCCCCCATGAATATCCAAACTTCAACCCCATGTCAAGAGGATAATTTAGAGCACAAAGAAATAAGGCTTGAAATAGATCAAGATCCAGACCCTAAAACTTTTCCATTGTGTACTACATTTGAGCATGATCTCATTTCCTTTGATGATCCCCCTATCCATATCCAAGAACAATACACCTTTTCAAATCATGTTGACATTCCACTCCTTAAGCAAGATAAAGATATCCCTTCCATCATTCCTAATGATCCCATTGAAGTTTAAGAGCAGAGTACCTTTAAAGAGAAATCTAATGTTCTTCCTCCTTATCAAGATCAAATTATTCTTTCAGCTTCATATCCACCACAAGACCCTATCATCCTTTTACATCCTCCATAAGATTCCTTTATTCCTCCATCTCCATGTCCTAATATTCCATATACACTCCAAGATCTCATTTCTTTTGATGATCCCATTATTCCTCTCACTCCATCTCATGAAGAGAATGTCATTGATATCATTTCCCCTCATGATACTATTCCTTATGCCATTGATCCTAATCCCCCTCATGATCTTGATCCCCCTAATGGTTCTAAAATGTTGGCGCAAGATGTTCATGAACCCCCTACATGAACAATGGGTTCCTCCACTTTGGTCCAGTTTGATTCACGTCATGATCCAACCACTCCCATCATATCATGCCCACCTCTTAATGGACTCACATCTTCTTCTCAAAGAAAAGAGTATCCTACGAGTCAAAATATTCATAAAGGAAAAGGGGTAGACCTTCACGAGTATGAACCCCTCCATATCAAAGAAAATATTAATGGTCATGACCTCAGTGACATTACTCAAGATGATGGTATCCCTAACAAATCAGAATCCAAACATATTGATGCAGGAGCATCCCCGGTCAATGAGCAATCTTGCATCAACCAAAAATATTTCCTTTCAGTTCTGTTATTGCTTAGTTCCTTGTGCAGTTTTTTGTGTTTTTACCAGTATGTATCGGTAGTGGCTTGTTCTTCATGGAAGATCTTGTTGGAAATTTCTTGATAGTTTCATGTGGTTGATTCCAAATTTATAGTTCATTTGGGTTCTTCTCCAGTATGTTATCGCTTCTGGTTGACTACTTTTGGGTTCCTGGGATAGTTCTTGTTCTTACTGGTTGATTTTCCTTCTTTACCAATGTGATTATTAGCGTATGGATCCATCTTGGGTCTTTTCTGATGTTCTTTGGCATGTGGTCGACCTTCCTGCTGAACCGCATCACGTGGTTGTTATTCTCCAAAAATATTTCTTAAATCTTAGGACCGACCTAATTACACATTTCATTTTTCTGCATTGGTGAATGAAATCTTTTGAGGTCGACCCAGATATGTTCTGGTGGGTATAAATATGATTTTATGTAATCATTTGTAGAGGTAGAGGAAGTAGAACTAAGAATAAGGATTGAGATTTACATATTATGATATGGTTGATCTTTAGGGTCCCAAGTGGATTGTTTCTAGCTTGAAGCCTGCATGTAACTGGTTAACTACCAGATCTTCTTTGATGATAATCTAATGATTACCGGATGATGGTTGGAAGTTCTATTACTTGAATGTGATCTGTTTATGTGAATTTTATATGTTTTCTTAATGCTTTCGTTGTGTCACTCTTGCTACATAAGTTGGTTGACTCTTTTGAGGGTTTTCATCGGTTATGGCTGCATCACATACACGTTCCCCTTCATCCATTCCATCCATATTAGGTCCTTATATCCCTTTGTCCCCTATGCAAGGTCAGAAAAGGAAAATATTTTTTAGCACCTTCCATCCATCCAAAACACCTCCATATCATTTTTATCCATCCATACATTTCATTCCCCCTCAAAGCAATTTGGATGCCAAGCATAAAGTCCATAAGTCTAGTAATCCACATGTATTCAAGGATAAACATGTCCCATCTAATCGACATGTCAAAATAAAGAAAAATATGATCCAAAAAGAAAAACAAATTTCCAAAAGCCCACAAAGGCCCACTGAGAAAAAGAAAGAAAATTCAAAATATATAAGGGTTCCTAAATCCCTTGTGCAAGCAAGGCATTCCAAGGAACCACAAAAGCATGATAAATCAAAAACCATGTGGATCCCTAAGCAACTCCTTGAAGAACAACAATATAAATAAAAATCCAAATTGGCATCATGAATTGTTATTCCTCCATCCAAAAAATTTAAACCTATCCTCCATCACCTCCTTCATCCATTTTGGATCCTTATGTCCCAAAATCCCTAGCCTTTCCTCCATCAAAATCTCAAAATTCAAAATCCACTTTTCCTCCATTATTCCATCACCCCTCAAGGTGTGTTCCAATGTTGATCTTGCCAACATTTCCATCCCCTCAAGACCAATTCTTCCAATAGCCTATCCATTATCCAATGCATATTTTCCATCATTTCGTCCCTCTAATCCCATCTTTTGTATAAATCATGGCCTTATCCCCATCTCATTTCCACGTCATGATCCTACCAACATCTTTGAGCATACTTTTAATATTCATGGTCTATTTTTCAAGTATACTCTTCGAACAACAAGATTCTTGAGTCCTTCCATCCCCTATCATGTGTCCATTTTTTGCTAAAAAAGTCAAAAAAAAAAATGAAAAAACAAAACAAAAATAAATAAAAAACATGAAAAGAGAAAATACAAAGAAAAGAATAAAAATAATTCATCCTCTGGTGAAAACCTGGCAAACAAGCACCTTGGGAAAGTACCATGATGAAAACCTGGAAAACAGGTGTCATGCGTAATCTATGAACTTCTTGCATACCACACTTGGGGGAAGTTTTCCTTTATGCTATCCTATTACATCCTATTACCCTTCATTATCCTATCACGCCCTATTACCTTTCATTATCCTATCATACCCCACCATCCTAGTCCATCCTATCCTATCATTCCCTTGTCATTGTCTCCATTATCCTATCATCCCTTTTCCACCTTTGATCTTGACAAGGTTGAGTATCTTCATGAATGTCATACATCCTATTCGCAACTTTCAATCTATCATAGCTTTTGGTTTTTATCAATTGGCTTATTACAACCTTTCATCCGTATTACTGGGCTTATTGTGACCTTCTATCATTATCCCTTATCCTATCGCAACCTTCATTCCATATCTCTTATCCATTTTTTATCTTGCTTGTCCTATCCATATCCTATCATTGTCCATACACTCGTCCCTTGATCTTGATCTGACATAAGGACGTAAAATGAAAAACATGGTTTCAAAAATCTCTTCACATGTTCCTCATGCCATTTCATTGTTTAAATTGTCATATACAGTACCTTAGCCCATTGTGCGATATCTCTTGGACATTGCATCCCCTCTGTCTCCATAATAAATGACCTCTATATTCCCTCTATCCACCAAAATTTTAGCAAGCTTATTTATCCATTTGTCATATTCCTTGCCTTGCTAGACACTGGGGGCAAAGTCCTAAAAAAATCTCTAAAAATCAAATAAAGTCCTGAAAAAAATTAAAAAAACATTCATAAAACGTCTTGAAATAATCCAAGAAAAAATCACAAAATGTCCTGAAATAAAATAAAAAACATTCATAAAACGTCCTGAAATAAAATAAAAAACATTCATAAAACGTCTTGAAGTAATCTAATAAAATTTGTAAAAAACCCTAAAAAAAGCACACAAAAAATCAAAAAGTTTAAAAACCTTAAAAATTAGAAAACATCAAAATCCAAAGACAATCATTTTCACTTTTTTAATAAATTGGATATTTTGTGCATAGATAGACATTTGAGTGGACATCAAACAGAAACACATTAAACATTGCACTTAACAAATCACGCATTAACAGATGAAATATTCAACCAACCAAACATTCAAACTGCTCAACTTGTCTTATCAATCAATCAATATCATCGGTCCTTTGTTAACATTATCATGGGTCTTATATAGGGTGTGGTATACTCAAACCCAGGTTGTGTCCTGTCTTAGATGGGTTACTGCATTCCCCGAGACCATGCAACATGATCAATCTATCATCAAAATATGACATTATCAAATTTGGCAACAAGATCAGATTGGTTGTTTGACTTGTTTGAATATGTGAATCTTATTTTTCACTAATTTATCTTTGATCATGTTCCTAGGCTACTTGATGATGTCACGAAGTGATTTAGAGTGGTCAAGATGGCTCATGGTCTTTCTTGTTTTTCTTTTTTTTGTTTGTGGGGTGTTTCATAACATTCTGGGGCAAGTATGTCTTAGGATTTTTGAACCATTCCTTGTCTATGAACATGTTTTTCTTACACAAAGGGATTGTATTATTGCCATGGTGCATCGCATCCATTTTGCCATATCAAATAAAGGTTCTCACCTACTATTTCCATTTGTGAAAGCAATATTTTATCACACTAATCATTTTTCACTTTTCATTTGCATTTCTTCTGGCTAACAATTCTCCTATCTCATCAATCATTATATCTATTCATCAAATCAATCCTTATCATGCTATCTATTCTATTTTATCAATCGAGAACTTTTTTTCATTTGATATTAATCACCCCTTTGCTACAATACATTAACATTCTTCCCTTCTTAATAACATTTTTCTCTTTCATCATATTTTCTTTGTCATCTAACATTCTTCTCTTCTTTTGAGAGATCATTCATTTCTTTCATTCATAAATAATATCTCGAGGGGGCATCCTACCTCCATCCTATCATCTACTGGGACATGATTTCTCAAACTTTTCTTTGAAACAATGCTCAGAATCCCATTGTCTCAAAGAGGGGCAAAATGTAGACATTGAAAACTGTCCTAAGTCTTTGATGACACTTTTCACTAACCTTTTTTGTCTAAACTAATTATATAATTTTAATTATTTAATTAGTACTATTTTTTTTTGCTAATTTCCTATGATAAAATAATTCTTAATTATTTAATTATTGTTCTTCTAAACTATTAATTAAATAATCTTCATTATTTAATTAATATTCATCGTTATCTCTTTCCAAGGTATATGCCAAAGTGGAGGGTTTGTCCAAACTTTAGTAGTGCAAGATGAGTCGACCACCTCTGGCCAGCAATATAACCCAAATCAGCCTAGTGTTGGCCCCCAGGCTCACTTACAAGGGGATTCTACCTTCGTCAATTGGAAGGAGGCAAAATTTTGTGGTTTGAACCAAACAAATGGTTAGTCCATGTTGTAGTATGCAAGCTCAAAGAAGAGATCCATGGAGGCTACCTCACCTTCAACATCAATTCAAGCTTCAACACCCAATGTAGTCATCCATGATACAAGCCAAAGTACCATGCAAGGGAGCAAGAGGCAGGAGGAGGCCCAAGTAGTCCAAAGAACAAAGGCAGACCTTGTAGCTTTAAAGGGGCCTCTAAAATCAGCTGGTGTTCCTTTCAAAATAGTTGATCAGATGAAGAAGGCCAACCTCAATGTCACTATGTGGGAGGCCCTTTCAATCCCATCTCAAAGGGATTTGCTTAAGGAGGCATTGAAGGATGCAAATCAGTCACGTGATGAGGCAGCAGTCAAAGAAAGGGTAGTCTCCACTAGTTTGGTGCAACCCAAAGAGGAGGAAGATTCAAGAAAGATCAGCAATCCTCCCCCCTTCTATCTCTCCTTGATCATAGGAGACAACTTGGTTCACAACTGCATGGTAGATTCAAGAACTAGTAGCTCAGTCATGCCTAAGAAGGTAGTTGATCTTCTTGGCATAAAATACAAACCTGTGACCAAAGGGGTGGTCCAGTTAGATGGAACTTCTATTAAGACGGTGGGGTGGTAAGAGATTTGAAGTTAACCTTGCATGTATGCCCTGGTTGCACTGTCTTGCAAGATATATCAATCATAGACCTTCCTGCCTTCTTTGCCATCTACTTGTCTAGAGACTTCATAGCCAAGATAGGTGGGTACCTATCTTCTGACTGGTCCCATATGCTATTTTGAACAAGGTATGGTACCAAGGTCACCATAAGGGTAGAGCCCATTTCCCAAAATCACATTGATCCCTACACCCCTAGCCCTATAAACATGAATTGAACTTTTCATGAAGAGAGGGAGGAGTGTGTTGCCTATGATCCTGCTACTCTCTTGCAAGAGGTTACTAATTGCTTGCTAGACAAATGGGCCAATGCCTTTCAGTTTTATCCATTAGCTGAGACTGAAGAAATTGGACTTGGCACCTATTGTATCCATGAAGAGGATACTCCTATTCCTAACCTCATCAAGACACAAGGAGATTCAGAGGGGTTGTAGAACATTTTTTTTATGGTTTAAGAAACAAGAATGGTGTAGGTGCTGTGGTGATTCTTGTTTCTCCTTAGCAGGAGAAATATTTCTTCTCTTTTAGGCTTCAATTTGGTTGCACTAACAATGTCGTTGAGTATGAAGCCTTGATCCAAGGTCTCCAACTTGCACAAAGCAGGAAGATTAGATCTTTGCAATTATTTGGAGATAGTGAGTTGGTTGTTAAATACATTTGAGCCCAAAGTGTAGCAAAAAACAACCTGCTCAAGTCATACAAACACAAGGTTTGGGACTTGATTGAAGGATTTGAGGCCTTCAATATCCAGAGCATTCCTAGGGGTTAGAACAAACATGTTGATAGGCTTGCAGCGGTTGGTGCTCAGTTCGACATACCAATGCATGATGCAAGTGAAAAGGAGTAACACATCAGGCTTGTTGTGACGCATGTTGTCCCAAACAATCAAGCGAACTAGCAAGTGTTTGAAAGCGATCAGCAGATCGTCAATTTCTTGCAAAATGAAGCAAAATTTTCTACTAAAAATTAGTCTAGGCTACAAGACCAGTATGGAGATTAAATCATGCAGCTCAACTCCGACAAGTTGCATAAAGGTCTAGTTACCTTGGAAGGCATTTTCAACTCGGATGATCAATCATGCAGCTCAACTCCAACAAGTTGCCTAAAGAGGGGTGATTGCATGTCATTTGTTGTTGCTTAGGGTAGGTCCTTGAACTTGGGAAAGGTTTGTTCCTCAACCAAGCAAGAGGCCTTTGTTGAGCTTTGCCAACGATATGATGACATAGTTGCTTGGACCTATGAAGACTTGAAGGGTTTTGACCCTAGCTTAGCCCAGCATACCATAGAACTAGGCCTAGATGAAAAGCCATTTAGACAAAAGCAAAGGCCAATAAACCCCAAAATTGAGCCACTAATGAGGAAGGAGTTGACCAAGCTCATAGAAGCCAATATCATCTTTCCTATCAAGCATTCCTCCTAGGTGGCCAACCTTGTCCCTGTAAGGAAGATGAATGGGGAAATCAGACTATGTGTAAACTTTAGGGATCTCAATAGAGCCTCCCTCAGGGATCACTATCCCCTTCCCTCTATGGAGAAGATTCTCCAAAAGGTCAGTGGCTCAGAAATCTTTTCATTCTTGGATGGGTATTCAGGCTACAATCAAATCTTGGTCCAAGAATCCGACCAATACAAGACTGCATTTAGTACTAAGTGGGGTGCCTATGCTTCTTGTAAAATTCCCTTTAGGCTAACCAATGCAGGTGCCACATTCCAAAGAGAAATGGATATGGCTTTCAAGGGTGTATTAGCAAAGTTTGTGCTTGTATACCTGGATGACATAACTATTTTTTTGAAGCATGCAGTCGACCATCTCGGTCACCTTGAGAAGGTGTTCATAAAATGCAGGGAGTATAGTGTGTCCTTGAACCCTAGCAAGTGTGTATTTGCTACCGATCAAGGAAGATTGCTAGGACACATCATATCCAAAGAAGGTTTGACCATTGATCCAAAGCAAGTGGAGGCTATTCTTTCTCTTCCACTCCCCAGTGACAAGAAAGGATTGAAAATTTTCCTTGGTAGGATCAACTTTGTGAGGAGGTTCATTCCCAACCTTGCCACCATGGTAAAATCCCTCACTTCCATGTTGAAGAAAAACTTGGCTTTCAATTGGTCCAAATAGGGAAGGGTTAGTTTTCAAGAGATCAAACAAGCAATTGCTCAGGCCCCTACCCTTGTCAATCCTAATTATGAAAGGGATTTCATCCTCTATACCTTCGGAGGAGAATCCAGTATCTCAACTATCCTAGCATAGCTGAATGATGACAAGTTGGAGCAACCTATTGCTTTCTTTAGTGAGGGGATAAGGGACTATGAGCTTAGATATATCTATGTAGAAAAGAAAGTCCTCACTATTGTAAGGGCATTAAAAAAGTTCAGACACATGTTGTCCAACAACAAGATCTAGCTTTTATTTCCACATGCAAGTGTCAAGGATTTCCTCCTAAACAAGGACATCAGTGAGAACAGAGATAGGTGGATAACCAAGGTCATGGAGTATGACATCAACATAAATATTTCCAAGCTTGTAAGAGGTGGGGGCCTATGTGAACAGCTTATCTCATCTTTTGATACTGCTTCAGAGGTTGCCCTTGTGTTACAAGAAGATCAACCAACTGACAACAACACTCAATTCAGCTGGGTGAGTGACATGACCACCTTCTTAATGGAAGGTAGATACCCCCAAGGTCTAGATCGGACCAAAAGAAGGCATTTCAAGTTGCATTCCATTCCCTATGTCTTAGTGAATGGCACTCTTTTCCAAAAAGACTCCAATGGAGTCTTGCTAAGATGCATCGAGCAAAACTAAGTCAGCGGACTATTAGAGGAATTTCATGATGGCTCTTTAGGGGGCCACTTCTCTGCAAGGACTATGACTATCAAAATAATGAGGGCTGGTTATTATTGCCCATCCTTATTTAGTGACTCACACATATGGGTGAAGAATTGCAAGAAATATGCTCTCTTCTATGGGAAGCAAAGACTAGCTACCCTACCTCTTCATCCCATCCAAGCAGATCAATTGTTCGCTCAATGGGGTTTAGACTTCATTGGCATGATAAACCCACCTTCTAGTGTTGGTCATAAGTGGATCTTGGCCTCAACAGATTACTTCACTAGGTGGACGGAGGTAGTCGCATTGAGGGATGCCACTAAGGCCTCGGTGCTGGAATTCCTTAAGGGAATTGTGACAAGATTCGGTGTCCCCTCCATCATCATATTAGACAATTCCAGGGCATTTTTTGGAACCCAAATGAGTTCTTGGGTAGTTAAGCATAGCATATATTTGAAGACATCATCCAACTATTACCCTCTGAGTAACGGCTTAGCTGAATCTTCCAACAAGAACCTCATCAGGATAGTTAAAAGAATAATTGAAGACAATCAAAGGGCATGGCATATTAAGTTGAAGACAGCCTTATGGGCTGACAAGATCACACCCAAGAGGGTGATCGGTAACTCCCCTTTCATGCTAGTATATGGGAAGGAAGCAAGACTCCCAACTTCCCTAGAGTCACCCTCCCTTGAGCTAGCACATCAGCTAGAATTGATAGAAAATGATGCCATGACAGTAAGGCTAGCAGAGCAGATGGAGCTAGAGGAGGTTAGAAGTAAGGCTATGCATACACTTGAGACTCATCAAGGGCAGGTAAAGAATTTTTTTCACAAAAAGGCGACTAATAGGGTCTTCAAAGAAGGAGATCTAGTTCTCAAGTGGGATGTAGACAAAGCCAAAGCTAGGCAACATTCTAAGTTTGATGTTATCTGGAGTGGCCCATATGTCATCACTACTTGCAAGGAGTCCAATGCATTTTGTCTCTCCAAGCTTGATGGTGAAGTTCTTCCAATCCCAGTGAATGGGATTCATCTCAAGCACTGCTTCTAAAGAGGGTGTTGACAACTATGTAAATATTCGAATAGAAGTTGTTTTTCTTTCACAAGTGCTTATGCACATGTCACATTCTCCTTAAGAGGGTGTGTGCTTTAGTTTTCAGTTTTCTCCAAGTGATGGCACACACATTTTTTGGGTCTTTTCAATGACTCAGTGCCCAATGGATGGTCAAGGCTCTAGACTTCATGCTTAGTAGGCAAGCATCCCACAAAAATCACAAAAATATTATCATTTTATGACACCCTTGGTCCATCAATGAGAATTGATCAGAGATGTGTTCCATAGACCAGCGTGGCCCCAACTAATCAAGGAGAGAAAAATCATCAAGTGTAAAGTGTTGCATTGTCTGGAGGAAGTTCCTCCCTTGGGCTTTTCTTCTTCCACAGAACCCCAGAAGCCCTAGGTTCTGAGGTTCTTTTATCTTTTCCCTTGTCTCTTTTCTTCTTCCTTTTCTGGAACTCCGTAACCCTAAGGTTCTGAAGTTCTTTGCCTGAGTTGCATTCTTTCCTTCTTCATAACTCCGAAACCCCAAGGTTCCGAAGTTCTTTGCCTTAGCCGCATTCTTTCCTTCTCTATAACTCTATAACCTTGAGGTTCTAGAGTTCGCTTCCTTCTCTTAGCTTTTCTCCAGTTCTCCAGAACTCTGGAACCCCAAGGATCTGAAGTTCTATCCTAGCTTATCCTTCCTCTCCTTCACCTATTATCTTAAGTTTCTCCTTTCCCGGAACTCTGGAACCCTCAGGTTTCGAAGTTCCCCTTCTCTCTTTAGCCCTTTCCCTTTTTGGAACTGCAGAACCCTGAGGTTCTAAAGTTCCTTTGCATAGTTCCCTAGAACCCCGACATTCCAAAGTTCCCTTCCTTGCCTTTCCCAAAACCCCGAGGTTTTGAGGTTCCCTCCTCCCCCTTCTTCCTTCTTCTCCCCAGAACTCTGGAACCTTGAGGCTCTGAAGTTCCTTCTCCTTTTGCCTTCTCTCTCTAGTTCTTCCAAAACTCTGAAACCCCAAAGTTCCAAAAGCCTTTTTCCCTCTCTTCTTCTCTCTATCCCAGAACTCTAGAACCCCGAGGTTCCAAAGTTCTTCCCTTGTTTTCCTCACTACGGGAGTTCGAACTTCCAAAGTCTTTGTATTTCCTTCTGACTGGCAACACTTTTGGATGGCATGATTGACACTCAAGGCTTTTAATACTTCGACAGCTTGGTGGCTTTTACACTTTCTTTTGTGGATCCACAAGGGTGCATTATGTGTTTTTGGCAGGATTTCTATCGAGGGAGGTACGGGGGCCATGTTGGGTGACTTATGTCATGTTTGACTTTGGAAGGTTAATCAGTCCACCTTCCTTAGAATTGCCTTCTGAGGTATGCCTAGGTTGCTTGAATGTACAATCAAAGTGCATGTACTTCCCTGCACTTCTAGACTGACATGCAGGGGTCATGATCACCATTGTAACCCATTTTTCTATATAAGGTTGTTAAGCCTCATTGTAAAGGGTTCTCTCCATGCTACCTTGAGCTTTCTTATGCTCTTATCTTCTCTTGAAGACTTGTAATCATTTTTGCACTTTTGCAACTATAAGATTGGCCTTTGGCCTTCGAATGGATTGAAGTTACATTCTTTCCTTCTTTCAACTTGTACATGTTGTGTATGTTTCCTTACCTCCATTATAAGTGTATGTTGTGGCTCCTCTATCCATATATGTTGCATTAACTTGTTCTCTGAGTGTGACTTTCGGGAATCCTTCTGCCCTCTTGACACTTAGCAAAATTCCAACCTCTATGCATGTGTTTGGGTCACTTATGCAACTGAAGTTGTGCATCGACTCTGGGGTATTTCAGTTGATTCCTTATTCCATTTCGATAGGGAGAGAAATAATATTTTCTCAGTGCATCACCTCACTTTTGTTTCAAGCATTCTCTATTCCATTTTCCTCTACAATTTGTTAGGATAGGCTTAGGAGTTAGTTTTGAAGTGTTGAGTTGGTTCAACACCTGCACCTAGATAGAGAAGGAATTTGGCCTTCTCCGGAGATTCAACCCCCTTGCACAAGGTCCCACACTTCAAGGTTGTTTCCATGTTTCACAAGGTTGTTGAGTTGATAGCTTAGCAAGGGTGCGAGATTTTGTGATAACAGTTCCTTTTGTTCCTCCTATTTCTTGAGAAAATTAAAAAAAGAAATCAATGTTGAGTGATCCCCGACCTTCTTCTACAAAATTTTTAAGTTATAACTAAATAAATCATAGTGAGAGAGAATACTAACAAAGATCTCATTCCAAGGCTCGTGGTATTTCTTTCAAAATTGATTTTTACTTTAAGCATTCAAATCCTGATTTGATCATGCCTTATTAGCATTCCTTGTGATCTCCCATGCCTATTGAGGATTCTTACCTTGTCCAACCCATCAAAAGTTGAAGTTGTCAATTCAAAATGGTTCTTCTTCTCCTCCTCCTCCTCCTATCAAACCTCCTATTGTGATCAATTTAGATGATTATTCTAATGATATAGTTGAGGATGTTCACAATGCTAATGATGACGTATCTTCCATGTTTTCAAAAGCATTTATTTAGCACCTAGTGAGATACATTATGATTCATTGTTAGAGCATGATCCTTGTTTGGCATTAGAGATAGATCCAACTAGCGTACTAGTTATATCTCCTTTCACATTTTTTCCACCATCCCTAAATGGTGTTGAGAAATATTGTGAAGCAGATGATTTGTTGTAATAGCTCATTTGTGCAATAGATTCTTTATTTTGTGTGTTTGCTTGCACGTAATGTGATCTTCTATAATCTGCTTCTTGGCATGTCATTTTTGTTTGTTAATATCTCTTTGGATGACCCTTGTTGCTAAATTGGCACAAATATACAAAGGGACAAATTCTATTCTGACATTCCTCTATTTGTATTTCAATTATTCTATATGCCATACACATGTTATGTCATATTTGTGCTTTTATGTTGTCTACTTATGGATGATGCAAAGCATTGAGATATTTCTAGTCTCTTCTATGTTGACCAAAGACTTATTAATAGTATGTGCTCTTATCCAATTATTCTTGTAGTTCCACTACCTTTGGGGATGAGGTCAATTCGAAACAATCATAATTGATATAATGATTTGTTTGATGCACATACTAGCCCAAGATAGTGGATCCCTTATGTGCTCTTTCATGTTTTGTGACTATTTCCTTTGATTTTCATATGCTTAGGTGCATTTCACTGTTGTGATGTTATTTTGTTATGTATACATATATGCTACCTTAAACAAATTTCTCTTGGTAAGGAATATGCAATCACTTTAATGTGGGGGCATAAACTCCACTATTTCTTATACTTTGTGTAGAAACCACAAGATAGGTTTGTGCACTTTGATCACCCACCATGATATATGCTTGGTACACATTGCAACACCCATTTTATTACAATCATATTTTTTATATTATATTGCAAACATAGATTTTTCTTTGTAATCTTGTTTTAAGCAAGTATCTACTAGCATAATACATCTTTCTAGACCAATTTGACTCTCTCTTCTCTAACATGACTCCTACTAAGCATCCATTGCTAAACCTAGATGTCATGCCTCTTATTATATGCATCCTAGTAAGCATTCCTTACTAGCCCTATAATGCCATATCTTTATTTTCTTCCACATCATCCATGTGTATGTGTAACCTATGTGGATCATGTTGGTTCATTTATCTTGATATTTTAGATTTATAAGATCCTAAATCTTGGGTACATGGTGTTGTCTTATATTTTTAATGTCTTGGTGAATATATTTTCATGTTATCCTATACTTTATCAAGAGTATGAACATAATTTCATACTCCCACTAAAGAGGGGGATATATGTAGTGTCATAAATTGCACCCTTCTACAATTTCACATTCATTTTAAGCTCAATTTAGTGGTTGTGCCTCGTGCCCCTATTCCATGTCTAATTGTGCTCATTTACTGGCCAATTTTGGAAGCCCAACACAATTCCATTCTCACTGACCTTTATCCCAGCTCAAGTTTCCAGGACTATGGTTCCAAGCACTATATACCTCCTTGACTAGGGCAGCTAGCACCATGGTCTAGTCATTTTGGGCCCAAATTTGAATCTATAAAGGTCGAGAAAATAAGAATTGGGAAAGTGCTCTCGAATTTTGCGTTCTTTGAAATTTCAACCTAGAATGTGTAAGTTGTGTATAAATACAACTCCCTACCTCATTTGAACATTTATCTCTTAGAGATAACTTTCATATCATTCCAATTGAGCAATTTAATCAAGCATCTTCAAGGCAATTGATAAATTTGAAGTACAGTATTCCTAGCATTCAAGTTTAGTAATCATGATCAGTTTTTGTGTTCCTCCATGATCAAAGGCATGCATTAACTAATATGAAGGAATATTAAGCTTAATGTGAGGCTTCAAAGCAAGGAATATTACATCAAGGTATCATTTGTCAATGCATTTCCTTAAGGTTTATAGACTCTGCCCTACTAAGGGTAAGCTCTCTTTCATCCACAATTGCTATTTTGTAAGTGGAAAGGCTTACCCAGGATTTGACTTAGGTATGCCCCTATACAACCCAACATTGTTTCCTCTTTTATGTGTGCAAATTCCAGATCTAATAGCTAAAATTGTGAGATTGTGCAAAGCAAACTACTACACACAATTCCACGTTTTCAATAAGAAAAATTCCATGGTCTATACCAATTTGCACATATGACCAAATTTTTTTGGCTAAATATTGGAGGAAATGAGCTACAAAGCATCCTAATCTAGAATCCAAAGTTCCAGTTGACAGAAACACCTTTAGGCCTAGGGTTTCAAACACAATTCACTGGCATTAGGCTTAGATATTAGTGATAGAATCCTTTCTATGCCTTATTTTTAGTTCTATACTTTTGTGATGACTTTTTATTCTTTTTCTATCTATTTATACTAAATCTTATTAATTTTATAGCATTTTACCTAGTTCCCAAATCTTCAATTCTATCATATCTAGTCATATCCAATCACATATGAAAAGGGTACAATCAGTCACAATGCTCAACTCTCCTATAGGACTAGAGTTGAACCTAACTGGTTGTTCCTCAATAAAAAATATTGGAAATGGTTCATAGTTATACTGTCAAAAATTGCATACCCTTTTTTAATTTGACCCACATCTTTTGTAACCACTTTGGTATCCGTTCCCCTAACACCTGAGTAGGCTCACTTCAGTCGTTGCATCAACATTTTCCCTCTCTTAGGGTGCTCAAGACACCTTTCAACAGTTATCCTTCATCTTCTATTTCATGTTAGCTGCCTATTTCTCTTGCCACTTTTCATTTCTAAGTGTGATTCATTTGGACACTAGTGCATCACATGGACATCCACGAGCCGCGCATTCATCCTGGTGACATCTTAACGTTCAAATGTCATTTCTAAGTGCTCCTTTCCACTTTCACCTACATATGTCTGTGGAAACAACTATGAACCTTTCAAATGGCCCGTCAGCCCTCTTTTCCCTCCTCTTATATCATTTTAAATCTATCTTTTCTCTCCTTTCAAGCTCTCTTGGTTATTAAACATCTCTTAGACTCTCTTACACTCTCTCTCTCTCTCTCTCTCTCTTATAGCTATCACAAATTTCTCTTTTTCTTTATCTTGGTACAACACTCAAGATTTCACAATAATTTCTTGCAACTCTCTTGGCTCTCTCAAGCTGCTTTGGTAATATGCTTCTATCTATTTACTTATCTCATCTTTGAGTATCTTAGGATTTATCACATCCCTCTTCTATCATTTATCATTTATCTTATCTTGCATTTATTTTATTTATCTATCTATCTATATGGGTTATCTGTGGAGGTGGAAGCACTAAAACGGGGTTCTAACTAAGGAAGACTCCAAAACACAACCCCCAACATTTTCCTTCTTGCTTGTGTGCAGATTTATAAACATAGAAAGAATATCATTTAATGGGAGGCTTCAATCGTAGACCAGTTGTGAGCTTCCTTCTTTTCCCTCTTCTCAAATCATTCTAATATTTCTCATTCTGTGTTATTAGCTTATCTTTTTGTTTTTCCGTGTTTATTTAATATTATAATTGTATTTGCTACCCCTGTAGGGTTTTCTATGTTCTGTCCATACTGGATGATAGTGTGTAGTGCTAGTGTCCCAACTCCATGCACTCATCCTGAGAGCAGAGACTCAACAGAGTCATCTGGGAGTCCCATCTGCAATCTATTAGCTTAGCTTTTCATTTTTATCCCCTGGCTCACCCTTAGTGCCAGTTTAAGTGAGGTAGTGGCGCATCGATTTGTCCTCTTAGATTCATCATCTTGGAGGTGACAAATTCCCTCCTTTATATTTTGGTGAACCCAATGTGAACACTTCTCTTGTAATATTTTTAGATAATTCTTTATCATTTGATGTCCCCCTAAAAAAAGGACAATTCTAAATCTTTCCCTTTCTTCCGAAAAAAAAATTTGGGGCACTGCCCCAAACCCCATTTAATGGTTAATCGGCCTTCGACCAATAAATTTATGCATTCCCTTTTAAGTTTAAGTTTATTAATTTTGAAATGCATATGTTATCTTATTTTATTAACTTCGTTTCTAGCTATATTCAAAGTGATAATGATGTTTCTTTTCATGCTAGATGATGTCATGGACAGTGCAGATAGTAGCTACATATTACAGATGCTCCCCAGGGGTTTTATGACATTCTCCTGTGAACTTAGGAATGACCTTAAGTGCGGTTGTCAGGATGGTTCCCCAAACCACAAGTGGAACTAGGGGAATGAGGGGGCTAGCATTATCCCAAGTCACAAAATTTTGGGGAGGAACTTGTGCCATCATAGCGTGTATGATTGTGGGAAAACCCTGAGAAGGCAAAATTGTGGTTGAATGGACGGTCACCAATGGAGGAAAAAGAAGGTGAGGGTTTAAAGCCGTCTGACTCCTGGTGGCAGGCCTATGACTCATAAACTAGCTGAAATACATTTCAAGTAATTAGTCCCATCGGGCGTGCCAAAAATGGAACTATTGACTCTGAATTTTACTTTGGAAACAAACAGTCTTATGGGAAATTTAGTGGTGGGGGACCGATTGTGCAGGTTCAACTAATTGACCTTTGGGATTGAGAAGTTTTCTCTTCCTTGGTGTTTTGAGGAAAGGGGGAGAAAGAAACACCTTTAAAATAGTAAAAACTAGACTACTAAGGTGATACACTAGATCATTAAAAGACATGAGCATGCAAAATCCAAAAACATATGACTTTCATAAGCCCATTCAACAATCTACAAGTCTGGATCAAGAAAATAACCAAAGATACAATCAAATTTCTTTGCGACATAAGGAAATACTCATCATGCATTTACCAGATAACAAGTGTGAAACATAGTTTAATCGGCAAAATCTTAGATAGATATATTCCCAAAGTTATTGGAACTTCAACAAAATAGCATAGAAAAGACCATCAAAGGCATACTGAAAGAGGTGTCATAAAGGCCGCAAGCACAATTTGAATAACCTTCTTCAAACCAACAATAATAGTTTTAAAGGCTGAAAAGAAACTTCTACTTAGCAAAATTAATTGTTTTTTTTTCAAAGTTTTGAACCCCCTACAACAAGGAAAAAACCAGCATAAATAGAGCACTCAGCTCATGAAAACAACTCCCAAAACACGCCAAAAGGGCATAACCTCCCTGAATAGAAAAACATGTCGTGTCACTTTGGAGATCACACCTAGCAAAACGCCCCTCGAATTCCACTTCTCACCTGCAACGGTCTGCATACTGCCACCAACCGAAAAGATTTTGCTAACTGCAGACGAGCTGCTAGAAAATTATAAAAATGTGGGAAACTGCTCACTTATTGCGCTCAAAGGTGGGCCCCGAAAAAGAAACAAGTCAGCATGCCTTTCCATTTGTCACTATCGTGCTACTTCAAAAATTAGACGCCAAATACGGACCGAGGGAGTAACACCATGTCGACAATTGTCCTATGCACCCTATGCTGCTGGAAAATAAAAAGGCAAAACCAACCAGAGAACCCAGCGACAAACCTTAGACCGGGGAATTTTAATGTGAACATTTATTGGTGACTAACAGGGAAATTCTGCCCATGGAATAGGAGAACCCAAAATTACTGGCTTCATAGACCAAATTTCATGCCACAACGGGACGGAGCAGATCGAAGGCCTGTTGCAAAGGCAACCATTCCTCCTCAGAGAGCATAGCTTGCGTCTCTAAATCTTAAAATATTGATCCAAACAAATTACTTCATCAAAAGATAGGGGTACAAGCTCATCCTAGACCTACTTTAGGAGAGCAGAGAGCTGGGCCAGAGGGTGCAAAAGACACTCCACCTCGGTCACCAAAATAGGATTCCCCAGGTGCTGCAAGAAAGCTCTATCTTGTTGCAAATACTTGACCTGCTATAATACTTGTTCAATCCTTAGCATAGTATCATCCATAGGTAATGGAGAGGGCAGGCCCAAAGAAATGAACCTCTCTAAATGTCGTTTGATATCTGGAACTGAAAGTTGCAAAGGCATCAAGGCCACTGAAGCCTACATGATTATCCTATGCTGGTTTACGAAAACATTAGTCTTTTTGATCAATTATCGGCAGTCAGCAATCCCTTTCTCCCTTACTCCCTCATCCTAGGTGGAATACAACAACTGAATAAGACCTTGGGCTGCCCGAGAACTTAGGACCGATGACAAGCATAGAACTACTAATAAGGGCGTTGGCCTCAGTACAAAGGGACTGCGTGTCACTAAGGAATCTTAACACCGGCTGTAGAGATGGACAGTACTATTTTACCTTTTCCCAATGAGAAACATACACCTCTGTCAACATGGTAGAAAAATCTAGAGAAATCTACTGCGGAGGTGGAATGCTTAGCAATCACAAAATTTCATTATCTTTCGCAATCATCTCCTGCTGGAGCCGATTGCATTTTCTTTGTTTAATGGCCACTTGATTCTCCAAAGTAAGAATCTTTGCCTCCTCAGTCCTAACGACTTGCTGCAGCTGAAAGTATGATCTTGTTCATGTCACAATAGAGTCTCCAACTCTAAAATGCGCTCACCAGATTGTCCAAGACTAGTCTCTCTCTCTTTCAGCTCTCCTTCAAAATTTGTCTTTTCCTCAGACTGTGATACCTGGGCTTCACTTAGTTGATAGGCATAATTTTCTTTAAGAAGGATTTCTTCGTGCAGCTGCATCTAGACCTGGGCAACATCCCTAGAGGCAGCCTTTAACTATTATATTTCTGCATCCTTCTCTTTTAATTCCTTCAAAGCCACATTCCTTGTCACTTCTTGGCCTTTTAGTTGAGAGCTCACATTGTTAAAAGCCGACTGCAACTTCCCTTTCTCTGAATCAGCCTGAGCTAGCAAGCTTTGCAGATGATTTATTTCTGAGCCCCGGGCTTTATCTTCCTTCCTTTGTTGGGTAAGAGAATCTTGGAGATTAACATTCTCTACTTGGAGCTTTTCCAGATGATGAATTTTCTTGATAAAATCTGTGGATACTATTTTTGAAGTCTCCTCCATCATTCTGACCTTGTCAAATGTCATGGCACTTTCAAAACTAATGTCGATGGCTTGTAGCGCATAGTCATCTGGTCTCATCTGAGATTCCAGTTTGTCAACCTTGGGAACTAGATTTGCAAAGTAGAGGCAATCCCTTTGCTCACTGAAGTGTGTTTGTAAATGAGGGCGGGCTAGATGAACACCTTCCTTTTCCTTTCGCTTGCTCGTCTTACTTAGGCTAGCAGTTCTATCATAAATGATCTGCTATTGGAAATCATCTAGATGATTAATGGCTTGACCTGCAAAAGCTGCACCAGGAGGGACTGCAAAGGGAAAATGTGAAATGGGTCCAGCGAAAGCAGGTCGGATGGGATTGGCCAGAGCCAATGGAAAAAATAATAGGACAAAAGGGGAACCCTGTAATGGGAAAGGACCTGAGGACGCTGCACCCATAGCCTGGGGAGATGACTCTTCAGAACCTAGCCTATGCAACATAGGGGTTACTTCTGACACAGGTGATGGAAATGTTGTAGATATGAAAGTCGTGTCCAGGAAAGGGACAGAAGCCTGCAGGAGCACATCTTAGGGATCGACCGGCATACCTGTTGGGGCTAGAGTGAGAGCACTAGGGACTGATGTTTGCATTACGGTCATGGGGATAGTCGAAAGAATATCCTAGGCCAGAGATGAAGGGAAAAAAGGACGTACCTGAACAACGGAAGGACGTGGCTGTCGAAGATCTGAAGATGTTGTCGAAAATTGAGAGGGTGGATTTCCTCCTGATGTGCTAAGATATGGCTTCTTCTTTGGAAGGCTAGAGATAAAGGGAAAAAAGGACGTACCTGAATAGCAGAAGGAGGCGGTTGTTGAAGATCTAAAGATGTTGTCAAAATTGAGAGGATGGATTTCCTCTTGACATGCTAAGATATGGCTTCTTATTTGGAGGGCTCTCGAAGGACTGCTTCTTGGACCGCCTCTTACTAGCCTATGAACGAGGCCTGCTAGCTGCACTATCTAAAGGAAGAAGAGTTTGTGGTTCCGGCTCCTGCCCTTTGATATTTATAACCTCAACACCCTCTCGGGCAGCCACATCGGGAGACGAGTCCTTACGTGAGGAACTATCACCTGTCTCATCATCAGATTTATTTACTCTACACCATTCTTTCTCAAAACGCTCATCCAGGAATGCATTCTCGAGGCTGGCTCTAGGTTGATTTACCTCCTGACGATAAACCCAAAAATCTTCCCTTTTCTTTCTGGACCAAGCTAAAGTCTTCATGTTTTCCAACAACGCCCGAGGAATAGGCTTCACGGGGTTGAACCTTTGCACAAGAGAATAGAACTTTAGCCATGGGGGGCGTTCTAAAATAGGAAAATCATCAGGGCCCACATATAGGTTCGGGTCATCAACCTGGGGTTTGTGCACTCTGCCCATAAGTTCCAAGGCTCATGCCTAACGGCATTCTTTCTTTTTCTTAAGCAACCATCGGGGTCATAACTCCAAGAGTCATCAATTATTACAAAACCAAGTTGCACCATTTTTTACGTCAGGGTTTCCTTGGCAATTTTTCTTCTTACTAGAGTGATTGGGTCAATGGCCTTGTTATCTTCGGTGATAGAGGTATCATTCTTTCCAGAGCCAATGGCTTGCTCGATTCTCACCAACTGCCTTGCCATTTCAATGGCCAGGGTTTGGTCAGTTACGTAAGTGGGAAGCTAGAAAGGTTCCTCAGAGAACCCATGCACGCGGATGAAAGAAAAATCACGGCCCACAAACCAGTCGCAAGGAGGACGCTCATTTTGCATCTAGTTCATCTAAATCTGAGAGAAACAGGCTAATGGCTCATTGGGAATCACTCCAAAGTCCTTGAGTACAGGAGCCATGAACAGATCTGAAAATTGATAGGAATCATAAGAGGTCAGCAGCAAGGGTGTCCAGCAAGACATTGGCATTATGTTTCTCGACTCGTCATAAGTGGCCAAGTGCATGAATTGTGCGAAGAAAGCTTCATTTTGGTGCAAAAGAAGGTGTACCAATACCGAAGAGAATCTAAAGCGCCGCAGCTACTGGAACTCAGATAATTGCTTAATGATGGCTCTAGCGATAGTTATAGAGAAGTCAAAGTGAAAAGGCTCTCTTTGCTTCCTACATTTGAAGAGAAAACCCATGATTGAAGTTGTAATATCCCGGTCGTTGTCATGACCATACAACCATGTCAGGGTAGATAAGATATCTTTGAGGTCATCTTGCTTTAGGTCCCGAAAGACTTTGATTGAGGATACTTTGACAGAAGGTCAAAGCGTCTCTCCTGGTGCTCTGGAATTCCTAAATGGATTTTTCTGAGAAAACCTTTGTTATTTCAAAATTTGGGAAGCGTAGAATCTCCCTAATGGCTTCTAGAGATATGACCAATCTGAGGAGGGAGCCGCTAACAGAGCACGAGGTGGGATCAAAAACCTCCGCATAAGCTGCTATGAGCTTAAGGCAATATGGGACTACGGGAACCAAGGATTGAGGAACACCACTTTTCCAGAAACGCACCGCCACGGATTGAGGATCATTTCTATGATGCAACATCCTCGAACAAGTAGCCTCTCTGAGGTTTTTGGGCTGCTTACGGATCTCAAGCTCGCAAATATTTTCCAAAGAATCCAGAACAACAGGCACATTTTGGGTTGTCGCTTTAGCCTTGGCCTTCATCTTTGGATACTCCTTCTTTGGAGGGATAGCATGCACAGAAAAAGATAGTTCTTCAAAAACATTAACCCAGAAACCTTTGGGAATAGCACTTGCGAACGCGGCCTCAGAATCCATTATAGGCAGAAAATTTTCCTTCTTTTTCCTAGAAAACTAAAGATGGTAGATAAAACCTTCCTCGTCTTTTTTTTCCCTCGTTCTTCAAAAAACAGAAAAACAGACCGATAGGAGGGAAAACCTCAAGCTTTAAAAGAATAACGTGCCTTGATTTTCATGAAATCCAAGTGCTTAATGGCAAGGACCTACTTAGACGCGCATCAGTTCAAATTGTTGCTGCAATAAACCCCTGCAGATGAAGGGCACCGTCATTTCATCTTCCCTAGAAAACCTTTGGCTAATTCAATATTACTTGAGGGACGTTCCTTAAGTAAATCTTTTCTTTGATCGAGGGGATCGATCAGAAATAATGATCTTGCGGGCTGAAACAGGCTAGCGAAACCTAATATTTAAAGCGTGACATACCTGAATGTATGCATGGCTCTT
Organism: Cryptomeria japonica; assembly: GCF_030272615.1. NCBI lineage: Eukaryota > Viridiplantae > Streptophyta > Pinopsida > Cupressales > Cupressaceae > Cryptomeria > Cryptomeria japonica. The sequence goes on from NC_081415.1 coordinate 154,668,913, forward strand.
TGCTTACATCCATTTCTCCCCCCGAGGTAACTGACAAGACCCCGGTATCCTAAAGACAATCCCATTCGCATGACGCGAATTAATGGAGACATGACAGAAACATTGGAATTGGGGAGGCATGAGCTCTGAGCATTGGTCATCTATCTGTCAAAATTTTGTTATAAATATGTCTTTTCAGACATTCTTTTACCATATTGCAATCTTTAACGGTGGAGCTTATGAAGAAATAGATACTAATGTTCGGCTTGTCAGCAAGAAAACATAGGTCTATTTCTTGGGAAACGTCTCAGACCGAAAGTTGTAGGGGATGACGCGCAGGAAGAACCCTTTAATAATAACTAATGCTCTACAAAACTGACAATGTTAGATTAAAACCTGTGGTGGAATAACACAAAAAACACAAGAAACAAAGATTAAAGTTAGTGTTATTCAACCAAAGATTAACCTAAGCAGGCATATCAAAAGAGACACCAAGAACATGAAAGAATATTTAACTAAGAAGGTAAATAAAACGAGGCAACTCCAAATACCTCCTAACATGCTCTTAGCTCCTTCTCCTTTGTTCCTCTCCTCTCCAAGTTCCAAATTAGTGTATCTCTCAGTAGTTTTTTGCACTATGGATGCTTATGGAGGTTCGAGTTTGTAAATGTTTACTCTAAATGCTATGCAAATGTGAACAAGCTAATATTAGATGCTACAATGCTAAAATGATTTATTTTAGGCCAAAACAACAATATATATATTAGTTGATGTATGTTAAATGCTCTTTAAAATTCTCTATAGATTAAATGCATACAAGTTTTCAAGATCTGGATTATGAAGAAATGGGCTCTATTTATAAGAAAAATGGAGCAATTGATGGTTGAGATTGAGCAATCTCAACAAGGGTCAGGATTGAATGATATTCAATCCATGTGAGGACTTTCAACCCAATCTCAGGATGACAAGTGTCAACATGAGATGGGTTGAGAGGAGAGGGAATAAGCATTAAATGCTTGACATGACCTGGAAGTTAACTTGGGAGTTAAGGTCAAGGTTGGGTTGAGTGAATAAATTTTTTATTCAAAGAATAAAGCTTTTATCCAATGGATAAACTCTTGTGCAAAGGCTAAAGGGATAACCATGGTCAAAGCAATAAATGTTTGAGGAGACACATGAGTCATAGTTGAATTAACCATAAATGGTTATGTAAGAGCTATTAATGGTCATGTAAGAGCCATTAGTGGTTTTGGAAGACTTTAGAGGTTAAATTGTTGAACACACAAAGCATTTAATGTTTTTCAAAGACTTTGAAGTCTTTGAGAAGTGACTCCAAGTTGCTTAGAAATGTGACAATAATTAGGGAATAGATTAGGCTAATTGATTAGGATTAGAAGAATCTAGAAGGGGGTTTAGGAGTGCAAGTGGATTTGGTGGGTGAGGGAAAATAGGATTTTATTAAAATAAAAATTCATTTATTTCAATAAATAGGTGCAAGTTGCATTTGTAGGAAAATGCAAGTGGGAGGGATGATGATTTAAATAAATGTTTTATTTAATTTATTTAAAAGAGGAAAAGGAGAATTTAATTAAATAAATAGAATTTATTCATTTAATTGATTGTGAATTTGGTATAATGAATTAATTAAAATAAATTGAATAATTGATTTAATTAATAGGGGAATGTTTGAAGATGAATTAATTAAATATTAATTTAGTTAACTGATGGCTAGTGGATTTTTAATCAAATAAATAGCAAATATTCATTTAATTAAAAATTGGCAGATTTATGTGACTACATTTGCCCCTCTTTGAGACGGTGCGGTTTATCGCGTCGTTTCAAAGAAAGAAAAATAAGTGTGAAGAAATGTCCCATAAAATGTAGATTTAATGGGTGGTATGCCCCCTCGAGAGATGGGCTGAAAATTTCAAAAAATCGAGCGATCTCTCGAAAAAGAATGAAAATTGATAGGGTGCTAGAAGAGACGAAGTTAGCAATGCGGGTGAAAAATAGAAGAAATCGGAGATAAAATGGAGAAATGGGAGGCTCAGCAAGTTCACGGGGGAAAATTTGGGTTACGACGAAGGGTTTATATGGGGAGAAAGGGATGAAAACAAGGTCATTTGAATCCGCAACCATAGTGAAACTAGAGCTCTGATAGTGACATATTGGAGGAGCGAGCAGCAGTCAGGATGCTAATACTCATTGCAGAGCACCGATTTGAGCGAGTCCGTTGATTCCGGCAGCCAAAGGAATATGGACCAATGGTAGGCAAATTTGAAATTAAGAATTTTATGCATTTTTTACATGTTTTTTGTTGAGTCCAAGTTGAGTCAGGACAATAGCACTGAAACTATGTTTTGACGTTGTTGTCCAATGAATTAGCGCTTTTGTGTCACAATGGCGCTATTGTGCTATTGTTTGAGCGCTTTTGAATGTATGAGTGCTATTGTATGCATGTTTGAGTGCTATTGTTTGTGTAGCACTATTGAGGGGTCAATTGAGCGTTTTTGATGTGTGGTAGCGCTATTGCATAGGTCTTGTAGCACTTTTGTAGTTTGAGCACTTTTGTATGGTTGATTAAGCACTTTTGTTAGGGGATTAGTACTATTGTCTAGAAAGTAGTGCTTTTGTTTGCAAGATAGCACTTTTGTTTAGGAAAATAGATGCCCTAGTTTGTGTGAACAAAAATCTCCCGATGCCAATGATGGATGGATATGGATGTGAAGTGAGAGTTGTTTTTAACCATAGCAGCCCTGATGAGACTTAGGTCATTAGGATAAACGTCTGTTGAAGTCTAGGTGTGTCATGATTGCTTACCTGTTGAGACCTGAAGATACTTGATCAAAGTATCTGTTGATAGTCTAGGTTTAAACTTAAGAAAGTTTGAAACAAAACAACTGATGATGATTGATTGATGCACGTGTGCAGGAGGATCTATGCATCTTATAGTTGCGTGAGAGACATCCGGCTACACAGGGGCTACATGATCGACTGATAGAGGCCAAAGTGGATTGCATTGTAGTGACTAGGTTGTATGATGTGATGCATATGCCCATGATTCAGATGAATCACGGTTTGATTACAACCTTGGCAGAGCGTTGGCACAGTGAGACATGCATGTTTCACTTAGCACAGGGGGAGATGACTGTGACACTAGAGGATGTGTGGCGCATCCTGCATATTCCCATTTGGGGTGAGCTGGTCACATATGATAGATCATGGGGGACTCTAGCGGTGTAGAGATTCTTCGATGAGGACGTGTATATTGATGACGGTTTGATAGCCTGGGAGGATATCACTGCATTGTATGAGCCATTACCATCAGTTTTGTCAGGGATCGTGGGAGGGCTATTGTGTCTGGATAAACGATCACACGATCTGGATGTTGGTTGGGGGAAAGTGATAGAGCAGATGATGACCGAGGGGACCTGATTTGCCTAGGGACTGTGCGTGTTAGCGCACCTATATCAGGAGCTACATGAGGTGGTATACCGCGAGAGGGGCTCATTAGTAGTGGGAGTGACGCTGCTGCATATTTGGGCTTGGGAGCACTTACCGGTGACTCGACCAGTGAGTCTGAGAGTTTCAAGCAGTCGACCAGCCCTATGTTTTTATGTATAGTGGTTTGATGAGTCAGCCCCACCTGGGGAAGTTAGAGTGGTGGCGGCGGGCACTGGATGATCTTGATGCAGTGATTTGGAGACCCTATATTGAGTGTGAGCACTGGGAGGATGATGAAAAGGTGTTACCATATGTATTCATGACCCAATTCCTCATTGGGAGGACATGCTACGATGTAGAGAGACAGGTGTCGAGCAGGGTGATGAGACAGTTTGGACGTCAGCAGGGATTGTCGAGGGGATCAGGAGAGCACGCCAGAGTGGTCCGAGAGAGATATGCATGGGGGCCAGTACTTCGTTATGATCAGGCATTGGCAGAGTTTCAGATGTTGCAGGCAAGACCATGGGATATACGGCCGAGGGTGGTAGATGCAGGGGTGTCGGAGGAGTATACGTAGTATATGGCGGCTCACCCGATTCCTCGGATATCAAATTCGGCAGAGCCAATTCCCGATTTTGAGGAGGAGAGGGGACGGAGACGGAGGAGGGGAGGAGGTCAAGGACTGATCATAGGTGGATGAGGGAGGGGGGATGGTGGAGGTGGAAGAGAAGGAGGAGGAGGGGGGATGGTGGAGGTGGAGGAGGAGGAGGAGGAGGAGGAGGAGGAGGAGATGGTGGAGGTGGCGGAGGAGGTGGCTTAGGTGGTCAGATCCAGCAAAGAGGGATAGGCGGATTGCCATTGCAGATATCACGGGGAACATTGATGCCAGGAGGAGTCAGATTAGGTGGTCGAGGTATGGAGAGGGAGATACCGATGGATAGAGGGGAGGGAGCCACTAGCGAGGGAGCGACAGGTGGTGTACCTATGGATATAGGGGAGGGAGCTACTGGAGATATGCGGGATCATATGCTAGTATATTTGCAGACTCAACTTACAGTAGCCGAGACATAGGTAGAGGATCTGGAGGCGAAGGTTGCAGCTAGAGATGTGTAGCTATTTTGCACGAGAGTCAGAGCTGACTATAGTGCTGCATGAGAGGGATAATGCGGTGGAGAGATCAGCAGAGCTGCAGGAGAGAGTCCGAGTTGGAGTAGGAGCATAGGGTCCTATTGGGGAGGTGATGAGGGAGATTCGGCAAGCACGGGCTGAGATAGAGTATTGGCGGGGGTTATATGAGCAGGTGGTGCCAACTAGTCAGCAAGCACTAAGCTATTCACAGATGCGGCAGGCTAGATCAAAGTGGTCTCAGAGGATTCAGAGTAGTGGGGGTGTGATGGGTCCTCTACGGAGAGATAGGTCAAGTGATGTAGGTGCTAGTGGGGGTTTGATGGGTCCTCCACGAAGAGATAGATCAGATGATGTAGGGACTAGCGGGGGAGCAAGTGGTGATGGTGGTGCAGCATCTGGTCAGAGTGGTATCTGAGAGAGCATTTTGCATGTATTTTGATATTGTCATTTTGGACTGTCTTGGATGGCTCTTGGTAGCCAATTTTTTGGACTTCATTGTACTCTGATACCTGAGATGATATATATATGAGGAGATCCCATGTTTGGTTATGATATGCAGGTTGATATGTATAGATGCTTTGCAGGATGATGATTTATGAGTTTATGCTTGGATGGATACATGTATATGTATGCATTTATGAGATTATTCCTATATTTTGTTTATATGCATGCTTTATGATGATTTATGATGTTGGATACTAACATATGAATGCAGGTTTATATATGTGTGCATGATTTGTTTGATGTATTGCTTTATGTATGTAATGCCATGATGATGATGTATGCATAATGATATAATGATATAGATAGTATCTTGTACGTTATATTAATACAAGGATGAGATAATGATATGCAATGATGTTAATGCAATGCTTTGAATGCATGATTCTTTTTATGGATATGCATCTATATGGTTGAAAAATGAATTTTAACATGGATAAACAAATGTAAAGTACAAATGTTTAAATGATGATTTCTAAATGAATGCATATGTTTATAATGTACGAACCAATGTTGGAAACAAATGGTTTTATGATTCTAAATGCCCAAATATGATGAAGTAATAATGATAATGTGATGATAATGCAACTTATATTTAATAACTGCACCTTAATGCAATTAAAAAGGGATAATGAATGCAATCGTAAATGATTCCTAAAATGAGTATAATAAGACACTAAATTGGATGAATGAATGCACTTTTTAACTAATGGATAGATAAATGAATGTATGCAATGATAAATGATAAAGGATAATAAATGGTGATTGGTAAGTGACGCTAAATGAATGCATAGTAAATGGCTAATACAATCAAGGACAATTGGATTATATGAATGAATCTAACATCATGATTATGCAATGATGAAATGATATAAGAAGACTAATGTTTAATAGATGATAATGAACTATATGCATTTTAAACAACTAAAATGATATGAAATGTACTTAATGAAGTAGGAGAAACCAAAGAAAGAGCATTTGTACCTACAAACAAACATTATATACAAAGAATAACGAATAAAGAATATGGATCCTCGATAATGGGTCATGCTCATATGGTCGAGGTATACGCTGTAGTCATCAAGCCGTAGTGATCTATGACTATATTTTGCCTATGATCACGTAGCTTAGTGAACTTCCCACGTAAACACCATTAGTACATACCCCAGAACTTCATCAGAATAAATCGCGGAAGATATACAAACAATGATGTAAGATCTTGATATAAATAACCCACAAATTAACCAAGTATTTGATAGCTTAAACAAAATTTTCTTGTCAAAGAAACTGTCATCTTGTCTTTGGTTTGGTAAGGAAGAATGCATCCTTGTTGAAGACAGTTTGAGTGTTGATGTTGATTGTTTGGTTTGATTGATAAGTGGTCATTTGTTTGGAGTATGTCACAATGTTTGTTTGGTATCTGCTTTGAAAATGTATGTACAGGGGGGGGGGGTGCCATGTTTTTGATTGATGTTCAATTTTTTCTGATGTTTTTGGATTTTGTGAGGTAGTTTTCCAATGTTTTTTATATTTTTGATTGTTTTCCAATGTTTTTGATGTTTTTGATGATTCTTTTGAATGTTTTTAGATTTTGTGAGATAGTTTTCAAATCTTTTTGATATTTTTGCGAGATAGTTTTGAATGTAGAACCCCAGTGAATCATAAGATAATGTAGAATCCACTTCCATCAAACTATAGGGTAAGGGTATTGCCCCCAGTTTTATTCATGACTATGAAAAAGCGGGATATAAGACGCATGAAGTACTATCCTAGATTGCAGATCAATAACCAGCCATGACTTTGGATGGATGGATGAGTGGATGAAATGAATGTGATCGCAACAAGTCTGAAAGAAAATGGAGCCATAGCCTTTGCGAGTGGCGCCTGTTTGCCAGGTTTTCACCATCGCACTTACCCAAGGTGCCACTGAAGTGGTTGTTCACCGTTTGGATGTATGATTTTTCTTTACTTTTTTTATGTTTTTATATTTTCTTCAAGACATTTATCTGAGTGTTTTTGGTTGATTTTCTGGTATGTAGGGGAGCCTGATGCTCTGTGCAGCTCATGTATAAAACCGTTTGAGGTGCATGTTGTTGATCGGATCTGCTAGCGGTTCTCCTTCTGAAGTAGCCAACTGATATACCCCGGACCCAAATACAGCAGTGATAACATATGGACCCAGCCAGTTTGATTCAAACTTTCCCTGATGTTCTCGGTTGGGTTGGTTACGAGGATTCTCTCGAAGGACAAGATCACCTACCTCAAATGTACGAGGTCTAACTCAATAATTGTAGCTTCGGCTCATGCATTGTTGATAGGCCTTGAGATGATTGTATGTAGCTTTTCATTTCTCATCAAGTAGTTCTAAGTCCTGAAGACGTGATACTCTGTATGCTTCATCATCTATTAGATTATGCAAGGAAACCCATAGTGATGGTATCTCAACCTCAATAGGTAAGATATCTTCGACACCATAGACCAATCAGTAGGGAGTTGTGCCTGTAGGGGTTCGAATGCTAGTTCGATATGCCCATAGTACTGGATTCAATTGAACATGCCAATCACGGTCGGCATCATTGATTGTCTTCTTGAGGATTCTCAATATGTTTTTATTTGATGCTTCAGCCTAACCATTACCTTGTGGGTAATAGGGGGTGGAAAAGCGGTGTTGGATGTGAAACTTCTCACAGAGTTCACGGACATCTTGATTTTTGAAAGGAAGACCGTTATCTATGATGATGGATATGGGTACACCATACCGATAGATGATGTAATTGAGGATAAATGAGGCGATTTTCTTGTCGGTAACTTGGGTAAGTGGAACAGCTTCGATCCACTTTGTGAAGTATTTGGTGGCGATAATAATGAATTTATGGCCGTTGGATGAATATGGATGAATTTTACCAACAAGGTCAAGGCCCCATTGACAAAAAGGCCATGGTGTTGTGATTGGTTGCAGTTCCTGTGGTAGTGCATGTATCAGATCTCCATGAACTTGGCATTTCTTGCACTTTCTAACAAAGTAGTAGGAGTCCTTTTCCATAGATGGCCAATAGTATCCAGTGCGTAGGAGTTTCTTGGCTAGTGACGGATCGCTTGCATTTGTTCCACAAATTCCTTCATGTACCTCTTCCAAGGCCTTTGTTATCTCATCTTGTTCTAGACATTGAAGGAGAGTACCATCAAGACTGCATCGGTATAGGGTTTCAGCAATAATGGTATATCGAGCGGTTTGGCAAATGAAGGTTTTATGTTGGCTATTTGATTGATTATCAGGAAGGGTGTGATTGCAGAGATAAGTGTAAAACTCACCGTACCATGGGGATTTGGAAGCAACAAGGTGACATATCATCTCAGATTTGGGGATATCATAAGTGAGAATCCAAAGTTGTTCAACCAAGAACTCGTAGCATGTTGAATTGTGCGGAAGATTTAGAAGAGATGCGATAGTAGCCATAGCGTCAGCAGCTCAATTATGTTCTCTGGGTATCTGTTCAAAGGTTATAGTAGTAAATGATGCCTTTAGATTGTCCACCATTTAATTATATGGCATGAGTTTATCATCCTTGGTCTGATATTCATATGTTGCTTATCGAATGACTAGTTGGGAGTTGCCATACACTTGTAGTTCTTGTAACTTCCATTATATGGCTAGCCATAGTCCTGTGATCAAGGCCTCATATTTAGTTATTTTGTTTGTGCATGGAAATGAGAGCCTGTAAGACTTCAGGATGTTGTCACCTTGAGGTGTGATAAATAGAATGCCTACTCCTGAGCCATGCCTAGTGTATGAACCATCAAAGTATAGTTTTCATGGTTGTGCTTCTATGATCATGAATATCTCTTCATCTAGAAAATTGGAAATGAGAGGATGATCGCCTATGAGTGGTGCATCGGCCAACTAATCTGTAATGACCTGACCTTTGATAGCCTTAAGATCCACATACTCGATGTCAAATTCACTGAGAATCATCACCCATTTGGCAAAGCAACCTGTCAATGCTGCTTTGTTGAGTAAATACTTGAGTGGATCGATCTTTGCAATGAGTTGTACTTTATGTGTTTACAGATAGTGCCTCAGTTTAGTGGCTGCCAAGATTACTGCTAGGCAAGCTCGCTCAATAGGTGTGTAATTGAGTTCATAGCCAACCAGTGTCTGAGAGATGTAGTAAACAACACACTCTTTCCCTTCTGCATTATGTTGTGCCAGTAGTACACCCAATGTTGTACTTGTTGCCGATATATAGAGTAATAACAGTCTACTTGGATCTGGTGGGATCAGCAATGGTGTATTCATGAGATAATCTTTAAGCATTTGGAATCCTTGCTGGCATCTGGCATCCCACTGAAAGCAGATGTTCTTGTGTAGCAGGTGTGTGAATGGGTGACATTTATATGCCAACTGTGTAATGAATCTTTGGATGGATTGAAGTCGCCCTTGTAATGTCCTTAGCTGACTGATATTCTTTGGTGGTGGCATGTCCATGATTGCTTTGACCTTTGCTGGATCGACCTCAATGCCTTTTCTTGAGACAATGTATCCTAGAAGCTTCCTTGAGGTTACTCCAAAGACACATTTCTTTGGGTTGAGTCTAACATGATATTGTTCCAGTCGATCAAAGATTTTCTCTAATATGTTCAAATGACCTTCTCTTGTGAGTGATTTTGCTAGTAAGTCATCAACATAATCTTCCATTATAGTATGCATCATGTCATGGAAGATGGTGGTCATTGCTCCCTAATAGGTTGCTCCTACATTCTTTAGACCAAAAGGCATTACATTCCCGTAGTATGTGCCCCATGGACATGTGAAGGCTTTCTTATGTTGATCCTCTGGTACGATCTTTATCTGATTGTATCCTAAAAAGTCATCCATGAGTGAAAGCATGGCATGTCCTGCTGTCAGGTCTACTACGATGTCGATATTTGGTAGGGGGAAGTCATCCTTAGGACATGCCTTATTCAGATCTCTGAAGTCAGTACAAATGTGGATGCCCCCTTTCGGTTTACCAACAAGAACAATGTTGGATATCCAATCCGCATAATCAATGGGTCTAATGAAACCAACATCCAAAAGTTTCTTAAGTTCTGCTTTGACTAATACTGCAATCTAAGGATTCATCTTGTGAAGCTTCTGCTTGACAGGCTTGGCTACTTCTGCTACTGTGAGGTGATGCATGACTAAATCTGGATCAAGACCAGGCATGTCTGCATATGACCATGCGAAATTGATCTGGTGCTTCTCGAAGAATTTGACAAACTTGGGTTGTTCCTCTGAAGTTAAAAGAGATGCCAGATGTATGAGGTGAGGAATTTCAGGAGTCCCCACATTGTATTCTTTGGTTTCTTCAATGAGAATCATTGATCATTCCCGATGTGTGATACAGGGAAGGATGTGAAACCTTTCATCCTCAGGCGCCTCAGAGAGGTTTTCACCGTTGGATACGTGCTTTCTTTTTACTTTTGTGGGACAAACAGTGCCACAGTGTGGTTTTCACTGGAAGATCCATGTTTTATTATTACATTTTTGCAGCTAAAAGGTTTGGCATCTGCCTCGAAGTATGTTGCGCTATTAAGTTCTATGGCAAATCCAACTTTGTGATCCCCACTTGGTATGTTATCCCGTAGTTCCAAGAAGTCAATGATTGCCTCATTGTTTTGGAAATGGTCAAGACATGGGGGATTAGGTTGGTTCCATTCGATGAGTTCAGGATGGATAATGGGCATTATCTCATCGATTAGGTTAAGTTTGTTAGACGTATCAATGAGGGTTAAGACATTGTAGTTAAGGTCATTGATGGTACTCTCCCTATCAGAATCAGGTGTAGGATGCGACGTAGGGTCTGTGGAAGAAGTTTCCAGCTCAGGAACCCAAGAAGTCTTTATATGTGCTTCTCCATAAATAGGGATGTCTTTGCGAGGTGGAGGTAGTGATGTGTCTTCCTCATCTAAAGTGTTAAGTTGTACGGAATCAAATTTCCACTCATGCGAGTCAGTTTCTGAGTCACTTTCTAGTAACCGGTCACTGTACCGTATTGGGATATCCTTTGAATTAAATACTACGGGTATGATCGGTGATGCAGGAAGGATTATGGGGATCAATGAATCCGATACGTGGAGCATTGGTAGCATTGATTCTACTGCTTCTACTGGAACTGCTGGTGTTGTAGATACTGCTGGGTATTCGGAGATAGTCGTGGCCGCTAATGGGACTATTGATCTTATCACTATTGTTGATGGTGTTATTGGTTCGATTGATGGAACAACTGGCATTGCGAATGGTTTTGTTGGGATCTTTAGCTTCAATGGGATAGTTGTGATGTTCTGGGGTGCTGCTATTATAATCAAAGGTGGCCTCTTTGTAGTAGGTTGATATGTGGTTTGCTGGGTTTTCCTTTGAATCTGAGCTTAGGAAAGATCTCTTTTTGAATGCCTAAGCCTACATTGTCTTTGGGTTGTAATTCCGATAGTAGCGGCTCATGTTGCCCTTGTTTACAATACCCCAAAGCACTTTGACCATCATATCCCATTCTTTGCATAATGAGAAGACCTTTGCCATATTGATTTGTGGGAAGCTGAGCTTGTGGAATATCGGTGGTGATAGGATCCTTATAGATCCATTATGCTACATCTTCATCTTTGGTTTCCTCTTCTTGACTCTTTCCATGGATGAAAGGTGTCAATGCACATGCTAGTTTAACCAGTGTCATTTGAAGTACTTATTGAGGTTTGCCATGTGTTTTAGGAGAAGTAGGCATTTGTCCAACACAAAAGAGTTGGCTTAGATTGTATTCTCTCGGACCTTCCTCTGCAATTTTCATCTTGAGCTTCTCTTGCTTGGGTATAATAGTGTTTGAATTGGAGAGGGAAGCTGGACTTACGTATGACATGGAGGAGATGGATTCTCTATTGTTGGGAACAGTAATCTCTGGTTGATGACTTATGTTATGATAGTATGCAAAGGGGTTTGCATCACCTAGGATTGTGATTTCTACACCATTATGTGGGAACTTGATACATTGATGGTAAGTGGATGGAACGGCTTGCATGGTGTGTATCCAACGTCTTCCCAATAACAAATTGTATGGTAGAGGAAGGTCTAGAACCTACATATGATGTGCTTCACCACAGGGCCCACTCGGATTGGTAGTACAACAACTCCTTTGGATGAACGCTTTGCATCATCATAAGCTTTGATTGTGATCTTCTTGCAAGGATCCATGGATTCAATGGCATATCCTAAAGCTGTGACCAATTACAATGTACAAATATTCAGGCCTGCTCCATTTTCGATCAAGACTCGTTTGATCCTATGTTGGTTGATAAATCCTTCAATGTGTAGTGAGGCGTTATGAGGTTACTGGAAGGAAGAATTGTCACTTTCAAAAAAAGTGAGACAAGGGGATGATCTTAGACTTCCAACCATGGCTTGGAACTGATCTGTATTCAAGTTAGCAGGGACTGACGCCTCTTGGAGAGCTTGATCCAAGATTGTTTTATGAGACAGAGATAGGCGCAATAGCTCTAAATTGGATATAAGCGTAGGCGTTTTGTCTAATTGTTCCACAAGATTGTACTGCTTTGGTATGGAGGTGGTGCCTTGTGGAGCTGCTTTTATGGTAATCTTGCCACGATGTGTAACAACATTTCAATCAGAACTGGGTGGATTTTACAGGTGATTTACAGTGTAATTATAAGCGGCTTGCGTATAATTAGTGGTATCAGTGTTTCCCCTGGAAGTGGAAAGACCCCTTTGATCTTGTGATGGAAGTGGATTTTTGAACATCAGATGATCATTGTTTGTTGTCTTTGGGTCATGTCCTTCGATTTCAATATCACCTCGGTCAATAAGATCTTTTAATCTATGACAATTTCTTGTCTTGTGTCCTTTTCCTTGATGAAAATCACAGTGTTCAGTATCTCTCCACCATGCAGGTTTGACTTGAGGTTCATAGTTTGATGTTTTGGGTAGGGTTACCAAATTTTGAGAAACCAACTATCGTAACACTATTTCGATGGGTTCCCCTAAGGGAGTGTATGTTCGCTTTGGTTTTTGTTGACATTGTCTGGGTTCATCTTGAGATGTGATGTGGCCTTGATTTGGAGGAGCAACTATGTTAGTTTTAGGTGGGGGATTTTGTCCTACAAATCGAACCACAGGTTGTGCACTTTTGATAGTTCTAGCATCCACAACCTCGTCGTTGATGATATTTTTGTTTTTGTTCCAGAAGTTTGGTTTGTCACTATTGAAGTGTGGATGAGGGCCATCCTTTGGTTCATTGTAGATTTTGATAAGTCCTTTATTGATGAGGGCTTGCTCACATTTCAAGCCTTTGGTGATCATGTCATTGAAAGAATCTGTGTCTTTTATGTCAAGGTGAAATTCCATTTCTTCGTTTAAGTTGGAAATAAATATTTCCACTAGTTCTTATTCAGGCAACTGAAGAGAATGTCTGCTAGACATTTGACACCATCATTGCCAGACTGAGAATAGTTCACCTGGTTTTTGTTTAGTGTTACATAGATCAGCCATGGTGATATCAGGTTCAATGTTATGTGAGTTATGTGCTAATAACTTCTGAACTAGCTCTTCGATGGTCCTAATGCCACCTGGTAATCGAGAAAACCATGATGTGGTTGTTCCTCCCAAGCATTGAGGAAAAAGGCGCATGAGGTACGTATCTTCATATGCCACTTCGAGGCAAGCTTAATGGAATTCTCTGACATGATCGTGAGGATCTCCTTTTCCTCTATACTTTTCAAACTTGGGTGTTTCAAACCCTCGTGGAAAAGGTGGCATATAAAGATTCCTATCAAAGGGATAAGGACAAATGTCATTGAGTGAAAATTGATTAGTCTTTATGCCACTACGAAGTTGTTGGGCAAGATTTTTAACTTGTTGCCGCAACATCTCTATATCATTTGGAGGGGGAGGAGGTGGTGGATTACCTTGAGGAATGTTATATTTGATGCGATCTCTACCTCTTTCTTCCTCATTGCGACTCTATCATTCTAATTATTGTCTTAGTTGTGCAAGATCAAAGTCAGAGGGGAGTTTAGCTCCTTCTTGAACAAGCTTTAAAAAGTGAGCATCCGCATTGCTCCTGAGTATCTCGTCAAAAAGTCTGTTAAAGAGAGGGTTGTGTTGTGCCCTTTCTATTGTTGCAGGAGTAGGAGTACTGGGTTTTCGTCATTCGCATTTCCTCCAAGTGCTTCTTGAAATTCATTGATATTTCCCTCCTCTTCTTCTTCAATTTCTATTTCTCGTTGTCTTGACCGTGATCAGGTATGAGCCATTTTGTTTATAAACTTTTGTTGAAGTTGGGTGAAAATGATGATGAGTTGTTGATGAAATGAAAGATTGATGTTTGGTGAAGTGTTTTGCATATGGATCTCTAGCACTTAAAGGTAGATATGACCAAAATTCTTTCTTTGAAATGCTTGTTGTGTTTGATAAGGTTTGATGTGATAAGGTTTAGAGATGTATTATAGACTTAACTACCTAGTAATGAGAGGATTCACTCATATACTAGTTTTAACCTGCGTAGATATGTTTCTTAGGATGAGCTTATCCTAGATGTAGAAACAATCTAAAAAGTCATTTGTGTTTGATTCAAGCAATATCCAAAAGAGAACTTAGGACAAGAACCTCTTAATGTTTTGAGAGCTGAAATGAAGTGATGATGTGAAGGTGAGAAATGGATGAGATGTTTAACTTCAATAAAAGCTTTGGGTCACAAATGGAACAAATTCCACATCTTCTCTTTCGGGCATTGATGGTGTTTCTCGAGCTACGTTGTATGTGATACAAATGTCTGGGAAGAAGTTGGGATTGATCTTGCCTCCTTGGTTTTTGTGATAACTCAAAGCTCTATATTGCATAAAAGCTCTACGGTTCAATGACACTGGATCAAATTCATTTGATTTCCCTTGAAGGTATAGACGCATGTGACGTAGAAAAGCTCTATGAGAGACAAAGATTTGTCTATTTAGATAGAAGAATTTTCTCCTTTTGATCAAAGCCTTTGAGCTTAATGGTCTTCTTTTCAAGTTGATGTGTTGATGAAGATTCTTCTTTCTCAAGATGTGAAGAATGGTCATATAGTTTGATGCTCTTCTCTTTGTTTTTGATCTTTTTGGTTGCTTTTGAAAATGTTTGGTTGGATGAATACTTGTTCTGAAATTTGGATTTTATGATGTTTCTTTGACAAGAAAACAAAGCAAGCTCACAAACACAAGAATGTTGCCTCAAAAGGCACAAATGAGTATGGGTCTAGATCAACCCAATCCTTGGACTTTTTATGACCCTTTCCTTTAAGTATATTTTAGGTGTTTTTCTTTCCAAAGCCTGAAGTCGGCTCAATTTTCACTTGGTCTTAACTAAAAAAAAAACACTTCAAACACTTTTTTATCCCTAAGGTCAAATGGCCAGTTGCGATAAATTCAGCCCACATCTTGATATTTCTTCGACTTTGGTACTACATACCTTATGAATCCCATCGTGGCAAGTAAGGATGTGATATACTAAGTCTTGCATGAGCATAACAAATAGATGATCCCTATGATGAGGGAGTCACCACCTTCATCAAGCCACAAGTGACTTTTCAAAAAGCTATGTTTCTACTCAAGGAAATATGTATGGTGAGTATCTTGGGAGCAAAACCATCTATGCTCTTGCACTGAATTATCTCACAAATATCCTCAATCAATAGAATGGGTGGGCTGTTACTTAAAGGTGTTTAGTAATTTTGATGTCTTTGAATATAAGTTCATTCTGCAGTTACTCACTTAAGAGCCGTGTAACTTGTGGTGGGGCTCATTTGTCCTTTCGGCAAGTTACACTGTATGAATAGCTATACACAAGGCTACAGTTTTCGCTCTCACCTGATTTCTATAGCAGCTCGAAGGATTTACCGCGCGAGGTCGTTCCCAAGAGTAACGATCCCTTAGCAAGCCTCTCTTAAAAAGATAAAAATCTGAGTGTTACTAACACTTTTCTCTTGCACCTAGGACCACGAAAGCCAAGCGAGAGGATAGTGTGTGTTAGAAGTAGGACCACTTGACCAACTCTTTTGCACAAGTGTGCCAAACACGAAATTCACTTGTTCTTTTTAACTTGTCATTGCAATGATTTTCTCTCTAATTGGAGATGTTTCTCCAACAACCATGATGTTTTTTTTAACTTCAAAGGCAATATGTTTGAGTAAACTAGAATTTGAAATCCTAGTCAACTTAATGAAAAACACGTTTCCATAAAGTAAAAATCATTTTGCAAGGTAAAACAAATTGATTGTGAATTTATTTGCACCAAAATGGAAGTGTTTATTGTGAATTTTTAGTTTGATGCAAGAAATAAATTTGCCTTGTTGATTTTAAGCACCAAAAGAAAAATTAAGCCTAACTTGCAAGAAACAAAGTTTGTTTTTGTGAATTTTAGAGCACCAAAAATAAATTTGTCCTAACTTGCAAGAAATAAAAAATTGCTTTTGTTCAATTTTAGAGCACCAAAAACAAATTTTGTCCTAACTTGCAAGAAATGAAAAATTATTTTTGTTCAATTTTAGAGCACCAAAAACAAATTTTTACTTTTTAAAGAAGTTTTTGGGGATTGCAAAGTTTGAGAAGCAGCTGCCTGAGCTCTAAGACGACGCTTTCATCGGCGTTCACGTGCAGAACGATTTCGTCTAGTCTTAGTAGGAAGTTGAGGAGATTGAGGAGGAGGAATGTTCTC
Organism: Cryptomeria japonica; assembly: GCF_030272615.1. Classification (NCBI taxonomy): domain Eukaryota; kingdom Viridiplantae; phylum Streptophyta; class Pinopsida; order Cupressales; family Cupressaceae; genus Cryptomeria; species Cryptomeria japonica. Next base: position 154,685,696 of record NC_081415.1, read on the forward strand.
ATCCTTATCACTTGGGTGTTTAGGTTGTGGTCTCTTAGGTTGATTAATAGGAGAAGAGGAAGGTCTCTTCTCTCCATAAGAGGAAGGAGGAGGAACTGCTCCATATAAGGGAGGAATATTTGGTTTAGGAAGGAGACCAAGCCCATCATGACGAGGAGGTATAGGTCTACTTTTAGGAAGTTTATTAGTCATAGGCATAGTCACATTCATAGGGATGGGTTGGGAATCTTCTTGAGGAAAGACATTAGTTTTATCTTTCAAAGGAAGAACTTCCTTCTCAAGAATGATAGGAATATCAAGTTTGGGTGTTCTAGGTTCACTTAGAGATAGGATCATATCTTTTTTCCACTTTTGATAAGATTTGAAAAGATGATCACTTCGCGGTGGAAGAGATTGGAATTGTTTAGGCCAAAAATAATCAATAGGAACGCTAGAAGTTCTTTCAGCTGGTTTAAAGAGACTACGATTGACAGTAACAATTTCACCATTATGGGGAAATTTCAAACACTTGTGAATAGGAGAAGCAATAGCTTTCATGGAAGATAGCCAAGGATAGCCTAGCTTCACACGAAATTGTTCAGATGATGGAATAATAGCAAAGTCCACATCAAGGGGTTTGTTATGGACCTCAATAGGTAATGTAATAGAACCAATTGCAGGAGAAGAAAATGCATCAAATAGTTTCACAACCACATTTGTTTCGTCATAGATCACTTGATTCAATTGCAAAGTAAAAAGAAATTCTTCAGTAATAACATTAACCATGCAAGAAGGATCAATAAGCACTCCACGGCAAGGTGTATTCTTAACTTTTTTAACTATATATAAAGGACCATCAGGTGCCCTAATAGTTTCACTAGAATCAAATGTGATGGAAGGTTCTTTAGGGATTTTCTGCTGCTCCACAAAGTTAATCACATTCGGAGTCATAGACACAAGACTATCAGGTGAGATAGAGGAATCATTAGTATCAATCACATTAGAGGTATGAGAAGGTAATGGATCGGTAAAAATCTGAAGATTTTGGTTAGGAGGAGCTACAGATGTGTTGCCTTTATCATTAACACCAAAAACAGAGATAGTATTATTATCAATCAAATCTTGAATTTTACCCTTTAGAGCAAAACATTTTTCAGTATCATGCCCAGGTTGACGATGAAATTGACAAAAAGATTTGTTATCAAAATAGGGTGAATTAATCTTTGCAGGATCTATTTGCCTTATAGGAGGGAGGGTAAGCACATTTTGTTCCAATAACTTATTCATAATACTATGCAATGATTCATTCAAAGGAGTAAACTTTCTTTCTTTCTTGAAAAATTTAGAAATAGGAGGCACACCTGATGCTGCATTCACATTGTTGTTGATGATGTTTTCATTGAACTTAATAGACTCTCTGTTTGGTTTAAACTTCCCAAATGGTTGTTGACTACTATCACCCTTATCACTCGGAGCCATAGGATTTGCTTGTTCCATTTGACTCACAGTCAGTTGATAATTGTGAAGAGTTGCGCACAACTGTTGGAAAGAAGTAAACTCAGAAAATAGAAGTTTTTCTCTAATATCTTTTTGTAAATTAGAAATAAAGATTCTTTGAATATCATTGTCAGGTATTGGAAAAGAAATTTGAGCATACAAATGCTTATATCTACCAATGAAATCAGTCACTTTTTCTTTAACACCTTGTTTACAATGCATTAAATCAATCAAAGTAACTTTAGGACTTATATTGTTTTGAAATTGTTGAATAAAAGCATTTGCAAGTTGTTCGAAAGAAGAAATAGAATAAGAAGGCAACGAGCAATACCATTGTAGGGCTTTATCTCTTAATGTTCTAGTAAACAGTTTTGCAAGCAACCTTTGGTCATAAGCAAAATCGGTACATATTGTTTGAAAGGTCTTAACATGTGTTAGAGGATCACCCTTACCATTATAAAGCTCCAAATGCATAATTTCAACATGTTTAGGGGGATAGCTCGAACAATGTCAAGAGAAAGTGGGCTCGCAACATCAAATGTGGGCACACTAAACTTAGATTGATTCATAGAGGCAATTTGTTGCTGTAAAGAAGAGACAGTTTGTGCAAGATTGTTAATGGTCGCTTCAGTCGAAGAGTTCATATTAGACGTGTTAGATTGTGATGGAGGTATTATGTTGTTGAAAGAGGGTATTGATTGAGAGTAAGGTGGTGGGACACTATGATAGTTAGTCATAGGAGATGATTGGAAAGGAGGAACACTACAAGGAGGAATGGAATGATTAAACGAATTGCCCCCTTGTGTCATGTTCATCTATGGAGATATAATAGGAACACTTATTGAAGGAATAAATGAAGAAGTTGGATTGAATGAAGGAAGAGGTTTGATTGAAGAAGAGGGATTTCCCCCATGACTAGTGATCATAGGTGGAATGTCTTGTATTGAAGTAGTCATTATGTTTGATGTAAAAGTAGGTATACTACCAATAGGAGTTGTCAAAGGAATAGAATGATTAACTTGAGTAGGAGGTTGTGTATAACCTAAGGTCTTAGCACAACTCTTCATAGGCATCACATTAGAATCCACAATGTGTGCAATACCACGCAAAATATCGATTCCATTCTTATCACTTTGAACCATACGTTTTAGACCCTCAATTAATGAAAGAGCTTCACTATCAGGGTATTCTTGAGACATCCATTGTCGAAAATCATCAAATTGGTTATCCAATTTTGAAAGTTGTTCTACAGAAACCTCATGGAGAGCTTCTTCATCATTAAGAGGATTAGAGGAATTACCCATGTCCCCATTAAAAAGGCCATTCAAATTAGGTTCCATCTCCTCGGTAATTAAACCTTGGAAAGACTTAATTCTAAGGCTTCGCCTAACGGGAATAGTGTAAGTAGGGCTTATTGTTGTAAAACTCATGCACTAAAGAGAGAGAGAAGATTTTGAATTTTAGAGGTAGCAAATTTCAATAAAATCAGCCAATCTCCTAGATTTAAGCTGTTAAATAAAATCAGGACAATCTCCCGAAATTTAGGAAAAAATGTCAGGGACCGTGGCGAACGGAGTGCACACGGTCCTCGCAACTTTTTTCAAAATTTTTAGGGATGAAAGTTATGATGATTTTAAAGCTAATATGAAAAAATTGAGTGATTTTACGATCCGTAGATAGGCCAAATTAAAGTTGCAATCTCAAAATTGAACCCTACCAAGATTGTTGAAAAATGTAAATTTTGAATTTTGAAAAAGAGAGGGAAACTGAAATTTTGAATTTTATGATTTTAGAGGGAATACTGAAAGCAATGCAAGCTTTGAAATTTAAAAGTTGACTCAATTTCATGCAAAATTCAAATTTGAAAGCGGAAATCAAAGTTGCCGCAATTAAACACTTAATTTCAAAAGTCACAAACTGCAAAAATTTGAATAAAGCACTGAAATTTCGAATGAATGCTAACACACTTTTCAGATTTAGGATAATAAGAAACACAATTTTGACATGAATTTTAATTTCAACAATTTTTGAATGATTATAAGCCTTAATCCAAGCAATCACTAGACCAACTTTGACTTTAATTTTGAAAGTGTTAGAATTGATAAAATCAGCCAAAATTCTGGATTTTAGCAGAAAAATATAGTAAGATCTAGCTCCCGAAATTTCAGAAAAAATGTCGGGGACGATGGCGCTCGGGGTGCACACAGTCCTCGCAAATTTTTTCCAAATTTTCAGGGATGAGAGATATTGTGATTTTGTTGCGGAATCCAAAGTTACAGCCGATTTGGAGGTGTTTTGATCAGTGAAATTATCAGTCAAAGGTTGAACCAAGAAGGTTTTAAAAATTAGGGTTTTGACACTTAACCACTTAATTTTCAGAATTAAAGCACAAATATGAATTGGTAATTTGCAATAGAAGGATAGATCTGAAACAAGCATTAACCATTAGACATTTCACAAGCTTAATTACTAAAAAGAAAATTTTAGGGTTTTTATGCAATTAGCCTCTAAAATTTGCAAAAGATCAAACATGGAAATGTAATTAAGGAAGCAAATTTTTCAGATCTAAAGATGAATAATCAGAATGAGGATGTTCACGTCGGGTTCACCAAAATGTAAAGCGGAAAAATCGAACCCTAGTTGTTCCCCCCACTCCACTCTAAGGAGAGAGAAAGGAGGGTCACTAGGGTTGACGATTTTCACTTAGGAGAGACTTTACATTCAAAAGAGGGGTTGAAACCCACAAGATCCAATCCCACACAATGCAGGATTGGATTCTAAATGAGTTTCAAGGGTTAAGACATCAAGGATACCCTCTTTTGTAAAGAATGTAGATAGAATGATTGAACTAGGAATGCATGTAAAGTAAGAAAGATTCACTTATAAACAGAGATAGGGATACGGGATGAAGCTGCGGACCTGGAATTAGTAGTAAAATGTCGAGATGGTGTTGTTTTGCAAATTTGAGTGAAAGTTGACGGGACGATGGCACCCGGAGTGCACACGATCCTCCGAAAAATCCGCGAAACGAAGGGGGATCTGTTCATCTCTGCACAGGGATTCTAGATCTTCAATTACAGCCGTGTACCTGCAACCTACACACAGAAAAGAGAGGACGATTGGGGGGTTAGGGATTAGGGGTTTGCCTTTAGGTCAAACCCCAGTTTTGGAATTAACCAAGAAATGATAATGTTGTAAATGTAAATGTTTGTAATGTAAACAAGTACTGATACCTTGTTGTAAGAATGTTTGTATTCTTACATGCGAAGGTGTAATGTATATTGTATGTAATGTGTTGTAAGTGATCTCCTCTTCAATGGTTGAATCCTTGTCTTGAATGCAACACCTAGCCTTGAATGGAGACTTAGAATACTCAATTGCTTGAAGGAATGCTTGAATGCTTGAATGTTTGAATATCGCTTTCGCGCCTTGCTCACATATGTCCTCCCCTTTTTTGAGAGGGGAAATGTAGTTTATATACTTGTCAATTAGGGTTGAGAGACTGATATTTCCGACCTTGGGCCAACCAGGAAACATTATTTGCCAATTTGCAAACCTAAAGACCCGATGCCCAAAAGAGACCGGGTCCAAAATAGGGCCAGGGACCAGGGCGCTGGGCGCCCTTGTCCTGAAGGACCAGGGCACTGGGCGCCATGGTCCCACCTCCTGGGACAGCAGGGTGCAAGGAGGGATCATGCCAAGGTGCTGAAAAATGCAGTTTTTGGTGTCACAAGCAGGTTTCGGGGTCTCCATTCAAGTTCAACGTTGTGCCGCCATCGTGAAGACCCAAATGCAGTCAAAATTGCAAGTGTCACAATTTTAGGACGCTACAATGTCATCATCGCTGACACCCTTTATCGTCGTTCCTTTGACCATACCCTCCTCAAGTGTTTGGATTCTGACGAAGCACACACAGCTTTACACGAGGTTCACAATGGTATATGTGGGGGCCATTTCAATGGTTTGAGCTTAGCCAAAAAGTTGATTCGTGTTGGGTATTATTGGCCCACTCTGGAAAAAGATGTTCATGATTTTGTTAAAAAGTGCTACAAATGCCAAATCCATGGAAACTACATTGATGCACGAGCCCAAGAGCTTCATTTTGTCATATCTCTGTGGCCTTTTTCCCAATAGGGATTGGATCTTATTGGCAAGATTCACTCGACATCTGCAAATGGACACAAGTTTATCATTACAGCCACAGAGTACTTTACAAAATGGATCAAGGCTATCCCCGAGACCTATATCACTGGTGTGCAAATTTCAAAATTCCTATTGAATTATATCATATGTCGATATGGGGTTCCCCTTTCCATAGTCACAGATAATGGTCGTCCCTTCAAGAATAAAGATGTCAAGGAACTCTGTGAAAAGTTTCATATCCAACACCATTTCTCTAGTCCATACTATCCACAGGGTAATGGTCAAGCCGAAGCATCAAATAAAACCATTATCAAGATCCTGAAAAAGGTTGTCAATGACGCTAGTCGAGATTGGTATGTACAGTTGAATCCAGCACTATGGGCTTATCACACTTCTATCCGCACACCTACTGGCGCAACACCTTATTCCTTGGTGTATGGTGCGGAAGCCATTTTACCCTTGGAAGTGGAGATTCCTTCCTTGCGTGTTTCCTTGCAACATCTGATTGATGATGAGACACACAGGGTCTCTCGGTTGCATCAGCTTGAGATGTTAGATGAGAAACGTCAGACAGCCCTGACACATTTGCAAGCATATCAAAACTGTCTCCGTCGCTCTTATAATAAGAAGGTCAAAGGGCGACACTTCAAAGTGGGAGATCTGGTTTTAAAGGCAAACCCTAAGAATGCACAGTCTACTGACATCATCAAAGGTAAGTTTGAACCTAATTGGGTTGGGCCTTTCATAGTAACTGCAGCTTATGGCTCGGGGGCATATCAGCTTGCCACTCCAGAAGGTGAACCTTTGTCTAATCCTATCAATAGCATGCACCTTCGCAAGTACTGGGCATAATTTTCTATCAGCACTTCTTCAAGTATGATCCTGAAAAAATACAAAAAAATCAAAACAACAAAAAAATACAAAAAAAGTGAAAACGCAAAAAAGAAAAAAAAAAGAAAAAAAGAGCAAAAAAGTAAAGAAAAATGATTCGCCCTTTAGTGAAAACCTGGCAAACAGGCGCTTTGGGCGAGTACCTTGGTGAAAACCTGGCAAACAGGCACCATGTGTAAAATGAGATCATTGCTCCATCATCTGTCATGACCTCTAAGCTATGCTTTCTCTCGGTCGGTTTATCATGTCTATCTTTGTCTTGACCCAATGTTCTGTTCCAGGCCTGTGATTGGTCAACATCATTGTCTTACTCCATTTCTTGTGCATATGTTTTGGTCCTGGTCGCTTTATATGTCTTTTCGATGTGCATTGGGTGTGTTCCCCTTGTCCTGATCAATCACTGGAACTTTAAAATTGAAAAATGTCCTGAAAAAATCTCAAAAAAATTGAAAAATGTCCTGAAAAAATCCTTAAAAATCAAATAATGTCCTGAAAAAAATCCCTAAAAATCAAATAATGTCTTGAAAAAAATCCAAAAAAATCAAATAATGTCCTGAAAAAAATCCCTAAAAATCAAATAATGTCCTGAAATAATCCAAAAAAATCAAATAATGTCCTGAAATAATCCAAAAATAAAAATAAAAAATTGAGAAATGTCCTGAAAAAAATCCCTAAAAAGTCAAATAAAGTCTTGAAAAAATGAACACAAAAAATTGTAAAAACTCAAAAAGCATTTTGCAATAAAAATTCTCTTGGTGCATAAGACAACTCACTGAGCATCCCTCCAACGACACGTAATCCAACACTGCGCTTTACTGCAAATCACGCATAAACAGATGAACTTTTTCAATCAAACCAGACATTCAAACTGATCAATTGTCTTTTTAATCGAACATCAACATCAATATCATTTGTCCTTGTCACTACTATCATGGGTCTTATGCAGGGTGTGGTATACTCGAAACCAGATTGTGTCCTGTCTTAGACGGGGTACCGCATTCCCTGAAACCAGACAGCATGATCGTCCTATCAGCACTTTCAACTTTTGACAATGAAGACCAAGATGTTTGTTTGACTTGTTGGAATTTGTGCATCTTATCTTTTTACTGATTTATCTTTGGCTTCGATCATGTTCCTATGTTGCTCGATGATGTCACTGAGTGATTTAGAGTGATCGGGATGGTTCATGGTCCCTTTCCTTTTTGTTGTCATTGTTGTTTGTCTGTGATGTGTCTATCTTTTGCAAAAAGGGTTGCATTTCAGCTCTGGCCTTCAATGCCATGATGCTACGCATCCATTTTGCTACATTAAAATAAAGGTTCTCACCTACAAAGTGCATTACTGAAAGCAAGTTTTTCTTCATCTCTAATTGTCCTCTGTCTCATTTCTTCTTACTAACATTTCTTCCGTCAGTTCGGATAGTCAGTTCGGTCTAGTGCTTCGATTTCCCCAAACACATCTGCTGCATCCTGCATTCATTAGATTAGTACATTTGCATTACATCAAACATCACATCAAGCATTTTATCCATTTCATATTATAAATGCATCAAAAACACAAAAAATATATCCATACATGTTCCACAATAATACATAAACAGTGCATAAGTCATCCATACATGGAAAATAACATCAGTCATAACATATTGCATCTCATCGTATCGATGCATATCATATCATATGTCAAAATAATATCGGAGTACAAAATTGGACTGTTTGTCCTAAGTATGGCCCGCAGGCTGACTACAAAATGTCAAACTACATAATGTCATCTGTCCGTCATAAGGAGCACGTGCCTTTGTCACTAGGTGCTCCCTCTGTCCTCCTCATCTCTGCCATGTCTCAGTGATGATGTCCCTCCTGGTCTTGGCTATGGTGGTCTCATAGGTCCACTCACCCCCATGCTGCTCACTAACCTTTGAGAGTGTGCCCTGCTCTCTGTCCTCGATCGTGCCCGATATGAAGCTGCTCTCTGCTCTGGTGGAACTGCACTCTCATATAGTGTCCTCCAATGGCGTATCTCCTCTCCGGTCTCTACCAACATCTATGCCATCTCCTGTGCACTGGCATCCCTAATCGACCCAATATACTCAGTGACTCTCTGTTCCTCTCACTGTGCCTGAGCTATTGCTGCATCTCGAGCCGCTGTGAGTCTGGCTATCTCTTCTCTGAACTGATCCTACTCTATCCTCAAGATGGCATTCTATCTCTCTAAAGTCGCAATATGATCGTGCTGACTCGCTATGGTAGCCCTGCACATCTCCATCTCCTCTATGCTAGCTGTCTCCAGCTCTATGGGTATATCCTGCAATGCCTCTTGCTCACCTGAATCTGGCTCATCCTCATCATCCGCCTCCTCATCTTTGTCATCCCCCTCATCCTCATCCCCACCCTCATCCTCCTCGTCCTCATCATCTCCCTCCTCCTCTCCTGTGAGTGGGAAGTCCTCCTGTCTCCTCGGTACTGGAATATCAGGATCTGTCAATGGCATTGGCCGTCATCGTGCAAACCATCTCTCATACTCCTCTGTCGTCCCGGCGTCAACCACATCTGATCTCCAATCCCACTGTCTCTATTGTAGCTGTGTGAAGTCGGCATATGCTATGTGTGGCTGAATCATACTCCCCCACTGACTCGTCTCTCTGTGAGATCGAGCAAAGTGTGCAGTCCTCCTAGGTACATCCTGCCTCTCTCCAAACTGTCGTCTGACTCTCTCTGGTAGGTACATCTCAATCACTCTCTGGCGATTCATTAGTCGCCCAATCAGGTACCTCTCCTGTCTACAATACAGAAGCTCATCACTGTCATCTGACCATCTAGGGCAATCACAATATGGCCTCCATGTGAACTCTCTCAATCTATCTCGCTCATGTCGCCAATACAATATGTATCCAAAAGGACCTTGTCTTAGTGCTCCCCCATAGCAGTACACATATGGTCGATGTGGTAATACCTATCTCTCTGCAATCGGTCGACATATGCTTATGTGCTCAAATGCCCATACCTGTAACAGTGTGACTCCACAGCTCAAGGTCTAAACTCCCTGATATGCTATCTGATGCAACTGAAAATATAGCATAGCCAGTACACATGGTCCCCATGCATACACCGTACCCTCTGTCACCATCCGCTCTAGCACTCTTCCCCATCCAATAGAGAATCCATGTCCTCGTCTGTCCCCTACTAGTAGGCATGCTATCACCACTGCTATCACCACATACCGTCGATCATGCTCTGATGCCATGGTCTCCTAGCCAATCTCCCTCTCTACGATGTCCAGATCATCTGCGTCGCACTCAAATAATCTGCACAAAGTGTCTCTCCCTATCACTGGGTCATACTCTACCATCTCCCCATGTATCAGAATGCGGAGGATACGCCATACATCCTTTAGTGTCACCGTCGCCTCTCCAGTCGCCAGATGGAAAGAGGAGGTCTCTGAATGCCATCGCTCTGCCAATGCGGTAAGAAGTCCTGTGTTTGCCCTAATCTTAGGCATGAATGTGATATAGTATATCCCAAGTCCTGCTAATGTATCTCTATCCATGCTCCTGAGTCTATGTCGTAACATGAAGCAGTCTGGTCGGTTCTCCCGCGTGATCAATGGATACTGTCGACTCTGCATCACAATTGGGGCATATTTTGTCAGTTTTAGGGTTTGCTCCTACGGGTTGCATTTCCTCATTTCATGTCTAAATCAGGGTGTTTTTCATCTATTTTGACCTCTCCTACCCTTATCCCCCCTTTCTGGATCATTTGCATGTTGTTTTTGACCTAAATTGAGTTCCCAAGGCACAACTGCGCTTGTGTTGTGTATCCTGCGCTTGTGTCATATATCCTGCACCTGTCTCCCCTTACACAAGAACAGAAGACATTACACAAGCGCAGGATTCGCCCTACACAGGCGCAGAAGTCAGTTTCTTCATTTCCTGTGGGCCCCGCAATGTCCCGCAAGTGATCAAAATTCATAAAATTGAAAATATGGGTTTTTGAGATACATATCGTTGCTCCCACATCATCCAGTTGTTTGTACATGCGTACACGTTCTTCGAGGTGATCTGCCCTTGGAATGTTCGCCATCTCTCTACAAGTGTCCTTTTCCAGAGCAACAAATCCTTCTCTTTGGCTAGTGCAAATGAGCAATTTTCACTCTCTTTGTCTCATTTATAGATCTTTGTCAGTGCATAGATGGACGTGCTCTCTCTCCATCTTATGTTGGTCGCAGTCTTTTGCATCTTCTATTGCTTATCCTTCGTGCATCCGATCTCCAATTATCAGTCCGTTCGATCCTATCATTATTATCGATCAATTGGCCTCTTTTCTGCATGTTTCTGGCCAATTCCTCGAGGGGGCATGCATATGTCATTATTATTGTCTGGGGCATTTTCATTATTGTTCTTTGAAACAACGCTTAAAATCGCACTGTCTCAAAGAGGGGCAAAATGTAGACACCTAAAAATGGTCAACGCTTGTGGAGTCATACTTTAACATTTGTGCATTGCCTTATTTTAGGGTTTTTGCGTCGCATTAACATTTCTCCTATGTCACGCACTTGGTCTTTATCATATGCGAGCCTTGAGTCCTTCTTCTGCATTCTTCATTTGTCTCGCTTTCGAATTAGGTCTTGTCGACAATAATCTTTAATCATGATTTTGGTCAATCTTATCCTGTCACATCTATGTGCGTATTCATTTGTCATCATTTTGGACATCGTCAATCCTAATTAGGGTTTTGTCCTCTTATCAATCTTGTCATCTTGTGATAGATTTGTCATCGATCGTTGTCTTTTTCAATCTTATTATCTTGCGATCGATTTGTCATCGATCCTTGTCCTTTGATCAATTTGTCATCAATCTTGTCGTCTTGTGATCTATATTGTCATCGATCCTTGTCTTCTTGTCAATTTTGTCATTTTGCAATCGATTTGTCATCGATCGTCGTCTTTCTCAATTTGGATCAATTAGTCATTGTTCCTCGTCAATTGGCGCATTTATCAATCACATCGTTTGTCAGCATTGGTCTTTTATCAAGTCAAAATCATGATCAAATCGAATCGATATCAATTATCCTTTGTCAAGACCTAATTGTCATCCTTGCATCTCTAATTCATCTTTTAGGGTTTCATGATTTTATTCATTTAACCATGTTTGTCATTTCTCCCTCTAGGTTAAATAATTTGTTTATTTATCCTAGGTCTTCGTGTCACAATTAAATGTTTAATTTAATTGGCTAACTAATTATTCCTCTTTTTGTGAATTAATTAATAAATGACAAATTATTAATTGATTTACCTAATTTCTCCTAATTCCTAATTTCCTAATTTTTCATCAATTTCTAAATTTCCTCTTTGTGAATTAATTAATAAATGAAAAATTATTAATTAATTCACTAAATTCCTATTTTCCTCATTTTCTAATTTCCTAATTCCTTTTTTCCAATTTTCTAATTTTCCTAATTTCTAATTCAATTTCCTCCTATTTTTCTCCTAATTTCATAGGAATGACATTTCAATTTGTCATAATTTGTCATAATTGACAATCAATCAATTTTTGACATAGAAATTTGTCATAAATTGTCATAAATTATCAATCAATCAATTTTGCATAGAAAGTGCAAATTTGTCATAATTTGTCATAATTGACATTTTTGATTTGCAATTTCCATTTGAATATCTTCATGCTAATTTGATTATCTCTCCAATTTGTCTATAAATTGGATGAATTTCTTCAATCCTGATCTAATAATCACATTATCTAATAACCACTTTATCAATCACGCTTCGAGTATTCTTGAGCAATCATCTTGTCTACTTGCTTTCATATCATGATCATGCACTAGTAGGTGAGATCCACAACAAAGTTATTTGAAGAAGAAAGAAGGACAATGGAGCCGCATGAAGGAGATATTCAGATCTGCATTTGGTTTGCTTAGTTTTTAATCTTGAATGTTTTGCTTTCATGTCTCTATTGGATGTAATTAGGATTGATCATTGCATTTTAGTTTTCGTGATTGAGCTAGATTACTAATATTGATATTTGCTTTGATGATTTCTGATTTCCTAGCTACAGTAGGAAAATGCAAGTGGGAGGGATAATGATTTAAATAAATGTTTTATTTAATTTATTTAAAAGAGGAAAAAGGGGATTTAATTAAATAAATAGAATTTATTCATTTAATTGATTGTGAATTTGGTATAATGAATTAATTAAAATAAATTGAATAATTTATTTAATTAATAGGGGAATGTTTGAAGATGAATTAATTAAATATTAATTTAATTAACTGATGGCTAGTGGATTTTTAATCAAATAAATAGCAAATATTCATTTAATTAAAAATGGACAGATTTATGTGTCTACAATAACCATAATTAAATGGAGACTTGGAGAGGATTTTGTTGGTAACCTAGACCACTATCGAGTGACTACAAACATCTACTCATGATTCATAGCCTCTCTACTGGATTGTGGTCAGTCTGGGGTGCTAGCGACACAGCTGACTCAGGCTCTTTTTTCCCAAAGATTACTTGGGTGGACTGGAGAATGTAGTTGCATACTATGTACCCTTCCAAGGGCTCCCTGTGGCGTCTGACTTGGAGCGGTTCATCACACTCAACGAGGAGGTGGCTTGGCATCCACTCATCGGCGAGCTGAAAACCATGACGTTGTCTTCTCATCGGTACTGCACCGAACTTGCCACAGAATTTCTTCTACGCGTCCATTTGATAATCCCAGTTCCAGAAGGCACGAACTGGTACACTGGATTCAGAGACTATATCTTCCCAAGAATTCTAATGCCAGACCAGCAGCCAACCTAGTTATCATTTTTATGCCCGAGGAGCTTGAGAGCTCCTCTGACTCAGAGTGGCTAGGGGAAGAAGAAAACTCTGATACTGACGAGGGAGAGACTGAGGAGAGCCACTGAAGAGGTGACGAACCATCGACCTGGACTTGAACCAAAAAGATGTAGAAAAAGGAGATGCCAAGAGCCTACTCATTTTGTAACGAAAATATGAGAAGCTCTTAATATAATCGATTTTACTTTTCTCCTTTATCTGACTTCTCTTTTCTTTTCTTTTTTATCTGCTCGCTTGATTCTGACTGGAAATTAAATAAGATAAATGGGAACTATATACATTATGAACATGATATACATTATATATTAAAAAGGGAAGGGAACCCTTAATGAAAAGGTTTGAGGTGGAAACTGTTAACCGAGATAGAGAGGGGGTCCCCATTCATGTCTTCTAACTCGAAAGCATTGAAACCTTTGCAACCTATAATGCAGAAAGGTCCCTCCCATATGCAATCGAACTTGGCGTGCTGACCAAGTTTTGTCATCCTCTCGTTATATCTCAATACAAGGTCTTTGAGGGCAAAAATCAAATTAGAACTCTTTTTACTGTCGAACCATTTTTTTACGACTTCCTGTCTGTCTTGGAGAGCCATAAAAGTTGCCTCCCTCGCTTCCTCTAGCTCCATAATCTCTGCCAACCTTACGCCCATGGGGCCATTTTCAAAAACTTCCATTGATTTTAGCAATTGCAATGCCGAGATCTCTAGTGACATGGGAAAAGTGCATCTTTCCCATATACCAGTTTGTACGGGGAGTTTTTTAGAATCTGTTTGGGCATTATGTGGTCTGCCCATAGTGCGCTTCTTAGATGATGGTGCCATTCCTTATTATATTCAGAACCTATCCTTTTGATAAGTTTGATCAGGTTCTTGTTAGTAGATTTGGCAACTCCATTCCCTTGAGGGTAGTAATTAGAAGAGGTCTTGAGATAAATACCTCTGCTGAGGGCAAATTGGGTGATTCACGAGCCTATGAATGCGCGTGCATTATCTAATATAACAGTTTTTGGGGGACCGTACTGACACGTCAGATCTTCTAGGAAAGCCATCACATCGCTTTCAGATCTAGTGAAATAATTTGTAGCAGTCAGGATCCACTTATGTCCAGCTGAACTTGGGGGGTTGATCATTCCGATAAAATCAAGGCCCCATTGAGTGAAAGGCTCTTCCACAAACACGGGCCTGAGTGGCATTGCATCTTTCTTACCTCTTCCTATGTAATATTGGCAATCTTTGCATCCCCTTATTAAATTGTGTGTATCTTTGAACATGGACGGCCAAAAATATCCAACTTGTGTAATCTTGATAGTGGTTGTGGGTGCGGAGAAGTGGCCTCCTGAGGAGCCGTAGTGAAACTCATGTAATATTTTATCAGCCTGGCTCTGGTCCACATAGTGGAGCAGAACTCCATCAAAATTCCTTTTGAAAAGAGTTCCATCTATTAAGTGGAAACCCCTATTTTGGAGTCTGTAGAACCTCTTCTTAGCCAGGGGAAGATTTTTGAAAAAAATCCCAGTCTTCATGAAATGCTTCCTTTTGTCAATCCAACTGTTAAAGGGACATTGGGCACAAACATAACCATTTCCTCTATGGTCGCTCCATCACCATGGGGTTCACAGTCCTGCACTATATATTCACACAGGCCTCTTCCGCGAACAAGCTTTGTTGGCTTGATATTGACATCATATTCTAGAATCTTAGTGATACAATTTGCCCTCTTTTTAGTGATGTCACCCTCCATGATGTATTCCCTTACTGTGGGATGGGTTACGTACATCATGATTTTATTACAGGCAATGAAATGCCTGAATTTGTTTAGTCCTTTTAAGGCGGCTAAGGCCTGCTTTTCAACAAAGTTGTATGGGACCTCATGATCCTTAAGAGTTTTTGAATGGAAAGCTATGGGGTGCTCTCCTCCTCTTTGAGAGTCTTTTTGGGTTAGAACCATGGTGATGCTATGCTGACCAGAATAGACGTACATTATGAAATCCTTAGACATGTCTGGGTTAGATAATACAGGAACGAAACAGATGGCATTTTTTATTTCCTCAAAAGATTTTTTGGCTTCGACAATCCATTTGAAATGTATATCTTTTTTCATTATGAGAGTGATGGGTCTTATTATTCCAGCAAAGTCAGAGATAAAACGACTAACAAAATTGACCTGTCCTAGAAAGGATTGGACTCCCTTTTTGTTGACCAGAAGGGGGAGGTCTTTAATAGCCTTGACCCGGTCTAGATCAATGGAGACACCCTCTTTTGAAACTATATGCCCAAGTAATTTTCCTTGAGGAACCCCAAAGATACATTTCTTTGGGTTCAAGGAGATCCCAAATTCAAGACATTTTTGAAGGACTAACTTGAGATGATCAAAATGATCCTCCTGGTGTTTGGAAAACACAATCAAGTCATCTAAGTATATTAGGATGATATTATTAATTAGTTCCTTGAAAGCTAAATCCATGGCCCTTTGAAAAGTTGCTTCAGCATTTGACAAGGCGAAAGGCATCTTCTGGTATGCAAACATTCCCCACTTAGTAGTGAAATTCATCTTGTGCTGGTCCTTCACTTTCACACTTACCTGGTTATATCCTAAGAAATCGTCAAGAATTGAGAACATTTCTAATCCGGCCATTGTGCTCAATAATTGTTTCATTGATGGCAAGGAATAGTGATCTTTGAGCGATGCTCGATTCAGATCTCAAAAGTCCACATAGAGCTGGATATCTCCATTTTTCTTCCTAACAGGGACCAAATTGGACACCCATGTACTGTGCTTTATGGGGTAAATAATCCTTGATTCGATCAACTTCTTCAACTCTTGAGCCATGAGGGATTCAATTTTGGGGTTGACTGGTCTTTGCTTCTGTCCGACCGGCTTAGCCTCATTTGCGAGCTTGATGGTATGTTGGATGATGTTAGGATCGTAATGCTTTAAGTCCTCATAAGACCAAGCCATGACACCTTCATATTCATCACAGTATCAGGCCAACTTCTTTCTGTCTTCGGAGGAGACACCTTTTCCTACCTTAAGAATTCTTCCACTATTGACTGACTTCTTGGTGTAATCTTCTTTATTTGATGTGAGCTTCCGCTTATCCTTTTTAGTATCCTCATGGTCAAACAAGTTCTCAAGGTGATCAAACCATTAGGGAGCTTATTGGATTTTAACTGAACGACCTGATTCCTGTAAGCTTCTTTGATCTTAGGTTGCAGTTGGTCGACAAATTCTCCCAAGCTTTGGATAAACAAAGCGATCTATTCATCACTTTCGAACACTTTCCAATATGTATCATTATCCGGGATAGTCGGGCGGACCACCACATTGACTACTTGGGAGCCGGTTAGGAAGTCCATAGCAAGATCAAAATGTGCTCCTATGTTGGCCATGTGATCTACTATGGTATTTAGTTTCTGAGGAATGCTTATGATATTGAAAGCATCGAAACTTTCTATTAGATCCAATACTCTGGCGCGGTAAGACCTCATGCTTAGCACTGGATATCCCTCAAACTTGGTGCACCACTAGCTTGGAATCGCCAAGAAATTTCAATTTTTTAATGCCTGTCTTTTTTGCCATGTTCAAACCTTGAGTAAGTCCTTCATACTTTGCTTCATTATTTGAGCATGCAAACTACAACCAGAAAGGATTTCGGATTTGATCACCCAAAGGGGGGGTGAGACAAACTCCGGCTCCAGAGCCCATTTTGCATTTAGCATCATCGAAGTGTAAGGTCCATAGTGCTGAAGACAACTAATCTTCAGAGAATGGATCCTTGGTGAGCTTTGGGATGGTCTGATCTTCTTCAAAAATGTAATAGGTACCCAGGTTGGTGGCATGGTAATTAGAGAAGGTGTCTGAATCTATGAACTCATTTACGAAAGCTTCTTGCTTAGGCAGAATCTCTCTCGTTACTTCTTCATCTTCTAAAAGCTCTACCACCTTTCATTCATCATTGGATATAGAGGTGTGGGTAGGCTCAAAATTAATCAAGGCCTGGTCAGCTATGTGCTCAGCGTGAAGTGGTTCTGAACGGATTTTCATCTTGGCACCATGTCGGGTATGGAGGATAAGATGGGACCAATCTAGGGACATATAGCCTCCTATTTTAGCAGTAAAATCTCGAGAAAGACAGAGTCCAAAGTCAGGGGGATATCAATGACTACTACTTCTTGGGATACTGTTACACTTGGACATGCAAATAATGTTAAGGAGAGGCTTTTGATGAGGCCTACCATCTGAACCCTATTCCCATCGAGCTGCATGACTCCTTTATTCAAAGGATTGTACCTGATGTTTAACACTTCGGCAATTTTCTTAGGCATAACCGTAGTGCTAGCCCCAAAATCTATCATGGAGTTATGCAAGAGTTTATCTCCAACTATAAGGGTAAGGTAAAAAGGATTTGGCTTAGGCTTACCTTCTCCTTGGGTAGCAGGGAGTGAGCTTTCATTTGTCAATATGGCCAGGGAGCGCATTTTACCAGCTATTGGTCGGGGACCCATTCTGTTAGTCTAAAGGGATGGCAGAGCTACCACACTTGCATCCTTCTGATCATGAGACAATGCCTCTCTTAGTCTATTCTTCTATTCTAGGATACTCAGGAGATCCCACAGAGAGACATGAGTCGGAGCTTTCTTCAACTGTTCAACTACATCTAGCACCTGAGGCATGGGGACCTTTGGCTCTTTCAGTTTATAAGGGATGAACTCTTTCTTCGGGTAGGCAGAATTGATGACCGGTGGTTTCGGGGGTTTGTCCATGGGCACGGATCTCAAATTGCCAAAATCTTCCTTGATCAAACACCTTTTAGAGTGAAGATTGTAATCTGAGTGCACAAGAGGGGCTCCATCCTTTGGGGCGGTTACACCATTGGTCAGTACTGCATCCTCGTCCTCCATCCATGAAAAAAGCGCATGGTCGGGGGTGATCTCCGCTTCTTGTTGTAATGACATCCCTTGCATCTAAGCGACAAAAGCCGCATTGTCCATACCCGAAGATGTATATGCAGATTCATTCAGCGTCATACCTGAGTTCCTTTGTTCTACAACCTTCTGCTGCAAATTCCCCCTTGGGAAATTTCTCGAAGTATGAGCATTGTTACATGGGAAACACCAAGAGTTGGTGTCATCCGCGCCAAGTTATTTTGACCTACTGTCAATTCTCTACCAGCGGTTGGGTAGACGGCCTGCAATGGATTGGGGACTGGGACTATTTGGCCATTCGATGGAAGAGGTTTTTCAGCATGATGATTCGTATGTTGGTATGGAGGTCAATTCCCTTGGAAATTTTGTTGAAAAGGGGGCTTGGTGGGTGAGACTTGGGCTCTTTTTAGGTTGACAATTTCATTGGAGAAGGATCTCAGGAGGTTTTTCATATCACTAACTTCAGTAGCCAAAGAAGTGTTTTGGGGAGTAGGGAACGAGTACATAGACTGCGGAGCGAAAGTACTGGGAGTGGCTTCCTCCACATCTTGGGTAGATATTTTAGGGAATAGTAGCATTATAGGGTGAGGGGCTAGCTTTCCAACGTCAATAAGGTTATTTTCAGCTTGGACTACTATATCAAATGCTTGCAGAAGAGTGTTACCTCCTAAAGATTGAAACATCACTGATATGTCAAAATTGAAAGCTTTTAGATAGAATACAAAAGCCATATCTATCGAAGGATGAGCGGACAACAGTATCCTCTGTCAGGTTCACTGAAACCTCTAATTAAAATTGGTTAATGCTTCGGTGGGAGCTCTCTTGATTGTAATGAGTTGGTGCATTAAGGATGATCTGTCAGCTTTATCTAAGAATCTCTAAAAGAAATGATCTCGTAGCTGATCCCAATCTCCTATAGTACTAGGGCCTAAGGATCTAAACCAGTCCAAAGCTTTTCCTTTGAAAGATGCTACGAGCAACCTCAAAGCTATGTTCTGCTAGGTGATGCCATGGATAGTGCAGACAGTAGCTACATCTTGCAAATGCTCCCCAGGGGTTTTATGACATTCTCCTGTGAACTTAGGAACGGCCTTAAGTGCGGTTGTCGGGATGGCTCCCCAAACCACGGGTGGAACTGGGGGAATGAGGGGACTACCATTATCCCAAGTCACAAAATTTTGGGGACGAACTTGTGCCATCACAGTGTGTATGATTGCAAGAAAACCCTGAGAAGGCTAAACTGTGGTTGAATGGACGGTCACCAATGGAGGAAAAAGAAGGTGAGGGTTTAAATTCGTCTAACTCCTGGTGACAGGCCTATGACTCAAAAACTAGCTGAAATATATTTCAAGTAATTGGTCCCACTGAGCGTGCCAGAAAAAGAACTGTTGACTCTGAATTTTACTTTGGAAACAAACAGTCTTATGGGAAATTCAGTGGTGGGGGACCGATTGCGCAAGTTCAACTGAATGACCTCTGAGATAGAGAAGTCGGCTCTTCCTTGGTGTTTTGAGGAAAGGGGGAGAAAGAAACATCTTTAAAACAATAAAAACTAGACTACTAAGGCGATACGCCAGATCATTAAAATACATGACCATACAAAATCCAAAAACATATGACTTTCATAAGCCCATTCAACAATCTACAAGTCCGTATCAAGAACATAACCAAAGATACAATCAAATTTGTTTGTGACATAAGGAAATACTCATCATGCATTTACCAGATAAAAAGTGCGAAACATAGTTTAATCGGCAAAAAATCTTAGATAGATATATTCCCAAAGTTATTGGAACTTTAACAAAACAGCACAGAAAAGACCATCAAAGGCATACTGAAAGAGGTGTCATAAAGGCCGCAGGCATAATTTGAATAACCTTCTTCAGACCAACAATAATAGTTTTAAAGGCTGAAAAGAAACTTCTACTTAGCAAACTTAATTGTTCTTTTTCCAAAGTTTTGAACCTCCTGTAACAGGGAAAAAACCAGCATAAATAGAGCACTCGACTCCTGAAAACAACTCCCAAAACATGCAAAAAGGGCATAACCTCCCTGAATAGAAAAACATGTCATGTCGCTTTGGAGATCACACCTAGCAAAATAGCCTCTGGAATTCCACTTCTTGCCTACAACGGTCTGCATACTGCCACGAACCGAAAAGATTTTGCTAACCACGGATGGGCTGCTAGAAAATTACACAAATGCAGGAAACTGCTTTCTTACTATGCTAAAAGGTGGGCCCCAAAAAAGAAACCAGTCAGCACGCCTTGCCATTTGTCACTATCACGCTACTTCAAAAACTGGATGCCAAATACGGATCGAGGGAGTAACGTCATGGTGACAATTGTCCTACGCGCCCTGCGTTGCTGGAAAACAAAAAGGAAAAACCAACAGGAGAACCCAGCAGCAAACCTTAGACCAGGGAATTTTAATGTGAACATTTCCTTCTCCCTTTTCTGGGACTCTGAAACCCTGAGGTTCCGAAGTTCTTTGCCTGAGTCGCATTCTTTCCTTCTTCGTAACTCTGAAAACCCGAGGTTCTGAAGTTCTTTGCCTTAGCCCCATTCTTTCCTTCTCCATAACTCTGGAACCCCGAGGTTCTAAAGTTCCCTTCCTTCCCTTATCTTTTCTCTAGTTCTCCAGAACTCTGGAACCCCAAGGTTCTGAAGTTCTATCCTAGCTTATCCTACCTCTCCTTCACCTCTTCTCTTAAGTTTCTCCTTTGCCCGGAACTCTAGAACCCCCAGGTTCCAAAGTTCCCCTTCTCTCTTTAGCCCTTTCCCTTTTCGAAACTCCAGAACCCCGAGGTTCCGAAGTTCCTTTGCGCAGTTCCCCGGAACCCCGAGGTTCCGGAGTTCCCTTCCTTGCCTTTCCCAAAACCCCGAGGTTCTGAGGTTCCCTCCTCCCCGTTCTTCCTTCTTCTCCCCAAAACTCCAGAATCTTGAGGTTCCAAAGTTCCTTCTCCTTTTACCTTCTCTATCTAGTTCTTTTGGAACTCTAGAACCCCAAGGTTCTGAAAGCCTTTTTCCTTCTCTTCTTCTCTCTATCCTAGAACTCCGGAACCCCAAGGTCCCGAAGTTCTTCCCTTGTCTTCCTCACTTCGGGAGTCCAAACTTCTGAAGTCTCTAGGTTTCCTTCCGACTGGAAACACTTCCGGATGGCATGATCGACACTCAAGGCTTTTAATACTCCGATAGCTTGGTGCCTTGTACACTTTCTTTTGTGGAGCCACAAGGATACATTATGTGTTTTTGGCAAGATTTCCATCGAGGGAGGCACGGGGGCCATGCTGGGTGACTTATGTCATGTCTGACTTTGGAAGGTTAATCAATCCACCTTCCTTAGAATTTCCTTTTGAGGTATGGCTAGGTTGCTTGCATGTACAATCCAAGTGCATGTACTTCCCTGCACTTCCAGACTGACATGCAGGGGTCATGATCACCATTGTAACCCATTTTTCTATATAACGTCGTTAAGCCTCATTGTAAAGAGTTCTCTACCTATTGCCTTGAGCTTTCTTATGCTCTTCTCTTCCCTTGAAGGCTTGTAATCATTTTTGTACTTCTGCAACTATAAGATTGACCTTTGGCCTTTGAATGAATTCAAGTTACATTCTTGCCTTCTTTCAACTTGTGCATGTTGTGTATGTTTCCTTACCTCCATCATAAGTGTATGTTGTGGCTCCTCTATCCATATATGTTGCATTAACTTGTTCTCTGAGTGTGACTTGTGGGAATCCTTCTCCCCTCTTGACACTTAGCAAAATTCCAACCTCCATGCATGCGTTTGGGTCACTTATGCAACTAAAGTTGTGCATCGACTCTGGGGTATTTTAGTTGATTCCTTATGCCATTTTGGTAGGGAGAGAAATAATATTTTCTCAGTGCATCACCTCCCTTTTGTTTCAAGCATTCTCTATTCCATTTTCCTCTACAATTTGTTAGGATAGGCTTAGGAGTTAGTTTTGAAGTGTTGAGTTGGTTCAACACCTGCACCTAGATAGAGAAGGAATTTGGCCTTCTCCAAAGATTCAACCCCCTTGCACAAGATCCCACACTTCAAGGTTGTTTCCATGTTTCACAAGGTTGCTAAGTTGATAGCTCAGCAAGGGTGCGAGCTTTTGTGATAACAGTTCCTTTTGTTCCTCCTATTTCTTGAGAAAATGAAAAAAAGGAATCGATGTTGAGTGATCCCCGACCTTCTTCTACAAATTTTTAAGTTATAACTAAATAAATCATAGTGCGAGAAAATACTAACAAAGATGTCATTCCAAGGCTCATGGTATTTCTTCTAAAATTTATTTTTACTTTCAGCATTCAAATCCTGATTTGATCATGCCTTATTAGCATTCCTTGTAATCTCCCATGCCTATAGAGGATTATTACCTTGTCCAACCCACCAAAAGTTGAAGTTGTCAATTTAAAATGGTTCTTTTTCTCCTCCTCCTCCTATCAAACCTCCTATTGTGATCAATTTAGATGATTATTCTAATGATATAGTTAAGGATGTCCAAAATGCCAATGATGGCGTATCTTCCATGTTTTCAAAAGAATTAAATTTATCACCTAGTGAGATACATTATGATTCATTGTTAGAGCATGATCCTTGTTTGTCATTAGAGATAGATCCAACTAGTGTACTAGTTATATCTCCTTTCACATTTTTTCCACCATCCCTAACTGGTGCTGAGAAATATTGGGAAGCAGATGATTTGTTGTACTAGCTCATTTGTGCAATAGATTCTTTATTTTGTGTGTTTGCTTGCACGTAATGTGATCTTCTATAATCTGCTTCTTGGCATGTCATTTTTGTTTGTTAATATCTCTTTGGATGACCCTTGTTTCTCAATTGGCACAAATATACCAAGGGACAAACACTATTCTAACATTCCTCTATTTGTATTTCACTTATTTTATATGTCATACACATGTTATGTCATAATTGTTCTTTTATGTTGTCTACTTATGGATGATGCAAAGCATTGAGATCTTTCTAGTCTCTTCTATGTTGACCAAAGACTTATTCATATTATGTGCTCTTATCCAATTGTTCTTGTAGTGCCACTACCTTTGGGGATGAGGTCAATTCAAAACAATCATAATTGATATAATGATTTGTTTGATGCACATACTAGCCCAAGATAGTGGATCCCTTATGTGCTCTTTCATGTTTTGTGACTATTTCCTTTTATTTTCATATTCTTAGGTGCATTTCACTGTTGTCATGTTCTTTTCTTATGTATACATGTATGCTACCTTAAACAAATTTCTCTTGGTAAGGAATATGCAATCACTTTAATGTGGGGGCATAAACTCCACTATTTCTTATACTTTGTGTAGAAACCACAAGATAGGTTGTGCACTTTGATCACACACCATGATATATGCTTGGTACACATTGCAACACCCATTTTATTACAATCATATTTTTTATATTATATTGCAAACATAGATTTTTCTTTGTAATCTTGTTTTAAGCAAGTATCTACTAGCATAATACATCTTTCTAGACCAATTTGACTCTCTGTTCTCTAGCATGACTCCTACTAAGCATCCATTGCTAGACCTAGATGTCATGCCTCTTATTTTATGCATCCTAGTAAGCATTTCTTACTAGCCCTATAATGCCATGTCTTTATTTTCCTCCACATGCTACATGTGTATGTGTAACCTATGTGGATCATGTTGCTCCATTTATCTTAATATTTTAGATTGATAAGATCCGAAATCTTGAGTACATGGTGTTGTCTTATATTTTAATGTCTTGGTGAATGTATTTTCATGTTATCCTATACTTTATCAAGAGTATGAACATAATTTCATACTCCCACTAAAGAGGGGGATATATGTAGTGTCATAAATTGCATCCTTCTACAATTTCACATTCATTTTGAGCTCAATTTAGTGGTTGTGCCTCGTGCCCCTATTCCATGTCTAATTGTGTTCATTTAATGGCCAATTTTGGAAGCCCAACATAATTCCATTCTCACTGACCTTTATCCCAGCTCAAAATTCTAGGATTATGGTTCCAAGCACAATATACCTCCTTGACTATGGTAGCTAGCCCCATGGTCTAGTCATTTTGGGCCCAAATTTGAATCTATAAAGGTCGAGAAAATAAGAATTGGGAAAGTGCTCTCCAATGCCGCATTCTTAGAAATTTCAACCTAGAATGTGTAAGTTGTGTATAAATACAACTCCCTACCTCATTTGAACATTTATCTCTAAGAGATAACTTTCCTATCATTCCAATTGAGCAATTTAATCAAGCATCTTCAAGGCAATTGATAAATTTGAAGTACAATATTCCTAGCATTCAAGTTTAGTAATCATGATCATTTTTTGTGTTCCTCCATGATCAAAGGCATGCATTAACTAATATGAAGAAATATTAAGCTTCATGTGAGGCTTCAAAGAAAGGAATTTTACATACAGGTATCATTTGTCAATGCATTTCCTTAAGGTTTCTAGACTCTGCCCTACTAAGGGTAAGCTCTCTTTCATCCATAATTGCTATTTTGTAAGTGGAAACGCTTAC
Source organism: Cryptomeria japonica (assembly GCF_030272615.1). Classification (NCBI taxonomy): domain Eukaryota; kingdom Viridiplantae; phylum Streptophyta; class Pinopsida; order Cupressales; family Cupressaceae; genus Cryptomeria; species Cryptomeria japonica. The sequence goes on from NC_081415.1 coordinate 154,710,522, forward strand.
CCAGGATTTGACTTAGGTAAGCCCCTATACAACCCAATATTGTTTCCTCTTTTATGTGTGCAAATTCCAGATTTGATAGCTAAAAATTGTGAGATTGTGCAAAGCAAACTAATACACACAATTCCACGTTTTCAACAAGAAAAAGTCCATGGTCTATACCAATTTGCACATATGACCAAAAAATTTTGGCTAAATATTGGAGGAAACGAGCTACAAAGCATCCTAATATAGAATCCAAAGTTCCAGTTGACAGAAACACCTTTAGGCCTAGGGTTCTGAATACAATTCACTGTTATTTTTTAGGCTTAGATATTAGTGATAGAATCCTTTCTATGCCTTATTTTTAGTTCTATACTTGTTTGATGACTTTTTATTCTTTTTCTATCTATTTATACTAAATCTTATTAATTTTATAGCATTTTACCTAGTTCCCAAATCTTCAATTCTATCATATCTAGTCATATCCAATCACATATCAAAAGGGTACAATCAGTCACAATACTCAACTCTCCTATAGGACTAGAGTTGAACCTAATTGGTTGTTCCTCAATAAAAAAGATTGGAAATGGTTCATAGTTGTAGTGTCAAAAATTGCATACTCTTTTTTAATTTGACCCACATCTTTTGTAACCACTTTTGTATCCATTCCCCTCGCACCTGAGTAGGCTCACTTCAGTCATTGCATCAACCTTTTCCCTCTCTCAGGGTGCTCAAGACACCTTTCAGCAGTTATCCTTCATCTTATATTTCATGTTAGCTGCCTATTTCTCTTGCCACTTATCATTTCTAAGTGTGATTCATTTGGAAACTAGTGCATCACGCGGACATCCATGAGCCGTGCATTCGTCTTGTGACATCCTAACGTTTGAATGTCATTTCTAAGTGCTCCTTTCCACTTTCACCTACATATGTCGGTGGAAACAGCTCCGAACCTTTCAAATGGCTTGCCAGCCCTCTTTTCCCTCCCCTTCTCTCATTTTAAATCTATCTTTTCTCTCCATTCAAGCTCTCTTGGTTATTAAACATCTCTCAGACTCTCTTTCTCTCTCTCTTAGCTATCACGACTTTCTCTTTTTCTTTCTCTTGCTACAACACTCTAGATTTCACAATAATTTCATGCAACTCTCTTGGCTTTCTCAAGTTGCTTTGGTAATATCCTTCTATTTATTTACTTATCTCATCTTTGAGTATCTTGGGATTTATCACATCCCTCTTCTATCATTTATCTTATCTTGCATTTATTTTATTTATCTATCTATCTATATGGTTTATCTGTGGAGGTGGAAGCACCAAAATGGGGTTTTGACTGAGGAAGACTCCAAAACACAACCCCCAACATTTTCCTTCTTGCTTGTGTGTAGATTTATAAACATAGGAAGAATATCATTTAACAGGAGGCTTCAATCATAGACCAGTTGTGAGCTTCCTTCTTTTCCCTCTTCTCAATTCTAATATTTCTCATTCTGTGTTATTAGCTTATCTTATTGTTTTTCCATGTTTATTTAATATTATAATTGTATTTGCTACCCCCGTAGGGTTTTCTATGTTTTTTCCATACTGGATGATAGCGTGTAGTGCTAGTGTCCCAACTCCACGCACTCATCCTAAGAGAAGAGACTCAACAGAGTCATCTGGGAGTCTCATCTGCAATCTATTAGCTTAGCTTTTCATTTTTATCCCCTGGCTCACCCTTAGTGCCAGTTTAACTGAGGTAGTGGCGGATCGATTTGTCCTCTCAGATTCATCATCATGGAGGTGACAAATTCCCTCCTGTACATTTTGGTGAACCTGACGTGAACACTTCTCTTGTAATATTTTTAGATAATTCTTTATCATTTGATGTCCCCCTAAAAAAAAGGACAATTCTAAATCTTTCCCTTTCTTCCAAAAAAAAAAAATTGGGGCACTGCCTCGAACCCCATTTAATGGTTAATCGGCCTTCGGCCAATAAATTTATGCATTCCCATTTAAGTTTAAGTTTATTAATTTCAAAATGCATATGTTATCTTATTTTATTAACTTAGTTTCTAGCTATATTCAAAGTGATAATGATGTTCCTTTTCATGCTTGTGATGGTGACTTAGCTCTATCTATGTCACTCTATTCCTTTGATCTCTCTCATAATATATCTTCTATTTCAAAGGATATTTTGTCACAAGAGGATGAACTCATTAACGCCTTTCTTAATATTACTATACCATCTCTTCATTCTAGTGCACTCTCTTTTAGATATGATGTATTAGTGAATGATGAGTCTCGACTTATATCTGATTTTCCAAAGGTTGATGTTTAGCAAATTCCTTCATCTAGATCTTCTACATATCACAATAAGTTTTTGAATGTCATTTCTGTCTCTTCTGCCCCTAAAAGGCCTAAGTGACCAATCATTCATGTGACTACAGTCCTCCTTCAAAGATGGTAAAATCTATTCATGGTGTTCCTTTTGAAAATGACTCACCAGATATTTTTACAAGATATGCATAGTCTAAGGCTCCTTCTTATAGAATGTTAGCCCATACTTATAATACTCAAAAAAATAAGCAATATCTTGATCATCCACAACCTTCTTTACCACCTTCTCAACCAAATCTTCTGCAAGCACCTAAGCCTTCAGTTATGAAATCTAGTGATTATGATCTTATTGAGCAACTTCGTGTTACTCCCGCTAAGATCTCACTTTGGGATTTGCTTCAGACTGCTCTGGTTCATCAAGGTATGCTACAAGAAATTCTGCAAAAGATCTTATTGCCTTCTTCTACTAGGTCGGCAAATGTAAATACATTGATGGATCATATTCGTGCAAACTTGTCGAATATTATATTCTATCCACATGAACTCTCACCTCCAGATTTAAGAAATCAAGAAGATCCATTAATGATAATCATTTATGTTAACGGTGTCGGTATTAGACGGGTTGTCATTGATACTGGCTCGGCACTCAATGTTTGTAGTCTAGATCTATTACCCAAAATCAAAGTGGATTTTAAGTCTCTTGCTGCATCTTCCATGTTCATCCATGGTTTTTATAACACTAGTAAAACCACTTTGGGCACTGTTATTTTGCCTATAAAGGTTGGATTGGTTACTATTCCAACCCTTGCGCATGTTATGCTAGGACCTTTACCATATAATCTTGTCTTGGGTAGACCTTGGATTCACACTTTAGGAGCGGTTAGTTCTACCCTTAGTGGTTCTATTAGGTTTGTTTCTAACAATCAAGTGTTACAATCAAGGTTGATCCTGAAGCTATGCACTTATGCCAAATCGCAGTAGTTAGTCATGCCTCAGTTACACCTACATTTCAAAACTATATTCCATATTTGTCTTCTACTATACCAACAACTATTCATATGGACCCTCCTAAAGAGGAAACCCATGAGAAGGTTGTCCTTAAATAAGATACTCCTAATATAGAAAGTCCTAAGTCTACTCCTTCTTTTCAATCAAATGCATTTCCTGGTGATGATTGGGGCTCCTTAGACTTTACAAGCTCCTTCATTGGAGAATATAAAGTCAACCCTATCCACCTTAACTTTTCCAAAGTATCATTCACACCTGCTAACAAAGATGATTATTCTTTTGTAGCGCAAGATCATGTGAACACCATTAGCTATACCATTAAAGTTGATCCTCTCCCTTTGGAGGAGTTGCAATCATGTTATGGTCCAGGTTCAATATTGCTTCCAAGTATGGATACAATGGATATGGTCTTGGGCGCATGGGTCAAAGAGTTAAGGTCCCTTTGGAATCAAAGTTACACTCTTTTTACAGTGGGTTTAGGTTACAAAGCTTCTCCTTTGCCTTCGTCCCCTTCATATCTAGTATTCCTATGTCTTCTTCTTCTTCTTGTGGGTAGTTAAACTCTTCTCCTCAAGAGAAAGGGTTTCTTCTTTCCCCTCATCCTTTATCTAATCAAGAGCTTATTTTATTGCGGCTTCTTGAATCCCACTTGATTTCTCTTCCTCCTCCTACACATGATAAGTTTCCTAAGAATGATTCTTTATGTGTCATTGATCTTTCATGTATTGATATGTCTCCTTGTTCTTCTTTGCATAGAAAGTGACATTGAGGTGTATCCCTATCTTTTTCTTTATTATATTTCAACTTGCTTTGCATTCTTATCATGTCTCTATCTCTCACCCACAGAGGTGCATGTTTATCTCTCGCCTATTGTGGTGACTATCCTTTTATCACTTTTCCATATTTGCCTAAGTGGGGGCCAAGACACTTGATATTTTTCTTTATCACTTTCTTAGCCTATATGGGGGCCAAACCATTTGATCTACCTCTTTTTCTAACCTTTTTAGGGGCCAATCTACTACTGACCAAATCTATCTTTCATCGCCAATTGCATGGCTATCTAGCGTATCGCTACCCATGCCGAAAAAATATATCTATCTCATCACCCTATCATATGGCTATCTATCATAATGCACTTTTCTATCCATATAGGTGTATCTCATACCATTGGCGATCGCTTATCTTGTATCTTTTCATAACAAGGGGCTTTCCTCCAAGCGAGGCTCATTTTTGTTATGCTATCTTATCCATCTTTTATCTCTATCCTTTATCTTATCATCTGAAATGTTAGTTTGCAACTAGCGTGTTTGTGATGTATCGAGTAATAATATCTATTTCAAAACTCAGCTTCATCTCGCCAGAAGCAACCTCATCTGATCAACAAAAATCTATCTCCCTATCGCGACTATCTTTTTTATCTTATATTTTGGTTGTGGCCTTCCTTCAGAGTAAGGTTGGTGCTACTTATCTTTGATCATCTGACATAACACAACTTTCTATATCTAGTGTTTAGGTCATGCACTATCTCTTCAATATTGATTGGTTCTCTGACTTTTGTGTGCATTCCTCCTTGAAGTGATCAATCCTTCCATTCTTATCTTCATTTTACAATTTCTTTATTTGTTGTTTCTTGTTACTTTGGGGACAATGCATGGTACTGAGACAACCTTTAACACCAAGGTCTCTTTCACTTTGTTGACTCAAAATCATAGTTTCTTTGTTTTGTGCTTTCATGTTCTAACCATGTTGTCTTAGGATTCCCTTATTCTCTAACCATGTTATCTTGTGCAAGTTCTTCTATCTAAAACATTTGTTTTGTAGGTCTTCAACTTGGGGGCATGCTTCCTTGGATTGGAGATATATTTGCTTCCTCTACAGTATCCTTTGGGTATCATGATGTTATTTCTTGTTCAATAGATTTCCTTTAGTGTGCATATTCATGTTCATACATAAGCCCGCTAAATTGGGGGCAAAATGTAGTATTGAAAATTGCATACCCCTTTGTAATTCGACCTACATCTTTTGTAACCACTTTGGTGTCCATTCCCCTAGCACCTGAGTAGGCTCACTTCAACCCTTGCATCAGTCATTTCCCTCTCTCAAGGTTCTCAAGACACCTTTCAGCAACTAGCCTTCAACTTTTGTTTCATGTTAGTTGCATGTTTCTCTTGCCACTTGTCGTTCTGAGCGTGATTTGGACACTAGTGCACCGAATGAACGTCTTCATGTTGCGCATTCACCCATGAAATCTTATTGTTTGAATGCAAGTTATAAGCACACCTTTCCACTTGTCACCTGCATATGTCGATGGAAACGGCTCTAAACCTTTCAAACGGCCCGCCAGCCCTCTTTTCCCTCATCTTCTCTCATTTTAAATCTATCTTTTCTCTCCATTCAAGCTCTCTTGGTTATTAAACCTCTCTTAGACTCTCTTACACTCTCTTCATCTCTCTCTTGACTCTCATAGCTTTCTCTTGTTCTTTCTCTTGCTACAGCACTCTCAATATTTCACAATAGTCTCTTGCAACTCTCCTGGCTTTCTCAAGCCTCTTTGGTAATATCCTTCTATCTATTTACTCATCTCATCTTTGAGTATCTTGGGATTTATCACGTCCCTCTTCTATCATTTATCATTTATCTTATCTTAAATTTATTTTATTTATCTATCTATCTATTTGGGTTGTCCGTGGAGGTGGAAACACCGAAACGGGGGTCTGACTGAGGCAGACTCCAAAACACAACCCCCAACATTTTCCTTCTTGCTTGTGTCTAGGTTTATAAACATAGGAAGAAGATCATTTAGTGGGAGGCTTCAATTGTTGACCAGTTGTGAGCTTCCTTTTTTTCCCTCTTCTCAATTCATTCTAATATTTCTCATTTTGTGTTATTAGTTTATCTTTTTTTTTCCATATTTATTTAATATTATAATTGTATCTTCTATCCCCGTACGGTTTTCTATGTTTTATTTGTACTGGATGACAGTGTACCGCACTAGTGTCCCAGCTCCACGCACTCGTCCTGATGACAAAGAGTCAACAGAGTTGTCTGAGAGTCTCATCTACAATCTATTAGCTTAGCTTTTCATTTTATCCCCTGGCTCACCCTTAGCACCAGCTTAAGTGAGGTAGCGGCAAATCGATTTGTCATCTAAGATTCATCATCTTGGAGGTGACAAATCCCCTCCTCTACAATATTTTGCATGTCTAGGCTAAAGACTCAATTTCCCAACATTTGATCCCCATTATTTTTTGACATGAGTTAGATTGGCTAACCAAGAGGAGTATCTGATTGCATAAATAATTTTTGCATCTCAAATTTTGGGTGGCTTTTTTTGCATTAATGATTCAATCTTGGGATTGATAGGCCTCTTATTTTTCCTAATTGGTTTTGTATTTGTATCAAGTTAAATAGTATGATGGGACAATTTAAGATCAAAACCCTTAAGATCTTTTTGTATACATAAAAAAATGGCATCATTTGTTTTACAAAAATCAAACTGTAATGGTGGAAAAACTAGTGCTTCACCAATAAGGATAGTAAGACCAGTAATATTTCCTTGGGGACCACTACATTAAAAGAGGGGTGAACCTAGTAGGTCTAGCCACAATCCAAATAAGGAAAGGGATAAAATTTTGATTAGATTCGTTGAATATGTGTTTGCTGCCTCTTTCTAGTTGAAATTGGATGGTAATTATGAAATTAGGGTAAAATAAGGAATGAATGAAGTAAACTGTCAAAATCAGACTGCTACAGATATCCCACAGAGCCACAAACTAAGATCTAGGCAAAATAAAATATTTAGAAATTGTTCCCAGAAGTTCGGCTTGATTTTTCAAGATCATGCAGTACAAATTCACTCTAGTCCTTTGAATTTTCCTCCATCGAAAACTAAACCTGTTCATCACTATCAACTTTGTTAGAATCCTGGAATACAACTCTTGAGCTCTTCCCTACACACAGGAAGAAAGGAAATAGGGTTGTGGATAGAGATTTGCCTTAGGTCAAACCCCAGTTTAGGACTTAACCTTGAAATGAATAATGTAAATACTAAAGTAAATGCTAAGGAGATATACCTCATATTTGTGATTATTGATGATGATGCAATGCTCTTTGAATGTAATCACAAATGTGGAATGTAATGGCATGAAAAAGACATGAACATGAAAACCCTAATCAAACATACATGCTTGCATGAAGATTGATGTAACTTTTCTCCATAGTGATTGAAGGATGAAATGTTGCCTTGAATGTCTAAAAATGCTTGATGATGAATGCTCGACGGATGCACAAATACTTTAATTATGTAATGGATGTCAAAAATAATTCCTAGGATGTCTTTATATAGATTTCCCTAAGTAAATTATTGATTAGACCAACCTGCAATGGTCAAGTGTAGCCATGGGGACCAAATAACATCAAGGGGATAAAGGGCCTATCTCATTTCAAAGTGGGTCTTGTTTAAGGGGAACCAAGGTATTTTGGGGTGACCTAGTCTAGACCAAGGCAGTCCATACCCTGGTCCTCCAACAAACAGGACTAGCACAAAGGGAAATGGGGGAGATACCTTCGAGATGGTGCCCACTTAATGGTATCCATGACATCAGGTTTGGAAAAAGGGACCAAAACGGACTTAGAGAGGAGATGGAGATAGGACACGCTAAAGTAGGAGCATAAACATAAGGTGTAAATTGTACCAATTATAATTTATGATGCTACACAAATAAATATTTCCTCTTAGACTTGTTATATATATTACCAACCTTTAAAACCTTGTTGAGATTGCAATTTCAATCTCCTCATAGTCCTCTTCATTGATATACATGTGTTTATTTCTTCTTTCTTAAAAAATAGTCTTTCCAAACTGATTCACCCCTTAAGAAACTTCTTTTTCTTAAAGTAAACGAATTGGTCACTATATTGCTCATATAGTGTTGTTTTGTTTTTAGTAAAAAATGCTTCTTCCACTAAAAAGTTAGCAACTTGTTGCTCAGTCTCTAACAATTGCCAGCTCGTGACATTATGAAGGATGGTAGGTTTTTCTACTAGATTGATATGCTAATATTTCTCCTCTATGATGTTATTTTGGATGTCATTTGAACTATGCCCCTACTATTGTAGTCTATCAACATCTTTGTTCTTCTTTATGGGTACAAATTGGATATTAAAAGCTTCAAAATTTTCAATGAGGTCGCATACCCTATGCTTATAGGCCTTAATATTTGTGTTGATACTTCCCTCTATCTACCCTCTCCCTCTCTTTATTCTCTCTCACCTCTCTCTTATGTTTCTAGGTCTCTCCCTCCATATTCTCCTCTCTCCCTCTTTATATCCCTCTCCCTCCCCCACTCTCTCTTATTATATCTCCTTATCTTATTCTATCTCTCCATTGTCTAGGCAATCACCTATCTCTCCCATCATCTATCTCCACTCTAGTTTTCTCATTCCCTACCTCTCAGCATCTCTACCTCACCATACATATCACATTGCCCACATTCCTCAATCCCCCTCTATATATCTCACCTATCTATCTCCCCATCTAAATCTCTGACCTCTCTTTCCCCTTCTACGTCTATTACATGGCTATCTATTCTCTCTCTAATTTTATCCCTCCATCTCCACCTCTCTCTTTCCTTCTTCCTTACCCATATCAATTAATGAACCATCATTGTAATGGTATGCTAAGGAACCCCAAAGAACCAACAACTAACAAACAAAAATAACATATCAATAATTTGAAAAAAAAAAAACATAATACATCACATCTATAAACTCATCACAAGATTAAACATTATATATGCACAACTGGAAGATACACATACAAAGAAACTAAGTCCTCTTAGGGGTTCCCTAACATTGCTACTATGCAACGCTCCTAAATAAGATCTATGATACATAAAACATAACTAAGACAATGACCACATTACATAAAAACATGAATAACTACAACTATCACTAAGTTCATTTTAAACACCAAATCAAGTGTTCCTATGATAACCTTTTAGCATAAGATATGATACATCATCCATCCACATAGAAGTAGTTGGTACCAACATTGATCCACTTAAACTCTACTCTAGGATTACTTGAATACAAACTATATTAATTCCATTTATAGCATTCTCCATAAGGAGTGTCCAAAATACAATAAAAATAATTACAATTGTATTTCTTCATAATGATACATGGCATATGCTAATACAATAACTGAATAATATGCATCATAAATAAAGATGTACTACAAATTAGATGACAAGATCCATCCAGAGCACACAAACAAGTCCATTGGTCCCCAATGGAGGTTGGCAACAACCACCAAACTATGTGGAACCCTTATATCCACCCCATCGTGCTCAAGAGATAGACATAATGCCCCACACACCAAGCAAACTAGGAAACCTCACAAATACAACACCAATACCAGGGAAACATAAGTAATACACAAGGACAGATAGAATACATAACAAGTTCCCACCAAAGGCTTCTATACTCAACCACTTAGGATAGGGTTCTATGGTATAAGTAGGAAAGAGTTTCATCACATAGCCTCAACATGAGTTATCCTGGTAGTCTCTCTAGACTACGGCCCCCATTTGACAACTCATGTGGAACCGAACAATCATTTTATGAAGACAAGGAGGTTTGATCATGCCAAATCAACACTTGTAGGATACCCAGGCCTTCCCAATCCCATCCTTAGCTTGTATGACACTCATGGCCATGGTTGGGGCACCAAATTATCTTATTAAATGTGTATCCCCCCCCCATTTCATTTCTTTAGTTATCACTTGATTAAGAAACTCACAATAGGTTATCATGACAACCTCTTTAAGGCCTCGACCCCCATTGAGATACACTCTCCCTAAATTGCACCTAGACACCTCTAACCTAGGGTTTAATTCCAAGGCATTATAAGAATAAATAGCATATATATATCATGTGAATAATACATGAGCCCATAATTAGGATATTAAATCATAAATCATACACATAGGCCTTCCCAAACCTTATCCATAAAGATTCATCAATGAAACCATTTCCAAAAGTAATAACAATAGCTAACTATGAAGCTAGGTGGAGTTGATGCTCGGTACCTACATCAACCAAATCATTAAAAACCTACACAACATATATATCCATATATACACCTAACAATAGCATTAATAATTATAATCAATCCTCCAATGGAATCCCTTGAAACATATATTAGTACATAATGATCCATCATAATCATAATACATCATCTCACATGCAAAAATGAACTAAGAAGAGTAAGAAAAACTCCCCCAAATACTTGTGCAGATGGCACCGTGAGCTCTTCCAAAGGTTGCAAAAATAGTGGTCTTGTGATATCATATGAGTATTGCCTAAGAAAAAACTCTAAAAGATTCGACTTGCAAGAATTGATCAAAAATACCAAAAAGATCCTCAAAATGCCTTCAAATAGGAGAGATATAGGCTCTAGAAGATAAATCGACGTCGATGGGCACATGCAAGGGTGTTACGAATCCTTACAGGCACAAACGTAATACTCAAATAGCCACCTGTGAACTGTCAGATTCATGGGACGCTAATGTGTCGCACCGACATCTTTACACCACACTAGAGTCCTAAATATGACAAGGCAACATAGTAGGTTAAGTTTGACCCTGGAGTTGATGAAGCGATCCAAGTGGACAAAAATACAAAGGTGGCAGTACACGACCTCCAATGATGTGGAGGAAGGTGCCATTTGTTGCACTGAATTGTACAAGGTGTAATTTTTGATATTACAGTCCAAAATCATAGAGTCATCTTGAATAAACAATCCCTTAATAGATTGACTGAGTATGTCTACTCCTAAAATATAACAGATAATTAAAGTCAACATAATTCCAAAAGAAAAATAATCAAGAATGGACATAGAAGGTGTTACTCTGGATCATTATTCAGTCCCTCAAAAGAGATCACAAAGTAAAGATACTTAGAAAACCCTCTTGTCAACTACACATTACAACATTATTGGAGTATCATTAAATGACCATCTCCTAAAAAGCACAATCAATATATTTACACATTATACCTAGGCATCCTCATACACATATAAGAAACCAAAATATTAAATAAATTGGAAGGGGATTTTAACATCACATGTGTTCTCCAATGATGTGATATCATCCATTTCCATCTAATCATCTATACAACATATCCATGCTACCTTCAATAATTAACCATGTTAGTAGAAAATTTATCATCATAGTGACCACTAGATCTAAAAAGCATCTCTATCTACATTTATTATCATTGCAATACTTACTTCATTTGCATCTAAGTGTAGGTTTGGTAACCATGCTACCTTCAATAATTAACCATATTAGTAGAAAATTTACCATCATAGTGACCACTAGATATAAAAAGCATCTCTATCTATATTTATTATTGTATGCGGGAAAAGTGGGCGAATAGAATTAAATATGTGAAAATATTTCAAAATACTAGTCCACACACACACACAGGACTTCTTGATGCAAGCTATGGAGTAACGTAGTGTTACTCAGCTTCCCAAGGAGGGTCCCATGGTTCTCTATCTCACAATGTCCCTCAAACCAATGTTTTTGCTCTCAGATTACTGAGCAAAATGGTTTAGGGATGGCAAATATGAGAACGAGAGATGCTTTTGATTGATTTAGTATGAAATAGATATGAAGCTATGTATGATTCTAAAATGCAATAAACTAAATGATAAGATGACAAGATTAGTATGAATACTATCCTAGCATACTATATTTAGTCTATGATTGAACTAAAATGATAAAGAAAGTAATCTAAGCATGCATATTAGTCTAATTTATGATCTAAAAGAGGCTAAATGATGAGCATATATGAAATGAAAGCTTGAAAGAACTTGAGCATAAGTGTAATGCTTCAAATTTTAAAGATGATTGTTAAGAATGGAGGAATGAGGGCTCTATTTATAGCACAAACAGGGCAATGGATGGTCAAGATTGAATGGTTTAATCAAGGGCCAAGTTTGAAAGTTGGGGATCCATGTGCATAATTGGCACCAATGAAATGGTGACAAGTGTCAACATAGGGTTGGGTTGAGAGAAGAGGTTGGAGGCATTAAAGGCCTAAGAAGACCTCATGGTTATCTAAAGGCTAAGGGTCAAGTCTAAATTAGGATTACCCACTGGATTAAGAGTTAATCCAAGGATAATCCTTTATGCAAATGATTAAGAGATAATCATGGTCAAAGCATTAAAGGCCTGATGAGACCCTTGGGTTGGATAGAGGTTGAGTCAAAACAAATGTTTTAACCATGTGGGAGGGTTTGAAATAACCATTAATGGTTATTGGAGACTTTGGGGATTAAGTGGTTGAAGGTTGGAAGCCTTCAATGGTTTTCAAAGACTTTAAGGGTTTTGGTGGTTGAAGGTTGAAAACCTTCAATGGTTATCCAAGACTTTGGGTCATTTGAGAAGTGACCTCCCTTTGCTTAGGGATGTGACAAAGTTTAGAGGAGGGTTAGGTTAATTAGAAGCGATTAGAAGATTCTAGAAGGGATTAGGAATGGGTTTGGGATTTTGCAAGTGGATGGGGGGATAATAGGATTTAATTGAATTAAATGATTTTCATTCAATTTGGTTGCAATTTGGAGGAATTAAATAAATTAGATTTATTCAATTTGGGATAACTATTTAATTAAATTTGAATTTAATTAAAAGTGGCTAGGGGGATTTAATTGAATAAAATGATTTATTCATTAAATGGGTATAGTGAATTTAATTTAAATAAATTGAATAATTTATTTAATTAAATAGAGGAATGTGGATAGTTTAATTAAATTAGATTTAATTAAATAGAGAAATGAACATAAAATATTCATTTAGGAATGTGGTCATTTTTATACGTCTACATTTTGCCCCTCTTTGAAGTGACGTGTGTGCACATGTTATTTCAAAGAAAAATGATGTGTTTTTGTGATTTATGATCAAATGCAATTTTTGTGTTGCTCTTTTAATTTGCCAGTGATGCCCCAGATTTGATGTGATGCCCCAGATTCGATATTTGATGTGATGCCCCCTCGGGAGATGAATCAATTTTTTTTGGAAAATTTTGATTTAAATTGATGAAGTTCGTATGATGTGTAGGATTCTGTGCTGGTAGAAAGTGTGTAAATTGATTCATCTCCCGATAAATTACATCTGATTTGGTATAGGAGAGACCGCGACCAGATTACGGGTCCAGTTGGCTAACCCTAATTTCATTTTCCTCTTATAAAAGGGGAAAAGGGGTTGATTTAAAGTCGTTTGTGCTTTATTGACTTTGAAGAAAAGAGAATTTGGTCTGGAGAGAAAAATGCCTATTCCTTATCACAGACACCATTTCGAGCGCGTTCAGAGGTACGGGAGACCAGTAGCGCGTGGACCACCAGTAAGTCAACCTTTTTGACCCCTTTTGGATTTTTCATTTTGTCATTTTCAGGTGTTTTTTGATTTTTAAACTTCGGGTTTTTCGTTTTAGCGCGTCTAAGGTCAACAGTAGCGCATACGAAGTGTAGAATAGCGCATCAGATTTAAATTTAGAAATTGCATCCGAAAATGCTTAGTTGGCGCATAGGATCTGTAGGTTAGCACGTATAGAGAAAATAGCGCATACAAAGGCTCCGGTAGCGCGTAGGGGAAACAGGGTAGTGCATAGGTATGACCTAGCGCATAGGAGCTGCCGGGGTTCGCATAGGCAAAGGGGTTTAACGCGTAGGATTAACCTAGCGCATAGGGCTAAAAGGGGAGCGCCTGGGAGGGATAGATTAGCGCGTAGATAGGTTCTAGCGCATAGGACAGATTAGGTAGCGCCACGGAAGAAAAGAGTAGCGCGTAGATAATTCTAGCGCATAGGCCAGATAGGTTAGCACAACGGAAGAAAAGAGTAGCGCGTAGATATATTCTAGCGCATGAGCCAGATAGGTTAGCGCGTAGGACAAGCAGCCTAGCGCGTGGTTTTGTTTTAGCGCAGTGAAGGTCTATTTTAGCGCATCCAATAAAAATTTTGCAGTTTTGGCCGAATTTGAAAAGTTGTGTTTTTGTGTGCCTGTCATGTTTTTGATGCATTTATCCAAGATGAGTATTTGTATAACTTGTTTTGATGTGCAATTTTCCAAGTTATGTATAGATTATCAAGCTATTGTTTTGATCAAAAAATGATGTATTTGCGTTTGTCTGTTTCAAGTTCAATGTGTATGAAAGCCTGAGTTGTTTTACAAGCCGATATGGGTTGGAAACTTGAGTTGTTTTACAAGTTTTGATATGGGTGGGAAACTTGAGTTGTTTTACAAGTTTATGTGATTGTGGTACTTGAGTTGTTTTACAAGTTTTGATATGGTTTTTGAAGAACTTGAGTTGTGTTACAAGTTGATATGAAATGATAGGATTTTGAACTTTGATTGTAGATGAGCAAATTGTTTCATGTTTTTGATGTAAGTTTTATTTTGATATCTTTGTGTTGATGTGGAAACTGATATTGGATTTGTTTTTGTTTGTCGACAGGAGCGATTAGGTATCGTGCAGTCGAGGGAGAGATTCCCGAGACCATGGACGCTGATACCACGTCTGTCACAGGCAAACTTGGATATGATAGAGAGATGTGGATTGACCTCGCTTTTGGATATGCCTCAGTTTACTGTGAACCGGGGGCTTTTGACAGCATTGGCAGAGAGGTGGCATAGCGACACAAACACCTTTCATTTTGCCACTGGAGAGATGACAGTGACACCGGAGGATTGCTACCGGATTTTGCGCATTCCTGTGGTAGGGGCACTGCTACCCTACGAGCAGACAGAGGAGGGCGGCATAGAGGCACTGCGCCGTATATTTCATGATGAGAGTGTCTGTGGCTATGAGATCCCTTGGCAAGAGTTCTTGGATCTGGATTATGCACCGCTGCCATCGGTATTGGCAGGATTCATTAGAGGATTCATTTGTCCTGATCGCAGGTCAAAGGGATTTTCAGTAGGATGGGGGCTGGTCTTGGAGCAGATGGTGACACAGGGTCAGAGATTTGCATGGGGATCAGCGATGTTGGCCCATCTTTATAGGAGCCTGCATGAGGTAGTATACCTCGGTTATGGGAGTTTATCAGCAGGTGTTACCCTATTACAGGTATGGTGCTGGGAGCACATCCCAGTAGCGAGGCCAGTGGCAGACAGAGATAGGCCCGTAGGTGCAGCATATGCCTATGGATACAGAGGCCTAGTTGTCCAGCGTAAGCTGGGCAAACTAGAGCACTAGAGGAGAGTTTTTGATGACATAGATACGGTCACTTGGAGACCGTATACAGGTTGTGAGGTGTGGGCAGAGGATGGGATAGAGATGCCGTTCATTTTCATGACGAGGTATCTGATTGGGAGGACTCCGTTCGTCATTGAGCGGTTTTTGGTGACCCGAGTTTTGCGGCAGTTCGGGAGGCAGCAGGGGATTCCACAGGGAGCGTGCTTGTATGCACGGCGGCAGCAGAATGTGGCCGATTGGGGACCGACTATTGATAGTGTTGTGGCCGTAGAGGAGTTTACAGGGTTAGCTGGACAGGTCTAGGACTATGCCCCAGAGATACAGGATGTCGGGATGACAGAGGAGTTCGCCTGTTTGTTTACTGCGCGAGCAGTGGCGAGGATCTCAGATCCCGAGGAGATGAGGCCAGCATTTGATTCGGATGGAGAGGAGGGGGGAGATGATGGAGATGACGGAGACGATGGAGATGATGGAGGAGGTAGAGGAGCCAGGGGGAGGCAGGGTGGCAGAGGTGTGCAGAGGGCGGTACGGCAGGGTAGGATTGAGAGGGGGAGAGGAGGATTGGCCATTGGAGCCGGGAGATAGGGGAGAGTGACAGAGGTTTTGGCGGCAGTGGGGGGTGAAGAGGAGATGGTGAGACCAGCTCAGAGGAGGAGGGTAGATATACTCCCACCTCCAGTACCGAGGACAGGGTGAGTGGGAGGGGTTCCTCCAGCACAGGGACCATTGCGGGTTTGAGTGTCGGGTCATGTAGAGGATGCACAAATCCGGACCCTACAGATTACTGTGCAGCAGCTGCAGGCACAGATTTTTACCTATCAGTGGCAGATTTTGCAGTTGACCATTGAGAGAGATACGGAGATAGAGCGGCGGGGTCGAGCGGAGGAGGCCTTGGCAAGTGTACAGAGAGCAGCGGCGGGTGGTCCATTGAGAGACACCCTGAGAGAGCTGACACGGAGAGTACAGGAGGTTGAGTATTATAGGAGGCATTATGAGGCTGCAGTACCCAGAGAGCAACGTGTAGAGAGTTTTGCACAGTTGAGATCGAGTCGATCTCGAACTGCTGGGACACAATCTGAGAGCCGAGGAGTGACTGGGCCAGCGAGACAGGACCCTCCTACAGATCCAGGGGCGAGTGTATCTGGAGCTAGGCAGGATCCTCCTGGAGATCTAGGGGCAGGTGCATCCGGAGCGAGACCATCTCCGTCCGGAGATAGTCATACTTGAGAGACAATGTCTCTGTTGTATTTTTGGATCTTTTGTATACTGTGTACTGGACATAGTGTTGAGGCACATTTTGTAGATTTTGATCATTTTTGAGAGATATATATACAGCACCATTTTTGATCGATGTGATGTGTTTATGGATGCATTTTATGTGTGCTACTTCCTTTCATATGATGAGTAATGTTTACATATATGATGTAATGTGTGATGCAGGATGTATGTTTTTATATGCTATGAGATGTATCTTGAAAATGAGATGTATGATTTAATATGCTGCGAGATATATCTTGAAAATGAGATGTATGATTTAATATGTTGTTACATGTAATATGAAATGATGTAATAATGATGTAATAATGATATGGGATAATAGTGTAAAATGATGTGCGACTAATTGTAAAATGATATGCAACTAATTGTAACATGATAGGCAACTAATTGTAAAATGATATGCAACTAATTGTAAAATGAAATGCAACTAATTGTTTTTTTTTTTTGAGCATCTCTCATTCTGTATTTGCCATCCGATATAACCATTTATTTGCTTTCTTTGTAAATATCATCATGGAGCATTTATCGATTTTTGGATATGTTGAAAATTTATACAAGCATAATGGTATAATTGAACCATAATGACCTGAGTAAAATTTACATGATATTTGATTTTGCAAGATAGCACAAGCGTCAAGGTATAATTGAACCAGGATGACCTGAGTGCGTATTGCGTAAACATACAAGATTAGATCATTTATATGCGTGAAATGGAATCAGGCCTTCAGTGATATGGATCACGTCTCGAGGCAAATATTCACACAGTACAAGTGATCGCCTCCCAGACAGAAGACTAAGAAAATTTTGGAAGTTCCTCATGATCTCTGGCTGTGAAGCTTTTTATGAGATAAAGAGAAGATTCCAATCAATTTAAAAAGTTCAAAATGCAAAATAATCAAGACTTTAATGCGATAATGCAACATTTAGTACTTCAGAAAATCATCCATCCTTGAGTTTCTTGTGTATTTGTTTGTGTTTTGGTTGTTTGTGATGTAGTGCAGTTGTGTTTGTTGGATGTCATATGTCTGAGTTTTGCAATAGTTGGCATGTCTTGAATGTTTGTAAGTTTTTGAACAATTTAATGCCCCGAGCTGAGTGTACCTCTGGATATGATTATGTACAATGATTTCCAAGCCATGGTGGAATGCGGTAGATGAATAACTCAGGATAGTGACTACGCTAAGTATGTCCTAAATGGATATATGCTAAGTGTCGGGCGATGGCCGATAGTATTTTGATGGATAAAATGGCATGGATATAGATAGAGGAGTCGTTCTTTCACAAGGGCGCCTGTTTACCAGATTTTCACCATTTGTTTTTATTGTAATTTGTTTTGTTTTGTTTTTTTGTTTTTTTTTTGCGTTTTCCGTGCACTAGGCTACCTTAAGTATAGTACTTCTTCAGATGAATGTTGTTAGTTGGATCATCGAGCACATCTCCTTCAGAATTTGTTAGCTGATAGGCACCTGATCCATAGACTGATATGATGACATAGGGACCCAACCAGTTAGGTTCAAATTTCCCTTTCTTTTTTCGATCTTGCTGATTTCTTGGATTTTCTTTTAAGACTAGATCACCAACTTTGAAGTTACGAGGAATGACCTTATGATTGTAGCTCCTACACATGCGTTGCTGATATGCTTTGAGATGAGTATAAGCATGTTGGCGTCTTTCATCTAATAGTTCCAGTTCTTGCAGTCGGTTAACTCGATACTCTTCATCTGGAATCAAACCTTTCAAAGAGACTCT
This sequence comes from Cryptomeria japonica, assembly GCF_030272615.1. Classification (NCBI taxonomy): domain Eukaryota; kingdom Viridiplantae; phylum Streptophyta; class Pinopsida; order Cupressales; family Cupressaceae; genus Cryptomeria; species Cryptomeria japonica. Next base: position 154,729,112 of record NC_081415.1, read on the forward strand.
AAGAGATGGAATTTCTACCTCCAAGGGTAAAATAGCCTCTGATCCATATACCAATGAATATGGTGTTGCCCCTGTAGGTGTGCGAATGCTGGTCCTGTATGCCCAAAGTGCTGGATTGAGTTGTACATGCCAATCTTTGCCTGCATCATTCACCGTTTTCTTGAGGATTTTTAGGATTGTCTTGTTAGATGCTTCTGCTTGACCATTTCCCTGTGGGTAGTATGGTGTAGAAAACCGATGTTGGATTTTGAATTTTTCACATAGTTCTTGGACATCTTGATTTTTGAAGGGTCGTCCATTATCTGTGACGATTGAACTTGGAATACCATATCTGCAGATCAGATAATTCAGGATAAAAGAGGCAATTTGTTTCCCGGTCACTGTGGTCATGGGAACCGCTTCGATCCATTTGGTAAAGTATTCTGTTGCTGTTATAATGAACTTGTGTCCATTTGAAGAGGACGGATGAATTTTGCCAACTAGGTCCAGTCCCCACTGACAAAAGGGCCATGATGTTGTAAAGGGTTGTAGTTCCTGTGCTGGTGCATGTATCAGATTACCATGGATTTGGCATTTAGGACATTTCTTGGCAAAGTGATATGAATCTTTCTCCATTGTAGGCCAGTAGTATCCCATCCTTAGAATCTTTTTAGCAAGAGTAGTGCCACTTGAATGTGTGCCACAAATACCTTCATGAAGCTCGTGTAAAGCTGAATCGGAATCATTATGATCAAGACAACGAAGAAGAGTACCATCTAGACCTCGACGATATAAGGTATCAGCGGTAAGGGTGTAACGGGTAGCTTGTCGGATAAAGTTACGTTTTTGGTTACGGGATTGGTCAATGGGTAAGATATTATGCTTGAGGTAGTCGTATATCGGTCCATGTAGCGGAGAATCGGAACCATTCAAGGCATAGATAACATGGGATTCGGAGTGGTCATAGGCGGGGGAGAACAGTTGCTCTACCAGGAACTCATAACGACTCTGTTGCTCAAGAATTTGTAGTAGCGAAGCGATTGTAGCCATTGCATTGGCTGCTTTGTTGTTCAACCTTGGTATTTGCTCAAAGGTGATGTGCACAAAATACTGTTTGAAGTCATCCACCATTCGTTTCTAAGGTAGTAGCTTGTCGTCCTTTGTCTGATAATTGTTATTAATTTGATTAATGACCAGTTGTGAGTCTCCATAGACTTTTAACTTTGTGATTTTCCATTCTACGGCCATTTTGATGCCAATGACCAGTGCTTCATATTCAGCCACATTATTTGTGCATGGAAACATAAGTCTGTATGATTTTGGCATAGTGTGTCCTTCAGGAGTGATGAACAGAATGTCGGCACCTGAACCATGTTGAGTATAGGATCCGTCAAAGTATAGGGTCCATTATTTAGTAGAAAGAGCGAGTACATCCCTGTCTGGAAATTCAACCTCCATGGTTTGTTTGCCTAGTAGCGGTGCTTCGGCCAATTGATCTGCAATTGCTTGTCCTTTGATGGCTCGTATTTCTGTGTATTGGATGTCGAATTCACTGAGAATCATGACCCATTTAGCCAATCGGCCTGTAAGAGCGGCTTTGCTGAGTAGATATTTGAGAGGATCAATTTTTGCAACTAGCTTTATGGTGTGTGCTAGCATGTAATGTCAGAATTTCTGAGATGCAAAGACTACTGTTAGGCAAGCCTTTTCAATAAATGTATAGTTGAGCTCATAGCCATTCAATGTTCTACTGATGTAGTATATGCCACGTTCCTTTCCTTGTTGATCTTCTTGTGCCAATAGTGCCCCCAATGAAATATCTGTTGTTGAGATATATAGAATAAGTGGCTTTCCGGTAACTGGTGGTACTAGAACTGGTGGATTCACCAGGTACTGTTTAATTTGGTAAAAAGATTCTGCACACTTAGCCTCCCATTTGAAGGGTACATTTTTGTGTAGCAAATGGTTAAATGGTAGACTTTTATCTGCGAGCTGAGCGATGAATCACCGGATTGATTGAAGTCGTCCCTGTAGAGATCTGAGTTGACTGATATTTCATGGTGGTGGCATTTCCATGATGGCTTGTACCTTTGCTGGATCAACTTCAATACCTTTAGCTGATACTATGTAGCCTAGTAACTTGCCTGATGTAACCCCGAAGACACACTTCTTAGGGTTGAGTCGGACTTGAAATTTTTGCAATCGATCAAAGATCTTTGTTAGGATGCCGAGATGTTCAGCTCTGGTGAAGGATTTTGCTAGTAAATCATCCACATAGTCTTCCATAAATGTGTGCATCATATCATGGAAGATGGTTGTCATTACTCTTTGATAAGTGGCCCCTGCATTCTTTAAGCCAAAAGGCATGACATTCCAACAGTACGTCCCCCAAGGACAGGTGAATGTTGTTTTATCTTGATCTTCAGGAGCTATCTTAATTTGGTTATAACTTGAGAAACCATCCATTAGTGAGAGCATTGCATGGCCTGCTGTGAGATCTACAATTATGTCGATACTTGGCAGAGGAAAGTCATCTTTTGGACAAGCTTTGTTAACGTCTCTAAAGTCAGTACATATTCTGATACTACCATCCGGTTTTGATGCTGGAACGATATTGGATATCCACTCTGCATAGTCAATGGGTCGGATGAATCCGACGTCTAATAATTTTTTTAGTTCAGTTTTGACCATGAGTGCCACCTGTGGATTCATCTTTCATAGCTTTTGCTTGACTGGCTTAACTCCGGTAGAGATGGACAAGTGATGCATGATTAAGTGTGGATCTACTCCGGGCATATCAGCATATGACCAAGCAAAGTTGATTTGTTGTTCTTTAAAGAAGATGATGAATGCCAATCTTTCTTCCTCTGTTAGAGATTCTGCAAGATGTATATTTCTGGCTGCTTTTGTGGTACCAATGTTGATTGATTGAGTGGGCTCAATCAATATGGGTGATCGCTCATGAAAGTGCTCAGGAAGGGTGTCAAGTCTCCCATCGTTAGGTGCCTTAAAAAGGTTTTCACCCTCTGATGCATCCTTTATTTTTACTTTTTTATGATCTAGAGCTGCCATTGACTGGTTTTCAGCATTAGATTCATTATTTGATGCATTTTTGCAACTGAGAGACTTGGCACCCCCTGATTGACAGATATCATTATTTCGTTCACTGGTAGAGCCTGTTTCCGGATTTACGGTACATAGGTAATGGACAATAGATGCATCATCTGGGAAAATAGGTATATCACTTGTTTCAGGTTCGTCCCAGTCGATTAGGTCAGGAAAGACAAGTGGTAAAGAATCGTTGGGTGGATCAAGTTTGGCTACCGTAAGTGTTAGGATAGAGTTTTCATCGTGCTGGGTTTTTGGTTTAAAGAAATTTAGGATTGCGTCGAGGTCCTCGATGGTATCATCTTCCACATAGATTTGTTCATAATGTTTCTGTTCACTTTCCGGAGCGTCATAGATATGTTGTGGTCCAAATTCAAGAGGTCTATCCTCTGCGTTATGTTCTTCCTGAGAAAGGGATATAGAATCAGTATCATCTAGGATATCAGTAGTAGCATTGGAGCAGGTACCCCATTCATATTCATTGGAATCTATTTCATAGGCATCATCCCAGATTCTATCTATGCTGTAAACAGGGGTGTTGTACGGTGAAAACAAATCTTTGATGATGGATACTATTTTGATATTTTGTGTTGATTCTGTATCAGATCCATCCTCTACTTGCTGGATTTGTTCATAGACTGTTCTTCTTTGGGGAGTAATAACGGTATTTGAAGATGTCCTGATTTGTTCTTGAGATATTGGTGTTTGAATATGAGCTACTGCTGCAGATAGGGCCTTCTTATGACTTAGAAGTTTTTCCTGATGTAACTTCTGATCTTGACGTTCCCGTGCCTTGCGGATTGTTTCTGCTGATTCAAAAAGTGCTTCCTTCCAGGAGTCTTCTTTGTACTTCTTCTTTTCCTTCCATTGAGGTTTGATAGGTAGGTGAGGCGGCCGCTTTAATAGGAACGTGAGTTTAGAGCCCAATCCTGCTTTGTTTCTGCTAGGTTGTGAAGGAAGATTGATAGGTTCAGTAACTCCCTCTTTGCGTTTGCCAATAGGTCCTTTATCATCATATCCCATTTGCTTCATGATTAAGTAGCCTTTTCCATACATGTGTGTTGGTAGCACAATGTCTAGAGCAGCTGCTCTATGATTTTCTTCTTCATCTTTGTATAACCAGCTAAGAATATCTTTGTCTTCTGATTCATGTGCTAGAGTACCCAATTGGATGAAAGTACCATCAAATTTAGTGATGGGCTGAGTAGCCAGTTGTGTTGATGTAGTAGGTAAACCATGCGATCTAGGTGAGGTGGGCAATGTTGCCAAACATAAAGGTTCCAAAGAGTATTCTCCCATGCCTTGGTCTTTGATTTGTGTTTTCTGCTTGAAGTCTCCCCATAAGGAGTTGGATTTTGCTGTATATGGATCTGATGTTGAAGATTGCTGCTTTTCTCTATTATGAGGAACCAAACTGTCCTGGGCTGCCCCCATTGCATTGCAATGTTGAAATGGATTATGATCAGCAGATATGGAGATTTCTTGTCCATCATAAGAAAACTTGACACACTGGTGATATGTAGAAGGGACTGCTTGCATTTCATGTATCCAGGGTCGTCCTAACAAAATATTGTAGGTTAGATCGATATCTAAGACTTGACAAATAGTATCCTTTTGTACTGGGCCCACTTGAATAGGTAATATGACTGTGCCTTTAGAGGACCGTTCCTCATCATCATATGCTTTTATGGTAATCTTTTTGCAAGGATCAATAGATTCTTCTGAGAAGCCTAATGCACGGATAAGCTTTAAAGTACAGATATTAAGGCCGGCTCCTCCATCTATTAGGACTCTCTTGACTCGGTGTTTGCAAACAATGACTTCAATATGGAGAGGGGAATTATGCGGATGACTCAATGAGGTATTGTCATGCTCTGAGAAGGTGAGGTTATGAGATTCTGTCATATGGGCCACCATGGCTTGAAATCTGTCTGTATCCAGATTTTGAGGTACATTTGTTTCCAATAATGCTTGCTCCAATATGTCTTTGTGCTTGGGTGATAGTTTTAATAATTCCAGGATAGATATCTGAGCTGGAGTCTTGCGTAGTTGGTTAACCAAGTCATATTGGATTTTAGGTGTGGTAGTTGTAGGTGCAGTATGTCCCTTCAAGACATATTTCTAAGTGCGGGTTGTTACATTGACAGATTCATGATCATGTTGATCTCGGATGGTGATGACATTTACTTGATAATCTTTAGCTGATATATGATTGATACTGTTATCGTAAATGTGATTAATACGAGCTCCGTGTGTATCATTTGAAGTTGATGCTCCATCTTTGTTGTAATTTGGGAGAGGATTTTTGAAGGCGTCGTGATCATTATTTGTTTGAGACCATCTACCGTTAAGTCACCTCGATCGATCATGTCCTGGATTATGTGTTTCAATCTCATACACTCGTTTGTTCTATGACCCTTGTTGCGATGGAAATCACAATAGTGTGAATCATTCCACCAAGGTGGTTTAACTGGGGGTTCATAATTGTTGAGTGGTGGTAAAGAAAGAACCTTGTTTGCCAAAAGTTCTCTGAACGCGGATTCTAGTGATTGTCCCAGTGGTGTGAAGATACGCTTTTGGAAATTGTTTGTATTGTTGCGTGGATTGTTGTTAGGTCCTGGATTCATGTTTTTGCCTTGATTATCGTTGGTGTTGTTGGTGTTGATTTGTCCTTGATCAGTGTTTTGCGCATACGTATTAGCACTGGGAGTAGCATTTTTAGCATTTTTCGTGTTCTGAGGATTTCCAGATAATGCAAGGACTAGTTGTTTCGATTTAGGATCATGTGGTTCATTGTTGCTTTCATTTTTGTTTCGAGTCCAAAATCTAGATTTGTCAAAGTTGGTGTTGTTTTAGTTATTGTAGTTTGATGAATTTGTTCCTTCCTTGTAGAATTTGAGTGTTCCCTTTTTGACACAAGCTTCCTCTACTTGAATGCCATTTTCAATCAATTTGGCAAAGGATGGTATGCATTGAAGTTTGAGTCTGTAACTCATTTCGCCATTTAAGTTATCAATGAAGATTTCCATTTTCTCCTTTTCAGGAATATCGCGAGGATATCTGGATACCATGCGTCGCCAGCGCTGAAGGAACAACATGAATGTTTCATTGTTCTTTTGTTTGGTGTTGCAAACATCTAGCATGGTTATGGCATGTTGGATGTTGTAAGAATAGTGGGTGATGAATTTGTTAACCAATTTGTCAAATGATCTGACAGGTGGTGTAATCTTGGATAACCATTCCATTGTTTGTCCTCCCAGGCTTCTTGGGAACAACCTCATTAGATAGGTGTCATCATGAGCAAATTCAAGACTCATGGTGCAAAATTATCGAACATGGTCCCGAGGATCACCTTTCCCATCATATTTATCAAATTTGGGAACGTCTGAGTTTGGAGGAAAAGGTACCATGTTTAAGCTTCTGTCAAATGGATAAGGACAAATTTCGTTTAAAGAGTACCGCACTGTTGTCCCTTGTTGCATATCTTGTATTTGCCTTTGTAACATTTGCATTTGTTGAGTAAGAGCAATCAAGGGTGCATTGTCTTGCCGAGGAAAAAGTTCTTGCCTTGTATTGGCTCTCAGCTGAAAGGGAGTGGTAAATGGTATATGTTGCTCTGGTGTTTCTAGTTCAGGTATATGCATTTCTGGTCTGCGTTGTTCTGGAATGTGTTGTTCAAAGTTATGTTGTTCAGGTATGTGAGTTTCTTCTTCTCGGTTTTGTTCTTGAGATGCATATTGCCGGAATTCGGTTTGAAAAAGATTTGGGTCGAAATCTTCCGGAAGTTTAACGCCCTTGCTTGTGAGCATCAACAAATATTTTTCCTTGTCATTTTCTATGAGCTTTTCGACAAGTTTTTGGAAGGCGGGATTTACTTGACATTCTCTAAGAAGGGTGTCGGTAATTTCAGGTTCTTCTACGGGTGGAACTTCAAAAGGATTTGATAATCTTCGATTCATACTTGATTCTGCGTGTGCCTCGCTTTGTTTGTCTCGTTGAGAGCGAGTAACAGGCATTTTAGTAGAAGCTTTCAGTGATGAAAGGAACAAAAGCCTCTTCGATGTGTTGTTCGGGCGTTGGTGGTTCTGGTCGAGATGTGTTATATGTGATGCACTCGTCAGGTAAGAATGCTAGATTGATTTTCTCACCTCGGTTTATTTTTTGATTAAAAGCAGACTTTTGATAGTATGCTCTTGTTTTCAGGGGTTCTCTATCAAATTCGCTAGATTTGTTTTGGATATAACGTTTAACGTGATGAAGAAATACCCGATGAGATTTGAAGAGTTGACGATTGATGTATAAAAACTTGTTTCGCTTGATGAATTTGGAAAAGCTAGGTTGTTGTTTATTCAACGTGATGTTACGATAGAGGTTCTTTCTTCTCAGAATAAGGGGATTAGTCATGCATGAGTGATCAATGATTTCCTTTGATTTGTTTGGATTTAGTTGATTCTTGTTTTGAAAATTTCAAAGTTTACTTTATCAGAATGAAGGTTTAGATATCCCTTCACGATAAAGTGTGTCAAATGATATGGATAAGAAGTTTCCTGATCTGGAAACTGGATTTTGACAATTTGAAAATTTTTAGACAAGTGTTTGTGAGATAAAATCCGTAAGATGTTAAAGGATTTGATTGATACTAATGATGAAAATGTTCCGGATTAGGATAGGAAAGACGTCCTCTATTGCTCGATTCGTTTTCGGATTCTGACAACTTTGTTTGACACAAATTTGACTTGAGAAATAGTTTTAATGATTTGTTTTTGTCACTCTGGTTTGATAAAAGATGTGTTTTGATGAAAAACTGTTTTTAAAATATTTCAAAATTTTCGAAATTTTCGGTTTTTTCAACTCTTTGTTTTTCTACCGAAGCTCACGCGCTAAAACAGAGATTTAATGCGCTACTAAATTTCTCTGATGCGCTAAAAGGTTTACCACATGCACTAATCTGCCCCCGGTTATGCGCTAAAATATTATTTCTGCAAAAATTTTGCTCTAACAGGTGAAAGATGCACGCGCTAGACTGGGCTTTAGAAGCGCTGACTGTTTAGGCTAATGCGCTAAAATAGACTTTCCACGCGCTAAGCTGTTTGTTTCACGCGCTAAGACAGACTGTTTGAAATTTACTGTGAAGTTTGTTTGGAAAACAACGCGCTACACTGTGTTTCCTACGCGCTATCTGTTTTTGTTAATGCGCTAACTTTGGATTCCCAGGCGCTAATATTTTCCTGATACGCGCTAGAATGTGTTTTGCACGCACTAAAGGATTGTTCACTGTTTTGCTTTAGAATGGAAACGCTACTATTTTTGTTGTACGCGCTATTTTGTGTTTTGGATGCGCTAAAAGAAATGTTACACGCGCTAAGTTATTGCTCTTACGCGCTAAACTGCCCTGATTTTTCCTTTTGGTTGTTTCTGTGAGGATTTTGATTTTTGTTGGGAGAATTTTTTAAGTATGATGGATGATTTTCTGAAATACAAAATGCAAGCACGGCACACAAAGTACAATCATTTCGCCTAATCTAACAGAAAGTGTATGTTCTATCGAGGATGTGTTCAAATCCCCAATGTTTTAACAGGTTGGATACAAAATAAAACACTTCAGAAAGACTCTTTATTCAAGGGTCATAAGTAACATCATAGCCCACTATTCTCGATACTCCGTCGGCTCAAACAGCCGTGTCACCCTCTAGGGGGCGCCCATTTTTTTGCCTTTTGCCAGAAGTTAACCCAAAGTGAATTGCTTCACAGTTGAGTAGTTATCTTGGGAGATATATGGTGAGTAATCTTGGGGGCGGATTCTTCCCCACCCTTGCACTTGATGTTACAAATGTTTGGATACTGACTCGGCTCAAAGTTTCTAATGCTAAGGTTCTTAATCAGGCTTCTCGTTTGGCCGTCAGTGATAAACTCCCTCAGGAGGCTTCCCAACCTTTAGAACAAAGGCTTTACGTATCTCGAGGATACTGGGGGAAGGCTAATCACTGCGCGCAACCGTTGAAAAGGACTTTCGTCACTTTCCACATTTGATTATAGTGGGTTGGAATTCTTGGCGTCAAAGTCATTCCCCACTTAGGTCGTTCCCTTCACACCGGCCATAAACGGCTTTAAGAGTTGATTGCAACTCCTCGGGAAGGCAGGCCTGCTAAAGGTTTTAACTGTTTGAAGTACTGAAAGCATAAGAGTGGTTTGGCTTTTTGATCACCCAATTAAGGGGAGAGCATATACCTTCCACTTTCGAGACAAAGTGAACAATGAGATTTATTTTAGCCTTTCAAAGCAGTGATTTTCTAAAACCTATGCAGAGATGTTTCTCCACAAAAACATGATGTTCTTTTTATTTGTTCAAAGCAATGATTGTCTAATCTATGGAAAAGAAATAGTCAACAAAGCAAATTCGATTTTTATTTTTTTATTTTTTTTGGAGGTCAACAAAAGAAAAACGTTTTGCTGTAAAAGCAAACTTCCTCGCTTTACCTGCAAGAAACTGTTAAAACCCTGCAAATAAACCAAACAATAAGATTGTTAGTTTGTTTCGGGGGACTTCCACAAGTCTAAAATTTTAATTTGGTTACAAAAAAATTTTTGTTTGTTTTGTCTGTGATGCGCTACAGAACAAACTGTACGCGCTACAATATTCAACGGATGCGCTACAATTTCTTCTCCCTGCGCTATTCTGTTACTCGGATGCGCTACTCTGTCTGTCGTACACGCTAATCTGTATTTCGCTGTTTCCCGCGATCCGTTATGCAGGAAAAATTTGAATCTGATGCGCTAACTGTTAGTTTCAACGCGCTGGAATATCTATTACAAGCGCTAAAAGGTTAAGCGAATGCGCTAATCTATTAGGTATATGCGCTAATGTGTGTTTCGCCGGCGTCGACACCTACAGGAAAATTTGTTAAATAGTATTATGCACTAAGGAACAGTGTTCACGCGCTAAGACAGAAAGCACACGCGCTAAACAGTAGGCTAGAAGCGCTAAACTGTTAGGCGGATGCGCTAAAATATCTTTTCGACGCGCTAATTCTAGTTTCCCGCGTATCTGCAAAAGTCATCAATTTCAAAAAATGATGTGTTATTGGGGGTCGTGCCCCACGGTGGGCGCCAGAAATGTATGCGGGAAAAGTGGGCGAATAGAATTAAATATGTGAAAATATTTCAAAATACTAGTCCACACACACACACAGGACTTCTTGATGCAAGCTATGGAGTAACGTAGTGTTACTCAGTTTCCCAAGGAGGGTCCCATGGTTCTCTATCTCACAATGTCCCTCAAACCAATGTTTTTGCTCTCAGATTACTGAGCAAAATGGTTTAGGGATGGCAAATATGAGAACGAGAGATGCTTTTGATTGATTTAGTATGAAATAGATATGAAGCTATGTATGATTCTAAAATGCAATAAACTAAATGATAAGATGACAAGATTAGTATGAATACTATCCTAGCATACTATATTTAGTCTATGATTGAACTAAAATGATAAAGAAAGTAATCTAAGCATGCATATTAGTCTAATTTATGATCTAAAAGAGGCTAAATGATGAGCATATATGAAATGAAAGCTTGAAAGAACTTGAGCATAAGTGTAATGCTTCAAATTTTAAAGATGATTGTTAAGAATGGAGGAATGAGGGCTCTATTTATAGCACAAACAGGGCAATGGATGGTCAAGATTGAATGGTTTAATCAAGGGCCAAGTTTGAAAGTTGGGGATCCATGTGCATAATTGGCACCAATGAAATGGTGACAAGTGTCAACATAGGGTTGGGTTGAGAGAAGAGGTTGGAGGCATTAAAGGCCTAAGAAGACCTCATGGTTATCTAAAGGCTAAGGGTCAAGTCTAAATTAGGATTACCCACTGGATTAAGAGTTAATCCAAGGATAATCCTTTATGCAAATGATTAAGAGATAATCATGGTCAAAGCATTAAAGGCCTGATGAGACCCTTGGGTTGGATAGAGGTTGAGTCAAAACAAATGTTTTAACCATGTGGGAGGGTTTGAAATAACCATTAATGGTTATTGGAGACTTTAGGGATTAAGTGGTTGAAGGTTGGAAGCCTTCAATGGTTTTCAAAGACTTTAAGGGTTTTGGTGGTTGAAGGTTGAAAACCTTCAATGGTTATCCAAGACTTTGGGTCATTTGAGAAGTGACCTCCCTTTGCTTAGGGATGTGACAAAGTTTAGAGGAGGGTTAGGTTAATTAGAAGCGATTAGAAGATTCTAGAAGGGATTAGGAATGGGTTTGGGATTTTGCAAGTGGATGGGGGGATAATAGGATTTAATTGAATTAAATGATTTTCATTCAATTTGGTTGCAATTTGGAGGAATTAAATAAATTAGATTTATTCAATTTGGGATAACTATTTAATTAAATTTGAATTTAATTAAAAGTGGCTAGGGGGATTTAATTGAATAAAATGATTTATTCATTAAATGGGTATAGTGAATTTAATTTAAATAAATTGAATAATTTATTTAATTAAATAGAGGAATGTGGATAGTTTAATTAAATTAGATTTAATTAAATAGAGAAATGAACATAAAATATTCATTTAGGAATGTGGTCATTTTTATACGTCTACAATTATCATTGCAATACTTACTTCATTTGCATCTAAGTGTAGCTTTGGTAACATAATATTGATTCTATCGTGTTAGGGTTAGAGAGGTATTACATCCTCCCCCTCTTGGACTCGACTTTCTCTTGGAAGTCACAAAAGCTAAAATAAAAATATAGCACACATTAGTGTAAAAATTATCTAACCAACATAAAATATGTGTCATTTTCTTGGTTATATGGAACAACATAGCTAAATTACTCATAAAATGGTTAACCAACAAGTAAAAACATTCAGACCCATTTATTTCCTATTATTTCCTAGTTTTCCACCTTCAAGATGGTAGTAAAACAAGAATTCTTCCATTCATAAAACATTCAAAATCCATACATTACTCATAATAAGGAACAAGATACATCATTCTTCACCCATTCAAAAATATAGTAAACACACCAATTCACTATATTCCATTTAGTATACCATCACCTTCAATAAACATTATAGCGAGATATACTTTCAAAATTTAAAATTTTCATAATAACATTGGCATCCATAAAACACACACATGCTAAATTTACACTTGTCAAGCATTATAATACATTTATAGCATCTATATACAACAACAAAATAAATAGATAAGCATTTTACACTACCAATAAACACATACATACTCATACACATCAACAGTAAGTAAACATCACAAGGCTACATGAGTGGGCATGTCTCTCCAAACAAATCCCCACACTCAGTCATAAAGTGCATCCAATATCCAAAGTCCATAGTCCATACCTCTCCCTCAATGTCTTGATGGTGCTAGTCCTGTTAGATTCAATGGCAGTCCCAAAGACACTAAGAGGAGGGGTGAATCAGTGTCTAACCGGTTAGTTGAATATTTAAGCCTATTTATATATTTGCAACCCAAAACAATGTACCGGTAAACAAGAAATAATGCAGTAAACAGAAATAACAGAGACAGCATAAATACACACCATAACACAAGATATTTTAATGAGGAAACCCGGTGTGGGAAAAACCTCGGTGGGATTTGTGACCCACAATATTTACTCACTAGCCAATATGAATAGATACTTCTTACAATAGGGGCATGCACATGCAGGAAGGCCAACTGCCTGGAGCGCACTGCTTAAAAGAGTCTCACTGACTACAATGTGGATAATTAAATCCAATATAATGTACTACTCAAAATAGCATCTCTAATGCCTGGTTCAATACTTGTTTAAGCTCGGTCAGATACCTTAACCAAATCCTTTCGTTGTCTTTACATATACCAATAATAATCACCTATCCATTACCATTACAAAAATGATCTATAAGATCTCATACATATATGAGTCTTTACAATACACTAAGTCGGCTTACAAATAATTAATTACATTTACAATATAATTCATATAATCAAAACTTTATCCCATGTTGGCCTAAGTACCAGTATACTTCATTTCCGGTGTAATCTGGATGCCGATGTAAGTGTCTATCGGTGTATGATGTCTTGAGATGTTGGTGCATGTGTAGAAACATGTTACCGGTTGGTTGCCAGTTGGTAGCCATGAATGACAACATCAACTATTCTCATTAGAGTGTAGAATGCCAACAATCTCCCCCTTTGGCATTGATGGCAACACTCGTGAGAAAAATCCAAAACTGTTATCCAAAAAAGAAGTGTGCTCCCCCAGAGCAAGTGATCTCCTCTGTGCATTTATTTTCTCCATACTACTCCTTATTTTTCTCCATACTACTCCCCCTTTGACATCAATGGCAAAGGATGTCAAAAAGAATCAAAGATTACAAAAATGCTACCTCATCGCCTGTAGTCAGTTGGTTACAATTTGAAAAATGTCCACCAAAATTAGATTAAGGCTCTACATGAATTTTTTGTTGCCGAAGAGAATGGTCTTAGTCTGTTGGATCATGTCGGTTAGATAGTGCATTTGTTGCTCCGATGATCGTTCTCCTTGAATTGTTGCCTTCGATAGCTTAGCCCATTGAGTAATGAGACTGTCCAATTTTGGACCAAGTTTACTTTTGAGTTTCCGGGCTTTCAACCTAATCCTTTCTTTCTCTTTCTCAATTTTCTCTAACTTCTCCTCAAAAAATGCCATTTCCTACTCAAAAACTGAGATAAGTCTCTAGGAACCTATCAAATTATCTGCAATATCATTGATTTATTTATGTGTCTTCTTGATTTCCTCATCTATATCCTCAATCAGATGGTGAGGCTTGCAAGCTTCTCTTTACAGCTCCTTATATTTCAAAATTGTTGAGTTGAGTACTGAGAATAATGAATCCATATGCTCATTATAGTTTTTTATGCTTTTCTCAAAGAATTCTCCTTTCTCTTTATCTACTCTTTCCTTTGTGGTATCCTCATTCACCTTATCTATAGTTATGACATTTTCAGCAATGAATTTGGACAATGTGTCCAATTTACCTAAAGAATCATTAATGTGATCTATCTTACAGGTAGGTGCAATCATCTTCAAGATAGGTAATGTGTTATCAATAGCCTTAAATGCTAAGGCATTTCAATCTGTCATCCTCTTGATAGAATCCAATAGAACCTTTGTTATGTTAGTGGGTATGAATTCTCTAGTGGTTGTTCTTGGTTCTGCTATGGGTTTTCTCTCAACAGATGCTTGCCCAATTACCTTCACTATTTCCTCCTTATTTCCATCAGTTGCTTCCTTTTTATTTACATTTTCTTTCAGTTTCTCTATCTATGTTTGTGCCTCTTCTTTTGATTTTTCAGTCTGTACAAGTACGTTTTCAACTGTCGGTTTCTCTAATTCCGGTTGCTCTGTGTTAGTCACCTTATCCTCTGTTGGTTTCTCAGTCTTCTAAGAGTCAACAGTGTGTCTTGGTATCTCAGAGATCTTACTATCCTTAACATCATCTGCCTTATCCTCTACAGTCTCCTTATCTACAACAATGTTGATATCTTGTGTATCCACATTTATGGTGAAAAGTATTTCAAACTCTGGGTTAGTATCATCATGAGTTACTTCATCAATTGCCTTATCCGGTTGATTTTATGTATGTACCAGTGATGCTAAAGTTAATGGAGGGGTGTCCTAAGCTGATGGAGGGATGTTATCTGTTACCTTTATAGCAAGTACACCACCAATCTTGCCTTTCCCTTTGTCCTTTCGGTACACCTTAGCAAAAGATTTGTCTATTTTTTGTCTTTCCTTTTCCTCTTTCTTTTCCTTTTCAACAAAAAAGATCCCATTTGTCTGCAGTCTCATCAGCAATCTCCTTAACTCTACCAGCCATTAGGCTTACTTGTCGGTGTCCACTGACAAAAACTAACCGGTTTGCCTTAGAGATTAGCTCATCAATTCCCTCTCTAGATTTTACAAGGTGCACTGCCAATAATGCTTCAACTTTTAGCTTTTTATCTAGTTCCATCATTGATATTCTTTTAGCTTCTAGCCTTAAATATAAGTCATTTGGTAGATCCTCTACAACTTCAATCAAAACCTTCTTATAGATTTCTAAATGCAAAATTATACTGGCCTCTATAGTTTCTTTGTCTGAATCTTTGTAGGAATGATTGTACTTATTCACATTGCAAAGATTTCCATCCTATGTTATCTCATTTACCAGTTTCTCCAAATGTCAGGGTATCCGATGTCTTAGTATGTTTCTTCTTTGGTGTTAGTTTCTTTTTAGGTTCCCTAACTACATGTTGCTTCTTCCTTACTGTTCCAGTCCTTTTGGGAGAAGGAGACGGTACCGGTGAGGGTTTCCTATTCTTTCTTTCAACTCTTTTGAACTCTATTGCTTTCCCATTGTCTGTATTTGAAGAAGTAACAACCGGTGAAACATGAGCTTCCGGTTTCTATCCTTCCTGTTCACTGGCAGATATATCGCTTATGTTCATTACATTTTCTTTTACCTCCTTGGCCATCTTGGATGCATCTCTGATAAAATTTCTCTTCTTTTTCTCTATTTTTCATTGAAATGGCACTCTCAATGGTCTCAGCATTTCCAAAAGTTTCTTCAGTTGGTTCTCTAGGTGCCTCAAGTAGTGTTTTTCCATATGTTTCAAGAATAGGTAAATCAACTTCATAACCCATTTCAATAACCCAAATAGTTCTAGGGCTAACTGCTTCCATCCATGTCTCATAATGTTTGATTACAAAGCAAATTTGCTTGTCATACTTGTCTACTATGCTCTGGGGTAACCTTTCTCTAGCTCTCATCTTAGTCTGAAATTTTTTGAAGTAATCTGTTATAATGTTGTCACTGTTAGAGTCCATACCGGTGATAGCTTCCTTGATTTGTTTTCCTACCGGGATGTCATATCCAAAGTCCTTATGACCAATGACGGGTATCTCTTTGGTGAAGTAAAGAATCAGACACACAAGTAGGTTGCCAAAATGAAATTTCCCTTTCTTGTCGCCCTTAATCTTTTTCAGGTTGTCTATTAATTCATCTTTAAGCCATTCACAAACATCAATCTTAGCATTGTTCTTTACCATCTCATATGCATTATGAATACATAAGCTGGAAATTGAATTCAATCTGTTTGCATGAGTTACTCTATATCCAAGTACCATACTCACATATCTCACATTAGCATCAGTAATGTTATTAACCCTTAAGAGATCTGTTGTCAAATGTAGCTCCGGTTAACTCCATAACTCCCTTGTTAGGTATCTTCTTAGTTTT
This sequence comes from Cryptomeria japonica, assembly GCF_030272615.1. NCBI lineage: Eukaryota > Viridiplantae > Streptophyta > Pinopsida > Cupressales > Cupressaceae > Cryptomeria > Cryptomeria japonica. The sequence continues at coordinate 154,745,457 of NC_081415.1, forward strand.
GTCGGACCTACTACCGGTTGAGGATAAACCAGTAACTGCCTTGATTGCTTCCTTAGATATTTTAAAAACAGAGTCAAGCCACATGAACTCTCCATGAACTCTACTCAGAACTAGACGGACTACCTCCTTAGGAAATTCAGGTATGTTCAGTATCTCAATGAATCCTAAGTCTTCAACTATCTTTTTTTCTGGTTTAATTAAACCTTGTTCATTAGTAATGATACCATTGTACATGTTCTCCAAATCATCGGTTCCTAGATTTTCTATGTTATAGTGAATGTAGATTCTAAGGTCTTCGGCAAAAGCGACTCCCTTCGGAATTTTTGAAAAAGCTCTGATAGAATCATCTTGCTTGGCAATTTCAGAGATGATTTTAAATACGGTCCTAGGGCACTTAACGTTTTCTACCATAGTAGGGTTTGCAATAAACTCAGGTGCAGAAGATGAAGATGCCATTTCAAAAGATAAATACCTCTTAGCTTGAATGCTTTGACTACCTGAAAATCACTTCGCTACTTCGCCTTTAGATTGCCCTTGCTCAATTTTGTGCTCTCTGAATGCTTGAATGATTGGTGAGTCGAAATGAGGATTTTTGGGTGTTATATAACTAAAAAGTTCTTCAAAAACCACATTAAATGCTCGTTGGTTAAGTGAAATCTTAACATATCTACCAATAAAGAAGAAATGTATCTTCTTCCCATCAACCAAGGGTAGATGCATGATTTTCAATTTGCTGCAATACCCCCTAAGGATTGTTCCTTAGTTAGATGAAGAATATCCTACCGGTGGAGGGTTACTCTGTTCAACCGGTGCAGAGATATTTTCATCAACTCTCTGATCTCCCTTCTTAATCCATTGTTTTGAAAATCTTAATCCATTGTTTTGAAAATTCTTTCTTTATTTCATTTACCTTTTCTTTTCCCTTCACACTAGATCCTTTATTGTTCGTCGGTATAGTCTTGCTTCTACAAAATTTTGCAATATGCCCAATCTTGTTACATGCATAACAAGTTACATTATTCCTCTGGATAGCTTTTCCATATCCTTGACCAGTTTGTGATCTGCATTGATTAGATAAATGCCCAAATCTACCACAAACATAGCATTTCACATTCATTCTGCAATTTTCTGAATTGTGACCAACTTTGTTGCATTTGGAACAATGACCGGTGGGTAAGTTTGTATTCTGATTATTTATAAATCTGCACTAATTTTCTCTATGACCAAATTTGTTGCAATTGAAACATTTCCCATTAAATTTATAAGCATTAGGTTGTCTTGCCAGTTTACTGTGATCTTGATTGTCTGCAGTCCTGGAACTTTCTCCGTGTTCAAATCCAAGTCCAATTGTATCTCCATCAAGTTTTTGTCTTTTCAGTATGTCATCAAGTCTTTCTAAACTTTTTCTTGAATTAGTCTTTGTGTTCAATTGCAATTATCAACTCATTTTCAAGAATTCCAACTTGTCTCACAAGTTCTTCTTTATCATGTTGCATGTGAATCAGATTTGTCTTTAGCATATCAATTTCATGACAAAGTCTCAGATTTTCATTACCTCCATCATTAAGTCTCCTAGTCAAGTCTTCTTCATTTTTCTTTCTGTCTCAAGATCCTTACATAGTCTCATGGTTAAGTCTTGCATTTCATTCCTCATGTTAGTGTTCTCTTGCCTCAACTTGTTTGCAATATCACTAAGAGTTTCTTTTTCATCATCATGTTTTTGCATTTGCTCATGAAGTTCTTTTCTCTTATTTTGTGTTATAACCAGGTTCTCCTGAAGTCCTTTAATGAACTCCTTAGCAGTCCTCAGATCATCTTCAAGTTTGATATTCTTCAATTTTTCTACATCAAAATCTTCAAGAGCTCCTTCCAACTGTTTTCTTAAATTCTCCATCTGTATCGGTTTCAGAATCTTCCTCAAGTTGTTAGGCTTTTGGAAATAGAGGACTAGGCTCTAATACTAATTTTTAGATTCAATGACAGTCCCAAAGACATTGAGAGGGCGGGGGCGGGGGTGAATCAATTTCTAACTGGTTAGTTGAATATTTAAGCCTATTTATATCTTTGCAACCCAAAACAATACCGGTAAACAAGAAATAATGGAGTAAATATAAATAACAGAGACAGCATAAATACACACCATAACATAAGATATTTTAACGAGGAAACCCAATGTGGGAAAAACCTCGATAGGATTTGTGACCCACAATATTTACTCACTGGCCAATATGAATAAATACTACTTACAATAGGGGCCTGCACATGCAGGAAGGCCAACTGCCTGGAACGCATTGCTCAAAAGAGTCATTGACTATAATATGGATAATTAAATCCAATACAATGTACTGCTCAAAATAGCATCTCTAATTCCTAGTTCAGTACCGGTTTAAGCTCATTCAGATACCTTAGCCAAAACCTTTCGTTGTCTTTACATATACCAATAATAATCACCTATCTATTACCATTACAAAAATGATCTATAAGATCTCATACATATATGAGTCTTTACAATACACCAAGTCGGCTTACAAATAATTAATTACATTTACAATATAATTCATATAATCAAAACTTTATCCCATGTCGGCCTGAGTGCCGGTATACTTCATTTCTAGTGTAATCTAGATGTCGATGTAAGTGTCTGCTGGTGTCGGTGTCTGCCAGTATATGATGTCTTGAGATGTCGATGCATGTGTAGAAACCTATTGTCGGTTGGTTGCTAGTTGGTTCCTATCAATGACAACATCAACTATTCTCATTAGAGTGTAGAATACCAACAGTCCACACACACATACAGTGAGACTATCTACACAAGAACACATGTCATCCCTTGTTTGTGTAAGGTATTTAGCCTCCAATATATAGTCACCACACATATGTGGGTAGTGAATCCTAGCTACATAACAACCTCACATACCCCCATCCTTGAGTATCCCTACATTTGCTTCCTCGTATACACTCAACCAAGTCCACCTCATACGTCCTTCGAGAGGAATCACATTACAACACCAGGGTAGCATTCGAAAACAGTAAAGATAAATTGGTTTAGCCACCAAAGTTCATAAATGAGATAGAAAATAAATTATAAATTTCAACAATAAGGCAAGGAAAATCATAGGAATCAACAACACTTAATCAAATATAAGCACAAAAACTACATGCAAAAGATTCAAATACAGTGGCTAAACCATCACAAACAAAGTTAAATAAAAATTTCTGACCCACACAAGCAAAATAAAAGAAATCATCATAAATTTCACATGACTTCGCTACATGACTAATATTAGCCATCAAATGAGAAAGGAGGGAACACTCATCTAGGATCGCTATCACTCTACATCGAGAAGGAAAAACACAACATACAAAAATACATGGATCCTCAAAAAATAATAACTTGCTAACACCATACTCAAGAACTATGGGGATAAGGTTAAGATCATATGAACCACACAAATAGATCCAGCATAAAGGGAAGTAATGAGTACTTTCCTCAAGATGTGGAAGATAAGGTCACTTTGTGCCACCATTATTCATACATCGTTCCATGCAACCCAGAGAACTTGTTACTGCTACTATCCCTTCACAAGTTGACTTATAAATAACTCACAGGTTGGTAATTAGTAGGGTGACAAACAAAAAAACAACACATAGATGGTATGGTATTCCCATACATATATGCAAAATAGAACTTCCCTAGATGATTACATACTGCACCATCCCATGGGTACACAAATCAAGTACTAGCTATTCATAACACCCAACAAATGCATTGGTACTGGACATTCAAATTTATAGGGAGTACTTTTCCTATGACAATATAATTGCTTAAAGAAAGAGATTTCATTTTTCACATGAATGAAAAAAATTAATATGACTTTTCTAGTTACGAATACTCCTAGCATCTATGATAATTTTCTTTCCAAAATAATATTTCTAACAATTCACTTTTCCTTACAAAATATGAAACTGAACATCCAAGCCATACTTGTTAACAACTTCATTTTCATTTTCACGTGACATCACACTATTTCATAATAATAACATGCAAAATAGCATATTCATGTCACATCCCACATAACATTAACATTCAACAACATCATAGATTCAACAACTTATAAGGAAATCCATCATTCATTACAAGTTATACCATCAATAGTTTTACTAAAATTTCATTAATATGCACACCTTTCCAAGATCCAATTACGAGAAGGTAATAACATTATTGATTAACATTTTTGCTTGATCAAACACAACATTCATATTTCACCCAAAGCATGAAGATATCTTACAAAGTTAAAACACGTTCATCTTTCCAAATCAAACAAGGACGTGAAAGGATGAATTCTTCTTTCATAAGCACAACTTTTAACATGCAATGCATCACCCTTACCTCACATTCATCACTTGTTCCATAACATAATATACTAATCTAATCTTTCAAGAGATATTCTAATATTATCCATGCCAAAAAGACATCCATCTAATTTATTCATTAATAGGGTCATGAATGCAATTGGGAACTTAGGTCCTTAACTGAAGATTGGCTTAATTTAAACATTTGTTTTATACATATCAAATCGTATTGATAAGTAAACACTCAAAGATTCAAATTGATACAAACTACACCACCAAGTAGTATCCTTATTAATTCATATATTCAAACAAAGAGAAGAGGGATGGAGAAAGAGAGCTACCAATCAAGCAATATATTTATCAAATCAAATTCATCCTATATTCATCATGATACATGCCAAATAGCATTCATACATATTTTTAAGCATGCAAGCACTTGATTTCATTAATCATAGGAAAAAAATTCATCATTTCAACATAATAAAGCCAATAAGCATGATCATATGGAAACACTTCATCTTATATAGCATCATCAATTAAGGGGGTACATACACTTTCATTCTAATACATAAAAAATGGTCATCTATATATCTAATACTATATTTTGCATGCAATAAAATACTAGAAGTCATAGGAGCAACTCAAGTCCACATAAAACCAAATCATCAATTACTTTCATTAAGAGCATACACAAGAGATGATGAATAATGATGAACAGTAAATACTCAACAGATACTGAGAGGGGGGGATGAATCAGTATAGACAAAAACTTTCTTTAACAACTCAAACTGCAAAGACTGCACTAACTGGTAAACAACATCACCAAAATCAGGACACTACCGGTAAAACACAGTGAGACTGTGAAAGACATAAACCAGTAACATTTAGATCTTCACAAATCCTAATATCTCATTTCCACTTCACCCATATGCTTAAACAAGTAATACATCAAAAATATAATGACCATTGAATCAGCATGCATTACCGCTTGACAGAAAACACTAAAACATCACATGAAAAAGCATCACACATAACACACTAATTTTTCATGTGGAAACCCAACTAGGAAAAACCACAGTGGGGATGAATACCCACAAGCTGTTCTTGAACTCTTCTGAAGTCCGCTATGTTAGGAGCCTAGTCCGGTTAAAGACTTTACAACAGGTTCTGCTAGGAACCAATCCTGCTAGAGATCACCTAGTTAAGGGATGGCTAAATACCCGATTAAAGGTTACCTCGCAAGAGGATTTTAAGAACTCAATGATTTTGAGTCACCTTGTTAAAGGATTTACAAAAATCCTGCTAAAGCTACCCGGTAAAGGGATTTTCCAATTGCTGAAATGGTTAGAAGTCAACAGGTAATACACTGATCTAATAACAACACTCAATGCCAAGGCAGATCCACTTTAGTTCCTTTACATCTGCAATCACACTCTGTGGATCTCTACTCACTGCACCGGTCTGGCAAGAATCACTTCACACACATTCATTTACCAACAACTTCAAATGAGAATCATTATCGACCTTATAGACAACAATTAGGTTGGTAGCCAAAACCTAAAACCCTAAGCATCTAGGTTAACAATACAGTCGGTTCAACCCTAGCCGTTCAATTACATTACATAGGGTAAAACGATCTTGAACAAATCTCAAGACATTCTGCATCATTCGTTCTTTGTCATTTCTGGAAGTTGATAACCCATCACGCGCTCTCCATCGTTTACTAAGATTTTGCACATTCCCGAGGTAGATAGAATCAATCTTCTTCTTGCAAGATCCTCAAGGAAATTCTTCACGCGCACAAGGCTGACGTGGCAACACGATCTGATCTTCATTTCAATGCTAACTCATCACAAGATGTCGTCGGTCGAATCACACAAACCTGAAATGCATCAACCGAAAACCCTAAAGCTGAGACTACCAACCGGTAGTCATATCAAATGAAACCCCGATACAAACTTTGCATATACCGGTTCATATTCCAACATATCGGTTCACCTTTTCGCATATACTAGTTCACATCATCATATCAGTTCTCTTGCCAGTTTACTTTCTTCAATATACCAGTTCATACTTCATCATATTGACATCAATGACAACATACAATATCATCATGTCATCCAACTCTGCACATATGCCAACAAGAGACAGATACATATAATATTAGTAAACAGCCATAATCCAAGAAGAGATTGGAGTAATAGACACAACCAAACTAACTCCAAGGTCTTTGTGACCTTTACCCAAGCATGCATCTAGGAGATCAAACACATAGACAAGAAGCACTATGAATAACTTTCCACGACAACACACCATACAATATCAAGGGAAATAGCATTTGTAATGTCCCCTTCTCAAACCTGATCCTTTCTGCAACCGTTGGTCTCTTTCTAGGAAGCTCGGAGGCCAGTCGGAGGGTAAAATTAGGGTTTCCTATTTTTGAGGAGGTTTTTTTGGATGGGTTCATCGTCGGCTTTTTCTGATGGTTCAGAGGGCTTCGCAACGATGTCTTCATCTCAGTTTTTGGAGCAGTTTTCAGAATTTACTATTTTTAGTAAGTTCTATTTTTGGCAGGGCTCGCGTGGCATCGGGCAATCTCTACATCCTGTTCAGTTAACTCCAGGAGCATGGTCAGGTTCTAGCTTCAGATTTTGGAGTTGTGTGGTCAAGTAACTTTATTTTAATTAAATAATCATTATAATTATAAAGTTGCTTATCCCCCCTTGGCCTAGTCCAACAACTTAAAAACATCACTTAAAAGGGGGACTTTATGGGTGGCACCCTCATGGAGGATTTAATTAATATTTTATCCTTGGCCAAAGTCAAAACATGGCGAAACTTACCAAGGTGATATTTTTATATTATTTCATTGACTTTTTGGCTAGGTGTGATGGCGCCATGTTGAGGAGGGGATTAGGGTTTGCCTTGGAAATCGAATTAGGGTTTTGAGGAGGCAAGTGAAGCTATTTATTGGAGTCTTGGGAGGATTGAAGGGATCTTTTGGCAGAATTTGTATTTGGGCAGCCGTCTGGCTCTGGACATGCTTCAAGGAATGGAAGCCTTCTAGCATAGGCATCTCTTCTTGCTTGAAAGATAGCAACTAGGGTGTTTATATTCTCTATGTAATTGCATTTAGCCGTAGTTTATCATCAGAGTTTTCATTGTAATCATTTAGGCTTATAGTTCATTCAGTTTTCTGCATCTAGAATTCCCGCGACTAATTTCATGTTTTGTTCACAACCAGAAAATACAAAAAAATTGCATTGTGGGTATTAGTTCTTTGCATTTGCCTCACATAGGCGTTGCATTTCCTAGGGTTTCAGCAAGTTTGGTTCATGCATTTATTTTTAATGACAAATCGTATTTTGCAGCCAGCCGTACCATTTTAAATGCATTGGAAATCGTGCCATTTTTCATTGTGAGGGTTTTGCAGTGTTGTTTGAGTCTTTCGCAGGTTTCCATGTCACCAAGGAATTTTGCAACTAGTTTCCGGAGGAAAGAAGATTGTACGAGGAAGAAATGAGCTATTGGCAGTGATCCATGGGTTCGCGGTTGAATGTGCAGATTTATGTTGAATCAGAAACTCTCTTCTAAAAGGGGAGTTGTGCAAGAATTTCTTTTGATTGTAATCTGACCAGTAGTACTGGCAGTCTTGAACTGTGATCTTGGTTGTAATTGTCAAGCTAACCAAACTTATCTTATCTACCTCCATCCTATGGTAGCTCCTCTCCCTGTTGGGATTGAAAGCACATCCTGGATGTCGAGTGTCTTTTTAGTTTCTGCAATCAATTAAATTCAAGCATTTAAGTTTCACTCCGTCATATGGTAGCCCCTACCCGTCTGGAGTGGGTAGCACATACTTGGCGTTGAGTTCCTTTCAGTTCTAGATTTCAGGGACCCTCTGACCAATGCTCGCCATCCCGGCGCCATACTGGTTAGAGTTCTTTGCATAAGCAACTAAGATCCTCTGACCAATGCTCGCCATCCCGGCGCCATACTGGTTAGAGTTCTTTGCATAAGCAACTAAGATCCTCTGACCAATGCTCATCCACACGGTGCCATTCTGGTTAGGGTTGCTTCAGCAAATCAAATACTTTTTCTCAGAACTAATTGATCACTCATATAGTTGTTGTAATTAAATTGATCAAAAATTTCAAAAAAATTGGCTAGGGATATTTCAGTGGTATCAGAGCCAAGATTCTGCCATCCTGTGAGCAACTTGTCTATGAGTGACAGAGAAAAACGATATTGGGCAAGAGAAGATAAGAAGGTTGGGAAACAATTTCAGTTTCATCAGCCTCCTGAGGGTCAAACAGCCTCAGAAGTCTTGTGGGCTCACTGGGAGTCTTCTCAGGAATCTGATATGGCAGAGGGTGAGAGATCAGTTGGGGGTAATGAGAGGCACACCCACAACAGAGAAGATAGCAGAAAGGAAAGGGAAAGATCTCTGAGTCCCGGGAAGAGGTTTGAAAGAAAGATGGATGCTTTGATGGACATGGTCTCCCTCATGATGGGAAAAATGGGTCAGAACACCACTCCTCAGAATAACTCAGGCCATAGAGGAGAGTATAGTGCTTCCAAACCGCATGATGAGCATGTAGGCCGAATAGTGCCTAATAATACCAACATTTCTTCCAGACCCTTTAAACCCACTTTCCTGGCACCTACAATCAACCAGCCAGATCCCGAGGAGAATGCTTCATTTGTGGAGCAGTTGAGACTCGGTAGAGCAGAGTATGATTCTCTGCCTGATGACATCAAAATGGATATGTCCTATAATGATTTTATGGATCATAAAAGGAAAAACAAAGGACAAGGGAGGTATTATGACCAAAGGAGATCATTCAATCAAGGGGATTTGTACCAAGCTGTCAACAAAGTCATCCTTCCACACTTTGACGGGAGTGAGACTAATTCAGCCCGAGCTTGGATTCAGAAGCTGGATAACTATCTAGCTCTTAGGCCAATGGCAGAAGAAGAAGCGATTAAGTTCGCTACGCTGCACCTGGACGGAGTAGCGCACGAGTGGTGGTACCATGGCCTCATTACTCTTGGTCATCGATCTATCACAACGTATGATGAGTTCACCACTAGGCTCATCGAGAGGTTTGAGAAGAAGGATCCTGAAATCCATTTCAGAGAGCTTGCTCAACTGAGACAATATAGTACGGTCGAGGCTTACATTGCAGAGTTTCAAAGGCTCTCAGTCATGGTGACTGGAATCACGGAAAGGAGACTGGTGATTTTGTTTAGTGAAGGGTTGACAGAACCTCTCAAAGGTTGGATCAAAGCCTTTGACCCTCCATCACTGCAAGAAGCCATGAAAAAGGCAAGGAACATGGAGTGGGCTGCTCCTAAGGCCAAGTTTCAGTCAAATTCCCCCTTTCAGAAAAGGGATAAGGGAAAAAGGCCTCAGCATAGACCACCCTTGAGACCTCAACACCAAGAGTTCAAGAACCGCAATCCAAATGTTACCAGGTTGGATCCAGAAACCCTGAATGAACTCAGAAGGAAAGGGTTATGTTTTCGGTGTAGAGAAAAATGGTCTCAAGATCATGTTTGCCAAAAGGGGGTTAAGTTCAATCAGATTGAGTATTATTCTGCTGGTGAAAGTGGGTCTGATTTATCCGACCAGCAATCTGATTATGAAGAAAGTGAAGGTGATAGAGCCCCAGAAGAATCTGGAGATGAAAAGGAGTGTGGTGGAGTCTTGGCCCAGCTCTCTAGTTTTCAAAGAAACGAATCATTCAAGGTTCGTGGGATGATCAAAGGGCAGCGAATTGTTGCCTTGATCGACACCGGAGCAACACATAACTTCATTGATGAAGTTGTAGTAGCCAAGAAGGGGCTGCAAACTGAAGAGTTTGAAGGGTTCAAGGTCATGGTTGCAGATGGATTTCATATCTCTTGCACCAAGAAGATTTCAAACATGACCATGCAGTTGGGAAACTACGAAGTCAAGGATGACTTCTACGTAGTACACATTGGGGATACTGATGCTGTCTTAGGTATTCAATGGCTGCGATCTCTTGGAGAGATCTCCTTGAATCTGCAAACTATGGAGTTAAAGTTTCAATCAGATGGGAAGAGAGTAGTTCTAAGAGGCATGTCTAATGGAGGTCCGCGGGTGGTGTCATTCAAAAGAATGGCAAGACTGATCCGTCATGATCAAGTTGAATGGGTTGCCGAATGTATGATCCTCCCTGCAAGTCCCATTGAGGCTAAGCGTGATCAACCTCCTGATATCCAGTCTCTGCTTGCAAAGAAGAGTGTAGTTTTTGCCGACTTGCCTCCTGGACCTCCCCCTGAACGGGGTTCAGAACACATTATAGAGCTCAAGGAAGGAGCTAAACCAGTGATCACAACTCCATACCGGTATCCAAAGAGGCAGAAGGATGAAATAGAAAGGAATATTCAAGAACTCCTGGAGATGGGTTTCATTCGCCCAAGCAAGAGTCCCTTTGCTTCAGCAGTAGTGCTTGTTAAGAAAAAAGATGGGACCATGCGCATGTGCGTGGACTATCGTGCTTTGAATCAAAGCACCATCAAAAATAGATACCCCATTCCCAGAATTGATGAACTCATTGATGAGTTACATGGGGCCAAGTTCTTTTCGAAGATCGATCTGAGGTCGGGCTACCACCAGATTCGGATGAGGGGATCTGATGTGGAAAAGACAGCCTTCAGATGCCACTATGGCCATTTTGAATTCCTAGTCATGCCCTTTGGGTTGACTAATGCTCCAGCCACCTTCCAGTCTTGCATGAACCGTGTCTTTCAGAATCAGTTAAGGAAATTTGTGCTGATATTTTTTGATGACATCCTGATTTACAGCAAGACTTGGGATGAGCACCTTAAACATTTGGAGGTAGTGCTTAGTACCCTAGAGTCAGAAAGTTTGTTTGCAAAAGCTTCCAAATGTGAATTTGGAATGGAGGAGTTATTGTACTTGGGTCACATAATCAGTGCTGGGGGAGTAAAGGTGGATCCGGAGAAAATTAAAGCAGTAATGGATTGGCCACCTCCCGAGAACTTGACTCAATTAAAAGGATTTCTAGGTCTATGTGGTTTTTATCGAAGGTTTGTTAAGGGGTATTCCCAGAATGTAGCTCCTCTTACTGATCTCACCAAAAAGGGGGCCTTTGTTTGGTCCGAAAGAGCTCAAGAGGTGTTTGATAAATTTAAGAAAATCATGAGCTCGTGTCCAGTTCTAGCCATTCCAGACTTTTCCAAACCATTTGAGTTGCAGTGTGACGCATCAGGTGAAGGAGTTGGCGCTGTCCTGATGCAAGACAAACACCCTATCGTGTTTGAGAGCAGAAAATTGAGGGGTGTGGAGAGATCCTATTCAATTTATGACAAAGAAATGCTTGCCATTATGCATGCATTAGCCAAGTTCAGGCAGTACTTGGTGGGAAACAAGTTCGTGGTAAAAACAGACCACAATAGCCTCAAGCATTTTATGCACCAGAAGGATTTAAATGAGAGGCAACAGAAATGGGTGAGTAAGCTGCAAGCTTACGACTTTGACATTGAATATGTCAAAGGGAAAAATAATGTCGTGGCCGATGCTCTCTCCAGACGGCCTCATCTTAGCTCATTGTGTGAGCTTACTGCAGATTGGAGAGACATGTTGCTTGCTGATTATGCCAAAAATCAGTTTGCAACCAGCATTTTAGAAGGTACTTTCCATGATGAGAAGTATCAGGTGGTTGAGGGATTGATCCACTATAAGGGAAGAATCTTTTTGGTGGCTGATTCTAAGCTCAAAAGAAAGATCCTTGTGAATTTTCATGACATCCCAGTTGCTGGCCATCAAGGTTTTTTCAAGACCTATAGGCAGATCCGCGAAAGGTTTTCTTGGAAGGGTCTGAAGAAGGAGGTGCAACGCTACATTCAGGAATGTCCTGTTTGTCAAGCGAATAAGAATGAGCATACATTGCCCGCCGGATTGCTGCAACCACTTCCCATTCCCAATCAAAAATGGGAAAGCATTTCAATGGATTTCATCACTGGGTTGCCCAAGGCCCAAGGGAGGGATTGCATTTACGTGGTGGTTGACAGATTAACCAAGTTTGCTCATTTCTTTGCCATTACCAGTACTTTTTCTGCAGCCCAAGTTGCAGATTTATTTTTTCGAGAAGTGTTTAGGCTTCATGGATTGCCAAAGAATATTGTAAGTGATAGGGACAGTAAGTTCCTAAGTACATTTTGGCAGGAAGTCTTTAGAATGAGTGGTACTGTGCTGACTCCAAGTACAAGTTATCACCCCCAAACTGATGGGCAAACTGAAGTTGTGAACAAGTGGCTGGAAGGCTACTTGAGAAATTATGTGTCAGAGCAGCAGAAAGCTTGGGTTAAGTGGCTGCATATAGGCGAGTATTGCTACAACTCTACCTATCATATGTCAATCAAAATGTCGCCCTTCTTGGCACTTTATGGGTATGAAGCACCCAGCTTTGCAGATTTGGTGTTTGGGGATAGCAAAGCCCCTTTAGCCAAGGATTTATTGCAGCAGAGTCAAGACATAATGAGGTCCTTAAAGGATAATTTGCAGATTGCACAGAATCAGCAGAAGTTATATGCTGATCAGAGACGGGTAGAGCGTTCTTTTGAGGTTGGGGACATGGTCTATCTCCGGTTACAACCTTATAGACAGTCTACTCTCAAGAAGAGTGGAGCTGAGAAGCTGAAACCGCGCTTCTATGGACCCTTTAGGGTCATCAGGAAGATTGGGGCTGTAGCTTATGAATTAGAGCTACCTTCAGATAGCAGAGTGCATAACGTCTTCCACGTGTCTCGCCTCAAGAAGGCACTTGGACACAATGTGATTGCTTCTTCACAGTTGCCACCGTTGGACGAAGAAGGACTATTGATTCTAGTTCCCGAGGAGATACTTGATGTCAGAGAACGTTCTTTGAGGAATAGAACTGTCAGAGAATATTTAGTGAAGTGGAAGAACCTACCTTTGGAGGATGCAACATGGGAAAATGATGAGATATTGCAGCATCCTGGGTTGCGATTGCTTGAGGGCAAGCAATCTTGGGGAGGGCGGACTGTAATGTCCCCTTCTCAAACCTGATCCTTTCTGCAACCGTTGGTCTCTTTCTAGGAAGCTCGGAGGCCAGTCGGAGGGTAAAATTAGGGTTTCCTATTTTTGAGGAGGTTTTTTTGGATGGGTTCATCGTCGGCTTTTTCTGATGGTTCAGAGGGCTTCGCAACGATGTCTTCATCTCAGTTTTTGGAGCAGTTTTCAGAATTTACTATTTTTAGTAAGTTCTATTTTTGGCAGGGCTCGCGTGGCATCGGGCAATCTCTACATCCTGTTCAGTTAACTCCAGGAGCATGGTCAGGTTCTAGCTTCAGATTTTGGAGTTGTGTGGTCAAGTAACTTTATTTTAATTAAATAATCATTATAATTATAAAGTTGCTTATCCCCCCTTGGCCTAGTCCAACAACTTAAAAACATCACTTAAAAGGGGGACTTTATGGGTGGCACCCTCATGGAGGATTTAATTAATATTTTATCCTTGGCCAAAGTCAAAACATGGCGAAACTTACCAAGGTGATATTTTTATATTATTTCATTGACTTTTTGGCTAGGTGTGATGGCGCCATGTTGAGGAGGGGATTAGGGTTTGCCTTGGAAATCGAATTAGGGTTTTGAGGAGGCAAGTGAAGCTATTTATTGGAGTCTTGGGAGGATTGAAGGGATCTTTTGGCAGAATTTGTATTTGGGCAGCCGTCTGGCTCTGGACATGCTTCAAGGAATGGAAGCCTTCTAGCATAGGCATCTCTTCTTGCTTGAAAGATAGAAACTAGGGTGTTTATATTCTCTATGTAATTGCATTTAGCCGTAGTTTATCATCAGAGTTTTCATTGTAATCATTTAGGCTTATAGTTCATTCAGTTTTCTGCATCTAGAATTCCCGCGACTAATTTCATGTTTTGTTCACAACCAGAAAATACAAAAAAATTGCATTGTGGGTATTAGTTCTTTGCATTTGCCTCACATAGGCGTTGCATTTCCTAGGGTTTCAGCAAGTTTGGTTCATGCATTTATTTTTAATGACAAATCGTATTTTGCAGCCAGCCGTACCATTTTAAATGCATTGGAAATCGTGCCATTTTTCATTGTGAGGGTTTTGCAGTGTTGTTTGAGTCTTTCGCAGGTTTCCATGTCACCAAGGCATTTTGCAACTAGTTTCCGGAGGAAAGAAGATTGTACGAGGAAGAAATGAGCTGTTGGCAGTGATCCATGGGTTCGCGGTTGAATGTGCAGATTTATGTTGAATCAGAAACTCTCTTCTAAAAGGGGAGTTGTGCAAGAATTTCTTTTGATTGTAATCTGACCAGTAGTACTGGCAGTCTTGAACTGTGATCTTGGTTGTAATTGTCAAGCTAACCAAACTTATCTTATCTACCTCCATCCTATGGTAGCTCCTCTCCCTGTTGGGATTGAAAGCACATCCTGGATGTCGAGTGTCTTTTTAGTTTCTGCAATCAATTAAATTCAAGCATTTAAGTTTCACTCCGTCATATGGTAGCCCCTACCCGTCTGGAGTGGGTAGCACATACTTGGCGTTGAGTTCCTTTCAGTTCTAGATTTCAGGGACCCTCTGACCAATGCTCGCCATCCCGGCGCCATACTGGTTAGAGTTCTTTGCATAAGCAACTAAGATCCTCTGACCAATGCTCGCCATCCCGGCGCCATACTGGTTAGAGTTCTTTGCATAAGCAACTAAGATCCTCTGACCAATGCTCATCCACACGGTGCCATTCTGGTTAGGGTTGCTTCAGCAAATCAAATACTTTTTCTTAGAACTAATTGATCACTCATATAGTTGTTGTAATTAAATTGATCAAAAATTTCAAAAAAATTGGCTAGGGATATTTCAGCATTACCAAGAGATCCCAATGTTTGCAACATGGGCTTCGATAATAGTTGTAATGCCCCGCTAAGGAACCCCAAAGAACTAACAAATAACTAACATAAATAATTTTTTTTTAAAAACATAATGCATCACATCTATAAACTTGTCACAAGGTTAACCATTACATATGCACAAGTGGAAGATAAACATACAAATAAACTAAGTCCTCTTAAGGGTTCCCTAACATCACTACTATGCAACGCTCCTAAATAATATCTATGATACATAAAACATAACTGAGATAATGATAACATTACATAAAACATGAACAACTACAACTATCACTAAGTTCATTTTAAACACCAATCAAGTTTTCCTATGATAACCTTTTAGCATAAGATATGATAAATCATCCATCCACATAGGAGTAGTTGGAACCAACGTTGAACCACTTAAAATTTACACTAGGTTACATGAATATTGTTAATGCATGATAGCCTCGGTAGGATAAATAAAGTCTCTCATTCAAACATTTATTATCATGAGGGGGCACGATCAAGCGATCTCTTGATCGGCCATGTCCAAAAGACATGGCCGGTCAAGGCATCGCTTGACCGTACCCAGCCCACTACATATACCAAATGAAATGTGTGAGAATGGACATTGAAATAAAAATGCTTCTCCTCTCCTGCAACATAAAAGAAGACAATCAGATTTATACAACAATTCAATGATAGATAGTACATAGAAAAAGATAAATTTTGATTCTGATCCACAAAATTAACATGGTATCAGAGCCAGATTTCCTTCTATAAAGCCTAACCGCCTGAAGGAAGATCCGATTAAGATCAGATTGATATCTCCTTGAAAGTCTCGAATATGGCCACATTGCAAGAACTTGTCCTCTCAAACTTAAACTACAAGCATCCCATGCTGAAGTCAAAAATTCAAACGTATGTTCAGAAAAATATGTTCTCTAGAAGAAACTCAAGATCCCTTGTGATTGAGAGGGAGCTTACTAATCAAGATTGAGCACTTCTGAGGTAAAATTGTAAATATTGATTATTATTATTAATACTAATAATTATTTTATGGGCCCTATGTAAATCATAAGGAAGTGACGACTTCCAAATGATTTCCACTTGTATTTTTGAGGTTATTGGAAGGTGACGATCTTACAATAACTCAAGATTGTGGATAGAATCGCCAACTGAGGCAATCCACGTAAAAGCTTGTGGATAGAATCGCCGACTGAGGCAATCCACGTAAGAGCTTGTGGATAGAATCGCCGACTGAGGCAATCCACGTAAGAGCTTGTGGATAGAATCACCAACTGAGGCAATCCACACAAGAGCTCATGGATAGAATCGCCGACTGAGGCAATCCACGTAAGAGCTCATGGATAGAGTCGCCGACTGAGGCAATCCACGTGAGAGCTCGTGGATAGAATCATCGACTGAGGCAATCCACACAAGAGCTTATGGATAAAATTGCCGACAGAGGCAATCCACTCAAGAGTTTGTGAATAGAATCACCAATAGAGGCAATTCATATCTTGAAACTATGGTCCCAAGATAAGCATCATATGATTTATGAATATTGCTCCCAATACCTTTTACATTTATCTTACCTAGCTAAGAGGGAGTGTTAATGCATGATAGCCTCGGTAAGATAAATGATTGAATGAGAGATAAATGAAGTCTCTCATTCAAACATTTATTATCGTGAGGGGGCACGATCAAGTGATGTCTTGATCGGCCATGTCCAAAAGACATGGTTGGTCAAGGCATCACTTCACCGTACCCAGCCCACTACATATACCAAATGAAATGTGTGAGAATGGACATTGAAATAAAAATGCTTCTCCTCTCCTGCAATATAAAAAAAGAAAATCAAATTTATACAACAATTCAATGATAGATAATACATAGAACAAGATAAATTTTAATTCTGATCCACAAAATTAACAAATACAAATTACATTAATCCCATTTACATCATCCTCCATATAGAGTGTCCAAAATACAATAATAATAATAATAATAATAATTACAATTGCATTGCTTCATAATGATACATGACATATGCTAATACAATAACTGAATAATTTGCATCATAAATAAAGAGGTACTAGAAATTAGATGACAAGATTCATCCAAAGCACACAAACAAGTCCATCGGTTCCTAATGGAGGTTGGAAACAACCACCCGACCATGTGGAACCCTTACGTCCACCCCATCGTGCTTAGGGATACAAACATTGCCCTCCAAGAAACCCAAGAAGGTAAACTCAAAACCAGATCAAGATGATGGTTGGGATTAGATCACTTGGGCCTTAATGCTATCTCCATGTACCACCATCAAGTATTGTTTAGGCACGCTCAAACTTGTGAAGCCAGGTGAGTTGATGCCTGATACTTACATCAACCAAAACACAAAACACCTGCACAACATATATATCCATATATACACCTAACAATAGCATTAGTAATCATAATCAATCCTCCAATAGAATCACATGAAACATATATTAGTACATCATGATACATCATCTCACATATAATCATCAAGAAATCATAAGCATTAAACCTTAATATCATCAATATGTCCTCATATGCCTAAATCATCATAAACATCATCATGTCCTAAATAATATAGTCATCATGAATAAACAATCCCTCAATAGATCAGCTAATTATGCCTACTCCTAAAAGATAACAAGCAACTACCCTCAAAAGAGATCACAAAGTAAACATGGTTAGAAAAACCACTTGTCAACTACACATTACAACATTATCAGAGTATCATTAAATGACCATCTCCTTATAAGCACGATCAATATATTTACACATTATACCTCTAAGGCATCCTCATATACATATAAATAACAAAAAAATTAAATTTATTGGAAGGGGATTTTAACATCACATGCATTCTCCAATTATGTGATATCATCCCTTTCCATCTAATCATCCATACAGACATATCCATGCTACCTTCAATAATTAACCATATCAATATAAACTTTATCATCATTGTGAGCACTAGATCTAACGAGCATCTCTATCTACATTTATTATCATTTCAATACTTCATTTGCATCTAAGTGTAGGTTTGGTAACATAATACATGATCTATTTTGTTACAGTTAGAGATGTATTATACTCTTTGTCTCTCTCTCTCCTTACCTCTTTATCTCCTCCTTCCCTAAGTCTCTCACTCCCTCCATCTCTACCTCTCCCTCCATCCCTTCTTACTCCTCTCTCTATTTGTTCTTATGTATCTCCTCTTATCCCGCCCTCACATCTTGATGCAGGAGCACTAGTGTAGTTCTTACCGATTGAGCAGTTTGTAGTGGAATTGCTCGATATTATGGCATTTCTTCATGTTTGAGAGTTTAGCATTGTGGATTTGGATTTATTCCTTTGAGTTCGTGGTCTTTGTCGTGTTCGAGTTTCATGGCATTTGAATTTAATCCAGGTGAGTTATAGATTCTGGTATTGGCCCGGTTGATATGTTCTTACCGATTAGTTTGGCAGTGTGTCGAGCGAAGTTGGATCGGGTTGTGGTTGATCTCCATGACTTGTGGATCATTGATTTATGTTTATTGTGTCTTACCCGATGTTCCCAAAGAACTATGTGTCATTTCATGCTTTGGAGTTGTTCTTAGTGATTTGAGCCGACATGTTACTGTTAGCACGTTTCATGAACCGGTTGGTCTTTGGGCCAACTTGATTAAGTAGTTATTATTATTTGTGGATGGTATAAAGAGAATTTTGTGAATCATTTGAGAAGATAGAATAGAAAAGATAGAAGATCGAAGACTTAATTTTGAGATCGAGCGAAGATGTAGTTTCTGGAGAGATTCTGGTTCGGGGAGATGGAAGTCGGGATGGCTGAAGTCCAGATTAGTGCAGACTATTACCGGATACCTATTCGCCAAGTAGAAGATCTTTGGATCTTAGATTTATACAATGCGAGATTCTAGTCCGGGGAGACTAAAGTCGGGATGGCTGAGGTCCAGATCAGTGCAGAACAGTGGAAGCTATTACCGGATGATGAATTGTTGAGAAGATTATCTGCAGATCAAAGATCTATGTTGTAAGAGTTGTTTTGTAACCCTGGGATGGGGTCCAGCATGTGGCATATGTAATTCTTCAGACTGTAATAAGAATTGTTCATATTGTTTACTAGTTATGTGTTTTGTCTTGTTACCGGTTGTTCTTTCTGATATTTATGGAATTGTGTTACCGGTTACTGGTATATATTGCATGGTGTTTGTGTTAGGCTGCAAGGATGGGTTGTCCTTTGTTGGATCTCCCTACCTTGAATGCATCACATCTCTAGGTCTCTCCCTCCCTTTCTTCTCCTCTCCCTCTCTATATCCTCCTCCCTTCTTACCCCTTCTTATTCTCCCTCTCCATTGTCTAGGTCATCACCTTCCCTCCCACCCTCTCTATCTCTCCCCTCTCTAGGTCTCTCCATCCCTCCCTCTTTACCTCTCTACCACTCAATCTCTATCTCATTACCAACCTCTCTCCCCACTATATCTCTCTCACATTTGTCTCTCACCCTCTAGGTCTCTCACATGTATATCTCTCCCATCTCTAGTTCTTTCTCTCCATCTCCACCTGTCTCCCTACTTCCTTACCCCTCTCTCTCTCTCTTTGCGAACTTCTCTCTCACTCACCTCTCTATCTCTCCCCTCTTTGATCCTCTCACTCACTCCCTATATACCTCTCCCTCCCTCCCTCCCTCCTTAGCCCTCTCTTTCTCTTTATTCTTCTCTATTTCATCTTCTCTATATGTCCCCTCCCTAAGTCATCACCTCTCTCCTCTTCTATCCCCCTCTATCTATCTCAACTCTCTCTCTCCTCATCTAGGTCTCTCACCTCTCTCTACCCTCCCCCCTTACCACTCTCCCTTTATGAACTCTCTCATTCTCTTCTCTCACCCCTCACCTCTCTATCTCCTTCCTTAGGTCTCCCACTCCCTCCACCATATTCCCTAAAACCTGTATTCTCTAAAACCTATGCCCTAAACCCTATACCATATTCCACCATATGACCTAGAGAGGGGAGGGATGGAGAAGAGGAAATACAAAAGATAAAAATAGAGAGAGGGGTAAGAATGGATGGAGGGAGAGGTAGACATTTATGGAGTGAGGGACATATTAAAGGAGGATGTAGACAAGTGAGGGTGGAGAAACAAGAGGAGAGAGTTCATAAAGAGAGAGTGGTAAGGGGGAATGGGTGAGATACCGAGAGAGAGAGAGAGAGAGAGAGAGAGAGAGAGAGAGAGAGAGAGAGAGAGAGAGAGAGAGAGAGAGAGAGAGAGAGAGAGAGAGAGAGAGATGGGTAAGATAGATACAAGGGGGTAGAGAGAAGTGGATAAGGGAAAAAGCACAAACCTGTGTCACATTTGGGGCTAATTGGGCGCAGTTCAGTCAGACTCAATTTGGCTGAACTATTCCCCTATCACGTGATGCCTGATGGCGCGGGCATGGTGCCTAAATGGCGCCAAGAGTTCGGTCAAACTATTGGTTCTATAATTTGATTTTTTTGTGAGCACCCGAACTCAAAATAATTCAAAATAGTTTGGTTGAACTCACCTATGTGGCAGGTGATGTACCAGCCAAATCACCTATTTTGTCTACATTTCTGAAACTTTTCACTTCTACTCAATTTTTCTTCAAGCAAAATGTTTTTTTACAAAAATCAAAAAATACCCTTTTGTAAAGCTCAAAGTCAAGAATCTAAACATTTTTTTTTAATATTTTGATTAATTTTAATATTTTTTATTTTTTAAACATTGCAAGTAGGTTTTTTAAGTTAAAAAAGAAGCTGATTTGAAATTAAATATATATATATATATATTAAATGATATTAAAAATAAAAAATAAAAAATATTTTTTGTAAATTTACTAGACAAAAGGTGACACCGAATGAAAACTACCAAACTCAGCTATGTTGGGCTTTAAAATATTATTATGAGAAAATTATACATCAAAATTTGAATTTTAATTTTAATTTTTTTAGCACTGCATATACATGTCCTCTATTTGGAAAATCAAAATCAGATTAAAAAAAAAAGTTCATTTTCATTTATTTTGGTGATGTCGACTAGAACCCCTGATTTTCAGCATTTTTCAGCGATAAAAAATCTCTTTAAATATATAAATTTCATTAATATTTCTACATTTGATCAATTTACATCATTTTGAAATTCAATTTAGAAATGTCACTTTTATGTGGTTGAAGTTAAACAATTTTAGTTGTACTGGCCACTTCTTTTATAAAAGTGTGACACGGCATTGTGCTTTTACCCGTAATGAGACATGATGGAGAGGTAGAGAGGTGGAGAGATGGAGAGAGAGGAAGGGAGAAACCAAGAGAGGTGAGAGAGAGGGTGGGACGAAGAGGTAATGACTTGGAAAATAAAGAGAGAGAATAAGAAAGAGTGGGGGAGGGAATAGATGTGGGGTAGGGAGAAAGAGGTAGATAGAGAGGGAGAGAGGAAGAAAGGGAGGGAGATACCTAGAGAGTAAAACTAAAATTTAAATATATATATTATTTAAAAAAAACAAAGGTAAAACTTTATTAATTAAAGGAACAAACTACATAAACAAGGCCAAACAGCCAACAAAGAACCAGAAGATATATAACCCTATCAGCCAGCACAAGTTGGTTCAACAAATTTGAATAATTTGTAGGTAAGTGATTCCTATTCCAAATATTTTAATCCTGCATATGATCAAAGGCCTAGTTAGCCAAACAATCTGCCACTAAATTCCACTCATGAGGAATATGAGAGAAAACAACAGAATCTAAAGATCTACTCAGACTAAGTATCTATCTGATAACCATGGCCAAATGCCAATTCACATCATCCACTTGTTGACCCTTCAACAGATTCACCGCCACTTGAGAATCAAATTCACAAATAATCCTCTACCAATCCAAAGCACACCCCCATTCCAAAGCATACAGAATGACTAGAGTTTATAATATATTGCTACGAATGGTTTAATTTTAATCTTTTAAACTATTTCAAAATATTTGTTTATAAAAACCTAAATAAATAATATATCGAGACAACATTTTCAAAAAATTAAAATTAGAATGTTGATTACATTCAAAAATCCATACCAAGATGATTATTCAATTAAAATTTAAAATAATAATAATGAATGTCCCTCTAAATAATATATTCAATGATAAAAAGTTATATATTACTAATTAAGATAAAAATATAGTAGAAAAAGCTTTGATTTTCTAAAGAATGCTTTTGACTCAATGCTTTAAAAGATAATGCTTTGATAGATAAATTCCTGAGCAAACATAACAACAATGTATTCAAAGAGTGGAAAAGTTAGAAATGGAAGCCAAAAGGACCCTTGAACATTGGAGAACTCACCAAAACGTTTTGCCTCCTTTCTTTTTTATTTGTGGACTGTGCTAAGATTTTACTAAAAGGTCCCTAGTTTCTAAATAAAGTTTACATCTATCTTAAAAAATAGGTAAGGCTTTATTTCATAGAAGGGGTGTTTTAAAAATAGGACATATTTTGATCAAACTCTTAGGCTTTATTTCGTAGAAGGGGTGTTTTAAAAATAGGACATATTTTGATCAAACTCTTGGTTTGTGTCTAGAAACATGTCAGTAAGAAGTTATATTGCATGAATGGATAAAGTTACAGGCCACCTTTTAACCCTTGACTAGTTAAAAAAAAGGGAAGAGATTAGTTTATGCTAAATTTTATGTCAATTTTTCATAAGATAAAACTTATTTGGTCTTGAAATGAGTGGAAATAGCATTCACCGAATTAGATATGTAAACAAGGAATGGGCCTATTTTCAATATTCATTGCATTAAAGGGAGATGAAATCAATATATTCAACCCCAAATAGTGAATGCTAATTGATTTTTGTTTCTCCCTTTTTGTTTGAGTTGAAATTGAATTATGGAAAGATATAAATTGAATGCTAGATCTAAGGCTAAAGATATAAAATTGGCATAAATTAACATGAACGAGTAGTTTCAAATTTGATATGCAACCATAAACATAGATCTGGAATCAAGGAGCTAAGAGGAACCTATGTCTAGAATCAAAGCCTAAAAGTGTGGGACAAAGATGCTCTAGCTGACCCTATCCTCAGAATGTTGTATGCAGACAACAAATATCTTTTTGGTTCAGAATGCAATCCAAAATTATCTCCTAAAGATTCACCAAAAATTTGTCGGATATAAGTGTATAGATCGACCTTGTCCTCCATTTCTCACTCCTACAAAAGTTGGATTTGATTCTCTCTATCTATTTTGCTAAATTTTGCAATTGTAGTTTCTAAACTTGTAACCTACGCACAAAAGAAGAGAAATTGTGTTGTTGATATGTTTACCTGGGTCAAATCCCAGGTTTGGAATTAACCCTAGAATTGAATCGAAAATTATAAAGCAAAATGTTGAATGTTATATGTCAAGCTTGTTGAAGTTGATGAAGGTTGATGATGCAATGCTCTTTGAATGTGATCACAAGTGTTGATGCAATGACATGACAAGACATAAAGGACTCGACCATAAGCACATGCTTGCATGAAGATTGATGTAATTTGCTACTCCATAATGTCTAGATCTTGAAGAATGCTTAAAGGATATGATGAGATGAAATCTTGCCTTGATGTTCAATGAATGCTTGTGGATGATAACGAATGTGAATGATAGATGGATGTCAAAATGAATTGGAAGAATGCTCTTAGATAGGGTTATCAAGGTATTTCACTGATTAGGCTGACAACCAACAATCAAATTCAAGCATCACGATCAAGAATCGACTAGCGAGAAGTGATCATCTTTATATTCAAATTTGGGCCCAATTTTCAAAGATAAGGGCACCCCAAATGCCCTTGTCCACCCAAAATAGGATGAACAAGTTAAGGATGGGGTACACTCAACTCAAGACAAGGGTTTAGATAACCATGCGGACAAATGACATCAATTTCAAGAAAAAAAAAAAAAAGGTCAAAAATAGGCTTGGATGAAAGATAAAATGGAAGACACTAAGATAGGGACACAAAAAAATGATGGAAATTGTACAAAGTGTTTAATTTTCTCTATTAAGACTTATTTGAGAGTTATACGAACCTCTCAAAACCCTTGCTTTTATCACATATGATGTTGTTTCTAGTGACATATTCAAAGATAAATATATTGTAGGACGTATATAATGTTGATGTTTGTAGCTATGGTCGGATTCCTTCTATGACCGACATAGCTAAAATAATTGTCTAATTGGCTTATTGGCCTTAGACAATTATAGGTCCGATTTATATTCATTTGTGTTAAGCATAATTAAGGTCTTAATGCATGTCGATTAGCATCTTGCTTTAATAGTAAATGATTGAGACCGACTTGGATGTCCGCCATCTCTTTGTATTAAGAGGTGTTGCTTAGGGGAGGGCCAATTCTTGGAGAAAAGGCATAAGCGGTGCATTTAAAAGAGATCGAATCTCCATTCATATATATACACTCAATCATATAGCAGATATATATATTGAGAAGAGATGTGCTCGGGGGTGACGATAGAGTTTATCATCTATGGTTGGGAGGGCAATGTTGTGTCATTGCCTGTGGCTAATCGAGCATACCAAAAATCAACATGGTATCAGAGCCAAGTTCCTTCTATAGAGCCTAATCGCTTGAAGGTAGATCATGTGGTTTTGAGGGAGTGCATTACACCTCTCAGAGGAGAGGCAAAGGGAAAATCAAAACTAGAGTAGAAAGAAGAATTTTTGGTCAAGCAAGGAATCGTGACGGAAGCTCTAGTATTGCGTGGCACAATGGAGGGGCACTCAGACTAGGTGACGGCCATTGTGACGCCCATCGACAACTTGGACATGATTGTGTCTGCCTCACATGACCGCACAATCAGTTGTGGAACACTCTAGGTGAGTGCAAGTACACGATCCAGGGCGATGCTGATGTTGCAGGTTGCGCACTTGTGGTTGTGTCGATGTGCTTTTGCATTTGGCGGCCCTACTTTGTGTGGCCCGTATTTTGGTTAACCCAGCTGTTTCGCAGGCTCATTTTGAGCTATTCAAAGTCTTATTTGATCATTGACATCTCAGTCAAAGGACTTGCTTGGTTCCTTCATTGGCATTTTGATTGGCCCGATCAAAGTTTGGACTTGTGTTAATCACTTGTGGAGTACTTTCCTTTGGTCAGGTGATCGTGGTTGGCAAGATCAGGATTTGCAAATCTCTATGGATCCAACAAGATATATTTTGTAGAGACGTGTTGGCACATATCCTGTGTGATTGATCTGTGTGACTCATCATCCTTGTGGCGATTGATTCGATCGAGAGGGGGGGACTTTTTCCTTATTGGCATTGATTCTTGGAGTTTCCATTAGACCTACATTTTATAGAGGTGTTTCTTGGTGATTAGCAATGCTATTTTATTACGTCGTTTTGCATCAGATCGGGTTTCGTTGCTATTGTGACAAATCAAGTGTTTTTTCAGTTTGGTCAATGCGTATTATCGGCCTGTGTTCTCCTCAGTCCAATCAAGTCGATTCATATTGGCTTATTGTTGAGAGTTTGCAGTGACAAATGTATGTATTGTTGCGGACAACATCATCAGTGCTTGTGTCGATTACCTCTTGTTCTACAGTTTAGAACTTGCTTAGTCGGCATATGTCATTGTGTGGTATGCTCTCCATTTGCCTTGGTTCGTAGGTGCTCACATTATTTTGGCTTGATCAATCTATTCTTGATGGTGATTTCGTTCATCTGATCTACCCAAGAATTTTCCTTAGATCGACATTCTGCCCAATACTCATTATATTTTGCGGCTTGCATTTTTGGCTGATCGATTTCTTCCATCATCGCCTGTGGTGATGTTTCTCATTCGGTCATTTTGAATCGATTGGTTTTGGCTTTGGGCGAAAGTTTGGTTAGAGGTCCTCTTCGTCTTCTTTTCAGGCACTGTTGAATGGGTGGATTTCTGTCACATTTATGTGGTTAATCCATCACTTTGTTGTGGATGGTATTAAAGATAGTTCTTCAGATGATGCTTAAGCTATGCACGGAGCAGATATTGTGGACGGATGATGAGTGATGGCGAGGGCCAAAGGCCACCCAGCCATTAGATCATCACTAGGTGCTTCGGTGTGATCAATCCAAGTGAATGGAAATTCCATTGCTGAGCAAAATTATAAAAGATAAGCACTCTTTATGTTTGAATAATGTTCATGAATTTTCACTAAGTCATGCTACTTCATTGAATAGTGAATCTTGTATAGACATTTCCCTTGACTATCATTATCTCTCTCTGAAATGCTTCCAGGACGAATCAGAGATTGCATTCAAGGAAGAAAGATTGCTTGCATTTCTTCACAGAGGAAGAATCGGCATTCAAAGGGAGTCTGACATATCGTCAAAATTAACCTTGGACGAAGAGGTCAAAAGGTTGAGAGGGAGTTTGACATTTCAACTTCAGAGGGAGCTTAACATTTCAGCTTCAGAGGGAGCCACGCCATCATGAAGATTTGTTAATGAGTTCTTTATGAGGGAGAAGTTCGAGGTTCGATCCCTTGTTTAATGCATTCATCTCTATGAGAGAAGTTTGAGGTGCAAGCCCTTGTTATGCATTCTTCTCTGTGAGAGAAGCTTGAGGTTTCAGTCCTTGTTGTGCATTCTTCTCTGTGAGAAAAGTTTAGGTATCAGCCCTTGTTGTGCATTCTTCTCTGTGAGAGAAGTTTGAGGTTTCAGCTTTGTGCATTCTTCTCTATGAGAGAAGTTTGAGGTTCTAGCCCTTATTCCACCCTTTGCGAGTAGGTATGGTGGATCCACCCTCTGCGAGTAGATATGGTGGATGTCATGTGAGACACTCCATGACTTCACATTTGTCCTTATTCACCCTCAAGGAGTAGCCATGGTGAACGCCATATTGAGGTGACAACATCACGTTGAGTGACTCTGTGATGAAGCACTTGTATTTACTTACCTTTCTATATATGGGAGTATCCATGATGGACCCACCCTCTAGGAGTATCCATGGTGGATGTCACTATGTGACTTAGATATCGAGAAGGATACCTCCCTAGCTAAGAGGGAGTGTTGATGTTTGTAGCTATGGTCAGATTCCTTCTATGGCCGACATAGCTAATATAATTGTCTAATTGGCCTATTGGCCTTAGACAATTATAGGTCCAATTTATATTCATTTGTGTTGAGAATAATTAAGGTCTTAACGCATGCCAATTAGCATCTTGCTTTAATAGTAATTGATTGAGGCCAACTTGGATGTCCGCCATCTCTTTGTATTGAGACGTGTTGCTTAGGAGAGGGTCAACTCTTTGAGAAAAGGCATAAGCAATGAATTTAAAGGAGATCGAATCTCCACAAATATATATATATAGCACATATATATTGAGAAGAGATGTGCTCGAGGGTGACGATAGAGTTTATCATCTATGGTTGGGAGGGCAATGTTGTGTCATTGCTCGTGGTTAATCGAGCATACCAAAAATCAACATATAATCCATTAGACCATACGCAAATCTATGAAAATTTAAGTTTTGATTATTCCTTGTCTTTAAAATATCGCAATAAATGACAGTACCATCCTGTGTAACGAATTTATAAAATAGAGAATGACTCAAAAATTATCATTCACTATTTAGAGATCAGTTTGTTTCTCTTGTTTGACACTACCACCTTCCCTTCACGCTAATGCTTGTCGCCTCCGTAAGAATGGAGAATAAAATATTGCTTTTTACCCAAAGAATATGTAGGCAAAACTAATTAAAATTGTTTACAACATTTATAAATTAAAAAACACGAACTTTGAAATAAAAGAAACATAGTTCCGTTTGTCATGGAAAATAGACTCCTCATCAAACAGTTGGATCAAAAAGAGACTCGTTTCAATTTGATATGTTATAAAATTATAGTTTCTTGTGAATGGAAGTAATGCAATGGAACTGAATAAGTTCAAATCTCAGTTTTCTTTTGAATTGAAGCAAAGAAATGGCATCTCTAAAGTTTTGTCTTAAATACAATAAATAAACCCAAGAAAACGAGTCACATGAATATGTGCGTCAAGTTTTGTTAGAATTTACTGGGATTCCGTAGACATCTTGAGATTAGGTCCAGCCTTGAACTTCCACCTCCTTCCCGCAAATAATCTTTAGTAATAGTGTATCAACAAATAAAAAATGAGTCTAGTCGATTTCTTGATTGGTTATATGCAAGCATTGTGTTAGTTGCTCCAATGCCAGAGAACAAAACCACCTACTTCCAACAAAAATAACCATTAATAATAACGTATCAACAAATAAAAATGAGTTTAGTCATTTTCTTAATTGGTTATATGCAAGTAATTTATTAGTTGGACTAATGTAAATCTATGAATGCTACATCATTTAACTCGTAGAAATTGGATGTGATCTAGAAAAATGTAAATCAATTGTATAGTGGCATCACATTATTCCAAACCTTCAACCAGATGCAAAGCGGCTTTCATATAATCCAAACTTTTAAATAATGGTTACCATGAAACCTGAATTACTTTACCACTTGCTCTAGAGACAGACATGTCAAACTTGACTTACATCAATTATTTGACTTACATTCACGCGCCCAAATCAAAACTATGAAAAATAATTTATAATAAAATTTTGTAATCAAGAGTGCAAGTCTCAAGTTTAAAACATATCTGTCGGCATACAACGACCAAAGCAGATTAAGATATCTAGCATGTCTCCCGTTATCTGATATGTTGGCATCTCATAAGCTGTCTGGCACTTCAATATCTCAAAGTAAACAGGTAGCACCACTTCAACTAGATTTCGCATCGAGCACTAAGGCTTGTTCCTTAGTTGGCTACCAAGGGCATTTATGGATTGAGACTAACCTTGATCTAACATATACTCCATCTAGATCATAAGAGGTAATCTCAAAAAAAAAAGTAGATGTGCATTCTAACAATTATTCTCTAATAAAATCATATATACTTCTATTCAAACGATCACATAATTATGGATTTGTTCCAATGTGAATTTACACAGGCAACAGAAAATCTTGACTATATTTTTATTTTTTTGTGTTACGATTCCTTTCTCGTTTCAGGAGAAAATTTAAATTTCATGCGACCCCTTTTTGAGAGTAATTTTTGGATTCGATGCCCCTGACAAGGGTATATAAAACATTATCATTACAAGGTGCTCCAAAAGACGAAAAGCAAAATGGCATTTCATTAATTAATAGTATATCATCTCCCATCCCCCCTTTGACATGAATGCAAAATTATTAAAACTAATTTAAGGCATTGCAATGTAGCTCTCAATCAAAACTGGATACTTCAGAGGGCAGGCATACCTGCAATTGATTAGTTTCTGGAGATTTTAAAGCAACTTGCACAGAATGAAATGATATCAGGGTAATTGTGTAGAAGTTAACTCAGCTTCTTTCACTCTTCAACCAAGATTGTAATATAAGTAACATAATCAATCATAGAGTAGTTTCACAACTGCGTTCTAATTCTTAATTACATGTTTATAACAAAAAATGTCACCCCGAGAAACTTCATAGAGCATTTAGATAGGATTCAAAATCCCACACTACAACAAAACAAATTTACAAAATCCTATATTCCTTGAAATAATATGGTTTCTTCAAGGTTTAAATAACAGATGATTTAATATCAGTCTCATTTGGGGGTAAAAAGGCAAGACTTAAACCCTATAAATTCATTCCAGCTACTTAAAACATTAATATTATTCGATTACAGACAGTCATTCCTCAGAACAAAAGAAATGTGAAACCAAATCTGCAACCATGAACCTGTAATGGTTGGTTTTTGGACAAACTTCTGATTCTTCTGAATATATACCATGTGCCTCAAACGCATCGAAATTGTCATAAGAAAAGAACACCATACAGAAAGAATCTCCTTCAGCAACAGACTTGTGACTGTCACTTAGCAATTGCCATGCTTACCTCTACACATTGGACCCCACTTCACCTTTCATAAAAATTTATAAATTTATCCAGAGTGACTAAGAGTTGACTGCAGATAAAAGATGCATCTATAGGGAACTCAGTCTTTTACATCCAATCTGCACACGATATGTTAAAACTCAGCCTAGGGTATGCAAAAATAAAACCCTCACATGTAATACACCAAAATAAAAAATAGGGATGCTCATCCTCCTGTGATTGCCCGACCCCCATGGACTGCAAAAACAACAGCTTATTTGGAATTATAGAAGAGGGATCCTCAAGCATCTGAACCATCCAAACAAAACACTGTGTGTGTGTAGAGAGTGACGGATCAAAATACTCAAAACAAACTAATGACAGTTAAAGTTGATAGAAAGCTCTTAACACATTTAATAGATTTCAAAAAATTTAAGGAATTAAAAGTGCAATAGCTTGAACAGAACAAGTAAAGATAATTGCAATACATTTTGCATATCCCAATAACTGCAACATAAAACAGTCATGGAATGTTATTAGCGAATATTTGCCGAACATGTGAGCTGTAACTTCTATAACCGAGCCGTTATTTCACTTGGCCATTTAATATTCTGAAGCACAGTTTTAAACCCAAAACAAATAAGCATTCATTCTATCAATAACTACTCAAACAAGAATGAAAGACACATAAATGAGTAAACTCATGCAATGATAGAAATAAAGGTCATCTGGAGCACCCCTGAGGGGGAGAAACAATAAACGGACCAACTAAACATACAAACTCATGTGGATTGGTACAAGAGCAGTGTTGCACCTCACTTTGTACAGCCAAATCTGGCTGAAGTTTAGAAATAGGCTTTCGAAAGAATACATGCTCTTTACACAATTTGCCTTTCATTCTCACTGAGATGTACAAGAATACAGACAGACACCTTTAAGTTACAAAGAATCATCATGAGCCACTGTGGGGTTATAATCACTGCGCCAGTAGTTTGTATCATTGTACATAGAATTGCCATTTCCATCATTCATTCTAGGATCAACTTCAGACTGTAGACGATTTGCTTCCCCTTTAATTGGTCCAGCCTCTCCCACAATACCTTCCTTTAGAGCATGTTCCATAGCCTTTTGAGTTCCTTCCATTTCTACACCAACAAATTCCACATTATCTTCAAACAACGATGTCATTTTACTCTTCAATCCATCAGCTTCTACCTCACTTTGCAGTCCTGAAACAGAACTTTCCACATTTATATCTTTGCCAGATATACCATCCATTTCCACACCAGTGTTTTGGTTAGCTACAGCTGATTTTGAATCATCAACTGTGTTTAATAAGTGTTCAATATCTGCGTCGAAAGGATTGCTTCCACTGAATGGATTTCTACCCGAAGTGCCTTCAAAATCTGCAGTCTCCCTCCATCCCACCCAATCAGGAGGCTTGACACCGAATATCTCTGCAGTTCTTTCTTCACATTGAATAAAGGGGAAATTATCAGTTATGCCAACCTTCTCTAATCCTACGGACAGATCATCAAGTAGATGTAAGGAATCCTTTCCCTTCATTTCTAAGTCTACACCATTCGGTGTTGTACCATTTCCAAAGTCTGCACCAAAGAGTGTAGCACGTGCATTTTGAGAAGTGTCAGTATCAACCAAATCCTCATCTTCTCCTACCACAACCTCATCATCGCTACTACTACTACCACCACTATTAGCTGATGTCCCTATGTTATTTACTTGGCTATCATCTACCCTTGGGGATGAAGAAACAAGAGATGTTGCCACAGACTCTTCCGTAGACCTATCATCTTGAAAAGCAAACCAATTTGCATTTGTAAACATTGCTTCTCTCAACCCCCCACTGCACAAAAACCAATAAGGACAAAACAAATTAACAGTGTGGATTATAAAATTAGCTTAACATCATGCTCAATTGG
Source organism: Cryptomeria japonica (assembly GCF_030272615.1). Taxonomy (NCBI): domain Eukaryota; kingdom Viridiplantae; phylum Streptophyta; class Pinopsida; order Cupressales; family Cupressaceae; genus Cryptomeria; species Cryptomeria japonica. Next base: position 154,777,601 of record NC_081415.1, read on the forward strand.
AACATATACAACACAATGGGTAAAACTATTGCATTTCCAACACCCAAATATAATCAAAGAAAATATAGCAAATTTGTTAAAAAGGCAATATCAAGCACAAGGCAACCTGAACAGTAAAAACGCAAGTCGGTTCTAACAATGCAGTTAAAAGGCTTTGAAATATTTGCAGTACAACTACTGAATTCTTTCAATTTCTGAACATATGGCTACTAAAATACTCCTCTTAAGTTTTTTCTCTGCCATTTCTAATTAACATGAATTTTCAACAGATTTTATGCAGTTCCATTTACCTGTCCTGTTCCTCTGCTATCTTGATAGAGGAAACCACCATTTCAGCTGACTCGTCATCAAAAAATACATCCTGAAAATACAAGTGGCATAGAAGAATAATCACAAAGGATAAGTTCCATTAATCTCCACAATGAATATTTGGTTTTAAAACTATGATTTCAGCCCAAACTACAAAAGTTCTTGCTTGCCACTATACTGGTACAGCTCATAGTGCAGTCACTAAAACATGATTTGATTAATCTTGGCTCCATGAAAGAAAGAAATAAAAGGGCCAGGATAAGTCTCACTAATGCAAACTTAGCAGTAAAGTGTACAATACCTCATCATCCCTGTCAATCACCCCATGGGCCTGCACAAATATAGGAGCCAAAAAAAGAGCATGAAATGGCATGAACTGGTAAGATTTGACAACAGAAAATTGAAAAAAAAAATGAAGCAAGTTATATGACAAAAAATTCAGTGACTGCTTTGTAAGATAACAACCTGAGATAAGTTAGAACTATTACCTCTTCACCGTCTTCATTGTCAAACATACCATAACGGAATGCTTGACTTAAGTTACTGGCCATTGTTGACACATCATAATCTCTGTCACGGAAGTCATCTTCATCACTGTCCATAGTCCGCTCATGCACTGTTGTTGGACGCCTGCAGTTCACAGTAAAACAATCAGACAAAATAATGATTTTATACAGCATTCAAAGACAAATATATTAGACAGCAGAAAAGAAATCAATGGATGGTTTGATTTGGTAATTTTAACAAAAAAACATGAAATATAAATGCATTAATCATATTTAGAAACATAATTAACAGCAAACCGAGGAGAGGAAGGATCAAACAGACAAGGGAAGAAGTTATTTATTCGATACAATTGGGATTTCCGACCTCTACCAATAACATCTCATAGGCAAAGGGCATCTCTTTACTACAAAATTCAAAATAATAACATCCAGATTATCTGTAACAATATATCTGCTAATCACAGCTTTCGCTTCTCCATCTTTCAAAATATCCTAAAAGAATGTAAACTTGTTATGTCTGGTTGACTACCAACATATCAATACAGTTACAAGCATTATTGTAAGGAAGAAGTTTAGTGAAATAAAGAATGGATTTAGGAAAAACATAGGATTGTGAGCAGATTCATTCACAAGATCGGTTGCTAGAGGTACCGTTTCCTAGGGCCATCAGTGACACCTTTAAAACCTCGAAGATATGAATAAACTAAGCCAAAAGGAAAGTTTGCTGGATGGTATTGAGACCATTACTCTTTCTACTTGGCAGGCAAAGAAAGGTTACCGGAGGATACTGAGAAACTCTACACAAATACTGGCCATAGCAATGAGAAAGAGAACAAGAACTGACTGTAAAATAAGATTAAAGATATCAGCGCTACGAGAAAGTTTAAGCAGTCAATCAAAAAGATAGCAGATATTACTTGCAAGGAACTAAATTTTGTTAAGAGGACAAAGCAAGAATAAAGGACAAAACCAGTCAGTTAGAAGATCTAATTGACAGTATTTAGGAACAGACCCATCTTTGAACAGAAGGAAATCCTGAAAGCTGAGAACAACTAAGTTGAGATTGAGAACAATCCTGATACAGAAACTCCTCCTGACAACAAAAACTTTAAGGATTACCAATTATCATAAGAATTTAAGATTTGCATACATGTACATAAGACATGCATCCAAGTATACATGCTTTACACTGTAGAGAACCATTGTAATTTAACCCAAAGCATAACTGTCTACACTCTACACTCTCTAGATGTTGTCCTAGCTTTCTTTGGACAAAAAACTTATGAAAACGTAAAACACTTTTTATTTTTATTATAAAGAAGATTTGGATGACCTTACTTCTCATGGTTGGAGCTACAAACACTGCAAAAAGCATCAAAGAATAATCTCAACTATAACAGGCATTAGTTAATACTTGAAGAAACAATGGGTTGAAAGTGGACAGCAGCAGTTTGGAGTTCTGGTACCCACACTGGAAGTTGGTACTAAATTGAATTTTGATGGAGCTTCAAGGAGAGGGAGCAGCTTTGTTTTACATAAATGACAGAATTATTTTTGGGAATCCAAAATAAAAAATAAGGCAAAATGGGAGGCTCCTCTTGCAAGATTTTTAGTAGTTAAAAAGCAAAATTTAAAGATAGTTATTGTGAAGGGGTATTCTTTGATCATGATTAATGCATTGTGCAAAGGTAAGAAGCTGAGCTGGAAGTCGAACATATATGTAGAAAAGGAACATATCATAAAGCAAAACTTTGGCTCTGTCAAGGTTGAACATTGCAAAAGAAAATTAATATCTCAATGTGTGGTGCTAGCAAAGACGCGTAATGTTTTAAAGATTGGCAAGGTCAGTTTTTCATTGCATTGAAAAGGTTGAAAAGGTGGTGGCTCCAGTAAGCTGGTATAGTTAGCTTTCCCTCAGTCTTTGTGCTGGTTTCTTGGATAGGTATGGAGAACCAGCCGCTAGTGCATTAAGATGGTGTGCAATTATCTAAAAAAAGCATTTTGGATAACCATTTACAATGCAATTATGCCTGTCACAACCTGGCATCTCAAGCGTTCTGAAATCTGCCCTGGGGTAACATGTCATTGGATGGCCACTGCTCCAATACCATTTCACAAAGACTCTGTCTCAAATCCTTCTCACTATCTTCCAAATGCAACTTGGGGCTTCTTTAAATGTTCTTGCCTGACTAGTTCTCTGACTTGTCAGTGCAACATGTTGGCCCAGCATCTTCCCCACAGATGTTGGCAATATTATAAATGAATTGAAGTCTGAGATAAAAATATTGCATGCATGTTATGGAGATGTTGGTCGTGTGCTATCTGGATTACATGTTCACCATTATTGATGACATTTGGAAATAGGCAGTGATTAGATGATTTCTTTCTTCCATGGATCATCTATTCACTGTTCTCGTAGGTGGCAGGAGATACATTATGGAGTATACTTTCCTTCTTTTGTTGGTTATCTCAGAGAGGTGGCTGGGAAATGTCAATATGCCCTAGGTTGAAGATGTTGCCAATCTTATAGATGAATTGAAGTCTGAGATAAAAGTATTGAATCCATATTGTGTAGATGTTGGTCGTGTACTATCACAATTACATATTACTGAGGGCATTTGGAAATAGGCAGTGATCAGATGAATTCTTTCTTCTGTTGATCATCTATTCACTGTTCTCGTAGGTGGCAGGAAACTCTGTTTAGAGGCTGGGAATGTCAATATGCCCTAGGTTGAAGAACTGTTTGACACAAGACATGTCTCTCCTACTGGATGGTACCAATGGGGAGTAGTGTTGTTAGTTCTGTTTAGGGGTTTTTCTTTGTTATGGTCTCCCTGGGTGCTGTTTGCTTGTGTAGGATGTTTTGGGCTACTGGTGTGTCATGGTAGTATTTTTTTGCTTCTGCAGGTTTGATTTGAGGCCTGATGCTCTCAGGGGCATTTTTATGTTATGTAATCTTGATGTATTACAAATTTTCAATATCTCAAGTAGTTAGCTCTAGGTGGGGCCACTGTAGTACCCAACTTTCATATCTAAAAATATCTAAGACATTTGAACCCTTCTCAACACATGGAAATGCAAGAAATGTAGGATAATTAACACTATAAATGTGTTCTGATTCCAAAAGTAATAAAAGGCAAATAAAACATACCCACAGGCCCACTGATAGACATTCTCCACTGAATTGCGGCTTGACAGAACAGTTGTCTCCCAATCCATCCACTTCTGATTTTCCTGATAAGAATGCAACAGAAGAAATATTTTGAGATAAGCATCCCTTAAGACAGTTCATCTTTATTTCATGAAATTAAATGCATAATATACATTCTCAATATATAGGAACGGATTTCAACCTGACATAATTCTAGGAATGAATTATATTAAAATTTGACTAAAATAAAACCCTATAAAATCAAACTGTACAAATTGTAACAGGAATACATTATTGTCCAGGTACTATATAGAGTCATGAATCATGCGAGTCATTATAATAAAATGGTATTCAACCATTACTCTTAAAAAATAACCATACCTATCTATAAGAAACATACAATTGGGAGACATTATCTTAAATGCTCCCAAATTCCAACATTTGGGATATTGCTTTGTTGCCTACCATCTGCCCCTGAGCTAACACATGGCTTATCAAATATCTAGTTGATTACCAATATTTACTAATTATCTATAAAGACACTAACATTAAACATTGATGAGCAATGCTAGTCTTCTCTCTACAGTTTATTTGAGATTATTATCTCCTAAAACCACAGTATACAATTTGTTCCTGTTTATTTATTTCAATAGCATGTTCTTTAAAATTCTGCAAAAAATACATTTATTCATTTTATATGTGCCTTTCTACATATACACACACAAATATTTAGAATCTACTCTATACCACACTGAGATTTGAGATAAAAAGTTATTTCCATAACAACAGATGTGTCTATGCTCACATCCTGGTAACTGAGGTCATATCCAGGAGCTAGTCATGTGTATCAAAATTTTCAAATTAAAATCACAGTAATGAGCTTAAACATGTTGACACTGAAAAACAATGAAAGGGGACTTTTTAACAGCCGCAACAAACTGGCAGCAAATTCCAGGAAACTAACAGAAAAGCATAAAAACTGGTCATGCACAGAAAGGAAGAAGATGTGTTTTGTACAGGGCTGTTCACCAGATATCCTGGAGCAGACAAAACAGGTGCAAAAAGGATACTATGTGCTGCTGGTACCGTACAGCAGAGTGCATGAAGGATACATAATAAAAATCTGCCAATTATGGATGTAAATGGGGGAACTTCATTCAAAAGGAAATTCAAACCTCTCTTTCTAATGCCCCGCCAGATTTAGGGTACTCAAATAAAGACAAGTCACACAACCCCTCCTGATTTTCTTACTTAAAACCCAGAGCCAGCTTATGACAGGCTTCAGAAAACAATGCCGTTTTTAATTTAGAGCATTTGAAAGACAGGCTTCTTGTAAAATTAGAAAGCAGCTCAATATTGGATGATACAAATCCTGGTCTTATGCACATCAATAGCCAACGAGATTCCAGTAATATAGGAACCACACAAACCCCTAGACTTGGTGACCCATGCATTGTTTGATTATGCTTTTGTATTATTAGATTCAATAGCATGTGACCTATAATAAAGCATTTTGAAATGTTGGACGTGTAAAACTCAAGCTTGATGCCCCAGACCAGAAATCATAACCAAGGGTTTTTCCAGGTGGTATTCCAATCCACAAAATTAGAGAGAATTTTTCACTAGGGGTGACCCAAGCACTGGTTTATTGTGCTTTTGTAATTAGAATTCAGTAGTGTATGGCCTGTAATAAAGTAGTTGAAACGTTTGATGTGTAAAAGTTGAGCTCGATGCCCCAATCCACAAATTGGATTCCTAACCAAGGCTTTTCCGAGGTGGTGTTTCAATCCACAAAACATAGAAGAAACAATTTTCACAACGGCTCCCTGAGTCATCTTCACATGTTGCCTGTGCTGCCGAAGCCCCTTCTTCCAATTTGCAAGCACAAGTTTTCCCCAAAATTCTGGAAGTCATCCTCGTGCCGAGATTTGGCCCTCGTCTAGAGGAAGAAGGATGAGAAGAGGGAAGCGGAACCAGCTTCAGCTATCAGGACGTGATAGCTAAAATCAAACAGAGATTAGGACCTTCACAATGCCCTATCCTAGCAGTTTATCAGCAATTTATTACAAATGAAGTTTAATATAAAAATTAGCATATTTAAATTTTTCATATTTTAAATTTGATATAAATATATTTAAATTACAATATTTTTGTTTAATAATGTCAAATATTTAATAATATTTAATATGATATGGGGATAATATTTGTATTATAATATTATTAATATTTGATATACATTTACATGCATAAATATACATACATACATACATGCATGCACGCATGCATAGACATACATGCATCCATACATACATACATACATATTACATACATATGTACATAAATACATGCATGCATGCATACATACTTGCACGCATACATACATGCATCATGCATTCATACATGCATGCATACGTACGTACGTACATAACATACATACATACCTACGTACATAACATACATACATACATGCGTACATACGTACATAGATATATATAATATATATTAATATTAAAAAAAGTTATAATTATACATACATAAATACATGCATCCATGCATACATACATACATACTTGCACGCATACATACATACATACTTGCACGCATGCATGCATGCATACATACATACATGCATCATGTATTCATGCATGCATCATGCATTCATGCATACATACATACACAACATACATAAATGCATGCATCCATGCATCCATGCATACATACATACATACATAAATGCATGCATCCATGTACGTATGTACATACATAGATATATATAATATATATTAATATTAATAAAAGTTATAATTATATTAATATTGATACATATTATATCTATATATTATTTTTATATTTCAATCATATTGATATTATTTTTATTTTTATTTATAAAAATAGATATTACATATAAAATTTATTTTACTATATTTATTTATTATTTTTTAGAAGTCTTTTATATACATAATATTTTTATATGTTTTTGTATGGACAAACCCAACCCCAAAAAATTTTTTGACTGAACCCACAAATCAAACCAGTAGCAGTAGCAGGACCATTGAATTAGATCTCTAGCAAAATGAAAAAACATGGGCTTAAATTTCATGAGTATTTACAATCATGCAAAAATATTTACACAGCACAAGTCTCAGGGTATAACAGATTATAAAAAGCATTCAGAAGCAATACCTGAAGAAAGGCCTGTAAAAAATTATTATTTGCTGCCAAATGACAAAGCTTGTTTGCAATTCGTGTCAAGTGACCGATATAACCTGTCTTTGGAGGGACTCTTCCTGGAGCAGGTACAGTTGGCTAGAGCAAATTGCAAATTGCAAAAATGAAGAAAAACAAATTAGCATCACTTACAAGGGAGTTTCTTGATGATATTGCAAAATGAACAATAGTCAATAAATTAATATTTCATTTAGTGAAACACCCTCAAATCAAAGATACAAATATTGAAAAGAAAAGGAACATAGAAAAAGAATAATCTGATGATGATTTTGTATGACCACATGTACATAGTTGTAATGCTTATTGTAAAACCTAGATAGACAGTAATGCTGGCATTATTGTATTTTGCCAGTGAGAACATCAACTTCGAGGAATTTGTTTCCAAATTACCACCATAATATTTGTTTCTTATGATTTTGGTATCCTCTTATTTTTTCTGCAAGGCAATTTACTTGATAACAGCTGTGAAGCATTAAGATACCTTGTTTTCATCACAAGAAACAATTGGATTTTCATCTGCAGCCAAAATTCTTCCAACTAGATCGCAATCTTGGAGAAGGTGCTTAAAAAGTGTTGTATTGTTGCTCTCTAAACATGAAATTATGATGCTCTCCACTTGATGGTGAAGTGCATTGTTAAATGTGTAACTGCACAAATCAATACAATACAAGTTAAAAAGGTATAGCTTCAATCACATATGCCTATATGAAATTAATAAAATAATTAAAAATCAAATAGAATGTATAGGGATCACATACTCAAAAAAAAGATTTATAATTGTTTGAATAGCACCCAAACGTACTAATTCCCCTTGAGCTACTTCACTACCCGTCCTTAGTAGAACAGCAATGAACTCAACTATCTGAAAACATTACAAGTAATCAACAACAAAAGTGACAATCCATACTATTTCAGAGCATAGTTAGATAAACAGTAAAATCCTTCAAGCTCAGTAAACAACTTCCATTCAGATTTGCTAAAACTCAATCAAATGATAAATCAATCTACCATAACCTCCTAAAACATAACTCAGACCCAAAATATAATGTATAGCAAATAGAACATAGCCTCAACATCAACAGAAGATTTGGCAAGTGAAAACTAAAATTTTCGCAATTACAACTAATGCTAATAAGTAATATGTTGACAAAGAATAAACCTTTAAGCGATGTTTTCCCAAAGGAGGCTGGAGTCGGCCATATGTAGTGGGTAAAACAGTTTCACTGGAAGATACATCCAAAAGCTTCAATAAATCACCTGCAACATTGAAAAAAAGAAAAGAAAATTTGTCAATAGAGAGTTTTTAACTTTTTAGTAATACAAGCAAGTCATCATTTATCATCCACAAGGAAACACCTATATATCTATTCACAAATAAGGTAATCGACATTTACATATTGTTCCTTCTCAAGAGTTCAATTTGCACATAATCTACATGTAGTAATGCTTCCCATATATAGCATCAAGCTAAGTCTTCAAGTAATCATTTATTAAGTAAAAATTTATGATTCACTTTAACCTTATTTTTTAGTTGAAACAAATTTAGGGGATCACACATTGACCCATAATTGAAGATATGTATCTCCTTGACACTTACCAAGCCTCTGCAGCATGCCATCCACAGTCTCAGGATTTGCAGCCAATACTGACTCTGTGACATGGTGTCCTCGGCCACCAACCCCTCCTCCCATAGTTGTTGATCGCTTTGGATCCAACACAGAGATACAAACAGACAAGGAATACACCAGAGAAGATTTTGATTGTGAATCTTCTAAAGCATGGTGAAAAAGCCTTCCCACAAAACTGCACATCGAAATAAATGTCAAAGAAACTACCAATAAACAAAAATGATAATTTAAATGATACATTTATCTACGCTGTGTCCACACCTTGGGCTCGAAAGCTTTGAAGCAAGAGCAGAAGGTGCCGAGCGAGTTATAGCACAGAGTGTCTCTGCAGCATTGGTGTGTACCTCAGGAGGACTCTGCTTGACAAAAAAGGAATGATCAAAATTAACAAGCTTGCTTAGGATTCTGAAGACCCACGAACACTTTTCTACCTGCAGATAAAACATGAGAACCCTAGAACAGCAAGAGTTGTCCAATATACTTACAGGTGAACTCAATTTGTCTACAATCAAGTCAAGCAAGTCGGTATCAGCTAGCCATTGCATGGCATCAATGTAACTTGTAAACATATGATCATCTACTCCAACTAATCGAATCAAAACCTTCATTAAAAAATGCATAATTAGAGAAACAGTTTAGAAGTTCAAGAAAAGCCTGATTCTCAACTAACTTGCACTTCTGTGCACCTATACACATCCTTAGATGATATTACAATTAATACCCAAAAATAACTTCAATTATGAGTAAATGAACCTTTATGTGCATCTTGAATGAAATAAGAAAAATTAGACTTTGACATGCTACAATAAACAGAAAAAGCATATCATACAAAAATTATTTGCAACAAACATAAAATAATTATGGCAATTGTTAATATTCATGGGGCATTACGTGTACCATCTAATGTCCAAAATATCAGTCACAGTGAGAAAGATACCTCCATTATTGACGTGATGCCAATTAAGTCCACTAACTTGCGAAATATACCTTGGTGTGCCTGAATATGTGAGAAATAGTTTGTTATATGAAAACATGGTCTAAAATAAAAAAGATTTGCAATGAAAATAAAGCAATTCAATGTGTTGGGAAAATACAGATAACAAAGCATGCATTGATATCAAGGAATTCAATGCAATGTGGAATTAAAACAATCTAAAAATTGAACTCTATAAATGCACTTAAACAAAAAGTGACACAGGAGGAACATATAAAATCAATTAATCATCAAACTGTTAAACTGCATATAAGTGAATACCGGAAAAGATCTGCCACTTTTTTGAAAGAGACTAACTACTAATTTCTAGTTGCAACAGTTCAAATTTGAGGGCTCAATTTGTTCCAAACTTCTATAATCGAATGGAACTTGATCCGCAAGCATTTTGACCATAACTACATCAAGTGCCTTTCTACACATTTTACCAAGATCATATGTTTATATCATACGCTGTGTTTCCTATCAAATGGCAATATGATCCATACTATTGCCACAATCAATCTGTTAACTTCATAATTCTTTAGAATATGGTGTAATTGGCACCTATTAGGCTATTACAATATATGATTTTGCCAGTATGAGAACAACAGTTTAAGAAGTGAGCAACAATTAGTTCTTTTTATATATCGAAATTGGAAAGTAAACATTGGCCTATACAATCCAACCAATGCCAAATTTCTAAAGGATCAGTATAATAATTAATTTAACTGCAAGAATAAATGCTTGCATTAACAATACTATATTATAACTATTGGATAATGATATCAATTACAAGTTGCTCTCTGCAATATCAACATAATGAATAGTTGAACTGCAAGAATAAATGCTTACATTAATAAAAATAATAACTAGTTAAAACACTGGGTTCTCACTGTGGAGACCCAAGTTCAATTCCCAATAGGGACATCTCAAGTGGAATTCTAAGCTGCGACTCTTGGCCTTCCATAGGATGCAGAAGGTCTTAGGGTCAATCTAATCAAACATAATAATAATAATAATTCAAAGATAAGTAATGGGGATGGGGCCCCCTATGTGTCCCCACTGGTTCATAGCTCCAGTCAAAAGCTATTCAGGCTTCGGCCAATTACCGATCAAAAATAATAATAATAATAAACTTAATTTTTTTAAACATATAAAAAAAAAAAAAAACTAGTTAACTGCAAAAATAAAACTATCTTAAATATATTGGATAATGATATCACTATAAGTTCCTCTCTGCAATATCAACATCATAATTAGTTGAACTGCAAGAATAAATGTTTGCATTAACAAAAGTATCTTACAAATATTGGACAACAATATCAATTATAAGTTCCTCTTTGCACTATCTACACAAAATCTTCTATGTATGTTGACAGTGATTACACCTCTTCCAGGCACATTTAATAAGCATAAGCATTACCCCCAAACATCCATGTCAGCAGTCAATTGTAAATATTGTACATAAAATCCCAATTTTGCATATTTGAGACACCCAAAAAATTCTCACTTATTTATGCCAACACTAACAAAGATTCTTCAAACAAGATTACTCACAAGAAAACACAAATTTTAGGTTTATTAGAACTCACAATCAAAAGAAATTATTAAAAGAATATTACCATTTCAATGCGACTACAGAAAACTTCAAACACTGATAACTACAAATCCCGAAATTGTAATTTGAGACTTCAATTCAGTTACAATTTAATAAAGTAACACAGCCTTTAAATGGGATTTGAAAGAAGCAACCACCGAGTCATAAAATTTGAATTTCTATCATCGAAGTCTATTTTCATACTAATCAGTATGTCAGCCTTTTAGGGATATTTAAGCTTTAGTTTGTCCATAAATTGACATGTTGATGAATGAAAAGGGACTATTTTGCAACTAGAGATAGAAATTCCGAAATTATAATTGAGAATTAATTACAGTTGCAATTTACAATGGTAACACAGCCTTTAAGTGGGATTTGAAAGAAGCTGCCAATGAATTTCTATCATCAAATTCTAATTTTATACTAATCAGTAGGGCAGACTATTTTTAATGCTATTGTCAGTATATAGCTTTAATTTGGCCATAACTTTTGACATAGTGATGAATCAAAGGGCACTGTCTTGGACTTATAATTGGTAATTCTTACAAACTTTGCAATGAGCTTATGTTGGACCCATTGAAGTCATTGAACTGAGGGTGGAAATATATATTTGAGCTTTAATTTGGCCACAACTCTTACAATTTGATGAGTCAAAGGTCACTCTTAAAAACTTTAATATGGACTTAACATTGCACCTTTAAGCTTTAGTTTCGCCACAGCTTTTGACATTTTCATGAGTGAAACGTAACTGTAATTGAAATGTTGTCATTTTTAAAAAAAATTGCAGTAGACTTAACATTGCAGTCTGTACCCATTAAAGCTATTGAATTAGAAGATATTTACAGAAAATGAAATATAACTAGAATCATATATCATATGAATCCTTCTATTTTCCAATTTATAATAGATTCAGCTACCATCAAATTACCACGCAATATCTGTGGTTAACAGAAAAAGAGATTATGTTTCCTACCACAACAATGATAATGCAACACTAACAATGATTCTTCATTCAATATCTTAAACTCAAAAGAAAACACAAATTTCAGGTTTCTTAGAACTCGCATTCACAAGAACTTACAAGGAAACCTTTAATACTATTGTAGGGATATTTAAGTTTTAGTTTGGCCATAATTTGACATAGTGATGAATCAAAAGTTGACTGTTTTGTAGCTATATATGGTCATTCTTCAAACTTTGCAATAAGCTTACAACTGAACCCACTTAAGTCACTGAACTGAACATGGAAAAATGCTTAAGGTTGGACAAAGATTTTAAAAGTCGCTCTCGAAACTTTGCTATGGACTCAACTACATGATTTTTCATATTGAAGAGTCCGAGGTAGCTGCATTTGAAATTTCGCCCTAAAAACGATCACTCTTAAAACAGTTGCAATGGACTTCTCCTTGTAGTTTGTACTCATTGAAGCTATCAAACTGACCATGAAAGATATTTACATAAAGTGAAATATTAGTAGAATCATAGATTATATTTAAAGTAGATTCAGCTACCATCAACTAAGCATGCAAGATCTGAGGTTGGCAAATAAATAGATTGTGCATCCTAGGAAAAATGAGATTGCTAACACTAACAAAGCTTCTTCATCAAAGGACTACTCACAAGAAAACATAAATTTTAAGTTTCTTAGAAATCACATTCACAAGATCTTGTTAGAAGAATCTTACATTTGTCAACACAACTAGAGATAGAAACTCCAACACTAATAACTGAAAATTCAAAAATTGTAATTGAGAATTAAAGACAAATGTGATTTGCAATAGTAACATAGCTTTTAAATGGGATTCGAAAGAAGCCACCAATAAGCCATAACCCTTGAATTTCTACCATCAAAGTCCAATTTTATACTAATCAGTATAGCAGCCAATAATTAATACTATTGTAGGATATTTAAGCTTTAGTTTGGACATAACTTTCGACATGGTGATGAATCAAAAGTGACTTGCACCTATATATGATCACTCTTGCAAGCTTTCCGATGACCTTACCAGTGGAACCATTGAAGCAATTGAACTGAAAATGGGAAAAAAAATAAGCTTTCATTTGGCCACAGCTTTTAATATTGATGAATCAAAGGCCACTATTAAAAATTTTACAATATGAATAGACTTAGCATTGTACCTTTAAGCTTTAGTTTGGCCCCAGCTTTTGTCATATTGATAAGTCAAACTGTAAACACACTATATTTGAAATTTTGACCTAAAAAAGGTCACTCTTAAAAAATTGCAATGGGCTTATCATTGTACTTTGTATCAATTTAAGATATTAAACTGACCATGGAAGATATTTACAGAAAATTAAATATAACCACAATCATAGATTTTATGGATCCTCCTATTTTCCAATTTTAAAATAGATTCAGCTACCGTCAACTTAACACACAAGATCTTTGGTTAACAAATAAAGAGATTATGTTTCCTAGTAAAAGATGATAACATCAACAGGTTTTCAGCCTATTATAAGCGACTGTTTAAGAACTGGTTGCAAAGAAATAAATACTCACTTGTACATATTCTATAAGAGGACCAGTCTTTCGCAGCATCAAGCATACTACAACCTAAAAGAAAATAACCAACACACAAATATCAGCTGCAAGCAAACATAATAGCATAGGCATTAATATGGCATATTCATCAATAAAGAATTCATTTAAAAATATAAACGAAGGTAAAATAGCCAAAACACAACTGAATATATAGAACAACTCCGAGATACTGACACAAAAATGTACAACTGAATATAGAACTATGGAATGAAAATGCTTCAACAGCATGAACATATAAGAAAGGATCTAAACAAAACAAGATTAAACTAAAATCCATAAACAATGATAAGAAATACAACCTTGCTGAAATAGCCAGCTAATAATGCACTGTGAGCACGGTCAGGCTCCAAAAAGGAAAAGAGCAGGTCCATCAACTATAGACAAAAAATTGAACATTTTAGTACAATATTACTAGAATATTCCACTCTTTGCAAGTTTGTTAAGTAGAAAGCTGAAAATCAAAAAAAAAAGATTATTGCAGAAATAAAAATGCCAAATTTATATACAAAAACTTGTACAGGAAGACAATTTATAGGCTAGTAATTTTTTTGTTAAATGGCATTCAATACAAACTAAAAAAGAGTACATGTGACTTAACATGAATATTACATCAAAATTTGCTAAGAGATATCAAGATTCCAAAAGAGTAGAAGTGTCAAATCCTATATTTCCGTATTTGTGTTTCAGGGTTGACACCTCAAGTCTTTTAGATACCTCTCAGCACATCAGATCCATGTTAAACAGTGAAATTAGAATACAAACATCCTCATGACAATTATACACAACAATGTGCATTAAATACTTTATGTTTTCATGGACAGATCTCTATGTTTAGAACTCCAAATTCTCTAATGAATATTGCAGCAGTAAAAATTGCGCTTCAAGGCTTCTACCAAACATACTCTGAATTTTAAAACTTTAGTTATCTAGTTGTATCCAGTACCATCTACACTTACTTGTTTATAAGCTAACCCATTATCAAATTAAAAAAATTTAATAAAGTTGAGGAATTACCTTGACAGTGGACATAGATGGTGTATGAAAAGTCTTCACACGTTATGATCATGCTGAACAGTCACGCTTCTTAATCTCACAAAACATTTTCTCATGACCAATAATGCTTCTATATTTTCTATGGAGTGGACATATAAATGAATAATATACTTCAATTGTACAAGAAGGAATCTATGGTAGAGGTCCATGAGAAGATGTCTTTCTCAAATTCCATATTTGTGGAATATAGAGAACAGATATTGACTCAATTTTTATTTAATGCTGAAGCCAACTCATAAATTGATAATTAACAAAGCTTCTTGTGTTTTTGTTTGTAGGGTATTGTGTATTTGAGAAGAATTTGTTATCAAACTTATGTTTATACTTTTCAGCACATAGTCCTATCCACAAGCTATTATTTAATAATTACCATTCAAGTAATGTCTTGTTCATCAAGGGTATACAAAAAGTTAGGTCATGCGTTAGATATGGGTTAATTATGATTTTCTTTCTAACTAAGTAAATGCTAAGGGGAAGCCCTACAAGATGTATCTCTTATCTGTATTAAACATATTTGTGAATGTAATACTAAGTGCCAGCATTGTGAGATTGCTTTTGTGCTACACTCAAGTTTGCAAGTGCAGTCAAGCTAGGGCAAACAGGTGTTTTGCATGTTGTTCATGTTAAATATATTTCTGAATTCCTTTTTTCTATCGTTTATTTGGGAAAGCAGCATAGGGTAAGTCCTCTAAAATGAATAATCCTATCCACAAGAATTCCAAGGCCAACTTTAAACCTACTTAAAGTATTATTTAGTATATAGCAATGGCACATTCTCTAATCAAGCAACAAGAAGCAAATGTAGCAAAATCCTTCTCATAGCTACAATTACTTAAACATAGCATCACTATCTTTCCTAGTTAAAACTACATATGAGGAAGGATCTAAAATCTAGAAGTTTAAGTTACATATTTTAAAATAACTTCAAGTTCGAATCACAGAGCCTTTATCAATCCTTCAAAGTCCAAATAGTATTATAATGAAAGATTTGATCCAAACCACACCATCTTTCTTATATTGTGTAGCAATGAGATCTTAAAAACATGTATCCACAAACACAAAGAGAAACCAACCTCCTCGTCCTCTGCAAGTGTCTTCAGTATAACATCAATTTCACAACTAAATATTTCACAAGCAATAAATGGAAACCTGCAAATGAACAACAATAAACTTACTTAAATAGAGCTAATATAAATTAAAATTAATATATCTTCTGTCAACCAAACAAAAGGCACTCAGTTTACTTCATGTCAAGAGAAAAATACAAAACAATACATGATAAACTGCTTACTTGAATGTTCGTCTACTATCTGCTTCTTCTGGTGGCTCTTCTACAACATAGCGCAGCATCTGTTGCACCTGCGTTCTGCCTCGAAGACTGCAGAAATGTCACAAGTGAGATGATGCCATAAATATTATCTAGAAATTGAAAAAACTCATTATCAAGACTAATTTATAAAGAAAAAACATCAGAATAAACAAAAGCTCTGTAAACTAAAGATTGCTCTTTAAAAGGCACTACTATTGAACATGAAATTGTAAAATGATCTGATTAAATTTCATGACAAGAACTCCACAACATTATTGTATATAAGAATTGAGAGATAGAACCAATGCCACAATACTTCTTGCATACCTTTTCCTTTTTAACACTTATAACTACAACACAACTGTCAACCATGACTACAACTTCACAGAATCATTCTCAATCATGGATTGGATTTATCATGTTTACATCACTCACCATGTATTCAAGTTGCTTCAATAAATTTGTGAGCTTCCTTAAATGTAACTAAACATCCTAGCACATGACATAAATAGCATGACATGATTGTTTGTTTGCATAATTGATATAAAACTACTGGCAAACAAACTATATTCCAAAAAGCGTACTTAAAAAAGTAAAACAACATAATATGCTCCTTGAGAGGAAACCTTGGGCTCCATCACTAGAATATGTGACCCTATGTTCATCTCAAACTCTAAAGACAAATAGCACAACAGCCCTATACTGCATTTTTTACTAAGAGCATGTTAGGTTGCATTTCACAACATAAAACGTTAATGTACAATCTGTACTCGGCCCTTATAAACTCAGAACCCAGAATTTGGAATTCCTTAAAGAGAACATAATTCATTACAAAATCAAATATTTAGCTAGTTGAGTGGATTTTTAAAAAACTATTTTTACTAACATATAATTTGGCTTCCCAGGCCAGATTTAGAGTGCAGAAAATCTGTGAAAGTTCAAGAGTGTACTTTGAATATCCTGTACGGAGACTACATAAATGATCATTCCAGAAAGTTTTAAACAGTTTTCATGTGAATTCTTAGTTATTTCTCAAAAATCTAGTGTACCAACTAGGCCAACCTGCTAACATTGAACACATTATTAGCACAACAAAATGACAAATATTGTAAACCCCTGGCATCAAATTAAAATCCTAGCCTTACTGATTGACTACATCATGGTGCTCACAACATCCCGATTGCTTACTAGCACTTTGCTGATAACTTTCCCTATACCTTCCTTTTCTACTGAGCATTCTGAACGGATGCAATACTAGCTGTGTTTCATCATAAGATTGTGATTAGCCAAATGTTTCAATAACTCAACTACTTAAAATAAAATGCTTCATTATATATTCTTTTCTGAATTGATGAGTAATAACTGCAGCAGAATGAAATGTGCAATTCTAAATTTTTCTCACTTCAGATTTGAAATTTGTAAAGATGCACTATAAGACCAATGCTGCCTCCTACAGGAATTACAGCTGTGGATTATTAAAGATGTAGCCCTACACTGTATGATAAATTTTGACATTTCCCAGAATAAGAGAATAGTTTAATCTGCAACTATGACAAACTGCCTTACCAAATATTGATATTGTTCGACAATATTTATGAATGGTACATCATTTTTTCAAACTTCTGTCTATGTTAGACAACATTCTATGTTCTTTTGTTATTTACCACTTTTAAATCTTTGATTATATTTTTAATTTGTGCTTTAAATTTCTACTCATCATTATTTGCAATCATTTGAAATATAATAATATTAGTACTTCTAAAAAAAAGTTCAAAAGACAAATCATTTATATTAGCTTTTCCCAAATCGGAGTAAATAAATTGATTGGGCACCTTTAGTGCATAGTAGGTTAAGGGCTCCAATCCTACATACAACAAAGCTGTTAAAGGAGGAGGACAATGAAGTTGATGGCTCACACTATAAGATATGGAGAAGAAGACAACCAAATGAATGGGAGAGAATAAAATGGATATAGATTGCACACAGTAACACCAGGTGCACAAAATGTGTTTGATGGAAGCAAATATCCAAGAGGATGACAATGGATATTAAGTGGCAGTAGTGATGGGAAGAGAAGATGAGAATGCCTAAACAATAGCTTCTACTGGTGAAAAGATACCTATATGTGATGACCCATAATTTCAAGAAGCCTACTCCATCACCATTTCTTACATTGCACTGGGACTGACATTGCAGCCCTTTCTGAAAAGACAAGGTCATTCTCTCTTTATTCACTCAATAAAAATATTTATAGCCTAGTCAAGTCATTTCTTCACATAATAGATTATTAATTGGGTGCCACTTCAATTTCTGTTACACCTCAAACTTGCATATGACAGCATACCAAAAAACTTATTAAAGAAAGTTAACTTGCATATGCTTTCTGATATCCTTCCAGCCATTATCGGTTTCTGCAGAAAGTATGTCACGTTCAACAGTCATATACTTAACTTAAGTCACCAGATCATCAAATTCATTATTACAATTTAGAAGCCTAGAGCCCTTTTCGCATAATAAATGCATCGTATCCCTTCTTCCCACAATAGAAACACGTATCTTTCCAGAATTTTAAGGCTTTTTTGTTTAAACAACTGATGAAAGTACAATTGTCAATGGATGTTTCTTATGGTTAAATGCATGTATTATTGTCTTTTACACAACAAAGAGATTGTTACCTCCCACTATATAAACCCTGATTATACCCCCTTTATTACAATCAACCTTTCAGATAAATTAAAATCTTTCATTGCCGAAATCCTGTAATTGATGGTTGGCCTAACTGCTACCATTTTCTCTATCAATATCTTAATGTGGTCAATGTGCTCTACAGCAATCCCCTCTTCAACCATCCTTCTCTGAGACAATTTTTGTGTAAAAGCAATCTTTTAGTGATCCTTGGGATTCCTGCATACTAACCAAACAATCACACACTTTCTTAATGTTTACACATAACTTAAGATTCATAACACTATATTACCCTTTGCAGCAGACCTTCCTTTATCTACTTTATATTAAGGAACCCTTCTCTCGCAAAATGCTTCTCCTAAATTTCAATAGGTGAGATATGACGCCATAAAACTACTTCACTGCATGGTAATAAACATACATACATTAAAATTCCTTCGACTGACACATTTACTGCTCTTAGTTTCCTTTAATTACCCAGTTTTTGAACCAGTTAAGCCTCTTATCTCCACCAATCCAGTACCATGTTACAGAGAAGGAAAAAATGGACAACTTGCAATATATATTCAAGAGGTTAGTTAAATGAAAGTATAAGAGAATGGCCAAAAACCATCTACTAGATGCATTTAATTGCCTTCGCATGCCACCAAGTTACAGTCCCTCGATTGCCATTTTTTAGGTTAACACCTCCCCCCCCCCCCCCCCCAAACAAATGGCACCTTATGTAGTTTCTATCTAGCATATCTGAGCAAATAACTTATCGTGATCCAGGGAGCACAAATGTGTAAAACCAAATAAACAAATAACATGGTAATGCCACATTGCCCACAAACTATTTTAGAAATATGCTTCTGAACCCGCTATTATACCATGCTAAATTTTTATACAAAAAAAGGTTAATGTTGTACCACAAATAAACTTTTATACCCCAATAAAACAATATTTTTCAATTATATTTTTTTATTTTTATGAGATTTGACCCAGTTGTTTCAAATCATCTCAAGCTAACCACAATAAGTAGTGTTAATAGTTTTGCTGCCAAATTTTTCATTTGTTATAGGCACAATATCACTTCTTTTGTAAACATTTTTAGAAGGAATGTATCTTGCCTACGCTCCTCACCATTCATGTGGATTAGAAAGGTACTGATCTGTGATATTATTACAGCTTGAATGCATGGTGATATTATAACTTCCTGGGCATGCTAAGTAGAGTAAAGAGTTGCATGCTATAGAGGTGAAATTGCAATAGAATGAATGGGGTGATGATTGCAGTCTGCAACTAAATGGAGATATAATGGCAATTGATTTTGCCTCCCAAAGCAAGTTTTCCCTATAAAGGAAAGATTATATTAATCAAGTGAAGCCTTTTCTGAGTTTTAGGTAAGGAAAGATATATTAGATTTGGCAATGGGAAAACACGCTAGGGTATGAAAAGCACAAAGCAGCGCATTGCATTCACTGTTCCCCTATCCCCACTAACAAATGATTATAGGTGCTATGCTAAAGGTTCCCCTTGCCTTGTAATAATTTATTACCATCCTAGATGAGGAAAATTGTCACAAGGGTACAACATATGAAAGACAAAAAGCATTTCACAAAAATGACATCAAATCAAGGGCACAAATGATCATGAAAATTAAAGTAAAAACAGTGTGCCCACAAAAGAATATCTAACAGTATAAGCAATGTAACTTTTAAAAATAAGAAGTCAATAAATTTATAAACCCATTGAAGAAAAAATCAGCCATTGAGTGTCAATCATGTAGACAAAATTAACAAGTTGAAAAAGCTTTGAAGAAAATTACAAATTGATAAGACGACTGTTGACAGATTTGCATTCTTGAATAATTTCCTCCTCATCAAACAGCTCCTCAAGTGTGAAATGCTCTCTCTCCAAGAGTGATTCCACCTGTAGTATTATATGATACTAACATTAGCACAAAGCGCACACAGTTCAAAAGAAATAAATAATTATTGATTGCATCAAGTACAGTTTTCCTACAAACTAGCCATATAACAGAAACACGATAAATATAGTAAAAAAACAAATGACTGAACCCACAGAAAACATCAAAAAAAAGTATTAACAATATAGTTAGTTGAGTCGCTATATAAATAAATGAAAACATATGCATATATTCCACAGCATTTTCAGGACGGGGCCAGCAGGAAATGTAGGAACATGTTTCCAGGATGACGGGATGGTGGTATTTTTTGAGGATGGCAGTGGGCAGCAATAATAAAACTAGGGAAAAAAATGAAAATAAACTAAATTAAAATTATTCATGTTATAGAGCATTCATCATCTTCATATAGAACCAGATTACACAACATTGTAGTTGAATTGAGAATTCACAAGTCAACACACAATTTAGCAAAATTTCATAGTTTTCATTGCGTATCTCCGTATATAGTAAAACAAAATGCCTAAAGGATGCATCTGCAAAATGAGAACGTTGATTTTTTGGGGGGGGTAACCTATGCAGCTCAAAGAATGCTTGGCTGCACTTAGCATATAGTTAAGCACCATTTGTTAAAGTTCATTGAAATATTATAATTATGCTATTATAAAGAAAAGTAGTTGTCATGAATTATAACAATGAATTGTGACCTTATATGCAGGTGAACCCATTCCCTATTAGGCCACCATTAAGCCTAGATCAAACTAAATCTATTGCTATTTATCTGCCACTTACATATATAGTTGATTGATCATTGCTGCTCTATTCTACGTTATTCTACTGTTACATTGATGTAATTTACTTTCCTAAGTAAGTAGTAATAGAACATGTGTACATCTATAATGAAACAAATGCATTGGAATGCAGATGAACAATTTCTTACTTCACAGATATGTCAAATGTATCTCAAATTTGGTAACCTATCTGAGAAGAAATTGGGCTTTTCAGTTTTGTGGCTAGACAGATGTGGAGTAAGCAGATTCAGAGAACGATATCTACTTCAAAATATGATTTCAGGCCATGATTTAGAGGTATATCTTGGATCTACAAAGGCCTTATGATCTGCTTGAGTAATATACAAAGATGCCATGGATGCCACACACGAAATAGATTACATTTAATGAATATTAGATGACCAAAAATTCAGAGAATCTGTACCAACACCATTAAAATGTGACAACGAAAACACTATCAAACTGGACAATAATCCAATCTGTGCTTAGTTCATGCAATTGTAAAACAGATTCAGAACAAATAGATTGAGTTAATTTTCTAGATTTTTTGGTGATTTAAAAACCTACAAACCGTGCAGGATGGCTGGCCATCCCTTGGACAGTCAAGGGACTTGAGGGACGTCCCTGGCCATCCCAGCTGTCCTGCTCCCTCCTGACTGTTTCTGCTCCACACAGGGGATCAGGTAGGGTCCCAGGGACATTTCTGAGGCATGCCCCATTCCCCAAAACATGATTGGAACAAGGACACCCAGGAAAAACCCAAGGACATATCTCTGTGTAGACTGATTATATATGACAAAATTTAGGAGTTCAATTCCAGATAACAGTTCACAATCTTGCCATTATCACACTGTGTGCAAAGTTACACTGCCATCATAACAAATAAATTAGCCACATTGTAATGTCCCTTTCTAGAATGTTTCTTATTTTTGCCTGAAAACAATATTTCTAATTCTAAAATGATAATTGCATTTTCATTCATAGAAATTAATTTAAATCAAAATCTTTAATTTTATTATAACATTCAGATCTTTCAATGACAAAAATCTAAAAATAATATTCTTGATTTTCTGCTATATTTCTTCTTCAGATTTGCAGCGATTTTTCCTTAAATGGCTGTCCTTGATCTAGACAAGTTATGGGTTTTTGTCCAATAACTTGATAAGAGAAATCAATGGTTTTCATCCTTAAATCTCTTATTTTTTCTTTGAAGGGTTTGCATCCTCTTTGGCTATGACATTTATTTGCAACTTCACATAATATTTCCTTCCAATTCATTGATGTCCTCTCCATAATGAAATGATCACCCTTATATCTTAATATTGAGGGAGCCACAACCTTCCACATACAACTACTGCCCTTTGAAAGAGTCACAACCTTTCTTGTTCAATCACTGCCCTTGGTTAACTTATAATTTTAATTCAATTCTTCTTTATTCTAAATTGCTAGCATGAAACCTAGCACCACCTTATTAGCATTAACTTGAGCACCACTTTTTAATAGTCTAGTTGCTGGAAACAGGCAGCTATGTATGCTGCGATTGGTAGCAACTTGGCAGCGGCATGACAGACCACCCTTCCCAGGATTGCTTGTCCTGAAGCAATCCCAAGCTATAATGCTCTTGAAGTCACCAAGATCCCAAATCAACCTTGTAGATTTGTAATTCCTTGACATTGATTTTCCTTGCAACATAATTGGCTTCTGTTGTGATGCTTTGGCATAATTAGGAATTGAAAAATTTACACCAAGTGATGCTTCTCTCATTGTCTTGGTTATTTCCGACTTTGACTACAATGATGTTCTTGGAAATTGTTGCTACAATACTCTACTCAACCAGACTACCAATATAGGCCTCTAATATCATCAGGTTAATACCATCATCTAAAGAGTGAGGACAATTTATTGTCCAATATTCTTTGGGCTTATGAACTGGTATTTTATTTCCAGAGAAGCCGGAACTCTTGTGTCCCTCCTTGGGCACGCATATCCCCGTATCTGAAACGGATACATATCCAATACAGCCCGGATACACATCAGATACTGTACCCACATACCCAAAAAACCTTGATTTCCCACCGAACCAAATACTATCTTATACTATTTTTGCATATTGTAATTTGTTAGATCAACTTATAACTATTTCTGTAGCAATTATGTGTCTATATTGCTTTTGAAGTAATGAAAAAACTCCTCTAATAACTCAGAAAATTGGGTTAAATATATGTGTGTTTTATGAATGTCATATCCAGCTGTATCCATATCCATATTTGTATCCGTATCTGTGTCCATACAACTTCGCCCAAATACTGTCAACAAAAAAGAGTTGGTAATTTAAGACGAGCTTTCTTTCATCCTCAAAGTGAAGAAACAAAAAATCATCTTGCAGTCCTACAATTCTTCCTTCCAGCTCCACCTTTCAAACATCAAACCAAAGACCAATTTCAATCATTTTCTCTTGTAATTCCTAATTTATATCATTACACACTTTCAATATGTTTTCCAAATTTTCATTTTTCTTGTCTTAGCCTTGTGCATATTTCTTCATGTCCCTAGCTCAATACTCTTGTTTCATTAAGCTCAATTTGTAGTTCCGCAATTTTTTCTTCTAAATCCACCCTACTAGAATCTCATATTCTCTGATTCTCAACCATCTTTACTATTAATTTCTTAGCCCTTTTATTGCATTTTCTCGATTCATTTTTATCAAAGATCCTAGGCAATAAATACAAACTCTCGATTGTCATTGTTGACATCCAAAATGATAGTAAAATGTTGCATCTTCTGGCATGATGAATTATGGGAGTGTTGTGAATAGCAAGATCCCACTCCTTTGTACAAAGCCGATTTTGTATTTGAATAAAGGGATCTAAAGGGATCTAGGTGTCCTTCACTGCAGGTCATATCTTTCACTTTAATTAGCATCAAGCTCCCCAAGATGACTATCCATTTTAACTTAAATTTTTATGGCATGACAACATGTTGAATGTGTCCATTGTTCCTTAATGTCCATGTTGGTCTCTGCGAGAGGTAAACCAAAAGAAACATTCTCATGACTGCAAACTAACCCATCAACAAGCTTATCGATTTTGGAACATGGGTGTTCAAATGTCCCCTGGTCAACTTCCATATAGTCCATATGTATCATAATGGAGTTTTCTTGATTAACTTGCAATTCCTACTCATGGGGGTCAATCTTAGAAAACTCATTCTTCACAACAGCATAACTAATATCTTGCACATCATCATGATGTGGTCCAATTGTTTACATACCTTGCAAATCATTTTTACATAGATCAATTACTTCCCTACCTAAAAATCTAATGGATGTTTTTTGGACATCATTTGCAATCATTGACACATAAAATTGGCTCTTCTTCTTCTTTGGTTTTAGCGATTTCTTGTGATTCTGATTCCAACTTCTCTTCTGCTGTAATTAATAATTCTCTTTGATCAAGTTCCTTGTCTCTTCCTTGGCCATTTTTCTTGTGCATTCATATAGATCCCTCTTTGTTGGGATAATGATTCCCAAGTGCCTCCAAGTCTCATCAAGGGGAACACTAGCTTTGTAATCTTCTGACAACCTTTGGTACTTAAAAATAATTTAAGGGGCCTCAAGTTTGTACAACAATTATTGAACAGGATCCATGTCCTCTTTCTTTCATTCACCTTCAAATCTCTTTGAATAGAATTCATCCATCACTTTAGCTATACCCCACAGGTTGGCAGGATAGCTGCTCTAAAACCATTTGTAATATATCCCTTTCTAGAACATTTCTTAGTTTTGCCTTAAAACAATATTTCTAATTCTAAAACGACGATTGCATTTACATTTATAAATAAAACTTAAATCAAAATCACAAATTTTATAATAATATTTAGATTTTCACTTTGACATAATTTTGAAAATAATCTTATCTTGGTTTTCTACTATGTTTCTTCTTCCAATTTGCAGCTATTTTTCCTTAAATGTTTGTGCTTGATATTTAGACAAGTTATGGGTTTTCATCCTTAATCTCTTAGTTTTTCTTCGGATGGTTTGAATCCTCTTAAGCTGTAATATTTATTTGCAAGTCACATAATATTTTCAGATTTTCTTCCAATTTATCGATCTCCCTTTATATCTTATTATTGAGGGAGTCACAACCTTTCTTATTCAACCGCTGCCGTTTGACGACATTTAATTTTAATTTAATTCTTCTTTACTCTATATTGCTAGTACGAAAACAATTGCCACCTTATTAGCATTATCTTTGGCACCACTTTCTAGTAGCCTTGTCACTGGAAATGGGCAGCTATGTAAGCTGCGATTGGTTGCAATTCGGTAGGGGCATGATACACACACAAAAT
Source organism: Cryptomeria japonica (assembly GCF_030272615.1). NCBI lineage: Eukaryota > Viridiplantae > Streptophyta > Pinopsida > Cupressales > Cupressaceae > Cryptomeria > Cryptomeria japonica. Next base: position 154,803,647 of record NC_081415.1, read on the forward strand.
ATACTTAAACAAGAATAGCACAAGTATCAGCATATTGAATGTAAACTGATGTGTATTGCAAATTGCTTAATAGCAGTTTCTGCAACTGAAAAGAGATTACAGAGTAATATAGTTACACTACAGCTATTATATGAATGCATTGTTAAAATCTAACAGTAAATAATTTAAAGGGGATGACCCCACAACGCAGCGGTTAGCTGTGAGCCTCCTACATGGGAGGTCTTGGGTTCAAATCTACTCGACTGGTTGTTAGCTCCAGGGAAAAGCTAAATTACTGCTTCGGCTGTGAATTATCAAAAAAAACTGTACATAATTTATACTTTTACAATCATCGTGTTTAGGTTTTAAAATTACTTTGCCAGAACCTCAGGCTACACTCATACACACACATGAAGAATAAGATATCAAATACATGAGAATTCGGAATTTATACATACATACTACACAATGGAGTTAATCCCACACTAACATGGAATAAAAATCATAGTCCTGTAACTGACATGTTAATCAAACAACAAAAAGGAAAACATATTTTATTATATAAACAAAGTTGCCCTTATTTCAACTAAGGAATTAATTTGATTTCTAGAAAAAACACTAGACCAAAACCACTGAAATCGAATCCCCTCTAGCAATCAGTGAGGATTAAAAATTATATCCTCTTAAAAAGTAGAAAGCAACTCAAAGTGTAAAAGAGTTTTTGAAAGAAAGAGCATCTTGACTAAAACGTGCAAAATAATATTTCCAACAGACCTAAAATAAAGATCAAAAAGGAAAACTTTCTTGAGTTATATACGTATCTTGAGCTGTTTACAAGGCCTTTGGTAAAAGATCTATGCAACGTTACTTTTTAGCTAAGTTACAAGTATGGGTACGGACACGGGTACGGGTACGTGTGTACGGTATGCTGGTACGGCAAATTTGGGGGGGGGCTGGGTACGTTTGGGTACGTCCGTACAAAAAAATGTAAAAAATCATAAATATATACATATATACAGTGTAATAAGTAGAAACAAAAATTAAATTTAGAATCCCACATATCATCCATATGCTAAACAAAACTTGGAACTATCATATATGATTCATAACTATAACAAAATTACAAATTTACTGTAAGTCTAATCTAATATGAAATATCCATTTGTCAAAATTTGAATGTTATGAACTTATGATAGATATTGAATTCATTGTGCACCTCCCGTCTCGCCTCCTCTGTGCCTTCGCGCCTCCCGTCTCGCCTCCTCTGTGCCTTCGTGCCTCCCGTCACCCCTCTCACCTCTATGTCGTTGCAGCAGAAAGAATGGTTTCCGTTTTTCGGTTTTCCTTCTTAGTTTTCACTGTGTGTGGCGTGGAAGGAATGGTTCTGCATTTTTAACTTTTGGCTTTGCTTTAGAGTTTAAAACGTTAAACGACGCGATTCCACCCGTGAAAAAAACCCTCTAAATTTGTGCATGATGCGGATTCGTCAAAAAAACCCTTTGGAATCGCCACATCTACACCGGATACGTCGGGATTCGTGACTCAAAAAACGGATACGTTTCAGGTGGAAAAAATCAGTACCCAATCCGAATCCACAAGGATTCCAGGTCGAATCCGAATCCGATACGTATCGTATCCGGATTTGGGGGAAAAATGTGAAGTACCGGTAACTTAGCTTTTTAGGAATTTAAAACAATTAATTTATGCAATACAAAATTGCATGGCCGAGGCCCACTTTCCCAGCGCTAAGTAATGCTGTGTGCAGAAATATGTTAAGTAAAAAATTTGACTATTAACCACCAAGTGCATAGTTTGCATTTCAATGGCATGACTAATACTTCATGACAAAACAAAATTCAATATATTGTCAGAATTTCTAATATTTGAACAACATTCTATTGGTAAAAATCTGTATTCTCCATTTGAAATAAAATCACCAATACTGAAAGGAATCACATGGATTGGTGATGACCAATGCAATTCCCTCCAGATCAATAAGCTGGACCCTTGGGTACTATCGTACTGCAATAAAGTTGTAAGAAAATGAACTTAAATTATTCAATGTGAAATCTATGTAATGGAGCAACATTTGACATTCTTACTTAAAACATACAATAGCCAACAATTATTTAGGGAGAGGGGTAACGCTGTTTTGATCACCATGACACATTTACTTGAGAATTATTATAGAAGCCAATTGTCAAAGTGGAAAAAATATAAAGAACTGCATCAAAGCACTAAATTCCAAAACAACTAGACATGAAACAGCATAGACCATTGTTACCGCTTGGGTTGAAATTTAAAAAGACAACATGAGAAACTCCTCTAGAATATCTTTTGAAGGTATCATTAACATGTAAACAGGAGGCTACAAACTTGAAAAAAACTGAATGGCTACCTGAAAACCATGGTGGAAGGCAATAGGCAAAGCAGAAACAATATGAAGGCTAGTTTAAACATACTTCCATGAATTTTCCAGATAAACAAATATTAAATGCTCAAAACTAAAATTCTGGCCAGCTAACTACAGAAAAGCATACACCATTGCCATGACCTTAAAAAGTAACCAAGACTTAATTATCAGCTGACATGTAACCACATTCTCTGACCTGCCAGATAAGAATAATAATTCTAATAAAGGTCAAGCTTAATGCATATACACATCTGTGAAATTTACACCTATCTTCTATATCTGTATACAAGCACTCAACAGGAATCAAGACAGTGGCAAGCACATGACATGAGATTGAGAAAGCACAGCTGTTGCACACATGTTTTCAGGGAATAAGTTGCTTCTAAAAAGTGTAGATAACAGTTCTACAGAGCTCAAGATTTGGTAAGCATATGCAACAATTATATGCAAATCACATCATAATTACCCCATGAAATTCAAAATTAGAGAACACAGACAATGAGCCAGTGATAAGACATGTCTACATTGTAAAGTGTGATGACCAGCATGCAATGGGGCATAGATTGCTTCTAACAGAACAGATAAGAACTGTGAAAGACATCCATATTTATTGTGTATAAAACATTAATAAGTTAACAGCTATGCCTAAATTGCTTTTAGCAATGTAAATAACAGTTCTAAAATAGGACACCATTTATGAGGTATCGGATTTATGGTAGACCAGGAGCAGGTAAAAAGTTTCTTCTCCAGAAGGATTCCTGCAGTTAAATATTGATCGGGCAGCACATGGTAATCTGGGTGAGGCTGATGCTGGAATGAGTGGTGATTCATCCCTCTTTGGGTCATTTTAAAAAAGGGTCTTGTACCTCAGGGTTACAATGAATGATGAGGATGAGTTGGAGACAGTTATTCACAGGCTTTTCATTGGCTTCATCTTTGAACTGTCAAAAAGCTCTTGCACAAAGGTAGTCACTCTTTGGTGACTATTAAAAGGCTTTCAAAAGGCTATTTTCCAATTTGGCAGCTCTGCAGTATGCTGGATGGAGCTAAATCTTTTATGTTCCAATTTTTCTGACATAAGCCTTCTTCACTGTCTCTGTATAGTGAAGAAAATATTTTGGTGAATCAGGGTATTGACCAGAACAAGGCCTTCTTTGGCTGCTAGCAACCACAATATGGTTTTTAATGTTGCACTTGGAATTGGCACCTTATAATAAATCTCTGTGCGAGGTGATGATGATATGGTTTGTTTGCTAATTCCATCAGTTCTCTTGAATCCCTTACCAGACGTATTTTCCTTCTGCTTGTGTGGTCTTTATCTTTTAGCTATACATTTCAGCTAGTGTTTGGTGCCATTATCATGATTCTTGATTCGTGGGTGGCTTTCGTTGGCATTTGTTGGCCTCTCCTGAGGTCATGTGGTGGTTGCTTCTTTTGTGCTGTCTGCTATTGCAAAGAAGCCTGTCATAGGTAGGTGTCACAATCCCTACCATTGAGGAAAGGTGTATGATCACCAGATGTACAAAATGTTTCACTGCACTATTGATATTTTCCTGAATTTTGTTAAATGCATTCTTGGACCAGAAAGTGTGGTAAACAGTCGGTTGCTTTAGTCATGAGAATCAATTCTGGGAGGATTTTTGGGGGAAAGAGAAACTGACAATTCTGTCAAGCAAGGTGCACAAGTGGTAGTAAGATATGGAGAACCTGGAAGTTTCTGTACTGCATAAACTTCTGCTGGTCTTGGGTGGAGACACAAGTGTGAATTCCAAAAGCAACTCTATTTTTTGTCGGTTCAACAGAAATTTTAGGAGCTATAGGCTTTCTGTCTATAACTGCAAAAGGTGGAAAAGCATCTGTTGATGACTCATAATAGGGAGTGCTAGAGGTTAACAGTTCCTTTCCCCTGTCTTCCCTAGACGGGCTTCATCTGATTTGGGCCCAGCAGAGGAAAGAAGTCATTCCCATTGTTCAGTTTTAGATTCGACGAATTGTGCGGATGGCGCTATAGTTAATGCTAAATCAGCAGTGATCAGTGCTGGTGGTGATTCAGGTGGTAGTAGCAGAATGGTTGCCAGTTCGGCTTCAGGTGGTGGAAGTGATGCCAGTTTAGGTGTTGGTGATTAAGGGGTCACACAAATGGATGGTAATGCTGGCAGCTGGGTATCTTCTCTGTTGGATTTTTGGCTCTGTTTTAGAATTCTTAGTTTTTAGATAGCCCAGCATGGGCATTTTCCCAATTAGCTGTTCAGAATGTATGTCTTCTATTTTAATGCATCTTGGGCAGGGGGGCCTATAGAACCCCCAGGAATTATATCGACAACAATTTAAAAAACAGTTCTAAAACAGTTCTTATTTTCTGGGTGAGTGACTCTATAGAATCCTCATTGCTTAGGTTTTAATAAATCTAAAAAAGGGTCCAAGTTCATCATGTGTATGCAACAGTCGAATAATTATCAAATTAATAATGTCCTTGGCTAAATTATCAAATTAATAATGTCCTTGGCTAAATTATCAAATTGGCATTGGCAGGGGAAGATTTGGCAGTGGTTGCCATTACTGAGTTAGATGATTTGAACCTTAGGGTTCTCGCAGCTTGCTTAAAAATCTTGAAAGGCAATTTGAAACCCTAAGGAGCCACTACATGGCTTCCAAACAATTTGATAAAACCAAGGTAGATAAAAGTGGTGATTATCTCTGGGTCAGCAGTGTCCCACACCCAAGTTTCAAACAACTGCAGCATCCTAATAGTGCCCTACTTTCCAGAACCCCAATGTAGACACAGCTGACCCTACCCCATGCAAGAAACTCAAACAGATATTCCAAAATCACTTCAAGGGCCCATCAAGCTCTTTATCATATCTAAGGCAGTTGAAGCTTTATAAGGACTTTACCTAGAGAGTGCAGCATATTCTCCACATTTGAGATCATATGCTTAGGTAGAACCAGGCGAGGGAGGAGATGCTGGTGACCCCAAAAGAGAAGAAACTCCTTGAGATCCAAATGGGGGTGCCAGTTTTCAAAGTTGGTAGTTGGAAGTGGCAGTCGAGGGCAGTCTCAGGGAGAGACCTTAGCAAGTGATGGCAAATGGCATGGAGTCAACTTATAGTAGTTCATTGGCAGTAGACATGGGTTAATTCAAGAAGAGATGGAGAGAGTGAACGGCAAGGATTAATATTGTTCAAAAAGGTGGTTCAACACAGGCTTGAGTTGAGGAATTATGATTGAATAGCATATCAATCAATGCATGCCTTGAGTCCCCATCTTACAATAATCAATCAATATTATCATTCAATGCATGCCTTGAGTCCCCATCTTACAATAATCACTCACTATTTGGGATTCTTATTCTCGTGTGGTTTTGTTTAGTAGTCTGTTTCTATTTTGTAATCCTTATTATCAACAGTATGCTCATACAAGGAGTTTTATATTGCATCTAATAGCTACAGCCATGTATCCAGGCTTAACACTCATGGGAACACTCTCTATCTTTAGCTGTCTAGTCTCTCAGTAGTATGCTCTTTGCAGAGATATAGTTTGCAACTCTAACCACATGGCCAGGCTTGATTCCCATAGGAAGAGTTATTAAAAGCAAATGACCCTAGCACAATCCCTCGTTTATCTATCCAAAATAACGGTTTTAAAAGAGGTGCAGGTTTCCTAGGCATATGCTACAGCCCTAACCATGCCTTTTTTTATATCTGAGTAGAATTACAGTACAGCAATAAAGAATCAAATTAGAAAGCCAGTAAATGATAGGATTATGGGAAGAAAGAGCTATAATGATGTAAAGCCTTTGTTATGTGCAGGCATCTAATTGCTTTTAGCAGTGAAAATGTCAGTTCTAATTAAGGTCCAGTTTTGTTGGGGACATAAAGTCAATATCAAAGCTGCAAAACTCAAATTCAGAATCAGAAGACAACAATGAAGTGAGAAAGCATGACTATTCATCCTCGCATTGGCAGTTGACGTGTATTGGAGCCTAGATTTCTTCTAAACTTATAAATTGCTTGCTAATAACATACAACAATAATAATTAATTTCCATTGCCGCTTTGAGTTTCCAGTTAAAATCACCTTGAGGTATTTAACTTGAAGCAAGCAAGCAACACTAAAGTGAGAAGACATAACAATTCATTTTGCATACAACTCCAATCATATAGTAAGGCCTAACTAATTCTAACAGAAAGACAAAATAGGACACCAAGATTACTGCACATAAAGAATAATGATAATTAAGCCCATCTTTCTTTTTCAAAATAAAACGGATTCAAAATTAGAACAACCTAAAAGACAGTTAGAATATACAGCTGTCCACTATTGTCAGTGACTTTGAAATGTTCTTGAGCTTTAAAAAACTTGAAGAAAATGTAAATAACAATTCTAAGTGTAAACAAGGTTTTATACTTTGCAGATGCAGCAGTAATATGCATGCCCTTTTTCCTGTCACATATGATTCCCCCTAATGCACTCAACTCTAAATAGCTTATAACACTAAAAATTGTTTTGGCAAGTTTGTTTTAAACCCTGCTTTATATTTCCGAGTAAAATTACTCAACAGGATCCAGAATTCGGACAAGCAGATGAGATCAATGTCAGGGTGCACAGCCACAAACAGTTGTCTGCGAGAGTCATCTCATGAGTTGAGCCCTAGAATGGTTCTAATGGTGTGATTTCTTTCCTGCAGCTATATTTTAACTCTACAACATTCAAACTTCTTGATACACGTAATACAAATTATTCTGTGGCGTACAACTTCTCTTACATATTAGACATAAAATTGCTTCTCTAAGAACGTTTAAGCTCCATTTCGCATTTCCAAGTACATCAATCCACAAAACTTAAAATCAGAGCAAGTAGATAAAGGAAGACAACAGCAGCTTCTGTCATGTATCGATCCCTAAATTGCAGCTAATGATGAAAATTATTTCTACAACTAAATTTAGCCTCACTGCTTTCCACTCCACAGCTATTCATCTCTCATTTTCAATAGAAAATTGCATTTCCTCAGGTTTCTCAACAAATACACATCAACAACCAATCAAAAAAAAACTAAGGGAATGACATGACCAGAACAGCTACTGACTCTCTAGCGCCACTGCAGTCATTTATTGAGCATAAAAAGCTTTCAACGGTGTAAATATTTTTCTTCAACTAAATTTTACTCTACGACATTTTGAACAGCAACCTAGGAGTCGCAGTTTTAGCATAAAGTATGAATTCCTCAAATTCCACACGAAATACACATCCATTATCGAACAGAAAGAAGCAAAAAATTAAAATTAAAATATAACCACGAAGAAAACAGCTAATGACTGTAGTACGCCACTGCCATCATTTATTGAGCTCTAAACCATCATTAACATGCAAGAAAAATATCTACAGCTAAATTTAAGTCCACAGAATTAAATCCACGACACCAGTTTCTCAATTTCCGCACAAAAGATGAAATGCCTCGTTTTCCGCAAAACACGCATTAGCTAGATTTCCATAAAGAACACACTCATTCGCGATCGAACAAAAACAAATAGAAAAGAAAAGACATGGACCAGAGCGGCCTATGTACCGGAGATGTGGTGGAGAGTCCAGCCATGCGCCAAAACATCTTTGCGAAGCCCAGCAACGGGTACACCACAGAAATCCGTGGTTAAAAACCTCGCAACAACCGGTATTCACACTCTATTTTCACGATCTACTGATCCAAACGTAGAACAATCCCAGATTAGCTCATTAAACCGCTGTCCGCAGCTGAGGTCTAGTGTTCGAACCCTAGTAGACCTTTCTATCTTCTATTCTCTTAAGCCTAAATTTCTGTCCACATAGTATTCACGGTGAGCTCGTGAAAGTGAGGGAGGTGAGCATATGACGATTGAAAAGCTCCGAGAATTCGAACCCGTGACGTTGATCAAGCAAACCCTGGCGCCGTTGGTTGCAGATGAAAAAGAAAATAATTATCAGAAGGCAAAAGAAGAACCCTCCTCGACATAGAGGAAAAATAATATAAAACCAAAACAACAAAAAAAGAACGGCGAGAAGCAAAATAGGGGAAATGAAATTGGAACAAGGGATTTTTTTAAAAATAAAAATTAATTATAATAAAACTGAATAAACTGAGGGGAAAGCTGAGAAGATAAAGTTGTGAAAAATTGAAATAGGTCTTGATTAAATTTTGCTCGTTATGGTAAGTTTGATAAGTGGGGAAATTTATTGCCAGTAAATTTTTGGATATTCTCTATAGTGGACTACTAGTTATTAATTCCACGTGTCTTCTTTTAAATGGTGCAATGTAGGGTTAGTTGGGTGTAAGCTTTTTAAGGTAAAAAAGGAAGGACGGTTTGTGACAAATGGGTGGATGGAAGGCTTGCTTTTTTTAAGATTTTTAAGGTATGTTAAAGAATTTATATTTATAGGTGATGGATGAATTATTTTAATTTATAATTTATTTTTAAATTATAAATTGTGATTGAAAATTTTGATGTAAGAAAATAAAAATTATGATTAGATAATGTAATTATATAGAATAAAAGTGTATATTGTATTTTATTTTTTTATTATGTTATTTTGAGTCAATGTTATGATGCATGATTTTTTTTCATATTTTGACTATTTTGGATGTATTTATTCAACTAAATTTTAATCAAACACATTGATATGTCACATCTCTGTGTTTTATTTTAATCTAATACGATTTGAATTAGCTTGTTCATCTTGGACTAGAAGGTACTTTGTAATTTTATTCTCTAGAGAAGACCACTCTTGTCTCATTCCCTAAACTAGATTCTAGTCACAATTGTATCACCCTCTTTCAAAATTTAATTCTTGTATTCCAAAGTTTGTAATATCAAGAAGTGATTTTTATTTTATTTTTACCTAGGGGTGTCCCTGTGACCCCAATTTGGGGTGAGTTGGGGCAAGACTAATCACCCAAGGTCGGTAAGGGCGGGTTCGAACAACCTAGCCAATAGGTAAACCCTATTAACAAGAGTTGAGACTAATCAATATTTTATTATTATTTATCAACTTAGGCACCAAATTTTTTATCTATATGCCTAAATTTATTCACGCTTCTATCCCCTAGACTAGATCATGGTTGCAATCATGTCTCCCTATTTTCAAATTTAAATTCCTAAAACCCAGAATGGAAGGAAGAAGTGGATACCCTCAAAAGAAGGGTTTTTTTCATGAAATGGGCAAGGGATTGGCCAGCTTTTGTCCAAGTTCGAAGATGGTGGGATGAGCACTAAGGAAAAGAGTTCACTATCAACACCCTTCCAAATGGTTTTTATCTTATCATTTGTCCAAAGACGTCGGACAAATAGGCTATCCTCAACATTGGCCCTTTTACGATGGGGATTGGGTTTTTACATTCAAGATTGGGCCCCCAACTTCAATCCTTTGAAAACAACAATCAAATAAATCCCTATGTAGATCAAACTCTATATTCTCCCAAATGAATATTGGCACCCAAAACCCTAAAACTCATTGGGAATAAACTGGGAAGATTTATTTGTTCGGATTAGGTAGTGGAGAAGAAGGACTTTAGTATACATGATTAGGTATGCTTGTATTGGAGACCCCACCCACCTCTTCCTAGTGAAATTGAGTTGTGTACAACAAATGACAAATGGCTCCAAAAAATTGAGGTGGAAGACGTGGTTGAGAATTGTAAAAAATGTAAAAGCATAAGGCATATGATGGAGGATTATATTGTGGATGCGAAAGGGAAGGAGCTAGAACAAGACTCCATTAAGAATAAGCTTCACGCCCTTGACGCCAACAAGGTTGGGCTTAATGTTGAGAATGGTAAGCCCTCTGTTGTGAAGGAGAGAGAAAGACTTAGATATCAAAGGGAGGAAATGGTTTTTTGATAATGTGGAAACTTGGGTGAAGGATATAAGAGATCTTTTCCTTCGTCTGAAGGTCAATTATTTGTCTCTGAAGTGAATTGTTGAAAAGATGTGTCGAAGCTTCCTCTCCAATAAAACAAGTTGTGGTTGAATGCGGATGTACACGTGCATGATAGAGTCTTCACCCTCTTAGACAACGATGATCAAGGATGGCAAATGGTGGATAATGGAGAGGCAAATAGGGTGATCCAGGGTGTGTAGGAGAGTTCAGATGAATAGGAAAGGCAAGTTTTAGAATTTCCAATCCCTTCCAAGCCGCTACACAACATTGGTGCACAGGATCCTGTGGTGATGAGTTGTTAAGATTGGTTTGAATCGACCACACTAGCTTAGCCTTCTAAGGGTGTGGAATTGGGGACAAATCAAGAAGGGTGTAAAATGGGAGTAGGATAGGTAACCATGATTTGGAAAAGCATGTGGATACAATGGAGGAGTCATTTTTCAAGGATATCCAAACTTCTCCTATTAGGACCAACAAATGGAAGATGTTTGGGATCCGGGGTTGTCTAGTGATTTGGAGGGTGATTGCATAGCCCTTGATGGTGAATAGGAGGATTATTTCATGGGGGTGTAGACTAAAGAATGCATTATGGAGAAGCGCTCTTTGGGGCAGACCAAATCGGCTTTAAGTAAGGCCCAAATTGAGGAGAGAAGGAAGAGGTGGGCTAAAATAATCAAAATGCTTCTAGAAGTTGCAGACAGTGCTAGAGGCCAAAGCAAATTGAGTCCAGGAAAAGACTTTGCCTTTTCCTAAAAGCCATGAAGATTTTTTCGTGGAATGTCAAGGGCTACAATGCCCCTAACAAAAGATGCTTGATCTAAAGATTCTTGGATCAATTGCGTTTAGATGTGATTTTGTTGTAGCAAAAGTAAACTTAAAGTCTTGGAGATTGATCCTTTCCTGAAAAAGATGGTTTGGTAGAATGGGTTGTTTATGAAATCTAAATGTGCCTCCAGTGGCTTGGGGGCTCTTTAGAATGATCAAACTACTATCATTCAACTACGTAGTCAAAATAATTTTTTGCAATGTTTGGAAGTTTACTCTAAATCACTCAATAAATCTTTTGTCCTATGTAATGTACATGATCCTACTAGTACTCAACAAAAAAGGGAAGTGTGGCGAGATTTGATTGATATTTTGAGCATGGATAATACTGCAGTTTATATTTTGGGAGGTGACTTTAATGTCACGCTCTTGTCGTCTGACAAACATGGGTGTTAGTTTGATGGGACATGTTCAAAAGGATTTCTCTCATTTTGTTATTGTCAAAGGCATGATGGATTTTAAGTTCAATATGAGTAGCTTCACATGGACCAACCGTAGACATGGTTTTTTTTTTGAATAAAAGGGGTAAAAACTTTATTGAAATTTAAACAAAAGAATTACAGAGAGAGTCGGAACCCTGAGGCCCTAGACAGAAGCCACAAATCCAACCCCATCTTAACCAACTTCATAACCACCCATGTCCTCAGTAAGAATCTTCTACAAGTCCTGACGGTAATCCCCAGAGAGATGCTCCCAACCTTCAACTTTCCAATTACTATCAATGATCTGAAGCTCACTTGGCCAAGCAATCAACTGCTCTATTCCATTCACGAGGGATGTGGATGAAAGACACCTGTTCCATTAAAGTATTGATCCTCTACAAAAAGGGTTAGAAAAATTGTTTGAGGACAACACACACACACAAGAGCAAAACATTAGTGTTAGCCACAAAAGATTATTTTAAACAGGCATATCAAAAGAGATACTAAAAGCATGAGAGAATATTTAACTAGGAAAGTAAATATGATGAGGCATCTCCAAATACCTCCTAACATGCTCTTAGCTCCTTCTCCTTTGTTCCTCTCCTCTCCAAGTTCCAAACTAGTGTAGCTCTCAATAACTTTTTGCACTATGGATGCTTATGGAGGTTTGAGATTGAAGTATTTACTCTAAATGTGAATAAAAAGCTAATACTAGATGTTATGATGCTAAGATGATTTATTTTAAACCAAGATGACAAGATATTAGTGATTTATGTTAAATGCTCTCTAAAATTCTCTATAGATTAAATGCATACAAGTTTTCAAAATCTAGATTATGAAGAAATGGACTCTATTTATAAGAAAAATGGAGCAATGGATGGTTGAGATTGAGTGATCTCAACAAGGGTCAGGATTGAATGATATTCAATCCATGTGATGGTTTTCAACCCAATCCCAGGATGACAAGTGTCAATGTGAGATAGGTTGAGAGGAGAGGGAGTAAGCATTAAATAGTTGACATGACTTGAGCATTAAATGTTTGACATGACTTGAGAGTTAACTTGGGAGTTAAGGTCAAGGTTAGGTTGAGTGAATAAATTCCTTATTCAATGAATAAAGCTTTTATCCAATGGATAAACTCTTGTGCAAAGGCAAAAGGGATAACCATGGTCAAAGCAATAAATGCTTGAGGAGACACATGAGTGCAAGTTGAAATAACCATAAATGGTCATGTAAGAGCCATTAGTGGTTTTGGAAGACTTTGGAGGTTAAATTGTTGAACACACAAAGCATTTAATGTTTTTTAAAGACTTTGAAGTCTTTGAGAAGTGACTCCAAGTTGCTTAGGAATGTGACAATAATTAGGGGATGGATTAGGCTAATTAAGAAGGGGTTAGAAGAATCTAGAAGGGGGTTTAGGAATGCAAGTGGATTTGGTGGGTGAAGGAAAATAGGATTTTTATTTTTAAAAAATTAATTTATTTCAATAAATGGGTGCAAGTTGCATTTGTAGGAAAATGTAAGTGGGGGGGATTAATGATTTAAATTAATGTTTTATTTAATTTATTTAAAAGAGGAAAAAGGGATTAAATTGAATAAATATGATTTATTTATTTAATTGATTTGTGAATTTGGTTTAATGAATTAATTAAAATAAATTGAATAATTTATTTAATTAATAGGAGAATGTTTGAAGATGCATTAATTAAATATTAATATAATTAATTGATGGCTAGTGGATTTTTAATCAAATAAATAGCAAATATTCATTTAATTAAAATGGATAGATTTATGTGACTACATTTGCCCCTCTTTGAGACGGTGTGGTTTATCGCATCGTTTCAAAGAAAGAAAAATAGGTGCGAAGAAATGCCTCATAAATGTTTATTTAGTGGGTGGTATGCCCCCTAGAGGGATGGGCCGAAAATTTCAAAAAATAGGGCGATCTCTCGGAAAAAAATGAAAATTGGCAGGGTGAGAGAAGAGAAGAAGTTAGCAATGCTAGTGAAAAATAGAAGAAATCGAAGATAAAATGGAGAAATGGGAGGCTCGGGAAGTTCACAGGGACCACGACAATGAGCGGGGGAAAGTTAGGGGTACGACGAAGGGTTTATATGGGGAGAAAGGGGTCAAAACAGGGTCATTTGAATCCGCGACCATAGTGAATTTAGAGCTCTGATAGTGACATTTTGGAAGAGCAAGCAGCAATTAGGATGCTAGTACCCATTGCAGAGCACCGATTTGAGCGAGTCCGTCAATTCCAGCGGCCAAAGGACTACGAACCAGCGGTATGCAAATTTTAAATTTTAAATTTTATGCATTTTTGACATGTTTTTCGCTGAGTCTAAGTTAAATCAGGACAATAGCGCTGAAACTATGTTTTGGCGTTGTTGTCCAATGAATTAGCGCTTTTGTGTCGCAATGGCGTTATTGTGCTATTTTTTGAGCGCTTGTGAAAATATGAGCGTTATTGTAGGCATATTTGAGCGCTATTGTGTGTTTAGCACTTTTGAGGGGTCAATTAAGCGCTTTTGATGTGAGGCAGTGCTATTGCATAGGTCTTGTAGCGTTTTTGTAGTTTGAGCGCTTTTGTATGGTTGTTTAAGCGCTTTTGTTAGGGAATTAGCGCTATTGTTTGTAAATTAGCGTTTTTGTTTGCAAGATAACGCTTTTGTGTAGGAAAATAATTGCCCCAGTTTGTGTGAACAAAAATCTCTTGATGTCAATGATGGATGGAGAGGGATGTGAAGTGAGAGTTGTTTTGAACCATAGCAGCCCTGATGAGACTTAGGTCATTAGGATAAATGTTTGTTGAAGTCTAGGTGTGTCATGATTGCTTACTTGTTGAGACCCGAAGATACTTGATCAAAGTATCTGTTGATAGTCCAGGTTTAAACTTTTAGAAAGTTTGAAACAAAACAACTGATGATGATTGATTGATGCACGTGTGCAGGAGGATCTACGCATCTTACAGTTGCATGAGAGACATCCGGCTACATAGGGGCTACGCAATCAACTGACAGAGGCCGAGACTGATTGCATTGCAGCTACTGGGCTGTATGATGTGATGCATATGCCCGTGATTCGGATGAATCACGGTTTGATTACAGCCTTGGCAAAGCGCTGGCACAGTGAGACATGCACGTTTCACTTAGTGCAGGGGGAGATGACTATGACACTGGAGGATGTGTGGCGCATCCTACATATTCCCATTCGGGGTGAGCTGGTCACATATGATAGATCATGGGGGACTCTAGCGGTGCAGAGATTCTTCAATGAGGACGTGTATATTGATGACGGTTCGATAGCCTAAAAGGATATCGCGACTTTGTACGAGCCATTACCAGCAGTTTTGTTTGGGATCGTGGGAGGGCTACTGTGTCCAGATAGACGATCACATGGTCTGGTCGTTGGTTGGGGACAGGTGATAGAGCAGATGATGACAGAGGGGACCCAATTTGCCTGGGGACCGTGCATGTTAGCGCACATGTATTACGAGTTGCATGAGGTAGTGTACCGCGGGAGAGGCTCCTTGACAGTGGGAGTGACGCTGCTGCATATATGGGCATGGGAGCACTTACCAGTTACGCAACCAGTGAGTCTTAGATTCCGGGCAGTTGACCAGTCCTATATGTTTATGTACAATGGTATGATGAGTCAGCCCCACTTGGGGAAGTTAGAGTGGTGGCGACGGGCGTTGAATGACATGGATGCAATTATTTGGAGACTGTACATTGAGTGCGAGCCCTGGGAGGATGATGTGGAAGTGTTACCATATGTATTCATGACCCAATTCTTCATTGGAAGGACATACTACGATGTAGAGAGACAGGTGTCGGGCAGAGTGATGAGACAGTTTAGACGTCAGCAGGGATTGTCAAGGGGATCAGGGGAGTACGCCAGAGTGGTCCAAGAGAGATATGCATGGGGGCTAGTACTTCCTTATGATCAGGCATTAGTAGAGTTCTAGATGCTTCAGGCGAGGTCGTGGGACATACGGCCGAGGGTGGTAGATGCAGGAGTGTTGGAGGAGTATATGCAGTATATGGCGGCTCATCCGATTCCTCGGATATCAAATCCGGCAGAGCCGATTCCCGATTTTGAGGAGGAGAGGGGATAGAGACGGAGGAGGGGAGGAGGTCGAGGACCGATAGGTGGACGAGGGAGGGGGGATGGTGGAGGTGGAGGAGGTCAAGGACCGATGATAGGTGGACGAGGGAGGGGGGATGGAGGAGGAGGAGGAGGAGGAGGAGATGATGGAGGTGGTGGAGGTGGCTTATGTGGTCGGGTCCAGCGAAGAGGGAGAGGCGGATTTCCACTGCAGATATCACAGGGACCATTGATGTTGGGAGGAGTCAGATTAGGTGGTCGAGGTATGGAGAGGGAGATACCGATGGATAGAGGGGAGGGAGCCACTGGAGAGGGAGCTACAGGTGAGGCACCTATGGATACAGGGGAGGGAGCGACAGGGGGTGGTGATCTGTGGGATCATATGCTATTACATTTGCAGACTCGATTGACAACAACCAAGACACAGGTGGAGGATCTGGAGGTAGAGGTTGCAGCTAGAGATGTGCAGCTATTTGCATGAGAGTCAAAGCTGACTGTAGTGTTGCGGGAGAGGGATAGTGCAGTGGAGAGATTAGCAGAGCTGCAGGAGAGAGACTGGGTTGGAGTAGGAGCATAGGGTCCTACTGGGGAGGTGATGAGACAGTTTGGACGGGCATAGGCTGAGATAGAGTATTGGCGGGGATTATATGAGCAGGTGGTGCCAGTTAGTCAGCGAGCACTGAGCTATTCACAGATGTGGTAGACCAGGTCAAAGCGGTCTTAGAGGATGCAGAGCAGTGGGGGTGTGATGGGTCCTCTACAGAGAGATAGGTCAGGGGGTGCAGGAGCTAGTGGGGGTTTTATGGGGCCTCCACGGAGAGATAGATCGAATGGTGCAGGGACTAGTGGGGGAGTAGGTGGTGATGGTGGTGCAACATCTAGTCAGAGTGGCATCTGAGAGAGCATTTTCTATGCATGTATTTATATTGTCATTTTGGACTATGTCTTGGATGGCTCTTGGTAGTCGATTTTATAGACTTCATTGTACTTCGATACATGAGATGATATATATGAGGAGATCCCATGTGTTGGTGATGATATGCAAGTTGATATGTATGGATGTTATGCAAGATGATGAGTTTATGAGTTTATGCTTAGATGGATACGTGTATATGTATGCATTTATGAGATGATTCCTATATGTTGTTTATATGCATGCTTTATGATGTTTTATGATGTTGGATACGTACATATGAATGCAGGTTTATATATGTGTGCTTTTGATGGCTTTGGGATAAAAATGTCGGATGTATGCAATGTCATGATGCTTATGTATGCATAACAAAATGATGATTTATGATAGGATCGTGTACTCTATATTAATACAAGGATGAGATAATGATATGCAGTGATGTTAATGCAATGCTTTGAATGAATGATTATTTTTATGGATATGCATCTATATGGTGAAAAATGAATGTAATATGGATAAACAAATGTAAAGTACAAATGTTTTAAATGATAATTTCTAAATGAATGCATATGTTTATAATGTACGAACCAATGTTGGAAACAAATGGCTTTTATGATTCCAAATGCCCAAATATGATTAAGCAAAATGATAATGTGATGATAATGCAACTTATGGTTAATTACTGCACCTTGATGCAATTAAAAAAACAGATAATGAATGCAATTTAAATGAATCCTAAAATGAGTATAATAAGACACTTAATAATGGATGAATGAATGCACTTTTTAACTAATGAATAGATAAATGAATGTATGCAACGATAAATGATAAAGGATAATAAAGGATGATAAAATGATAATTGATAACTGACACTAAATGAATGCATAGTAAATGACTAATACAATCAAGGACAATTGGATTATATGAATGAATCTAAACATCATGATTATGCAATGATGAAATGATATAAGAAGACTAATGTTAATAAATGATAATGAACTATATGCATGTTAAACCACTAAAATGATATGAAATGTACTTGATGCAAATGCAACTAAAAGTAATGATGATGATATGATCATGATAGATGAGTGCAAGGTTGTTTATACTTTGCATGATGCACTGATGATGTATCAGAGTACTTGGTTGCAATTGTATCCAAGACCAGCTTAATTTTTACATAACTGCTTACATTAACTTTGTTCACATTTGCATACAAAAATCACATATATGAATGAGTAAATGGATGGGTGATATGCAACAGAATGCAACATATAAACAGATGAGAAGAAATGACAATCCATATTGCTCTATTTTCATCATTGAGCTTTAAAATATTGTAAGAAAATATAAGCAACTTGATAGAATGATTCAAGATGACCAGAGTATTTCTTACATGGATTTGATATAGCAAGTTAATACAAACAACTTGATATGATGGGTCAAGTTGACCAGAGTATTGCTTGCGGAACAGACAAGGATCATCTTCGTTCATGCATGACTTGGATCGTCCTCCTTGATCTTGGGCTGATCATATCCCGAGACAAGTTCATACCTTAATAAGAGACAAAAACCTTTATCCAATTTGGACGAGGTAGGAGGAATCAAAGAAGGAGCATTGCATTGGTAAGTAAATAACATACATAAAGAATAAAGAATATGGATCCTTGGTAATGGTTCATGCTCATATGGTCGAGGTATACGCTGTAGTCAGCAAGCCGTAGCGATCTATGATTGCATTTACATAAGATCATGTAGCTTAGTGAACTTTCCACGTAGACACCATTAGTACATGCCCCGGAACTTCATCGGAACAATTCGCAGAAGATACATAAACAATGTTGTAAGATCCTGATATAAATAACCCACAAATCAACCAAGTATTTGATAGCTTAAACAAAATTTTCTTGTCAAAGAAAATGTCATCTTGTCTTTGTTTTGGTAAGGAAGGATACATCCTTGTTGAAGACAGTTTGAGTGTTGATGTTGATTGTTTGGTTGATTTGATAAGTGATCATCGTGCGAGTATTTTTTCAATACTTGTTTGATGTATGCTCGGATGAGTATGTACAATGGGGGGAGAGGGGGGGGGGGTGCCATGTTTTTGATTGATTTTTTATTTTTTCTGATGTTTTTGGATTTTTGTGAGATATTTTTCCAATGTTTTTGATATTTTTTATTGTTTTTTAATGTTTTTTTGGTATTTTTGGTGAGACATTTTCAAATTTTTTGATATTTTTTATTGTTTTGCAAATGTTTTTGGATTTTATGAGACGGTTTTGAGTGAAGAACTCAATGAATCACAAGTAATGTAGAATCCACTTCCATCAAATAGACTAAGGGCATTGCCCCCAGTTTAGACATGACTATGAAAAAGCAGAATGTGGTACACTTGAAGTACTATCCTTGATTACAAATCAATAACAAGCCATGGTTTTGGACGGATGGATGAATGGATGAAATGAATGTGATCGCAACAAGTCTGAAAGACAATGGAGCCATAACCTTTATGAGTGGTGCCTGTTTGCCAGGTTTTCACCATCGCACTTACCCAAGGTGCCACCGGAGTGGTTGTTCACCATTTGGATGCATGATTTTTCTTTATTATTTTGATGTTTTTGATGCTTTCTTTAGGACATTTATCTAAAGTTTTTGATGTTTTTGCCAGTATATATGGGAGCCTGATGCTCTGTGCAGCTTATGTATAAAACCATTTGAGGTGCATGTTGTTGATTGGATCTACTAGCGATTCTCCTTCTGAAGTAGCCAACTAATAGGCTTCGGACCCAAATACAACAATGATAACATATGGACCTAGCCAATTTGATTCAAACTTTCCCTGATGTTCGCGATTGGGTTGGTTACGAGGATTCTCTGGTAAAACAAGATCACCTACTTCAAATGTACGAGGTCTAACTCGATGATTGTAGCTTCTGCTCATGCACTGCTGATAGGCTTTGAGGTGATTGTATGCAGCTTGTTGTTTCTCATCAAGTAGCTCTAAGTCTTGGAGACGGGATACTCTATATGCTTCATCATCAATGAGATTGTGCAAGGAAACCCGTAGAGATGGTATCTCAACCTCAATAGGTAAAATAACTTCTGCACCATAGACCAATGAGTAGGGAGTTGCACCTGTAGGGGTTTGAATGCTAGTTTGATGCGCCCATAGTGTTGGATTCAATTGAACATGCCAATCACGACCGATGTCATTGACTGTCTTCTCGAGGATTCTCAATAATTTTTTTATTCGATGCTTCAACCTGACCATTGCCTTATGGGTAATAGGGGGTGGAAAAGTGGTGTTGGGTGTGAAACTTCTCACAGAGGTCACAAACATCTTGATTTTTGAAGGGAAGACCGTTATCTATGATGATGGACATGGGTACACCATACCGGCAGATGATGTAATTGAGGATAAATGAGGCGATCTGCTTGTCGGTGGCTTGGGTAAGTGGAACAGTTTCGATCCACTTTGTGAAGTATTCGGTGGCGGTAATAATGAATTTATGGTCGTTGGATGAAGATGGATGAATTTTACCCATAAGGTCAAGGCCCCATTGACAAAAAGGCCATGGTGTTGTGATTGGTTGCAATTCCTGTGCCGGTGCATGTATCAGGTCTCCATGAACTTGACATTTCTTGCACTTTTTGACAAAAAAGTAGGAGTCCTTTTCCATAGATGGCCAGTAGTATCCAATGCGTAGGAGTTTCTTGGCTAGTGACGGACCGCTTGCATGTGTTCCACAAATTCCTTCATGTACCTCTTCCAAGGCCTTTGTTATCTCATCTTGTTCCAGACATCGAAGGAGAGTACCATCAAGACTGCGTCGATATAGGGTTTCAGCAATAATGGTATATCAAACGGTTTGGCGAATGAAGGTTTTACATTGGTTATTCGATTGGTTAGGAGAAAGTGTGTGATTGCGAAGATAAGTGTAAAACTCATCGTACCATGGGGATTCGGAACCGATAAGGCGACATATCATCTCGAATTTGGAGATATCATAAGCGGGAATCCAAAGTTGTTCAACCAATAACTCGTAGGGTGTTGAATTCTGTGGAAGATCTAGAAGAGATGTGATAGTAGCCATAGTGTCAACAACTCGATTCTGATCTCTGGGTATCTTCTCAAAGGTGATAGTAGTAAATGATGCCTTTAATTTGTCCACCATTTGCTTGTATGGCATGAGTTTATCATCCTTTGTCTGATATTCATCTGTTGCTTGTCGAATGACCAGTTGGGAGTCGCCATATACTTGTAGTTCTTGTAACTTCCATTGTATAGCTAGCCTAAGTCCTGTGATCAAGGCCTTGTATTCTGCTATGTTGTTTGTGCATGGAAATGTGAGCCTATAAGACTTCAGGATGCTGTCACCTTGAGGTCTGATAAACAAAATGCCTGCACCCAAGCCATGTCTAGTGTATGAACCACAAAGTATAGTTTCCATGGTTGTGTTGTTGTGATCATGAATATCTATTCATCTGGAAAATTGGAAATGAGAGGATGATCGCCTATGAGTGGCGCATCAGCCAACTGATCTGCAATGACTTGTCCTTTGATAGCCTTACGGTCTACATACTCGATGTCAAATTCACTGAGAATCATCACCCATTTGGCCAAGCGACCTGTCAATGCTGATTTACTGACTAAGTATTTTAGTGGATCAATCTTTGCAATGAGCTGTACTTTATGGGTCAACAGATAGTGCCTGAGTTTAGTGGCTGCCAAGATTACTGCTAGGCAAGCTCGCTCA
The DNA here is from genome assembly GCF_030272615.1 of Cryptomeria japonica. Lineage (NCBI taxonomy): Eukaryota > Viridiplantae > Streptophyta > Pinopsida > Cupressales > Cupressaceae > Cryptomeria > Cryptomeria japonica. Next base: position 154,824,973 of record NC_081415.1, read on the forward strand.
ATAGGTATATAATTGAGTTCATAGCCAACCAGTGTGCGAGAGATGTAGTAAACAACACACTCTTTCCCTTCTGCATTGCGTTGTGTCAACAGTACACCCAATGTCGTATTTGTTGCTGATATATAGAGTAATAGAGGTCTGCTTGGATCTAGTGGGATCAACAATAGTGTATTCATGAGATAATCTTTAAGCATCTGGAATGCTTGCTGGCATCTGGTATCCCACTAAAAGCGGATGTTTTTGTGTACAGATGTGTAAAGGGGTGACACTTATCTGCCAGTCGTGCAATGAATCTTCGGATGGATTGTAGTCATCCTTGTAATGTCCTTAGCTGACTGATGTTCTTTGGACGTGGCATGTCCATGATTGCTTTGACCTTTGCAGGATCAACCTCAATACCTTTACTTGAGACAATGTATCCTAGAAGTTTCCCTAAGGTTACTCCAAAGATACACTTCTTTAGGTTGAGTCGAACATGGTATTGTTCCAGTCTGTTAAAGATCTTATCTAATATGTCTAGATGACCTTCTTTTGTGAGTGATTTGGCTAGTAAGTCATCAACATAATCTTCCATTATAGTATGCATCATGTCCTGGAAGATGGTGGTCATTTCTCGTTGATAGGTTGCTCCTGCATTCTTGAGACCGAAAGGCATTACATTCCAGGAGTATGTGCCCCATGGACATGTGAAGGTTGTCTTATGTTGATCCTCTGGTGCGATTTTTATATGATTGTATCCTGAAAAGCCATCCATGAGTGAAAGCATGGCATGTCCTACTGTTAGGTCCTCTATGATGTCGATGTTTGGTAGGGGGAAGTCATCCTTTGGACATTTTTTGTTCAGATCTCTGAAGTTAGTACAAATACGACTGCCCCCATTTGGCTTACCAATAGGCACAATATTGGATATCTAATCTGCATAATCAATTGGTCTAATGAAACCAACATCCAGGAGTTTCTTGAGTTCTGCTTTTGACTAGTACTGCAATCTGAGGATGCATCTTGCGAAGCTTCTACTTGAGAGGTTTGGCTCCTTCTGCTACGATGAGGTGATGCATGACTAAATCCAGATCAAGACTAGGCATGTCTGCATATGACCATGCAAAGTTGATCTGACGCTTCTGGAAGAACTCTACAAATTTAGGTTGTTCCTCTGGAGTTAGAAGAGATGCCAGGTGTATGTGGTGAGGAATTTCAGGAGTCCCCACATTGTATTCTTTTGTTTCCTCGATGAGAATCGTTGATCGTTCCTGTTGTGTACTAGCAGGGAGAATGTCAAACCTTTCATCCGCCGACGCCTCTGAGAGGTTTTCACCATTGGATACGCTCTTTCTTTTTACTTTTGTTGGATCAAACAGTGCCACAATGTGGTTTTCACTAGAAGATCCATGTTTTATTGTCATATTTTTGCAGCTGAAAGGTTTGGCATCCGCCCCGAAGTATGTTGCGCTATTAAGTTCAATGGCGAACCCAGCTTTGTGATCCCCGCTTGGTATGTTATCCCGTAGTTCTAAAAAGTCAATGATCGCCTCATCGTTTTGGAAATGGTCAAGATATGGGGGATTAGGTTGGTTCCATTTGATGAGTTCTGGATGGATAATGGGCATTACTTCATCAATCAGGTTAAGTTCGTTAGATGTATCAGCGAGGGTTAAGACATTATGGTGAAGGTCATTGATGGTACTCTCCCTATCAGAATCAGGCATAGGATGTGACGTAGGGTCTATGGAAGAAGTTTCCAGCTCAGGTACCCAAGAGGTCTTTATTTGTGCTTCTCCATAAATAGGGATGTCTTTGCGGGGTGGAGGTAGTGATGTGTCTTCCTCATCTGAAGTATTAAGCTGGATGGGATCAAATTCTCATTCATGTGAGTCGGTCTCTGAGTCACTTTCCAGTATTTGATTATTATACCATACTGGGATGTCCTTTGAGTTAAATACTGCAGGTATGATCGGTGTTGCAGGAAGGATTACGGGGATCAATGAATCCGACACCGGGAGCATTGGTAGTGTTGATTATGCTGCTTCTGCTAGAACTGTTGATGTTGTAGATACTGCTGGGTATTAGAAGATAGTTGCGACCGCTAATGGGACTATTGATCTTATCACTGTTGTTGATGGTGTTATTGGTTCGATTGATGGGACAACTGGCGTTGCGAATGGTTTTGCTAGGATCTTTTGTTTCAATGGGACAGTTGTGATGTTCTGGGGTGCTGCTTTTATAATCAGAGGTGGCCTCTTTGTAGTAGGTTGATATAGCAGTTTGTTGGGTTTTCCTTTGAATATGAGCTTAGGAAGGATCTCCTTTTGAAAGCCTAGGCCTGTATTATCCTTGGGCTTCAATTTCAACTGCAATGGTTCATGTTGTCCTTGCTTGCAAGGTCCCAAAGCACTCTGACCATCGTAACCCATTCTTTGCATAATGAGAAGGCCTTTGCCATACTGATCCATGGGAAGCTTAGCTTGCGGAATATTGGTGGTGATGGGATATTTATAGATCCATTCTGCTAAATCCTCATCTTTGGTTTCTTCTTCTCGACTCTTCCCCAGGAGGAAAGGCGTCAAAGGATATGCTAGCTTGATCAGTGGTTGTTGAAGTAGCCGCTAAGGTTTACCATGTGTTTTAGGAGAAGTGGGCATTTGTCCCACACAAAAGAGTTGACTCAAATTGTATTCCCCAGGACCTTCCTCTGCTATTTTCATTTTGAGCTTTTCTTGCTTAGGTATAGTGGTGTTTGAATTGGCAAGAGAGGCTGGACTTACGTATGAGTTGGAGGAGATGGCTTCTCTATTGTTAGGAACGGTAATCTCTGGTTGATGACTTATATTATGACAATATGCAAAGGGATTTGCATTGCCCAGGATTGTAATCTCTACACCATTATGTGGGAACTTGATACACTGATGGTAGGTGGAGGGAACGACTTGCATGGCGTGTATCCAAGGTCTTCCTAACAATAGATTGTATGGCAGAGGAAGGTCCAAAACTTGACAGATAATGTGTTTCACCACAAGGCCTACTCGAATTGGTAGTACAACAACTCCTTTGGATGAACGCTCTACATCATCATAAGCTTTGATTGTGATCTTCTTGCGAGGATCCACGGATTCAATTGCATATCCCAATGCAGTGACTAATTGTAGTGTACAAATATTCAGGCCTACTCCATTGTCGATCAAGACTCGCTTGATCCTATGCTGGTTGATAAACCCTTCAATATGGAGTGAGGCGTTATGAGGTTGTTGGAAGGATGTGTTGTCACTTTCAGAAAAAGTGAGACAAGGTGATGACCTTAGATTTCCAACCATAGCTTGGAACTGATATGTATTTAGGTTTGCAGGGACTGACGCCTCTTGGATAGCTTGATCCAAGATGGTTTTATGAGATGGGGATAGGCGTAATAGCTCTAAGATAGATATCAATGCAGGCATTTTGTCTAATTGGTCCACAAGGTTATACTGCTTTGGGATAGATGGGGTGTGGGGTGCCTTGTGGAGCTACCTTTATGGTAATCTTGTTGCAACATGTAACAACATTGCAAGTGGAACTAGGATTTTTGATGGTTATAGTTGCAATTTGTTCACTAGAATCATATAGGTGATTCACAGTATAATTATATGCGGCTTGCATATAATTGGTGGTATATGTGTTTCTCCCTGAAGTGGAAGGACCCCTTTGATCATGTGATGGGAGTGGATTTTTAAACATGAGATCATCATTGTTTGTTGTCTTTGGGTCATGTCCTTCGATTTCAATATCTCCTCGGACAATAAGATCTTGAATAAGATCTTTCAATCTTGACAATTGCTTGTCTTATGTCCTCTCCCTTGATGGAAATCACAATGTTCAGTATCCCTCCACCATGCAGGTTTGACTTGAGGTTCATAGTTTGAGGTTTTGGGTAGGGTTACCAAATTTTGGGAAACCAGTTGTCGTAACACTGTTTCGATGGGTTCTCCTAAGGGAGTGTATGTTCGCTTTGGTTTTTGTTGACGTGGTCTGGGTTCATCTTGAGATGTGATGCGGCCTTGATTTGGAGGAGCAACTGTGTTAGTCTGAGGTGGGGGATTTTGTCCTGCAAATCGAACTACAGGTTGTGCACTTTTGATAGTTCTTGCATGTACAACCCCGTCATTGACAACATTTTTATTTTTGTTTCAGAAGCTTGGTTTGTCACTATTGAAGCGTGGACGAGGGCCATCCTTTGGTTCATTGTAGATTTTGATAAGTCCTTTCTTGATGAGGGCCCGCTCACATTTCAAGCCTTTGGTGATCATGTAATTGAAAGAATTTGTCTCTTTTACGTCAAGGTGAAATTCCATTTCTTCGTTTAAGTTGGAAATAAATATTTCCACTAGTTCTTATTTAGGTAACTGAAGAGAACGTCTGCTAGACATTTGATGCCATCATTGTAGGAAGACTGAGAATAGTTCACTTGGTTTTTGTTTAGTGTTACACAGATCAGCCATGGTGATATCACATTCAATGTTATGTGACTAATGTGCCAAGAAATTTTGAACTAGCTCTTCAAATGTCCTAATGCCACCTGGTAATCAGGAAAACCATGATGTGGTTGTTCCTCCCAAGCTTTGAGGAAAAATGCACATGAGGTACGTATCTTCGTATGCCACTTCGAGGCAAGCTGAATGGAATTCTCTGACATGATCGTGGGGATCTCCTTTTCCTCTATACTTTTCGAACTTGGGTGTTTCAAACCCTCGTGGAAAAGGTGGTGTAGTCACATAAATCTGTCCATTTTAATTAAATGAATATGTCCTATTTATTTGATTAAAAATCCACTAGCCATCAGTTAATTAAATTAAACATTTAATTAATTCATCTTCAAACATTCTCCTATTAATTAAATAAATTATTCGATTTATTTTAATTAATTCATTATACCAAATTCACAAATCAATTAAATGAATAAATCATATTTATTTCATTCAACCCCCTATTCCTCTTTTAAATAAATTAAATAGAACATTTATTTAAATCATTTATCCCCCCCACTTGCATTTTCCTACAAATGCAACTTGCACACATTTATTGAAATAAATGAATTTTTATTTTAATAAAATCCTATTTTCCCTAGGCCTGTTAATGGGCTGCTGAGGGCTAATCTTCAGAGTAAGGGCAATCCAACCCCGAAGTGGACTCCACCTAAGAAGGGGTGGATTAAGATTAATTTTGACGGTGCATCGAGGGGCAATCCAAGGCCCTCGTGTGCTGGGGTGATTGCTCAAGATGATCATGGAAATATTTTGGCCATTGCGGCCAAGCGATTGGTGGATGGATCGAACAATGTTGCCGAATGTCAAGCTGTAGTGGAAGCTATCCTTATGGCTGGGAAGTTGGGAGTCAAGAAACTTCATTTAGAAGGTGATTCTCAAGTAGTGGTGAATGGGATTGCGCGAGGATGATTGGAAGCGTGGTTTCTAGATAAGCAGGTGTGGAGGATGCAATTGCTGCTGAACAATTTTGAAGATTTTAAAATTACCCATGTCCTAAGGGAGGCTAATTTGGAAGCTAACAAACTTTCTAATGTGGGAGCAAATGGTTCCTTGGAAAATTTGTTTAGCATGTTTGAGGACTTTAGAGATTGTAGTCTTTTTTAGTAAGACTCGAGTTGATGGCTTTGGAAAAGTGAACCCAAGTTCGAATTTGTGTGACCACTCGCAACCTTAGCACTATGGTAAATTAAGTCCCTCGTGATGTGTGTTCTTCAATCTTGTTGCAAGTGGCCTTGAAGTGTTGGTTGATGATGGAGGTGTGCGGAGGGAGTGACTGGCGATGATGTTGGGATTAATGTGAAGTGTGTGAAGCTTTCATGACAAGAGATGGAGGCGGCCTTTAAGTCCCTTGTGTGATTGATCCCTGGCATTTTGTGGGAAAAACTTGTTTTTTGACGGAGTGCTCAGGGTTGTTTTCTGTGTAGCGGAGAGAGAGAATGGAGGCAAATTTTTCGCTGGAGTTGGACGGACAATTGCCTGCTTTTCAAGGGCCGATTTCGAGCATTAGGCTTTCGAACGTTTTCAGAGTGGACAAAGATGCCTTCTAGAGGGCTATTCAGCTTCTATTGGGAGAGGAATTTCTTTCTCAGGACTGGCGACCCAGAATAAATCTTGACATCTCATCTCTGTTTATTGCTTTGGCCTTGCAGGTGGGGAAGTCGAAGGAGGAAGTGCAGCGGATCTCTTCACTGGTTTTACGACCCAAATGGTCAGGAGGCTTGCAGGATGTGGTGGCATGTTCTGACATTGGTGTGGGGTTGAGGATGGCAGAGGGCCCAAGTAGGAGGATTGGTGTGGATGTTGGGGAGTTGCAGCCTTTTGTAGTTTGGTCTGCTTCTCAACCAGTTGCTTCGCAGGTGGAGGATGCAAGAAATGGCTGGGTGGAGATTGTGAACTTTGTTCACCAGTTGGGGCTGACTGAGTGTTTCAACATCTATGGGAAGGTGACTCCCATTCAGTCTGAGGCCCCCCTGGAGGAGAATGGGAGGCCTCTGGTTCGGCATTAGCTCCCAAAGAAACCAAAGAAGGTGGTGGAGTGTGGGTCGCTGTGTGGAGGAAGGCCTGGAACGGTGCCAGGTGGTGGATGTGAGCAGCAGGTGGCTGGTCCCAGCAGGGGTATTCCTAATTTCTCATGAGAGGAAGCTTTGGGATGGTTTCATAGTTAGGCTGAGCTAGCTGGGGTTAGTGGTGTGGTCCTTTTTGTATTCGTATGCGACCCTTTTTGTGAATATGGGTCTTAGTAGGTAGATGCTTGGGTTTTTTTTGTAGTAGGGGCGTGACCCCTTGGCTTTTGCAGATTGTCTTTCTGCCCCTTGAATGTAATACTTCTTTTTCAAAGCAATATATTACTATATGTTATCGGTCAAAAAAAAAAAAATCCTATTTTCCCTCACCCACCAAATCCACTTGCATTCCTAAACCCCCTTCTAGATTCTTGTAACCCCTTCCTGATTAGCCTAAACCATCCCCTAATTATTGTCACATTCCTAAGCAACTTTAAGTCACTTCTCAAAGACTCCAAAGTCTTTGAAAAGCATTAAATGCTTTATGTGTTCAACAATTTAACCTCCAAAGTCTTCCAAAACCACCAATGACTCTTACATGACCATTAATGGCTCTTACATGACCATTCATGGTTATTTCAACTTGCACTCATGGGTCTCCTCAAGCATTTATTGCTTTGACCATGTTTATCCCTTTTGCCTTTGCACAAGAGTTTATCCATTGGATAAAAGCTTTATTCTTTGAATAAAGAGTTTATTCATTCAACTAACCTTGACCTTAACTCCCAAGGTCATGTCAAGCATTTAATGCTTATTCCCTCTCCTTTCAACCTATCTCACATTGACACTTGTCATCCTGGGATTGGGTTGAAAACCCTCACATGGATCTCAAATCATTCAATCCTGACCCTTGTTGAGATTACTCAATCTCAACCATCCATTGCTTCATTTTTCCTATAAATAGAGCTCATTTCTTCATAATCCAGATCCTGAAAACTTGTATGCATTTAAGCTATAGGCATTTTGAGAGAGCATTTTAGCATAATCAACTAATAATATTGTCATTTTGGTTAAAATAAATCATTTTAGTATCAATAGCACAATATTAGCTTTTTATTCACATTTAGAGCAAATACTTCAATCTCAAACCTTCATAAGCATCCATAGTGCAAAAAGCTACTGAGAGCTACACTATTTTGGAACTTGGAGAGGAGAGGAACAAGGGAGAAAAAACCAAGAGCATGTTAGGAGGCATTTGGAGATACCTCATTATATTTACCTTCTTAGTTAGATATTTTATCATGCTTTTGATATGCTTGTGTAGGAAAGTATATTGTTTGTGATTTCTGACACTAACAGGTTTGCCTTTTCTTCTTGTTTGTGTTTGGTTATCATTGACTAACCTTCCCTTTATTGAGCATCATTTGGTGAACCTGACGTGAATCCAAACACCTAAAAAAACAATTTTTTTTTGACAACTAACATGTTTGAATGTTGAACTTGACACACAGGTTGCGCTTTAGCGCTATGGATCACATTGTAGCGCTATTGCAACTTGTTGTTCTAGCGCTATTGTTCTTACAATAACACTATTGTACCAATTTTAGTGCTATTGACATTGTTTGAGCGCTTTGGACATTGTTTTGGCGCTATTGAGCATGTTTGAGCGCTTTTGCCTTCTCTGTCATTTTTTTTCTTTTAGTGCGTTTGTGTTAAATAGCGCTTCTGTTTAAACACAGAGTAGCTATTGTAACAGAACGTTGTAAAAACGACCCTGTAACCGAAAAAAGAAAATTTCTTAGGCTTGTGGAAGCCCACCATAGGTTCGATTTTTTACTAACTATTTGTCTCTTATGCAGGTCTAAAAACCAACCTCTTTAAAATCAAAAACTTCCTTTTGGTGTTTTAAAATTGAACAACACAAAATTTGCTTTCTTGCAAGCTTAGGATCAAAATTTGTGTTTGGTGCTCTAAAATTGAACAAAACAACTTTTGTTTATTGCAAGTTTAGGCTTAACTTTTCATTTGGTGCTTAAAATCAACAAAACAAATCCATTTCTAGCATCAAACTTAAGCAAAAATTTACAATCCACACTTCAATTTTGGTGCAATTAAAACTTACAATCCACTTGTTTCAAAATTTTTGCTAAGCGATTTTTCCTTCATACGTGCTTTGAATTAAGTTGACCAGGATTTTCAAAGTTCTAGTTTACTTAAAATTTTGCATTTGAGGTTAAAAAGAACACCATGATTGTTGGAGCAACATCTCCAAATAGTTAAAGCATATTCCGATGGCAAGTTAAAAAGAACAAGTGTTTTTCGTGCTTGGCACACTTGTGCAAAAAGTTGGTCGAGTGGTCCTACTTCTAACACACACTATCCTCTCCCTTGGCTTTCGTGGTCCTAGGTGCAAGAGAAAAGTGTTAGCAACATTCAAATTTTTATATTTTTAAGAGAGGTCTGCCAAGAGACACATCACTCTTGAGAACGACCTCGCACGATAAATCCTTCGAGCCGCTATAGAAATCAGGTGAGAGCAAAAGCTATAGCCTTAGGTATAGTTGTTCCTACGGTGTAACTTGCCGAAAGGACAAACGGGCCCCACCACAAGTTACAAGGCTCTTAAGTGAGTCACTACAGAATAAACTTATGTCCAAAGACATCAAAAATTACTAAACACCTTTAAGTAGTAGCCCACCTGTTCTATTGATTGAGAATATTTGAGATATAATTCAGTGCAAGAGCATAGATGGTTTTGCTCTCAAGATACTCACCATACATATTTCCTTGAGTAGAAACATAGCTTTTTGAAAAGTCACTTGTGGCTTGATAAAAGTGGTGACTCCCCCATCATAGGGATCATCTATTTGTTATACTCGCGCAAGACTTAGTATATCACATCCTTACCTGCTACGATGGGATTCATAAGGTATGTAGTACCAAAGTCGAAGAAATATCAAGACGTGGGCTGAATTTATCACAACTGGCCATTTGACTTTAGGGATACAAAGTGTTTGAAGTGTTTTCGTTTTAGTCAAGACCAAGTACAAATTGAGCCAACTTCAGGCTTTGGAAAGAAAAGCACCTAAAATACACTTAAAGGAAAGAGTCATAAAAAGTCCAAAAAATGGGTTGATCTAGACCCATACTCATTTGTGTCTTTTAAGGCAACATTCTTGTGTTTGTGTGCTTGCTTTGTTTTCTTGTCAAAGAAGAATCAAAAATCAATTCCAAAACAAAGTATTCATCCAACCAAACATCTTTCAAAACAACCAAAAATATCAAAAAAGTGCAAACAACAAAGTATCAAACTTTATGACCATTCTTGACATCTTGCGAAAGAAGAATCATCATCAGAACATCAACTTGAAAAGAAGACCATTGAGCTCAAAGGCTTTGATCAAAAGGAGGAAATTCTTCTATCTCAATAGACAAATCTTTGTCTCTCATAGAGTTTTTCTACGTCACATGCGTCTCTACCTTCAAAGCAAAACAAACGAATTTGATTCAGAATCATTAAACTGCAGAGCTTTTATGCAATATAGAGCTTTGAGTTATCACAAAAACCAAGGAGGCAAGATTAATCCCAACTTCTTCCCAAACGTTTGTATCACATACAACATAACTCGAGAAACGCCACCAACGCCCGAAAGGGAAGAGGTAGAATTTGTTCCATTTGTGACACAAAGCTTTTATTTAAGTTAAAACATTTCATCCATCATCTCATTCATACATCACACATCATCATCAATCCATTCCAACTCTCAAAACATTAAGAGGTTCTTGTCCTAAGTTCTCTTTTGGATATTGCTTGAATCAAACACATCACATCACTTTTTTTTTAGATTGTTTCTACATCTAGGATAAACTCATCCTAAGAGACACATCTACACAGGTTAAAACTAGTTCATGAGTGAATCCTCTCATTACTAGGTAGTTAAATCTGTAACACATCTCAGATTTCTCTACACCTTATCACATCAAACCTTATAAAAAACAAACAAGCAATTCAAAGAAAGAATTTCGGTTACATCTACCTTAAAAGTGCTAGAGATCCACATACAACACAAATCACCAACCATCAATTTCTCATTTCATCAACAACTCATCATTATTTTCGCTCAACTTCAACAAAAAAAATTGTGAACAAAATGGCTCACACCCGATCACACTCAAGGCAACGAGAAGCAGAAATTGAAGAAGAAGAGGAGGAAAATATCAATGAATTTCGAGAAGCACTTGGAGGAAATGCAAATGACGAAAACCCAAGTACTCCTACTCCTGCAACAATAGAAAGGGCCCAGCATAACCCTCTCTTTAACAAGGTTTTTGATGAAATACTCAGGAGCAATGCGGACGCTCACTTTTTAAAGCTCGCTCAAGAAGGAGCCAAACTCCCCTCTGACTTTGATCTTGCCCAATTAAGACAAGCATCAAAACGACAAAGTCGCCATGAAGAAGAAAGAGGTAGAGATCCCAGGGTGGCTACAAGAAGTTGAGTCCCACTTTTGGGCAAAAAGTGGAAGTGTTTTCTCTGTTTTTCAAATTTTATATCGATTGATGTCAAAATTTGATGCACTTAGAGATTGAATCTCAAAAAACTTCAGTAATAGAAAATGTAGTGGTCAGAGTCTACTTTTCAAATATGTAATTTATTTTAATACCCACATGGTAGAAATCCCTTTTTTAGTAGGCATGTTTAAAAACCATTTTTTTCAAAATGCCTATTTCAGGACCATACCACACGTGTACGACCACCCTTTTTTGATGCAAATAAATGAATTTTTGCAAATCCTTCTGGGAAATGATATCTAAGACACCAAATATTGATGAGAATATTTTTGATTATTTTTTTATTGAATATATATTTTTTTATTAATTTTTAACCGACAATAAAATATATTTTCAAAACATCGGGTGTACGACCACCATAATTTGATGAAAATTTCATATTTTTCCCTTTTTTTTTTAATATTCAAAAGAATTGTATAATTATTGATGCCATATAATTTATTTTTTTTAAATCCTAAAAACCAAAAAGTTATTAAAGTTTTAGAGAACCTTGGTATTTAAGGTTTAGGTTCCACTTTTGATTAATAAATAATACAAAAATAGTAAAAGTAATCTTATCACTATAAAATTTATATTTATGAATTTAGGACGCTGAAAAATCTAATGGGTTTTTGTTTCGTCAAAAAATTCAATCAGAAAGACCCTCAAAAAATTAGGCCAAGGTAGAAATCTGATGTCGATTTACCTTAGTCATTTTTTTGAGGTCCAAGCATAGGCTTGGTGAGACCAAGCCTAACCCGAAGCAAAAAACAAATCTAAGGAATGTTTCCCGCCCCTAATTTTAAAAAATGGGCGCCCGTTTCACTCTGTACCGTTGAAAGCGAAACGGGTGCCTGTTTTCAAAAACGGGCGCCCGTTTCTGAAAAGATCCGTTGGGCCAGAATCTGGCCCACAAGCACAAATCCCAATGATTGAATGATTTTTCAATCATTGGCTGCAGGTACGATCTGCAAAGAGAATGTTTTGATTAATCATTCTCTTTGTTTGTCTTATTGTCGATTTGGTAAGGAGATTGATTTAAATTCAAATTTTGGTGTAGCCATGGGATCAAATCAATGCAGGAAGAGGCAAAGGAAGGTTTTGACAACTGAGGAGATTGCAACAAATAGGGAGAAGGAGGCAATGCGTCAACGAGAGAGAAGATCAAGAATGAGACAAGGAGCTTCAAGTTCCACAATCATTTTAGAAGAGGAGAACATCAATGAGACCATAAATGCTGACGAAGGAAACACAATAGAACCATTTAATTCAGGTGCATCTTCTAATCCATTATTGGATACAGGTATGTCTCCACAACCCTATGTTTTTTCTCATGAAGAAATTGGTGATTTAGTAGAAGCAGGTTACTTATTAAATGAAATTCTAATTGAAAATCAAACCCCAAATGAAATTAGAAGTCAAGTTGAAAGTGAAATTGAAATCCAAATTGAAACCCCAACTGAAACTAGATCTCAACTTGAAACTGAAATTGAAACCAAATTTGAAACTCCAAATGAAATTAAAAATCCACCTGCAACTAAAACCAATAATGTGTATGTAGACATGGAAACACCAATTGAAAATGAAACGTGTTTGAATGATAATCAAATGAATGAAAATTTTGAAATAAAAAGTGATGTACTAGACAACCTTCCTAGCTTGGTTTCATGGAGACTGATTAGGACACATGCAAATAGATTGTTTAGACATTTTTTTTATAATAAGAAATTTGGGTTTCAATGTCAATTAGTGGTACAACTAATTAAAATGACTAAAATGTGAAAAGTGATGAAAAAGTTAGGCTTTTATGTCAAACCCAAGAAGAAGGAGGAGTCTTTAAAACAAGTTGTATCGACTGTTGCTAGCGCCTTTGATACAATTGGAAAGAAAAGTCGTTCTAAAGATAAAAATGCGGCACGACGGGCAATAACAACAGCTTTAGTAAGCCAAACAACTTCTAATTAAAGAATGATGAGTAACATAAGTGGATATCTTAATATTCATCGCAAAACTTTGTCAAGAGCTGTAAAAAGAAGAGTTAATTTTGAAAGTGATCCGGCAAACAAATTGTGGACTTTTAGTGGTAGACTACCAAGGTCTGATATGAAACTTGCTGGTGAAGTCAAAAATTTGATCGAAAAATTTTGGCACGATAATGCGAGAGTATCACCTAATGTTAGAGATGTTCTTAAATTAAGAGTTGGGTCAAAAATTCGTGATCCACATCCAAAACACCTATTGGACATGACTCAAACTGAATTGTATAAAAAAAATTTGGATGATAAAGTGTTGACTATTAGCATTTGTCAAAGGTCTTTTGAAAAGTGTAAACCTTGGTATGTTCGAATTAACAAGGAAAGAGTCACATGTTGTTGCAAAACTCATGTTCAATTTCGCTACCATTATGATGTATTTCGATATATACGTGTTACCATGCATAGTAATGGAATGTTCCAAGAATGTGGTATAAATATACCACCTGAAACTATAAAGGAGTTTATTTCAAGTTTGTTTTGCAACCCACTAAATGAACAAAATTTCCTTTTCAATGCATGTGTTTCTGGTGTATGTGATATATGTGGCAATCTTGCATTGTTGGATGAATGTTTGCATGAAAATCTTTCAAATGATTTTGGACAACAATTAATTGATGTTAAAAGATTTAAAACTATTGAGTATCCACTAAAGGATGGAAAGGTTGGAAAACGATGCGATCTAATCACTGAAAAAGTTAGTGTTCATGCATTTATGAATGAATTCAAGAGTAACATCATACCTAAATATGTTAAACACACTCAAAATGCTAGATGGCTCGATGGTCAGTTTCAAATATGTAAGGATACATTTCCTGTTGGTAGTATACTTTCGGTTGTTGACTTTGCAGAGAACTACACGCTTGCACCACAAGATGAGGTACAATCACAATACTACAATTCAGTGCAGGTATCAATTTTTGTCCATATTGTCTATAGGCATGCACCAGATAGTACACAAGAGGATCACAAAATTTTGAGAGAGTACCATTTCTATATGAGTGATAATAAATTACACTCATCTGAGTTTGTCCAGTTTTGCTTCAAGACCTTTTTTCAGAATTTGAGGGAGAGAGAAATTTAGATGACACAACATCTAATATGGTCTGATAATTGCACAGGGCAATTCAAGAATGCTAGAATGTTTTATTGGTTGAGTAGGATTCATAAAAAAACTAATATCGAACACATTTGGAGTTTTTTTGAGGTTGGACACAGGAAAGGAGAACATGACGGTGCTGGTGCATGTTTAAGAGAGCCCTTTGTAGAGAGCAACTCAAATTTGAGGAAAAGGCTAAATTTAAAAATGCAAGTGCAGTTGTGGATTGGTGAAGTGCAAATTTATCCACAAGATCAAGTCATAACTCTATAATTAGACATTTCTTCTGGCTAGTTAAAGAGGAGAATATCCTTCCAGAATATGATTGTGATACAATAAATGGGTCAACTAGATGGCATTCATTTAAGAGTTCTAATTCTAACACTTGGACTATATGGATTAGAGAGCTTGCATGTTTTTGTCAATTTTGTGTTGCAGGTGAATGGGAAGAATGCGAGAATACAGAATGGGTCGAAGAATGGCAATACAAATCCTTAACACCTACTGAGACACAATATGAAGATGTTAGAAGAAATGAAGACCCTGATCATGCATTTGCATCAGAAGATTATGATCGTGTTTCGAACCTCATACAACTTGGTAATTTAATTCAATTTATTGTTTATAACTTTAAATTATATATTTTTATGTATTGTCATATAATTTATGATTACATATTTGAATTATAAATTCTAACAAGTTTTATTTCTACACATTGTACTTAAATATGTTTTATAGGACATGTGTATGCTATTGTTGCACCTGAAGATAATGATGAGCAGGTTGAGTATTGGCTAGCTAGATGTGTAGAACCTAAGAAAAAGTTGATATGTGATCAAGTAGATGATGATGGTTTTCAGTATCTAGTTGGGTCTGTTGTGGTGGTTGGTACATGGCTACGCAAATACTTAATAAGAAGGAATGGCTTACTAGCTTATGAAGACTACCAATCAGAAAAGAAGATTATATACTATTCTCATTTGGTGGTGGCAACAAACATCAAATTAGAAAGATACAAAGGTAGACCTGCTAATAAGGTATTATGGACACTTTCAGTAGAAGAGCATGAGGCAGTCATAAACGCATTGCAGAAGAGAGAGGATGCAGATGGTACATTGGGTTGAATCAAATTTATATGCATGTAAGTTTGTGTTACTTGTGTGAAATCTTTTATATTTAATCATGATAATTGTTTTTCTTTGTCCCTTTAACATTGTATTTGTCTACATTTGATACAATTTTGGTTTCATAAACAACATTGTATTAGTTATCTTCTTCTTAGTGTTATTTTGTGCACATTGTAATTGTGTTACAATTGAATTCTAATTTTTTATGATATATTTATTTTATTGTAATCTCTTCATAGATTAATTGTAAGTTCAAAGATAGAATTATGTCTTAAATATGACCTGACTCTATATTTATCATTGTATGACAAATCTATATTTATAGTGTACTTTTTTTTATTTTAGTACCATGAAGTCCATGCTTTTCATACCACTACTATCCGCACTAATAAACCATCAATACACTAGTAAAGTAGTGTGGTCAACTTAAGAGGAAAGTCGATACTACGTTTGTAGCTTCCTAATAATTTGGTTAGCCTTAATTCCATCAATCTATTGGATTCCTCTATGAGATTCATTTATAATTAATAATCCTTTTATATAATCATGAAAATCATGATTCCTCTATGAGATTCATTTATAATTAATAAGTTGACACTTGTGTGAACTCTTTTAAATATTTAATCATGAAAATTGTTTTTCTTTGTCCCTTTAACATTGTATTTGTCTACATTTGATACAATTTTGGTTTCATAAACAATATTGTATTAGTTATCTTATTCTTAATGTTATTTTTTGCACATTGAATTATAAACTATTGCACTATAATAACAAGTCTTGAAATAATAATTTAATAAGGAAATGACATTAAAACAAGTCCAAATAACATAATAACAAAACAATGTATCACATATATAATCACTAGAGTGTGCCAAATCACATAACACGACCTGATATCATAATAGCAAGGAAATGACATAATAAAAAGTCCTATATATAATCACATAACACATAACAACAAGTCCTATATATAATCACATAATAACAAGTCCCGGGATAACATAACAAGTGTCATCATAAAAAGTCCACAATACAATAACATGACATGATCTAAAATATACTATCTAAGAACTCACGTGCATCTCATCTGCAGTCCTCTTCACTCCATGTGAAGATGGCTGAGATGAATCATCCTACTGCACGTGGTCCTGAGATGCACCATCTTGTGTCTGTGCAATATCAGTGTTTGCACCCTCTTGTACATTATTAAAAGATTTTACATGAGAAGAAGTTACTTGCATAATTCACTTATAAAGTAATTAAATACTAATTTTTTTAAAATAAATTATCATACGACCGTGCTCGACAATGCCCTCACTGATACGTGGAGGTCCACTATCATGAACAAGAAAAGTGGTCGTAGCCAAGTCCTGCAAAAAAAACCATTTATATCAATTTTGATAATCCATATAAAAGCTAGGTACACAGTATAAACAAATTAGAAATTATTTTTGTAATCATCGTGCCTCAAATGATAATGTCGATGGTTGCATCTGGCTCAACCCCACAGCCGTACCAATATTGGTAGTGGTGTGGACCTAAACAACATATACAAAGCATGAATCAAACTTGTATATATACATAAATTATATATATATATATATATATATATATATATATATATATATATATATATATATATATATATATAAGAAAAGCATACATGTGATGCAGGGAAAGTAACTGATGGTCGAAGGCGTACATGTGATACGCCATCAAATGATCCAAAAGCCTACAATTGCAAAAAATAACGAACATGAATCAAAGTTGTACTTAAATTAGTAAGCATGTAAACACTTCAAATTAATGGATGAAAAACATACTAGTGGTATATGAGGCTGAGCCTCAGTGGTCCATGGGTCACATGAAGAAGTATCCACCTCAGTGCTACATGAAGCACCCTACAAAATTGAAAAAACACATCATATGTAAATCATTACATTAAAAAATTTATTGTTTATTTTAAATGTACATATCAATACAATCTATCTAGATGAAAGTGCATACCGTAAATGGGGCACCAACATCTCTAAGTATTGAGGTAACATGCTGTAGGTTCCTCAATGATGTGGTGTGATCCATCCTCTGTTCAGAAAAAATTGACTCATGTTATGGTTCATATGTGTATATATAAGGAATTTAATATTGCACTGTAAATTATACAAATAAATTTGTACCTCTCTAGGCTGATTATCGTCTGCCCACAGGAGATCAACATATGAAGAGACGACATCAACATGTGCAGCCTCCTCGGCATCATCGTAACCACCATGGGCGGCATCAGCATCATCAAAATCATCATCTCCTCCAGGGGCAGCCTCACTCTGTGGACCCCTACATACATCCCCACAACTCGTGCAAACATGTGCTAAGCAGGGGGCAGCCCTCACCTCCCGTAACTGTTGTACCAAATTGTCCGATAGGACAATCAATGAACCTAGAGCAGAATCCACTGCTCGATGATGGGAAGGTGCTAGAACAACTGGTGATGGAAGAGGAACCAATGGATCATCGCGCACACGGTTTCTAACCCTATTGCTCAATTTTGCTCCTGGCCTATCCTGGGGCATGCCTCTCCCAACCCCCTAAAAAAGATCTAATATCAAAGTAATCGGGCTTTTTGCCCAATTCAAATTCCGCCCATAATTTCTTCAAAAAATACATTGGGACCTCATGATTGGAGTGTGGTGGATGGTCAAAGACCATCCACCACCTCTCCCAAAAGTGGTTAGCAATGCCCGGGTACCTACACCATCGAATAGAGATCTATGGCTTCTTCGGATCTATCTCTTCACCCATCTTAGGGTTCACAAAATATTTTTTCAAATCTATTTTTGTTATTTTTAAATCATTAACTTGTTTGTATGTGAGGCCATCTACGTAAAATGCACGCAATCCCTCACGCCAGCTACGATAGCTATCTAACTCGCTATCTAATGCCTGCACAGATTGTACAATGCCTTGCATACTATCTGCAAGGCGTAACAACTAAGGGGCTGGATGAGGCTCATGCCTAATACTGTGAATATCTCTAATCAAAGCATCAATATTTGTCCTAATTGTCCGTCGCAACTGCTCTGGTGGAGGTGGAGGTGGAGGTGGTACTATACCTAATAGCTCATCTATCTCAAACTCATCCATCATGTGAAGATAATCTGCATATATATACAAACATGAAAATTTACAATTACAATTACAAACATGAAAATTTACAATTACAAACTTAAAATTTTCAATTACAATTACAAACATTAAATTTTCGATTACTTTTATAGGATTTTATATAGATTGTTACAAACAGAGATTAATCAAAAATTTATAAAAGACATTTAAGGGAAGAATTATTCGGGATTAATGTAATAAATATACAATTGAGTTGTTTCAGTAACCTTTTGAATCTTTCGGCTTCACTACAAGCCACCACAATGGTATACCAACAAGGAAACATGAAACTCATTAGGCCTTTGGGCTTTGTTTAATTTCACTTAAAATGAATCCAAATTCATCTCGTCCTTAATGAAAGGCGTCATTAATATTTGACTATCTTCACTTGTGTTAATAAAGAGAACAAAATATAAGAAGTCTATTTTGTCTTACAATTTTAAATCCCCCTCACTAGCAATAATTTCACTAAAAAGGAAAATTGATTCAAGTCTAATGGGTGAAGGCTTATTGCGAGATTCTCCTCAAAAAAATTATAAAAGTGATTTTTGTAGCTCCTTTTTTACCTACTTAAGTTGTGGAAAATTTTTATGTTCTTTTCATGTTAAGCTAGCTAAATGTCTCAAGATTTTTACCCCTAGATTTTATTTTCCTTTCTTTTGACATCTATTAATTTTAAGATAAGAGTTATTTCTTCATGAATTGATCCTAGTCAATTCCTCTAACTATGATTAATCCATTGAGAGTGTTTAGCTACATTTCTATCCATTCCTTTCCAATAGAATGTTCTTAAAAATTGGAATTACTATTCCAATCCTTACGGATTTTTTAGGATTATGATCTTTTTAGTAGAGCATATGTATTGGTTATTCTTATTTTTAGAAGCTCACTTCATCAATGTTCAACAAGATATATGAAGGGTTGATCATAAAACTACATAGTTTTTTAAAGTCGAAGGTGCATTTGGGCTTTAGAAGATCTTCCATGACTTGTAAAGTCAAAGGAGGTGATCTAAAACCAAGCATATAATTATTTTAAATTTTATAAAATCATTATGCTCAATCAATTTGGGAAATATAAAAATAATATCCAATCTCTTTACTATTATAATTAACCTAGTCCCTTTTGTTTGTCAATGTGAGTGTTCCCTTTCTAATTTTAAATTACAAACTTGAAAATTTACAATTACGATTACAAACATGAGGAGGAATCATAGGTTTCTCTATTCATCCTTTTGTGGTAAAATTAGAAAGGGATAACTATGATTCTTTTGTAAAATGGTATCTTCATAAGTTTTAGGTGGTTTAATCATTTTCCTTTTATGTATGGAGTCATACCTAAACTAGAAACACTAGAAAATATATATTCTTGGTGCAACATCATTGACCATGTAGGAGTGATTTGATCTAGTATCAAGATCATGATTCTATGTGTATTGCATTGGATATTGATTTCCCCCACACACTTTGGAATAGACTTTAGGAGATCCATGGAGACCCTCATATCTCTCCATTCCTAGAGGATCCTATTGTAGATTGTTTCATTCCCTTTGTAGATGAAGATCACATACCCTTCGATGGTGATACTTAAGAGGAAATTCATTATATCATATTAAATAATTTATTTACTTAAGATCAACTTTTATTTACATATGAAATAATTTTCAAAATATATTTTAATTATGTACATCAATTATATCTGTAGATGCATAAAAATGACCATATTCCTAAATGAATATTTTATGTTCATTTTTCTATTTAATTAAATTACCCACATTCTTCTGTTTAAATTAAGTAAATTACTCAATTTATTTAAATTAAATTCACTAAACTTCTTTTTACCATTTAATGAATAAATCATTTTATTCAATTAAATCCCTTCTATCCACTTTTAATTAAATTCAAATTTAATTAAATAGTTATCATAAATTGAATAAATCTAATTTATTTAATTTCCCCAATTGCTACCAAATTGAATTAAATTAACTTTATTTCAATTAAATCCTATTATCCCTCCACCCACTTGCATTCTCTTACATCTCCCACTTGCCTTCCTAAACCCCTTCCTAATTTCTTCTAGACCCTTCTAATCACTTCTAAATTAACCTAACCCATCTTCTAAACTTTGTCACATCCCTAAACAAGGGGAGGTCACTTCTCAAAACCTTAAAGTCTTTGATAACCATTAAAGGCTTCAAGTCCTCAACCACTTAATTTTCCAAAGTCTCCCAAACCATTAATGGTTAACTCAACCCCCTTGCATGATTAAAGAATTTCTTTTAACTCAACCTCCATGTAACCCAAGGGTCTCATCAAGTATTCATTGCTTTGACTATGGTTATCCCTTAATCATTTGCACAAGAGTTTATCCTTGGATTAACTCTTAATCCAATGGGTAATCCTAACTTAAGCTTGACCCTTAACCTCTAGATAACCACGAGGTCTTCTCAGGCATTTAATGCCTCCAACCCCTTTTCTCAACCCAACCCTATGTTGATATTTGTCATCATTTCATTGGTGCAAATTACAAACATGGATCCCCAACTTTCAAACTCAACCCTTGATTAACTCTTTCAATATTGACCCTCCATTGCCCTATTTTTGCTATAAATAGAGCTCTCATTCCTCCATTTTTCATCATCCAAGTTTGTAGTATCATACTTATGCTCAAATACATTCAAGCTTTCATACCATTTTTATGCTCATCATTTTAGCCTCTCTTTTAACTAGGAATTAGTCTAAATATGCATGTTTAGAATACTTTCTATTATCATTAGCTTAAATCATTGAACTAATATAGTATGCTAGGATAGTTTGTTTACTAACCTTGTCATCTTATAGTTAGTTTATTGCATTTCTAGAATCATGCATAGCTTAGGATGCATCTCATATTAAAACCAACAAAAGCATCCCTCGTTCTTGCATTTGTCATCCCTAAACCATTTTGCTCAGTGATCTGAGAGCAAAAACATTGGTTTGAGGCACCGTGCAAGATAGAGAACCATGGGACCAACCTTGGGAAGCTGAGTGATACTTCATTACTCTATAACTTGCACCAAGAAGTCCTGTGAGTGTGTGAGCAAGGCTCCATAGAGCTCCATTTTTCACATTTTGAGTTCTATCGACCCGCTTTTCTCGCATACATTTGTGGCGCCCACTGTGGGGCCCTACCTCATATATCAAATCGGTTTTGAAATATATCCACTTTTGCAAGCACGCGGGAAAAATGAATTAGTGTGTTAAGTTAACTGTTTAGCGCATCTGATTAACAGCCTAGCGTATTCGGTTCACTGTTCAACGCGTAGGGTCCATCACCTAGCGCGTAAAGTTCATTTATCAGCACATAAGATTACTAATTTTTCCTGTAGGTCTCGGCGCGAGAGAAAAACAGAGCAGCGCTTTTGACACACAGAGTAGCGCATCCCGAAAATAGTGTAGCGCGTTGAAGACTTCTTTTAGCGCATTACGACTATTATGTAGCGCGTATAGTTTGTTCTATAGCGCATCACAGACCGAAATAAGAAAAACAATTATTGTAACCAAAAGTTTGAAATTAGACTTGTAGAAGTCCACCGAAGTATCTAACTGGTTATTTGGTAGGTCTCTGACAATTTCATTGCAGATAGGAGCTTCATCTTCAGATTAAGATAATTAGATTTTTACTAACTTATCTAGGTTAGTTTAAAATTTGATTTTCTTTTTCTTAAAATTGAACTCACCTTGTTTTTGGGCTATAAAAAGAACCACTATCAAAATTTTTTTTGCTTTCATAGGAGAAAACCTTCATTTTGGGCTCTAAAAAAAACAAAACAATTTTTTTTTTTTTTTTTGCAAAAATAGAGCTATAAAAAGAACCTCACCATCCTTTGGTGTATAAAATGATTCATATTCAATTTGGTGCAAAGGAAAGAACCTCATCTCAAAAGCTTTGTTACAATTAAAGAAGGAAGTTATTCTCTTTTTGTTTACCGATTTTTATTTGTTGACCAAATTGAACCTTTTGCTTTGTTGACTCGGTTATTTCCTTAGATTAAATAATCATTGCTTTGAGGAACTAAAAAGAACAACATGCTTTTCTTAGAGCAATATTTCCCAGTAGAGGTTAGAAAATCACTGAATTGAAGGTTTAAAAAGAATTTTTGATTGCCTTGAATCGAAAGAGGAAGGTATATGCTCTCCCCTTAACTAGGTGATCCAAAAAACCAGACCTCTCTTAAAAAGCTTTCTTTCATTCAAAAGCATTTATATCCTTTAGCAGGCCTGCCTTCCTGAGGAGTCGAAATCAACTCTTAAAGTCGTTTATGGCCGGTGTGACGGGAATGACCTAAGTGGAGAACGGCTTTGACGCCAAGCATTCCAACCCACTATAATTAAAAGTGGAAAGTGACGAAAGTCCTTTTCAACAATTACGCGTAACGATTAGCCTTCCCCCAGTATCCTTGAGATACGTAAAGCCTTTGTTCTAAAGGTTGGGAAGCCTCCTGAAGGAGTTTATCACTGACGATCGAACAGGAAGCTTGATTACGAGCCATAGAAATAGAAACTTTGAACCAAGTCAGTAACTAAACATTTATAACATCATAGTGCAAGGGTGGGGAAGAATTCACCCCCAAGATTACTCACCATATATCTCCCAAGATAACTACTCAACTGTGAAGCAATTCACTTTGAGTTAATTTCTGGCAAAAGGCAAAAAAAACGGGTGCCCTCTAGGGGGTGACACGGCTGTTTGAGCTGACGGAGTATCAAGATTAGTGGGCTATGATGTTATTTATGACCTTTGAATAAAGAGTCTTTCTGAAGTGTATTACTCGTATCCGAACCTGTTAAAATATTGGGGATTTGAACACATCCTCGTAGAACATACACTTTTTGTTAGATTAGACAAAATGGTTGTACTTTTTGTGTTGTGCTTGCATTTATTACTTCAGAAAATCATCCATCTAAACTAAAAAACTCATGATCAAAACCAAAAATTGCAGAAAAATTAACTGAAGAAAAAAATAGGGCAGATTAGCACGTGAGGACAACTCCTTAGCGCGTAGGGTATTTCAGTTAGCGCATCAAACTATCCAGTTAGCGCGTCTGTTCCAAATAGTAGCATTTTACCCCAAAATCAAAACAGTGTTAAAACATTTAGCGCATTAGAGAAATAGTCTAGCACGTAGAAGCATCAGCTTAGCGCGTGGCAACCAAACATTAGCGCATCAAGTTTAAAAGTTAGCGCGTCACAGACCCAGGTTAGCGCGTAACTTTTTAAAGGCAGAAAACAAATTTTTGAGCAGTCAACTCTTTAGCGCATGTCTGGGGGCAGCCTAGCGCGTGTGGTCATTCTTTTAGCACGTGGAGTAATTTTGATAGCGCATTTCGTCCCTATTTTAGCACGTGATCAAAAACATATAGACAGAGGGCAAAATAGTGAGGAATTCTAAAAATTTTGAAAACATTTTCAAAAGCCTCTCGTTATCAACAACATTTTTCATCAAAGCGGAGTAGCGAAAACAAACCGTTAAAACTATTTCTTGAGCTAAATTTGTGTCAAAACAAACGTTGTAAAAATCCTAAACTGATCGCACGATAAAACATATCTATCTTATCATAATCCGGAAACCTCATCATCAGTATCAATAGAATCCTTTACCATCTTACGGATTTCATCTCAAAAACACTTGTTTAAAAATTTCAAGTTGTCAAATCAAGTCTTCATATCGGGAGGCTTTTATCCATATCATTTGATACGCTTTGTTGTGAAGGGGCATCTAAACCTTCATTTTGATAGAGTAAGACTTGAAATTTTCCAAACAAGATCAACTGAATCCAAACAAATCAAAGGAAACCATTGATCACTCATGCATGACTAATCCCCATATTTTGAGAAGAAAGAACCTTTATCGTAACATCACGTTGAAGAAACAACAACCTAGTTTTTCCAAGTTCATCAAGAGAAATAAGTTTTTATACATCAATTGTCAACTCTTCAAATCTCATCGGGTATTCCTTTATCACATCAAACGTTATATCCAAAACAAATCCAACGAATTTGACAAAGAGCCCTTAAAAACAAGAGCCTACTGTCAAAAGTCTGCTTTTAATCAAATCATAAACCATTGAGGAAAGATCAATCCGACATTCTTGTCCGACGAGTGTATCGCTTATAACACACCTCGACCAGAACCACCCACTCTCGAGCAGCATATCAACGAGGATTTTGTACCCTTCATCACTGAAAGTTTCTACTAAAATGTCTGTTACTCGCTCTCAAAGAAACCAACAAAGCGAGACACACACAGAGTCTAGTATGAATCGAAGGTTGTCAAATCCTTTTGAAGTTCCACACCTAGAAGAGACTAAAATTTCTGAAGCGCTTCTTCAGGAATGTCAGGAAAACCCTTCATTCCAAAAGCTTGTAGAAAAGCTTGTGGAAAATGACAAAGAAAAATATTTGCTCATGCTCACAAGTAAAGGCGTTAAACTTCCCGAAGATTTAGACACAAACATCTTTAGAACCGGATCTCGACAATATGCATATCAAGAACAACAAAGAGAAGAGGAAACTCGTAATCTTGAACAACACATACCTGAGCAACACATTCCAGAACAACGTATACCAGAAATGCGTATACCTGAGCTAGAAACTCCAGAGCAAAATATACCATTTAACACACCTTTTCAACTGAGAACTAATACAAGGGAAGAACTTTTCCCTCGACAAGACAATGTACCTTTGGCTGCCCTTACTCAACAAATGCAAATGTTACAAAGGCAAATATAGGACATACAACAAGGGAAAACAGTACGGTACTCTTTAAACGAAATCTATCCTTATCCTTTCAACAAGAGATTGCACATGATCCCTTTTCCTCCAAACTCAAATGTGCCTAAATTTGACAAGTATGATGGAAAAAGTGATCCCCGTGATCATGTTAGAGAATTTTGTACCATGAGTCTTGAGTTTTCTCATAATGACATCTATCTGATGAGGTTATTCCCAAGAAGCCTGAGAGGGCAAACAATGGAATGGTTATCCAAAATTACACCATCTGTCAGATCGTTTGATGAATTGGTTAATAAATTCATAACCCAATACTCCTATAACATCCAACACACCATAACCATGCTAGATGTTTGCAACACCAAACAAAAGAACAACGAAACATTCATGATATTCCTTTAACGCTGGCGACGTATGGTATCCAGATATCCTCGAGATATTCCTGAAAAGGAGAAAATGGAAATCTTCATTGACAATTTGAATGGTGAAATGAGTTACAGGCTAAAACTCCAATGCATACCATCTTTCGCTAAATTGATTGAAAATGGCATTCAAGTAGAGGAAGTGTGTGTCAAAAAGGGAACACTCAAATTCTTCAAGGAAGGAACAAACTCATCAAACTACAATAACCAGAACAACAGTAGCTTAGACAAATCTCGATTTTGGACTCGAAACAAAAACAAAGGCAACAATGACTCACATGATCCCAAATCTAAGCAACCAGTGCTTGCATTATCCGGGAATCCTCAAAATACGAAAAATCCTAAAAATGCTAATCCAAATGCTAACACATATGCACCAAACACCGATCAAGGACAACTCAACACAAACAACACCAATGATACTCAAAGCAAAAACATGAATCCAGGACCTAACAACAATTCACGCAACAACACGAACAATTTCCAAAAGCGTGTCTTCACGCCACTAGGGCAATCACTAGAATCAGCATTCAGAGAACTTCTGGCAAACAAAATTCTCTCCTTGCCTGCAATCAAAAACTATGAACCCCAAATCAAACCACCTTGGTGGAATGATTCACACTATTGTGATTTCCATGGTAACAAGGGTCACCGGATGAACGATTGCATGAGATTAAAACACATTATGCAAGACATGATTGATCGAGGTGACTTAACGGTAGATGGTCTCGAAACAAATGGTGATCACGGAGCCTTTAAAAATTCTCTTCCAAATTACAACAAAGATGGAGCTTCAACCTCAAATGATACACGTGGAGCTTGTATCAACCATATCTACAACAACACCATAAATCACATATCAGCTGAAGATCATCAAGTAAATGTCATCACCATCTGAGATCAGCGTGATCATGAATCTGTTAATGTGACAACCCGAACTCAGAAATATGTCTTAAAAGAACATACTGCGCCTACAACTCCTACACCAAAGATCCAATATGACTTGGTTAGCCAACTACGTAAAACTCCAGCTCAAATATATATACTAGAATTGCTGAAACTATCACCAAAACACAAAGACATATTGGAACAAGCGCTATTGGAAACCAATGTACCTCAAAATCTGGATACAGACAGATTTCAAGCCATGGTCGCCCATATGACCGAACCTCATAACCTCACCTTCTCAGAGCATGACAATGCTTCCTTGAGTCATCCGCATAACACTCCTCTCCATATAGAAGTCATTGTTAGCAAACATCGAGTAAAAAGAGTCTTAATCAATGGAGGAGCTGGACTTAATATATGTACTTTAAAGCTTATCCGTGCATTAGGCTTCTCAGAAGAGTCTATTGATCCCTGCAAGAAGATTACCATAAAGGCATATGATGATGAGGAAAGGTCCTCTAAAGGAACCGTGATGTTACCTATTCAAGTGGGACCAGTGCAAAAGGATACTATGTGTCAGGTCTTAGACATAGATCTCACCTACAATATTTTGTTAGGGCGACCCTGGATACATGAAATGCAAGCAGTACCTTCTACGTATCACTAGTGTGTCAAATTTCCTTATGATGGACAAGAAATCTCCATATCTGCTGATCACAATCGATTTCAACATTGCAACGCAATGGGGGCAGCCCAAGAGAGTTTGGTTCCTCATAATAGAGAAAAGCAACGATCTTCAACATCAGATCTACAAACAACAAAGCTCAACTCATTATCTAGAGATTTCAAGCAGCAAATGCAAATCAAAGACCAAGGTATGGGAGAATACTCTTTGGAGCCCCTATGTTTGGCCAAATTACTGACATCACCCAGATCTCATGGATTGCCTACTACATCAACACATCTGGTAACTCAGCCCATCACCAAATTTGATGGTACCTTCATCCAATTGGGCACTCTAGCACATGAATCAGAAGACAAGGATATTCTTAGCTAGTTATACAAAGATGAGGAAGAAGATAACAGAGCAGCTGCTCTGGACATTATTTTGCCTACACACCTATATGGAAAAGGATACTTAATCATGCAACAAATGGGATATGACGGTAAAGGACCTATTGGGAAACATAAAGAAGGAGTCACTGAACCCATAGATCTTCCTTCACAGCCCAGTAGAGACAAAATAAGATTGGGTTGTAAGCTCACTTTCCTATTAAGAAAGCCGCTCCGCATAACTGCAAAACCTCAATGGAAAGTAAAGAAGAAGTACAAAGAAGAATCCTGGCAGGAAGCACTCTTTGAATCAGCAGAAACAATTTGCAAGGCACGGGAACGTCAAGAACAAAAGTTACATTAGGAAAAACTTCTAAGTCACAAGAAGGCCATATCTGCAGCAGTAGCTCATGTTCAAGATCCACTATTTCAAGAACAAATAAAATCACCTCAGGATACCATTATTTCTCCTAGAGGAGGCACAGTCTATGAACAAATACAGAAACTAGAAGAAGGATCTGACACCGAATCAACAAAAACTATCAAAATGGTATCCATCATCAAAGATTTGTTTTCACCATACAACATACCTGTTTACAGCACTGATAGAATCTGGGATGACACCTCCGAGACTGATTCCAATGAAAATGAGTGGGGTATCTACTCAAATGCTACTACAGATATCCCTAATGATACTGACACCATACCCCTTTCTCGGGAAGAACATAACGCAGAAGACAGACCTCTTGAATTTGGACCACAGAACATCTATGAAGCCAAGGAAAGCGAACAGAAACATTACGAACAAGTCTATACAGAAGATAATACCATCGAAGATCTCGACGAAATCCTGGACTCCTTTGCAACCAAGAACAATCATGATGAAACCTCTGTCTTGACACTTACAGTAGCAGAACTTAATCCACCAAACGATACCTTACCGCTTGTCTTTCCTGACCTCATCGACTGGGATGAACCTGAAATCCATGATATACCAATTTTCCCAGATGATGAATCTATTATCCACTACCTATGTACCGTAAATCCAGAAACAGGCTCTACCAGTGAACAAAGTAACGATGTCTGCCAATCAGGGAGTGCCAAGTCTCTCAGTCGCAAAAATAAACCAAATAAAAGATCTGATGCTGAAAACCAGTCAATGGCAGCTCTAGATCACAAAAAAGTAAAAATAAAGGACGCATCTGAGGGTGAAAACCTTTTTAAGGCACCTAATGATGGGAGACTTGACACTCTTCCTGAGCACTTTCATGAGCGATCACCCATATTGATTGAGCCCACTCAATCAATCAACATTGGTACCACAGAAGCAGTAAAAAACATATACCTTGCAGAATCTCTGACAGAGGAGGAAAGGTCAGCATTCATCGTTTTCTTTAAAGAACAACAAATTAACTTTGCTTCGTCATATGCCGATATGCCTAGAGTAGATCCACACTTGATCATGCATCACTTGTCCATCTCTCCAAGAGTTAAACTAGTCAAACAAAAACTATGAAAGATGAATCCACAGGTGGCACTCATGGTCAAAACTGAACTAAAGAAACTATTAGATGTTGGATTCATCCGACCCATTGACTATGCAGAATGGATTTCCAACATCCTTCCAGTATCAAAACTAGATGGTAGTATCAGAATATGCATTGACTTCAGAGATGTCAACAAAGCTTGTCCAAAAGACGACTTTCCTCTGCCCAGTATTGACATAATTGTAGACCTCACAGTAGGACATGCAATGCTC
Source organism: Cryptomeria japonica (assembly GCF_030272615.1). Lineage (NCBI taxonomy): Eukaryota > Viridiplantae > Streptophyta > Pinopsida > Cupressales > Cupressaceae > Cryptomeria > Cryptomeria japonica. The sequence goes on from NC_081415.1 coordinate 154,854,355, forward strand.
TCACTAATGGACGGTTTCTCAGGGTATAATCAAATCAAAATAGCCCCGGAAGATCAAGATAAAACAACGTTCACCTATCCTTGGGGAACATACTGTTGGAATGTTATGCCTTTTGGCTTAAAGAATGCAGGGGCCACTTATCAAAGAGAAATGAAACAATCTTTCATGACATGATGCACACATTTATGGAAGATTACGTGGATGATTTACTAGCTAAATCCTTCACTAGAATGGAACATCTCAGCATCCTAACAAAGATCTTTGATCGATTGGAGAAATTCCAAGTCAGGCTCAACCCTAAGAAGTGTGTCTTCGGGGTTACATCAGGCAAGTTACTAGGCTACATAGTCTCAGCTAAAGGTATTGAAGTAGATATAGCAAAAGTACAAGCCATTATGGAAATGCCACCACCAAAGAATATCAGTCAACTCAGATCTCTACAAGGATGACTTCAATCAATCAGGCGATTCATCGCTCAGCTAGCAGATAAAAGTCTACCATTTAACCATTTACTACACAAAAATGTACCATTCAGATGGGAGACCAAGTGTGCAGAATCTTTTTACCAAATCAAACAGTACCTGATGAATCCACCAGTTCTAGTACCACCAGTCACAGGAAAGCCACTTATCCTATATATCTCAACAACAGATATATCGTTGGGGGCACTATTGACACAAGAAGATCAATAAGGAAAAGAATGAGCCATATACTATATCAGTAGGACATTGAATGGCTATGAACTCAACTATACATTCATTGAAAAGGCTTGCCTAACAGTGGTCTTCGCATCTCAGAAGTTCCGACATTATATGCTAGCACACACAATTAAGCTAGTGGCAAAAATTGATCCTCTCAAATATCTACTTAGCAAGGCAGCTCTTACAGGTAGATTGGCTAAATGGGTCATGATTCTCAGTGAATTTGACATCCAATATACAGAAAGACGAGCCATCAAAGGACAAGCAATTGCAGATCAGTTGGCTGAAGCACCGCTACCAGGAAAACAAACTATGGAGATTGAATTTCCAGATAGGGACGTTCTTGCTATTTCTACCAAACAATGGACCCTATACTTTGACAGATCCTACACACAACGTGGTTCAGGTGCTGGGATTCTATTCATCACTCCTCAAGGACACACTATACCAAGATCATATAGGCTTATGTTCCCATGCACAAAAAATGTGGCTGAATATGAGGCATTGGTTATAGGCATCAAAATGGCCGTAGAATCGAAAATCACAAAGTTAAAGGTCTAGGAAGACTCGCAACTAGTCGTCAATCAAATCAACAATGACTATCGGATAAAGGATGACAAGCTGCTGCCCTACAAGCGAATGGTGGATGACTTCAAACAGTATTTTATGCACATCACCTTCGAGCAAATACCAAGGTTGAACAACAAAGCAACCAATGCCATGGCTACTATTGCTTCATTACTACAAATTCCAGAGCAACAGAGTCGTTACGAGTTCCTGGTAGAGCAATTGTTCTCCCCAGCTTATGACCACTCTGAATCCTGTGTTATCTATGCCTTGACTAGTTCAGATTCTTCGTTATATGGACTAATATACGACTACCTTAAGAACAATATCTTACCCATTGACCAATCCCGTAACCAGAAACATAATTTTATCCGACAAGCTGCTCGTTATACCCTTACCGCTGATACTTTGTACCATCGAGGTCTAGATGGTACTCTTCTTCGTTGCCTTGATCATAATGATTCTGATTCCGCTTTACACGAGCTTCACGAAGGTATTTGTGGAACACATTCAAGTGGGACTACTCTTGCTAAAAAGCTTCTAAGGATGGGATACTACTGGCCTACAATGTAGAAAGATTCATACCACTTCGCCAAAAAATGTCCTAAATGCCAGATCCATGGCAATCTGATACATGCACCAGCACAGGAACTACAACCATTTACAACATCGTGGCCCTTTTGTCAGTGGGGACTAGACTTAGTTGGCAAAATTCATCCTTCATCTTCAAATGGACACAAGTTCATTATAACGGCAACAGAATACTTTACCAAATGGATAGAAGCAGTTCCCATGACCACAGTGACTGGGAAACAAATTGTCTCTTTTATCCTAAATTATCTGATTTGCAGATATGGTATTCCAAGTTCAATCATCACAGATAATGGACGACCTTTCAAAAATCAAGATGTACAAGAACTATGTGAAAAATTCAAAATCCAACATCGGTTCTCTACACCATACTACCCACAAGGAAATGGTCAAGCAGAAGCATCTAACAAGACAATACTAAAAATCTTAAAGAAAATAGTGAATGATGCAGGCAAAGATTGGCACATACAACTTAATCCAACACTTTGGGCATACAGAACCAGCATCTGCACACCTACAGGAGCAACACCATACTCATTGGTATATGGATCAGAGGCCATTTTACCCCTGGAGGTAGAAATCCCATCTCTCAGAGTCTCTTTGAAAGGTTTAATCCCAGATGAAGAGTATTGAGTTAACCGACTGCAAGAACTCGAACTATTAGATGAAAGATGTCAGCATGCTTACACTCATCTCAAAGTATATCAACAACGCATGTGCAGGAGCTACAATCACAAGGTCATCCCTCGCAACTTTAAAGTTGGTGACCTAGTCCTCAAAGAAAATCCAAGAAATCAGCAAAATCGAGAAGAGAAAGGGAAGTTTGAACCTAACTGGTTGGGTCCCTATGTTACCATATTAGTCTATGGATCAGGTGTCTATCAGCTAACAACTTCAGAAGGAGATGTGCTCAACGAACCAACTAACAACATCCATCTGAAGAAGTACTACACTTAAGTAGCCTAATGCACGAAAAAAGCCAAAAAGCCAAAAAAAAAACAAAAACTGTACAATAAAAATAAATGGTGAAAATCTGGTAAACAAGCGTTGTTGTGAAAGAACGACTCCTCTATCTATCTCCATGCCATTTTATCCGTATCCTTAAAAACACTATCGGCCATCGCCCAACACTTAGCATATATCCATTCAGGACATACTTAGTGTAGTCACTATCTTGGTTTATCCATATATATCCTCTTACCACATTCCACCATGGCTTGGAAATCACTGTACATATTCACATCAAGAGGCACACTCAGCTAGGGACAATAAATCGTCAAAACTTGCAAACGTTCAAGATGTCAAAACTAGAAGCAAAACTCAGAAGCATTGCATCCAACAACCAAAACTACACTTCATCGCAAAGAAAAACAAAGAAACACAAAAATACCAAGGATGGATGATTTTCTTAAGTACTAAATGTTGCATTATTGCATAAAAATCTTGACTATTTTTGCATTTTGAACTTTTTAAATTATTGGATTCTCTCCCTTTTCTCACTAAATAGAGATCATGGGGAACCTCCAATATTTTCTTAGTCTTCTGTCTGGGAGGCGATCACTTGTACTGTGTGGATACTTGCCTCAGGACATGATACATCGAATATCACTGAAGGCATGATTCCACTTCACGCATACAAATGATTCAATCTTGTCTGTTTTTACGCAATCCACACTCAAGTCGTCTTGGTTCAATTATACCTTGATGCTTGTGCTCTCTTGCAAAATCAAATATCATGTAAATTTTTCTCAGGTCATTATGGTTCAATTATACCATTGTACTTGTATAAATTTTCAACATATTCTAAACAAATCAATGCTCAATGATGATACCTACAAAGAAAGCAAACAACATGTGGCTATATCAGATGGCAAATACAGAATGAGGATGCTACCAAAAACAATTAGTTGCATATCATTTTACAAATAGTTGCATATCATTTTAACATAGTTGCATATCATTTTACAATTAGTTGCATATCATTTCACAATTAGTTACATATCATTATCATACATCTCAAAGATACATTTCACAACATATAAAATCATACATCTCACAAACATATCAAAGCATACATCCTGCATCATACATTATATCATATATTTAAGCATTGCATCATGATGAAGTAAAGAAAAGAACACATAAGCACATACATCCATATAACACACCACATGATCAAAGATAATGATGCCGTATATATATATATATATCCAAAAATGATCAAAATGTACAACATCTATCATCTTTGTGTCCAGTACAAAGAATACAATGATAAAAAATACAACAGAGACTACGTCTCTCAGGTATGGCTATCCCCTGACCGAGATGGTCTGGCTCCAGATGTCCCCACCCCTGGATCTCCAGGAGGATCCTGTCTCGATGGCCCTGTCACACCTCAGCTCTGAGACCGCGACCTAGTATCTCGAGATCAACTAGATCTCAACTATGTGAAGCTCTGTACTCGGCGATCCCTGGGTACTGCAGCCTCATAGTGCCGATGGTAGTACTCCACCTCCTGAGCTCTCAAAGATAGCTCTCTCAGGGTGTCTCTCATCGGACCACTCGCCGCTGCTCTCTGCACGCTCACTGCAAGCTCCTTCGCTCAACCCTGCCGCTCTATCTCCGTGTCTCGCTCAGTGGTCAACTGCGCAATCTGCCACTGATATGTCAATACCTATGCCTGCAGCTGTTGTACAGTCACCTGTAGGGTCCGAATTTGTGCATCCTCAACATGAGTAGGGATCTGAACTCGTAGCGGTACCTGTGCAGGGGCATCCCCTCTAACTCTGCCTGTCCTCGGTGTTGGAGGTGGGAGCACATCCGTCCTCCTCCTCTGAGCTAGCCGTATCGCCTCGTCAGTCCCCCCCACTGCAGCTAGAACCTCCCCCACCCTCCCCTCTCCATCGACTCCAATGGCCAATCCGCCTCTCCCCCTGTCCATCACCACCCGTCTCACTGCTCTCTCCAAACCTCTATCTCCCCTCCTCCCCCGATCTCCTCTCCCTCGTCATCCTCCCCACCATCTCCATCATCCTCATCATCTCCACCTCCCTCATCATCATCGTCATCAAATGACGGCCGCATCTCCTCTGGATCTGAAATCCTCGCCACTGCTCGTGCAGTGAACAATCTTGCTAACTCATCTGTCATGCCCGCATCCAAAATCTCTGGGGCATAATCCCATATCTGGCCCGCCAAACCAACAAACTCCTCCACCGCCACCACACTATCAATGGTCGGGCCCCAATTTGGTATGTCCTGCCTCCGGTGTGCATATAAACAGGCCCCCTGAGGTATACCCTATTGTCGACCAAACTGTCGCAAAACTCTGGTCACCACGAACCTCTCAATAACAAATGGGGTCCTCCCAATCAAGTATCTTGTCATAAACACATAGGGCATCTCCAGCCCGTCCTTCGCCCATACCTCACACCCTGTATACGGTCACCATGTGACCGTATCAATGTCATCCAAAACTCTCCTCCAATGCTCTAGTTTGCCCAGCTTTCGCTGGACAACTAGATCCCTGTACCCATAGACATAGGCATGTCCAAGGGGCCTATCTCTATCTGCTAATGGCCTGGCGACCGGAATGTGCTCCCAGCACCATACCTGTAAGAGCATCACTCCAGCTGACAAACTCCCGTAACCTAGGTATACCACCTCATGCAAGTCCCTGTACAGATGGGCTAGCATAGCCAATCCCCATGCAAACCTACACCCCTGTGTAACCATGTCCTCTAACACTAGCCCCCATCCCACAGAGAATCCCTTTGACCTGTGATCAGGACAAAGGAATCCACCTATAAACCCTGCCAATACTGATAGAAGCGGTGCATAATCCAAGTCCAGGAACTCCTGCCAAGGGATCTCATATCCGCATACTGTCTTGTCATGGAATATATGGCGAAGTGCCTCTGTGCCACCCTCCTCCGACTGCTCATAAGGTAGTAGTGCACCTACTACTAGTATGCACAGAATCCTGTAATAGTCCTTTGGTGTGACTATCATCTCACCTGTGGCAAAGTGGAAGGTGTTCGTGTCACTGTGCCACCTCTCCGCGAGCGCTGTAAGTAAGCCCCGGTTCACAGTGAACTGAAGCATATCCAACAGGGACGTCAACTTTCATCTCTCAATAATATCCAGGTCGGCCTATGTCAACCATGGTATCAGAGTCCAAGGCCTAGGAAATCGCTCACGCAACTGAACCACACCCAATCGCTCCTGTCAACTAGCAAAACAAGTCCAATATCAGTTTCCATATCACAACAAAGATATCAAAATCAAAATCACATCAACAACATGAAATGATTTGCTCATCTACATCAAGTTCAACATCCTATCATTTCATATCAACTTGTAACACAACTCAAGTTATCAAAAACCATATCAAAACTTGTAAAACAACTCAAGTCTCCAAATCACATACACTTGTAAAACAACTCAAGTTTCCCACCCATATCAGCTTGTAAAACAACTCAAGTTTCCAACCCATATCAGCTTGTAACACAAATCAGGCTTCACACATTGAACTTGAAACAATGTGCAAAAACAAATCATGCTTTGATCAAAACAACACATTAATATCTATGCATAACTTGAAATATCGCAACTCAAAACAAGTTATATCAACACTCATATTGGACAAATCAATAAAAGCCATGCCAGCAAAACACAACAATTTCACAAAATCACCCCATCTCACAAAATTTTCCTGATGCGCTAAAACAGATTCTCCCCGCGCTAAAATACACCCATGTGCTATACTATTTTCTCCACGCGCTAATCTATTTACCCTATGCGCTAGAATTCTTCTATGCGCCATCTTTTTTCCCCCATGCGCCACCCAACCTACCCCATGTGCTAAAACCTATTTATGCAATAACCTGCATCATGCTGATGCTACCTATTTGACTCTATGAGCTAGGTCTACCCTACGCGCTAAAACCCCTTACCCATGTGAACCCCTGTGACCCCTATGCGCTAGGTCTTACTCACGTGCTATCTTGTTAACCTAACACGCTACCCTACGTTCGACATGCGCTATTTTCCCTCCCTGCGCTAACCTAGACCTTTTATGCGCTACACTATTTTGTTTCAGATGCAGCCCTAAAATTCAAACTTTATGCGCTACCTAAATTTGTGTATGCGCTAAATTGAGACTCTGACGTGCTAAACCGCTCAAACCGAATTTCAAAAATAAAAAACTAACCAAAAACGACAAAATCAAAAATCAAAAAAGGGTCAAAAGTGTTGGCAACTGGTGGTCCATATGCGGTAGGTCTCCGGTACCTCCGAACATGCTCAAAACGATGCCTGGAATATGGAATAGGCATTTTGCCTTCTCTCCAAATTCTTTTTCTCCAAAGTCAACAATGCACAAATGAATCAAATCAAAACACTTTTCCCCTTTTATAGGAGGAAAATGAAATTAGGGTTAGGGAACTGGACATGTAATTTGCTCGCAGTCTCCCTTATACCCTAAAAACATGAAAATTATCGGGAGATGAATCAATTTAAATATTTCACATAGACAAAATCATACACACCAAATACAAATCACCAAATCAAATCAAAATTTTCATAATATTGATTTATCTCCCGAGGGGGCATCATGTATCAAATCAAATCTAGGGCACAACTTGCAAATCATAAGAGCAACACAAAAATGTTATTTGATCATAAATCACGATAACACATCATTTTCTTTGAAATAACATGTGCACACACGTCACTTCAAAGAGGGGCAAAATGTAGACGCATAAAAATGACCATATTCCTAAATGAATATTTTATGTTCATTTTTCTATTTAATTAAATTACCCACATTCTTTTGTTTAAATTAAGTAAATTACTCAATTTATTTAAATTAAATTCACTAAACTTCTTTTTACCATTTAATGAATAAATCATTTTATTCAATTAAATCCCTTCTATCCACTTTTAATTAAATTCAAATTTAATTAAATAGTTATCCTAAATTGAATAAATCTAATTTATTTAATTTCCCCAATTGCTACCAAATTGAATTAAATTAACTTTATTTCAATTAAATCCTATTATCCCTCCACCCACTTGCATTCTCTTACATCTCCCACTTGCCTTCCTAAACCCCTTCCCAATTTCTTCTAGACCCTTCTAATCACTTCTAAATTAACCTAACCCATCTTCTAAACTTTGTCACATCCCTAAGCAAGGGGAGGTCACTTCTCAAAACCTTAAAGTCTTTGATAACCATTAAAGGCTTCAAGTCCTCAACCACTTAATTTTCCAAAGTCTCCCAAACCATTAATGGTTAACTCAACCCCCGTTCATGATTAAAGAATTTCTTTTAACTCAACCTCCATGTAACCCAAGGGTCTCATCAAACATTCATTGTTTTGACTATGGTTATCTCTTAATCATTTGCACAAGAGTTTATCCTTGGATTAACTCTTAATCCAATGGGTAATCCTAACTTAAGCTTAACCCTTACCCTCTAGATAACCATGAGGTCTTCTCAGGCATTTAATGCCTCCAACCCCTTTTCTCAACCCAACCCTATGTTGACATTTGTCATCATTTCATTGGTGCAAATTACAAACATGGATCCCCAACTTTCAAACTCAACCCTTGATTAACTTTTTCAATCCCGACCCTCCATTGCCCTATTTTTGCTATAAATAGAGCTCTCATTCCTCCATTTTTCATCATCCAAGTTTGTAGTATCATACTTATGCTCAAATACATTCAAGCTTTCATACCATTTTTATGCTCATCATTTTAGCCTCTCTTTTAACTAGGAATTAGTCTAAATATGCATGTTTAGAATACTTTCTATTATCATTAGCTTAAATCATTGAACTAATATAGTATGCTAGGATAGTTTGTTTACTAACTTTGTCATCTTATAGTTAGTTTATTGCATTTCTAGAATCATGCATAGCTTAGGATGCATCTCATATTAAAACCAACAAAAGCATCCCTCGTTCTTGCATTTGCCATCCCTAAACCATTTGCTCAGTGATCTGAGAGCAAAAACATTGGTTTGAGGGGCTGTGCAAGATAGAGAACCATGGGACCAACCTTGGGAAGCTGAATGATACTTCATTACTTTATAGCTTGCACCAAGAAGTCCTGTGAGTGTGTGAGCAAGGCTCCATAGAGCTCCATTTTTCACATTTTGAGTTCTATCGACCTGCTTTTCCCGCATACAATATCAATTAGAATAAACATTTGGTAATGAAATACAAACAATTATCATAAAAAATTTAGAATCAATTCATGCTAAATGTAAAATGATACATACACATATAAATATATAATCAGTTTTTTAATTTAATATATACTTGGCAAAATAAATTTATATAGACGTGTAAATTTTTAAGTAATTTAGTGGGGTTTATAATGAAACCTATCCAAGAAAATTTGTCATATATTAGAATACATAACTCATCTGCCCTATATAGACACCACCCTCAACTCTCCCTTCTTGTTGGTTCTTATTTTACTATTTCAATTAATGCTTTCACGTAATATAATACATTCACTTCAAACACACACTCTACTATTTTCATGTGCATTTTGCAAACCAACCAACACTTTACTAATATTGCTACAATAAGATTTCAATACCTCAAACTCTTGATGTACACCTTCTATTTATACTTTCTTGCTTTCCATTTGAGGCAAGTAGGTCACTAAGTCCAATCCTTTCGAGAAATCAACAAACATTTCTTAGACAACCCTACCTTGATTCTCCCTTAACAATTTTCATGTCCATAATTAAAATGAGTCTTAAGATCCATTTTCATAAGCCTACATTAATAATGAACATAATTAGGTTGAAGAAAAACCCCTCTTAGATAATTTTTTTTATGGTGTTACCTACCTCCATACTTGTCTCAAGCATCATAGGTAGTTGGGAGCTTATTCATAATTCTTAGTAACATGTGATGGATTATAAACATGATACTTCGCAATTGATAATAATTCTATTTCATCTAAAATAATTACATATTCCCACCATTGTGCAAACTATGCACTAAAGAATTACAAGGTGATTATTGCCTAGTGATAGATATTGGTATAACAAATTACATTTTATTACAAATTGGTATAAGATAAACCAAATAATTATAACATACACTTTCATGACCTACCCTTATATTGACATGTATGAAAACATAATGATGTAGTGATTGTATTAGTTGATATCCACTTGTAGCCTAGACAATTCCTACACTATCTATAATGACCCATTTCTAATCATAGCCAATCCTCTTGATCATGCAAAAAAATGGGCCACCATGCCCTATACATGAGGTCTTAATTATTAGTTGTTATAATTAAGACCAACACTAACACTACCCTCAACGGTCTTCCACCATACTTGTATAGGCCTTAGTTCAATACTCTAACCAATATATTTTTGACACATTATGACACAATGATGGTGCATAATCTTGAGAGGTCACCTAAACACAATGACATGGATAAAATTCAGGGGCTCCTCAACATTTCCCTCACTATATTCTATGCCCCTCTAATGCCAATCCCTTTTACTCATTTGCATTCTTCATTCTTGATGTGGATTTGGCCATGTGCATATGATTGTGCCATTTACATTTTGAATGTAAATCTTTCAGTTTTACTTTGATCTTATTCTAGATGCTTCATTTGTTGCATTGTATGCCCCTGAGTGTTTATTGTTTGCTTAGTTTGATATATGTTTTGTGATTGCTTTGGACCCATGATGTGTTGGATCGCCTTATGGTGATTTGTAATTTTGTAGTTACATTGAGATGAATGATGATCTATTATACCTTTGCTGATTATGATAGACTGAAAACCCAAAAAAACTAAATTTAACTCTAAAAGCTCCAATCAAAAACTAAATGTATGTTCCATTTGATACAACACTGCTAGGAAAAACACTGATCACTAAGCACCATTTAATTTAGGGTTTAGGGTTTAGGGTTAATTTAGGGTTTAGGGTTAATCAACCAAGATAGTCAAATTTAGGGTTAATCAACCAAGATAGTCAAATTTCTCCTGGGACTTGTTCGTTTTTTTCTATTTAGGGATTAGTGTTCGTTTTTCTATTCAGGGTTTATTGTCTGTTTTTTGCGTCTTATGTTTATTGTTCGTTTTTCTGTTCAGGGTTTATTGTCTGTTTTTTGCGTCTAATGTTTACTGTTCGTTTACGTTTTTGTTTTTTGTTTTTTGTTTTTTTCCTACGGTTTAAATACTATTCATGTTTTTTTTTTCCTACGGTTTTTACTATTCATGTTTTTTAGAATATTTGAAAACTGAAAACTATTTTAAACATGAAATAAAAGACGATTTTCAAACTTTAAAACATAAAAATTAAAAAATAACAATACATTAACATTTTTTTATGAAAAACAATAAAAATAAATAAAATAGAATATAAAAAATAAAGCTAAATACCTGGAAGGAGGTAAAAATGGTCTAGGGGGTCAGCTGAGGTGAAAAAAACGGGTACCCGTGCTCCTCATAAACGCTTGCCCGTTTTCCAAACAGTAAAAATGATGGGAAAATGGTTTAAAAAAAAAAAAATACATTTAAAAAATGGGCGTCCATTTAGCTTCGAGCACCCATTGCTAAACGGACGCCCGTTTTTTGTTGGCTCGGGCACCCGAAGCTAAACGGGTGCTCGATTTGTAAAAATCAAGCACCCGTTTCTAGCGGGCTCATTTCCCAACCCGCGGACTTCCATGGGATTGGGACCCAACTCTGTACGTTTACCCCCCATTAGATATAACATTCCTTGAGGTAACCCACCACCTCCTCCTCCAAATGAAATGGAGATGTTGTGGCAATAAGTCAAAAATATCGCCCAACAACTTCATAGTGGTGTCAAGACTAACCAATTCTCACTCAATGACATCTGTCCCTATCCCTTTGATAGGAATCTTTATATGCCACCCTTTCCACGAGGATTCAAAACACCCAAATTTGAAAAATATAGAGGAAAGGGATATCCTCGCGATCATGTTAGAGAATTTCATTCCGCTTGCCTCGAAGTGGCATATGAAGACACATACCTAATGCGTCTTTTTCCCCAAAGCTTGGGAGGAACAACCACATCATGGTTTTCCTGGCTACCAGGTGGCATTAGGACCTTTGAAGAGCTAATCCAGAAGTTCTTGGCACATTACTCTCATAACATTTAATGCGACATCACCATGGTTGATCTGTGCAACACTAAACAAAAACCAGGTGAACTATTCTCAGTATTCCTGCAACGATGGCTTCAAATGTCTAGCAGACGTTCTCTTTAGTTACCTGAATGAGAACTAGTGGAAATTTTCATTTCCAACTTAAACGAAGAAATGGAATTTCACTTGGATGTCAAAGACACAGACACTTTTAATGACATGATGACCAAGGGTTTGAAATGTGAGCGGGCCCTCATCAAGAAAGGACTTATCAAAATCTATAATGAACCAAAGGATGGTCCTCACCCACACTTCAATAGTGACAAACCAAGCTTATGGAACAAAAACAAGAGTATCGTCAATGATGGGGTTGTAGATACCAAAACTATCAAAAGTGCACAACCTGTGGTTCGATTTGCAGGACAAAATCCTCTACCTCAAACTAACACAATTGTTCTTCAAATCAAGGTTGCATCACATCTCACGATGAACCCAGACCTCATCCGCAAAAACAAAAACGAACATACACTCCCTTAGGGGAACCCATCGAAATAGTGTTGCGACAACTAGTTTCTCAAAATTTGGTAACTGTACCCAAAACATCAAACTATGAGCCTCAGCTCAAACCTGCATGGTGGAGAGATATTGAACACTGTGATTTCCATCAAGGGAGAGGACACAAGACAAATAATTGTCACAGAATGAAAGATCTTATTCAAGATCTTATTGACTGAGGTGAAATTGAAATCGAAGGGCATGACCCAAAATAATAAACAACGATCATCTAATGTTCAAAAATCCACTTCCATCACAAGATCAAAGGGGTCCTTCCACTTCTAGGAGAGGCACTGATACCACTGATTATACGCAGGCTGCGTATAATTATACTGTAAATCACCTGTATGATGCCAGTGAACAAATTGCAATTATAACCATCAAAAATCCCAACTCCAATTATTGCAATGTTGTTACACGTCGCGGAAAGGTTACCATAAAGGCAACTCCACGAGGCACCACCTCCATACCAAAGTAGTACAATCTTGTGGAACAATTAGACAAAATGCCTGCGCTTATATCCATTTCACAGCTATTGTGCCTATCTCCATCTCATAAAACAATCTTGGATCAAGCTCTCCAAGAGGAGTCAGTCCCTGCAAACCTGAATACAGACCAATTTCAAGCCATGGTTGGAAGTCTAAAGTCATCACCTTGTCTCACTTTTTCCGAAAGTGACAACTCTTCCTTCCAGCAACCTCATAATGCTTCATTGCACATTGAAGGCTTTACCAACCAACATAGGATCAAGTGAGTCTTGATCGATAATGGAGCAGGCCTGAATATTTGTACACTGCAGTTGGTCACCGCTTTGGGATATGCAATAGAATCAGTGGATCCCCGTAAGAAGATCACAATCAAAGCCTATGACGATGCAGAGCGTTCATCCAAAGGAGCTGTGGTACTACCAATCCAAGTGGGCCCTGTAGTAAAACACATCATCTGTCAGGTTCTGGACCTTCCTTTTCCATACAATCTATTGTTAGGAAGACCTTGGATACATGCCATGCAAGCCGTTCCATCTACCTACCATCAATGTATCAAGTTCCCACATAACGGTGTAGAGATCACAATCCTGGACGATGCAAATCCCTTTGCATATTGTCATAATATCAGCCATCAACCAGAGATTACCATTCCTAATAATAGAGAAGCCATCTCCTCCACATCATATATAAGTCCAGCCTCTCTTGCTAGTTTGAACACCACTATACCCAAGCAAGAAAAGCTTAAGATGAAAATAGCAGAGGAAGGTCCTGCGGAATACAATTTGAGTTAACTCTTTTGTGTGGGACAAATGCCCACTTCTCCTAGAACATATGGCAAACCGCAGCAGTTACTCCAGCAACCACTAATCACGCCAACATGTGATTTAACACCTTTCATCCTTGGAAAGAGTCAAGAAGAAGAAACCCAAGTTGAGGACTTAGCGGAATGGATCTATAAAGATCCCATCACCACTAATATACCGCAAGCTACACTTCCCATAGATCAATATGGCAAAGGTCTCCTCATTATGCAAAGAATGGGGTATGATGGTCAGAGTGCTTTGGGATCTTGCAAACAAGGAAGACATGAACCACTGCTGCCGGAATTAAAGCCCAAAGGTAATACAAGCCTAGGCTTTGAAAAGGAGATCTTTCCTAAGCTCTGATTCAAAGGAAAACCCAACAAACCACTATATCAGCCTATTACAAAGAGGACACCTTTCATTATCAAAGCAATATCAAACACCATCACAACTGCCCCACCGAGGCTCAAAATCCCAACACAACCATCTACAATGCTAGTCATCCCACCAATCAAACCAGTCATCCCACCAATCAAACTAGTAATCCCATCAGCAACAGCAATACCATCAATAACACCATTAGCAGCAGCAACTGTATTTGAACCCACAGCAACATCTACAACACCAGCAGTTCCAGTAGAAGCAACCAAGTCAACACTACCGATACTCCCCATATCAGATTCATTAATCCCCATCATCCTTCCTGCAGCACTGATCACTTCATCTACAAAGGTACATCAACCGATCACACCCGCAGTGTTTAACACAATGGACATCCCAGTATGGTATAGTAATCAGGTGCTGGAAAGTGATTCAGAGACCGACTCACATGAATGGGAATTTGATTCCATATAGCTAAACACTTCAGATGAGGAAGACACATCACTACTTGCACCCCGCAAAGACATCCCTATTTACGGAGAAGCACAGATAAAGACTTCTTGGGTTCCTGAGTTGGAAACATCTTCCACAGACCCTATGTCTCATCCTATGCCTAATTCTGACAGGGAGAGTACCATCAATGACCTTCACCATAACATCTTAACCCTCACTGATACATCTAATGAACTTAACCTAATCGATGAAGTAATGCCCATTATCCATCCTGAACTCATCGAATGAAACCAACCAAATCCACCATGTCTTGACCTCTTCCAAAATGACGAGGCCATCATTGACTTTTTGGAATTAAGGGATAACCTGCCAAGCGAGGATCACAAAGTTGGATTCGCCATAGAACTTAATAGCGCAGCATACTTCAGGGCAGATGCTAAACCTTTCAGCTACAAAAATATAACAATAAAACATGGATCTTCCAGTGAAAACCACATCGTGGCACTGTTTGATTCAACAAAAGTAAAAAGAAAGAGCGTACCCAATGGCGAAAACCTCTCTGAGGTGCCTGAGGATGAAGGGTTTGACATTCTCCCTGCTAGTACACAACAAGAACGATCAATGATTCTCATCAAGGAAACCAAAGAATACAATGTGGGGACTCCTGAAACTCCTCACCTCATACATTTGGCATCTCTTCTAACTCCAGAGGAACAACCTAAATTTGTAGAGTTCTTTCAAAAGCATCAGATAAACTTTGCATGGTCATATGCAGACATGCCTAGGCTTGATCCTGATTTAGTCATGCATCACCTCGCCATAGCAAAAGGAGCCAAGCCTGTCAAGTAGAAGCTTCGCAAGATGCATCCTCAAATTGCAGTACTAGTCAAAAAAGAACTCAAGAAACTCCTAGATGTTGGTTTCATTAGACCAATTGATTATGCAGATTGGATCTCCAACATTGTTCCTGTCGGCAAACCAAAAGGGGGCATCCACATTTGTATTGACTTCAAAGATTTGAATAAGGCATGTCCTAAGGATGACTTCCCCCTACCAAATATCGACATCATAGTAGATCTAACAACAGGACATGCCATGCTTTCACTCATGGATGGCTTTTCAGGATACAATCAGATAAAAATCGCACCAGAGGATCAACATAAGACAACCTTCACATGTCCATGGGGCACATATTGTTGGAATGTAATGCCTTTCGGTCTCAAGAATGCAGGAGCAACCTATCAATGAGCAATGACCACCATCTTCCATGACATGATGCATACTATGATGGAAGATTATGTTGATGACTTACTAGCAAAATCACTCACTAGAGAAGGGCATCTCAACATATTAGATAAAATCTTTGATAGACTGAAACAATGCCATGTTCGACTCAACCCAAAGAAATGTGTGTTTGGAGTAACCTCCAGGAAGCTTCTAGGATACATTGTCTCGAGCAAAGGTATTGAGGTCAACCCAACATAGGTAAAAGAAATCATGGACATGCCACCACCAAAGAATATCAGTCAGCTAAGAACATTACAAGGATGGCTACAATCCATCTGAAGATTCATTGCACAACTGGTAGATAAATGTCATCCCTTTACACACTTGTTACACAAGAACATCCGCTTTCAGTGGGATGCCAGATGCCAGCAAGCATTCCAGATGCTTAAAGACTATCTCATGAATACACCATTGTTGATCCCACCAGATCCAAGTAGACCTCTACTACTCTATATATCAACAACAAGTACAACATTGGGTATACTATTGGCACAACATAATGCAGAAGGGAAAGAGTGTGTTGTTTACTACATTTCTCACACACTGGTTGGCTATGAACTCAATTACACACCTATTGAGCGAGCTTGTCTAGCAGTAATCTTGGTAGCCACTAAACTGAGGCACTATCTGTTGACACACAAAGTACAACTCATTGCGAAGATTGATCCACTCAAATACTTACTCAGTAAAGCAGCATTGACAGGCCGCTTGGCCAAATGGGTGATGATTCTCAGTGAATTTGACATCGAGTATGTAGACCGTAAGGCCATCAAAGGGCAAGTTATAGCAAATCAATTGGCCGAAGCACCACTCATAGGCGATCATCCTCTCATTTCCAATTTTCCAGATGAAGAGATATTCATGATCACAACAACACAACCATGGAAACTATACTTTGATGGTTCATACAATAGGCATGGCCCGGGGGTAGGCATTTTGTTTATCACACCTCAAGGTGACAGCATCCCGAAGTCTTATAGGCTCACATTTCCATGCACCAACAACATAGCAGAGTATGAGGCCTTGATCATAGGACTCAGGCTAGCCGTACAATGGAAATTACAAGAACTACAAATATGTGGCGACTCACAACTGGTCATTCGACAAGCAACTGATGAATATTAGACCAAGGATGATAAACTCATGCCATACAAGAAAATGGTGGACAGTCTAAAGACATCATTTACTACAATTACCTTTTTTCAGATACCAAGAGATCATAATCGAGCTGCTGACTCTATGGCTACCATTGCATCTCTCCTAGATCTTCCACAAAATTCAACACGCTACGAGTTCTTGGTAGAATAGCTTTAGATCCCTGCTTATGATATCCCCGAATCCAAGATGATATGTAAACTTTTCTGTTTTGAATCCCCATGGTACGGTGAGTTCTACACCTATCTCCGCGATCACACCCTTCCTCCTAACCAATCGAATAACCAACGTAAAACCTTCATTCGCCAAACTGCTCGATATACCATTATTGCTGAAACCCTATACCGACGCAGTCTTGATGGTACTCTCCTTCGATGTCTGGAACAAGATGAGATAACAAAGGCCTTGGAAGAGGTACATGAAGGAATTTGTGGAACTCATGCAAGCGGTCCGTCACTAGCCAAGAAACTCCTGCGAAATGGATACTATTGGCCATCTATGGAAAAAGACTCCTACTACTTTGTCAGGAAGTGCAAGAAATGCCAAGTTCATGGAGACCTGATACATGTACCAACATAGGAATTGCAACCAATCACGACACCATGGCCTTTTTGTCAATGGGGCCTTGACCTTGTGGGTAAAATCCATCTATCTTCATCCAATGGTCATAAATTCATTAATACTGCCACTGAATACTTCACAAAGTGGATCGAAGCTGTTCCACTTACCCAAGTTACCGACAAGCAAATCGCCTCATTCATCCTCAATTACATCATCTGCCGGTATGGTGTACCCATGTCCATCATCATAGATAACGGTCTTCCTTTCAAAAATCAAGATGTCCGTGAACTCTGTGAGAAATTTCACATCCAACACTACTTTTCCACTCCCTATTACCCACAAGGCAATGGTCAGGCCGAAGCATCAAACAAAAACATATTAAGGATCCTAAAGAAGACAGTCAATGATGTCGGTCATGATTGGCACGTTCAATTGAATCCAGCACTATGGGCATATCGAACTAGCACTCGAACCCCTACAGGCGCAACTCCATACTCATTGGTCTATGGTGCAGAAGCTATTCTACCTATTGAGTTCGAGATACCATCACTACGGGTTTCCTTGCACAATCTCATCGATGATGAAGCATACAAAGTATCCCGTCTTTAGGACTTAGAGCTACTTAATGAAAAGCGACAAGCTACATACAACCACCTCAAAGCCTATCAACAATGCATGAGCAGAAGTTATAATCATCAAGTTAGGCCTTGTACATTCGAGGTAGGTGATATTGTTCTTCGAGAAAATCCTTGTAACCAACCCAACCAAGAACATCAAGGAAAGTTTGAATCAAATTGGCTGGGTCCATATGTTGTCACTGCTGTATTTGGGGTCGGGGCATATCAGTTGGCTACGTCAGAAGGAGAACCACTAGCAGATCCGATCAACAACATGCACCTCAAATGGTTTTACACATAAGCTGCATAGAGCATCAGGCTCCCACATATACTGGAAAAAATACCAAAAACATTTAGATAAAAGGTCCTGAAGAAAATACAAAAATATCAAAATAGTAAAGAAAAATCATGTATCCAAATGGTGAACAACCACTCTAGTGGTGCCTTGGGTAAGTATGATGGTGAAAACCTGGCAAACAGGCACCACTCGTAAAAGGCTATGGCTCCATTGTCTTTCAGACTTGTTGCGATCACATTCACTTCATGCATACATCCATCCATCCACCACCATGGCTTGTTATAAATCTGCAATTAAGAAAGTACTGCATGCGTCTTACATCCCGCTTTTTCATAGTCATGACTAAATTGGGGGCAATGCCCTTAAAACCTATGGATGGAAGTGGATTCTACATTGTCTTGTGATTCATTAAAGTTCTTCATTCAAAACTATCTCATAAAATACCAAAAACATTCAAAACTATCTCATCAAAATCCAAAAACATTCAAAACAATTCAAAATCCATAAACTTTGGAAAACATCAAAAATCACACAAAAACATTGCAACACCTTGTACATACTCATCCATGCAGATACCAAACAAGCATTGAAAAATCCTCGCACGATGATCACTTCTCAAAATTGACCAAAACAATCAACATCAACATTCAAACTTTCTTCAACAAGGATGCATCCTTCCTTACCAAAACAAAGACAAAATGATGTTTTCTTTGACAAGAAAATTGTGTTAAGCTATCAAAAACTTGGTTGATTTGTGAGTAATTCATTCGTTTACCTATATCAGGTTCTTACAACATTGTTTGTGTATCTTCGGCGCATTATTTTGATGAAGTTCTGGGGCATGTACTAATGGTGTCTACGTAGGAAGTTCACTAAGCTACGTGATCTTATGCAAAATGCAGTCATAGATCACTACGGCTTGCTGCCTACAACGTATACCTTGACCATATGAGCATGAACCATTACCAAGGATCCATATTCTTTATTCTTTATGTAAATATTGTTTTGTTTGCATGAACAATGCTCCTTCTTTGGTTCCTCCTCATCCAAATTGGATAAAGGTTTTTGTCTTTTATTAAGGTGTGAACTTGTCTCAGGATATGATCAATTCAAGATCAAGGAGGACGATCCAAGTCATGCCTAAACGAGGATGATCCTTGTCCATTCCACAAGCAATACTCTGGTCAACTTGACCCATTATATCAAGTCATTTGTATTAACTTGCTATATCAAATCCATGTAAGAAATACTTAGGTCATCTTGAATCATTATGTCAAAATGCTTGTATTCTCTTCCAACATTTTAAAGCTCAATGATGAAAATAGAGTACTATGGATCGTCATTTCATCTCATCTGATTATATATTACATTCTGTTGCATATCACCCATCCATTCACTCATTCATATGTATGATTTATATACAAATATGAACAAGGTTCATATGAACAGTTATGTGAAAATTAAGCTGGTCTTGGATACAATCACGATCGAGTACTCTGACACATCATCAATGCATCATGTAAAGTCTCAAAAACCTTGCATTCCTCATGGTCATATCATCATTACATTTAGTTGCATTTTGCATTAAGTACATTCATGTCATTTTTAATTAAATTGCATATAGTTCATTTAGTTTATTGACATTAGTCTTCATTAAATCATTTGCATCATTGCATAATTCGATTCATATGATCAAAATTGTCCTTGATTGTATTAACCATTTACTATGCATTCATTTAATGTCAGTTATCCATTATCATTTTATCATCCTTTATCGTCCTTTATCATTGCCTACACTCACTTATCTATTCATTAATTAAAAGGTGCATTCATTCATCCATTATTAAGTATCTTATTATGCTCATTTTAGGATTCATTTACATTGCATTCATTATCCTTTTTTAAATTGCATTAAGGTGCAGTTATTAAACCATAAGTTGTAGTATCATCACATTATCATTTTTACTTAATCATATTAAGGCATTTAGAATCATAAAACCATTTGTTTCCAAACATTGGTTCGTACCATTTTATATATCCATTATACATATGCATTCATCTAGACATTATCATATAAACATTTGTACTTTACATTTTGTTTATCCATATTACATTCACATCTAGATGCATATCCATACATAACATCTTTCGTTCAAACATTGCATTAACATCATTGCATATCATTATCTCATCATTATATCAAAATAGGAAACACCAAAATCTTGTTCATAAATCATCATAAGCATACATCATCATCATGGCATTACATACATAAAGCATTACATCAAAATAAAACGTGCACGCATGTATAAAACTACATTCATATGTTAGTATACATAAAGCATTACATCAGAATAAAACGTGCACGCATGTATAAACCTGCATTCATATGTTAGTATCAAACATCATAAATCATCATAAAACCATACATATAAAAATCATCTCATAAAATGCATACATGTACACGTATCCATCTAAGCATAAACTAACAAAACACCATCCTGCATAGCATCCATACATCACAATATGCATATAAAAAAATAAAATGGGATCTCCTCATATATATCATCTCATGTATCAGAGTATAATGAAGTCTACAAAATCGGCTACCAAGAGCCATCCAAGATATAGTCCAAAAATAAAATACATATATGCAAAATGCTCTCTTAGATGCCACTTTGACCAGATGTTGTACCACCATCGCCACCTACTCCCCCACTGGTCCTCGCACCATTTGATCTATCTCTCCGTGGAGGCCCCATCAATCCCCCACTAGCTCCTACACCCCCCGACCTGTCTCTCTGAAGAGGACCCATCACTCCCCCACTGCTCTGCATCCTCTGCGACTGCTCTGACCTGGTCTATTGCATTTGTGTATAGCTCAGTGCTCGCTGACTAGCTGGTACCACCTGCTCATATAATCCCCGCCAATACTCTATCTCAGCCTGTGCTCGTCCAAACTATCTCATCACCTCCCCAGTAGGACCCTGTGCTCCTACTCCAACTCGGACTCTCTCCTGTAGCTCCGCTAGTCTCTCCACTGCACTATCCCTCTCCCTCTCCCGCAGCACTACAGTCAGCTCCACCTCGTGCAAATAGCTACACATCTCTAGCTGCAACCTCCGCCTCCAAATCCTCCACCCGTGTCTCAGATGTCTCAAGTCAAGACTACAAATGTACCATCAATCGCTCCCACACATCTCCACATGATCCCTCTCCTGTCTCCATGGCTGCCTCACTGGTATATCCCTCTCCAGTGGCTCCCTCCCCTCTATCCATTGGTATCTCCCTCTCCATACCTCTCCTGCCCAATCTAACTCCTCCCTGCATCAATAGTCCCTGTGATATCCGCAGTGGCAATCCACCTCTCCCTCTCCACTGGATCCGACTGCCCAACCCACCACCTCCTCCATCCCCTCCTCCTCCATCTCCACCATCTCCTCTCCCTCCTCCACCTGCTATCGGTCCTCGACCTCCAGCCCTCCTCCGTCTCCATCCCCTCTCATCCTCAAAATCGGGCAGCGGCTCTACTGGATCAGATATCCGTAGAATCGGATGAGCTGTCAGGTACTGCATGTACTCATCCGATACCCCTGCATCCACGACCCTCGGTCGTATGTCCCAAGGTCTCACCTGTAGCATCCGAAACTCTGTCAATGCCTGGTCATATGGAAGTACTGGCCACCAGGCATATCTCTCTCATATCACCCGTGCATACTCTCCCGAACCACTAGGCAATCCCTGCTGCCGTCCAAAATACCTCATCACTCTACCGGGCACCTATCTCTCTACATGATACGAGGTCCTCCCAATGAGGAATCGGGTCATAAACACATATGGCAGTGCCTCAGCATCATCATTCCAGGGCTCGCACTCCAGATAGGGTCTCCATATCACTGCATCGAGATCATCCAATGCCCACTGCCACCACTCTAACTTCCCCAGGTGGGGCTGACTCATCATACCGCTATACATAAACATATACGACTGATCCATCGCTCTAAACCTGAGACTCACTGGTCGAGTCACTGGTAAGTACTCCCACGCCCAAATATGTAGCAGCGTCGCTCCCACTACTAATGAGCCCCTCCCACAGTATACCACCTCATGCAGCTCCTGATAAAGGTGCGTCAGTACGCACGGTCCCCAAGCAAATCGGGTCCCCTCTATAATCATCTTCTTTATCACTTGTCCCCATCCGACGGTCAGACCATGCAAGCGCCTATCAGGACACAGTAATCCTCCCACAGTGCCGGACACAATTGCTAGCAACGGCTTGTATAAGGTAGCAATCTCCTCCCAAGCAATGGAGCCATCATCAATGAGAACATCCTCATCAAAGAATCTCTGTACTGCTAGAGTCCCCTAGGATCTATCATATGTCACCAGCTCCCCCGAATCGGAATACGCAGGATGCGCCACACATCCTCTAGGGTCACTGTCATCTCCCCCTGTGCAAGGTGAAAAGTGCACGTTTCACTGTACAAGCGCTCTGCTAACGCGGCAATCAATCCATGATTCATCTGAATCACAGACATGTGCATCACATCATATAACTGCAACATGCATAGATCCTCCTGCACACGAACATCAATCAATCCTCATTAGTTATTTTGTTTTCAAACTTTCTTAAAGTTTAAACCTAAGACTATCAACAAATACTTTGATCAAGTATCTTCGGGTCTCAACAGGTAAGCAATCATGGCACACCTAGACTTCAACAGACATTTATCCTGAATGACCTAAGTTTCATCAGAATGCTATGGTTCAAAACAACTCCCACTTTGCCTCTCTATCTATCCATCTTTGGCATCGGGAGATTTTCACACACACTGGGGCATTCATTATCTTACAAACAAAAGTGTTATTTTGCACACAAAAGCGCTACTTCTCTACAATAGCGCTAAACCCCTAACAAAAGCGCTTAATCAGCTATCCAAAAATGCTAACAGTACAAAAGTGCTTAAACTAGCCTTCAATAGCGCTGATTGACGACAAAAGTGCTCAATTAACCACTCAATAGCGCTCATCCATCAATAGCACCTAAACAAGCCTACAATAGCGCTAAAAGTTTCAAAAGCGCTCAAACAACACCTCAATAATGCCATTGTGGCACAATAGCACTAGTTAATTGGACAATAGCGCCAAAACGTAGTTTCAGCGCTATTGTTTCGACTCAACTTCAACTCAATAGAAAGCGTATCAAAAATGCATAAAAATTAAAATTTCAAATTTGTGTACCGTTGGTCCGTAGTTGTCTGGCCGCTGGAACCGACGGACTCGCTTGAATTGGTGCTCTACAACTGGTACTGGCATCCTGACTGTTGCTCGCTCCTCTCAAAAGTCAATCTCAGAGCTCTGGTTTCACACTGGTCGCGGTTACAAATGATCCTGTTTTCACCTCTTTCTCTCCATATAAACCCTTCGCCGTCACCGTAACTTTTCCCTCGCTCACCGCCGTGGTCCCCGTGAAATTCGTGAGCCTCCTATTTCTCCATTTTACCTCCGATTTCTTCTATTTTTCACCCGCGTTGCTAACTTCTTCTCTTCTACCACCCTGCCAATTTTCATTCTTTTTTGAGAGATCATCCGATTTTTTGAAATTTTTCGGCCCATCTCTCGAGGGGGCATACCACCCATTAAATTAATTTTATAGGGCATTTCTTCACACCTATTTTTCTTTCTTTGAAACGACGCGATAAACTACACCGTCTCAAAGAGGGGCAAATGTAGTCACATAAATCTGTCCATTTTAATTAAATGAATATGTCCTATTTATTTGATTAAAAATCCACTAGCCATTAGTTAATTAAATTAAACATTTAATTAATTCATCTTCAAACATTCTCCTATTAATTAAATAAATTATTCAATTTATTTTAATTAATTCATTATACCAAATTCACAAATCAATTAAATGAATAAATCATTTTTATTTCATTTAACCCCCTATTCCTCTTTTAAATAAATTAAATAAAACATTTATTTAAATCATTTATCCCCCTCCATTTGCATTTTCCTACAAATGCAACTTGCACACATTTATTGAAATAAACAAATTTTTATTTTAATAAAATCCTATTTTCTCTCACCCACCAAATCCACTTGCATCCCTAAACCCACCTCTAGATTCTTCTAACCCCTTCCTAATTAGCCTAAACCATCCCCTAATTATTGTCACATTCCTAAGCAACTTTAAGTCACTTCTCAAAGACTCCAAAGTCTTTGAAAAGCATTAAATGCTTTATGTGTTCAACAATTTAACCTCCAAAGTCTTCCAAAACCACTAATGGCTCTTACATGACCATTAATGGCTCTTACATAACCATTCATGGTTATTTCAACTTGCACTCATGGGTCTCCTCAAACATTCATTGTTTTGACCATGTTTATCCCTTTTGCCTTTGCACAAGAGTTTATCCATTGGATAAAAGCTTTTCTTATTTGAATAAATAGTTTATTCATTCAACTAACCTTGACCTTAACTCCCAAGGTCATGTCAAACATTTAATGTTCATTCCCTCTCCTCTCAACCTATCTCACATTGACACTTGTCATCCTAAGATTGGGTTGAAAGCCCTCACATGGATCTCAAATCATTTAATCATGACCCTTGTTGAGATTACTCAATCTCAACCATCCATTGTTCCATTTTTCTTATAAATAGAGCTCATTTCTTCATAATCCAGATCCTGAAAACTTGTATGCATTTAAGCTATAGGCATTTTGAGAGAGCATTTTAGCATAATCAACTAATAATATTGTCATTTTGGTTAAAATAAATCATTTTAGTATCAATAGCATAGTATTAGCTTTTTATTCACATTTAGAGCAAATACTTCAATCTCAAACCTCTATAAGCATCCATAGTGCAAAAAGCTACTGAGAGCTACACTATTTTGGAACTTGGAGAGGAGAGGAACAAGGGAGAAGAAACCAAGAGCATGTTAGGAGGCATTTGAAGATGCCTCATCATATTTACCTTCTTAGTTAGATATTTTATCATACTTTTGATATCTCTTTTGATATGCTTGTATAGGAAAGTATTTTGTTTGTGATTTCTGACACTAACAATTTTGCTTTTTCTTTTTGTTTGTGTTTGGTTATCATTGACTAACCTTCCCTTTATTGAGCATCAGGTGGCATATAAATATTCCTATCAAAGGGATAGGGAAAAATTTCATTGAGTGAAAATTGATTAGTCTTCACACCACTACAAAGTTGTTGGGCGAGATTTTCAACTTGTTGCCGCAACATCTCTATGTCATTTGGAGGAGAAGGTGGTGGTGGGTTACCTTGAGGAATGTTATACCTGATGTGATCTCTACCTCTTTCTTTCTCGTTGTGACTTTGTCATTCTGATGCTTGTCTTAGTTGTGCAAGATCAAAGTCAGAGGGGAGTTTGGCTCCTCCTTGAGCAAGCTTTAAAAAGTGAGCATCCGCATTGCTCTTGAGTATTTCATCAAAAAGTCTATTAAAGAGAGGGTTGTGTTGAGCCCTTTCTATTGTTGCAGGAGTAGGAGTACTTGGGTTTTTGTCATTCGCATTCCCTCCAAGTGTGATATTTTCCTCCTCTTCTTCTTCAATTTCTATTTCTCGTTGCCTTGACCGTGATCGGGTATGAGCCATTTTGTTTATAAGTTTTTTTTGAAGTTGGGTGAAAATGATGATGAGTTGTTGATGAAATGAAAGATTTATGGTTGGTGAATTGTTTTGCATGTGGATCTCTAGCACTTAAAGGTAGATGTTACCAAAGTTTTCTTCTTGAATTGCTTGTTGTGTTTGATAAGGTTTGATGTGATAAGGTTTAGAGAAATCTAAGATGTGTTACAGACTTGACCACCTAGTAATGAGAGGATTCACTCATAAACTAGTTTTAACCTGTGTAGACATGTCTCTTAGGATGAGCTTATCCTAGATGTAGAAACAATCTAAAAGTGATTTGTTGTGTTTGATTCAAGCAATATCTAAAAGAGAACTTAGGACAAGAACCTCTTAATGTTTTGAGAGTTGAAATGAAGTGATGACGTGAAGGTGAGAAATGGATGAAATGTTTAACTTCAATAAAAGTTTTGTGTCACAAATGGAACAAATTCTACCTCTTCTCTTTCGGGCGTTGGTGGAATTTCTCGAGCTATGTTGTATGTGATACAAATGTCTGGGAAGAAGTTGGGATTGATCTTGCCTCTTGGTTTTTGTGATAACTTAAAGCTCTATATTGCATAAAAGCTCTACGATTTAATGACTTTTGATCAAATTCGTTTGATTTCCCTTGAAGATATAGACGCATGTGACGTAGAAAAGCTCTATGAGAGACAAAGATTTGTCTATTTAGATAGAAGAATTTTCTCTTTTTTATCAAAGCCTTTGAACTCAATGGTTTTCTTTTCAAGTTGGTGTGTTGATGAAAATTCTTCTTTCTCAAGATGTGAAGAATGGTCATAAGAATGGTCATATAGTTTGATACTTTTCTTTTTTTTTTTGATCTTTTGGTTGTTTTGAAAATGTTTGGTTGGATGAATACTTGTTCTGAAATTTGGATTTTATGATGTTTCTTTGACAAGAAAAACAAAGCAAGCACACAAACACAAAAATGTTGCCTCAAAGGCACAAATGAGTATGGGTCTAGATCAACCCAATCCTTGGACTTTTTATGACCCTTTCCTTTAAGTGTATTTTAAGGTGTTTTTCTTTCCAAAGCCTGAAGTCGGCTCAATTTGCACTTGGTCTTGACTAAAACGAAAACACTTCAAACACTTTTTTTTATCTCTAAGGTCAAATGGCCAGTTGCGATAAATTCAGCCCACATCTTGATATTTCTTCGACTTTGGTACTACATACCTTATGAATCTCGCTGTGGCAGGTAAGGATGTGATATACTAAGTCTTGCACGAGCATAACAAAAAGATGATCCTTATGATGGGGGAGTCACCACTTTCATCAAGCCACAAGTGACTATTCAAAAAACTATGTTTCTACTCAAGGAAATATGTATGGTGAGTATCTTGGGAGCAAAACCATCTATACTCTTGCACTGAATTATATCACAAATATCCTCAATCAATAGAATGGGTGGGCTACTACTTAAAGGTGTTTAGTAATTTTCGATGTCTTTGGACATAAGTTCATTTTGCAGTGACTCACTTAAAAGCCTTGTAACTTGTGGTGGGGCCCATTTGTCCTTTCATTAAGTTACACTATAGGAACAACTATACCCAAGGCTACAACTTTTGCTCTCACCTGATTTCTATAGTGGCTCGAAGGATTTATCACGCGAGGTCGTTCCCAAGAGTACTGATCCCTTGGCAGACCTCTCTTAAAAAGATAAAAATTTGAGTGTTACTAACACTTTTCTCTTGCACCTGGGACCACGAAAGCCAAGGGAGAAGATAGTGTGTGTTAGAAGTAGGACCACTCGACCAACTCTTTTACATAAGTGTGTTAAACACGAAATTCACTTGTTCTTTTTAACTTGTCACTGCAATGATTTTCTATCTAATTGGAGATGTTGCTCCAACAATCATGGTGTTCTTTTTAACTTCAAATGCAAAAAGTTTGAGTAAACTAGAACTTTGAAATCATGGTCAACTTAATTTGAAACACGTATGCATGAAGTAAAATCGTTTGCAAAATAAGACAAATTGATTGTGAATTTTTATTTGCACCAAAAGGGAAGTGTTGATTGTGAATTTTTAGTTTGATGCAAGAAATAAATTTGCCTTGTTGATTTTAAGCACCAAAAGAAAAATTAAGCCTAACTTGCAAGAAAACAAAGTTTGTTTTTCTGAATTTTTAAAGCACCAAAAAGGAAGTGATCCTAACTTGCAAGGAAATGAAAGTTTGTTTTTGTTCAATTTTAGAGCACCAAAAATAAATTTGTCTTAACTTGCAAGAAATGAAAAATTGTTTTTGTTCAATTTTAGAGCACCAAAAATAAATTTTTACTTTTTAAAGAAGTTAGTTTAGACCTGCACAAGGAACAAATAGTTAGTAAAATCCAAATCTAGGGGGGGATTCCACAAGCCTAAGAAAAATCACTTTTTCGGTTACAAGGTCTTTTTTACAACGTTCTGTTACAATAGCACTAGTATGTGTGAAAATAGAAGCGCTATTTAACAAAAACGAGTTAATACAGAGACAAAAGCTCAAAAAAAAAATTTAACAGCACATGCAAAAGCGCTAGAACAAACATAAAAGTGCTATTTAAACTACAAAAGTGCTAAATAAATGTCAATAGCACCAAACTTGAGACAATAGCGCTATTGTAAAAACAATAGCGCTAGAATATCAAGTTGCAATAGTGCTACAACGCGATCAAAAGCGCTAAAGCGCGACCTGTGTGTCAAGCTCAACAGTCAAACATGTTAGTTGGTTTTTTAAAAAAAATGTTTTTGGGTGCGTGGATTCACGTCGTGTTCACCAAATGATGCTCTGCAAAAAGGGTTAGAAAATCTGTTTGAGGACAACACACACACAAGAGCAAAATGTTAGTGTTAGCCACAAAAGATTATTCTAAACAAGCATATTAAAAGAGATACTAAAAGCATGAGAGAATATTTAACTAGGAAAGTAAATATGATGAGGCATCTCCAAATAAATCCTAACATGCTCTTAGCTCCTTCTCCTTTGTTCCTCTCCTCTCCAAGTTCCAAACTAGTGTAGCTCTCAACAATTTTTTGCACTATGGATTCTTATGGAGGTTTGAGATTGAAGTATTTACTTTAAATGTGAATAAAAAGCTAATACTAGATGTTATGATGCTAAGATGATTTATTTTAAATCAAGATGACAAGATATTAGTGATTTATGCTAAATGCTCTCTAAAATTCTCTATAGATTAAATGCATACAAGTTTTCAGGATCTGGATTATGAAGAAATGGGCTCTATTTATATGAAAAATGGAGCAATGGATGGTTGAGATTGAGTGATCTCAACAAGGGTCAAGATTAAATGATATTCAATCCATGTGATGGTTTTCAACCCAATCCCAGGATGACAAGTGTCAATGTGAGATAGGTTGAGAGGAGAGGGAGTAAGCATTAAATGCTTGACATGACCTGAGAGTTAACTTGGGGGTTAAGGTCAAGGTTAGGTTGAGTGAATAACTTCTCTATTCAAAGAATAAAGCTTTTATCCAATGGATAAATTCTTGTGCAAAGGAAAAAGGGATAACCATGGTCAAAGCAATAAATGCTTGAGGAGACACATGAGTGCAAGTTGAAATAACCATAAATGGTTATGTAAGAGCCATAAATGGTCATGTAAGAGCCATTAGTGGTTTTGGAAGACTTTGGAGGTTAAATTGTTGAACACACAAAGTATTTAATGCTTTTCAAAGACTTTGAAGTCTTTGAGAAGTGACTCCAAGCTGCTTAGAAATGTGACAATAATTAGGGGATGGATTAGGCTAATTAGGAAGGGGTTAGAAGAATCTAGAAGGGGGTTTAGGAATGCAAGTGGATTTGGTGGGTGAGGGAAAATAGGATTTTTATTTAAAATAAATTTATTTATTTCAATAAATGGGTGCAAGTTGCATTTGTAGGAAAATGTAAGTGGGGGGGGATTTATGATTTAAATAAATGTTTTATTTAATTTATTTAAAAGAGGAAAAGGGGATTAAATTGAATAAATATGATTTATTCATTTAATTGATTTGTGAATTTGGTTTAATGAATTAATTCAAATAAATTGAATAATTTATTTAATTAATAGGAGAATGTTTGAAGATGCATTAATTAAATATTAATTTAATTAATTGATGGCTAGTGGATTTTTAATCAAATAAATAGCAAACATTCATTTAATTAAAATGGACAGATTTATGTGACTACAAGTACTAATTTGGAGAATCTGCTGGACAATCCCAGCCAACTGCCACTGAATCCCACTAAACTTCTAATCATTCAACAAGTTAACAACCATTTGTGAATCCGACTCACAAATCACCTTCCTTTGACCCAACTCCCAAGCCCTATCTAAGGTATAGAGAATCGCAAATCCCTCCATAATGTTATTAGACTGCCACCCTTTATGCACCAAAAAGAGGAAAACAACCTCCCCCCTGCTGTTCCTACCAACACCACCACCTCCAGCCGGGCCTAGGTTCCCCCTTGATGAGCCATTAGTGTTAATCTTGAAAATCCCTTCCAGGGGGGGAATCCACCTTCCCACCCTTTGCACCTTCTTCATAGCTCATCTACCTCTCCTAACACAAGCTAAAACAAGAGACAACTCCTGTAGGCCAAGCCTACTCACCATATCTACCTCGTCTCTACTCAGTGAAAAATTCACCTCACATGTAGCTTCCATTGTCTCCTAGATCATAGCAATGATCCTATTCCAAACTTGTTGAACAAACAATCTGTCCTCATGAAAGATCCTCCTATTCCTCTCGAGCCAGATCTGCCACAGAATAAAGATGGACCCAATATACCAGATAGTCTGGAGGAAGGAGGACAAGATAGGAGGTTTGCCCAAACCGTTCCAGAACTCTACCAAAGAATCTACGTGGACACAAGGATGCTTCCATGCCCCCCACCAATAATGCCAAATAAGCTGGGAGAAAGGGCATATAAAGAACAAGTGTGAGGAATATTCTTCCCCATTACCACACAAAACACAGATAGAGGGTCCCAAAAATCCCCGCTTGCGGATATTGTCCCAAGTTAGAAATCTATTCAAAGCCAAAGTCCAAGTGAAGCAATTACACTTCGGCCAAGAAACATTATTCCACACCTATTTCCACCAGATCACCTCTCTTCCTTCAAGTCTTCGGTTCAACAATTCCCAGTATCCACTAGCCACAGTAAAAATGCCCTTAGGATTTGGAAGCCAAGCAAGCCCATCCCTACTCTTGAGGGAGCTATAATGTCTACTCGCCAAAATGCCCTGCAACTTAGCACACTCTTCCTCCATCTCAACAACCAGCCACTCATTAGGAACCTTCCACCACTCAAACTCTAGCTGACCACACCTATAAGCAACCTTAAAGTCACTCACCCTTGACCATCCTGCCTCCAAAAATATCTGGCACAGATTCCCAAGGTTAGGAAACTGGTCTAGGATGGGAGGATATCCATCCCAAGAGTCGTTCCAGAAAAGGACTTCTTCCCCCCTTCTGCATATCCGAAAAAGTCCATCCTTAATGAGAGAGGCCCCCCTCTTGAGAGTATTCCAAATTGAAGAGCCCTTTCCCTCCAATGGATATCTAGGGATTTCCTCCATCGGGATCCTCTGCATATATTTGTTGGCCAGAATCCTAGCCTAGCCTCAATCTTGCTCAACACACCACCTCCAGTAAAGTTTAGCCGCCAACGCTTCCCCAAAAAGAACAGACTACCTTAAACCAAACCCCCCCTGACTGTTTCGGGCTACACACCAAGTCCCAATTGACCAGACTCCATTTGGAAGAGGAAAGATTGCCTGCCCATAAGAATTGCCTAGCCAGAGAATCCAGTCCCTTCAAGAACCACTTAGGAGCCACATGAAGCATACATCGGTAGATCGGAAGAGCCTGAACCACCGACTAAATCAGTTGAACCCTTCCAGCAAAGGATAGCCATCTATGAGTCCAATGTTCAACCTTCGTACGAAATTTATCCAAGATACCTTGTCAGGTCTCCCTAGGAGGGTTGCTAGGAGAAATAGGAATACCTAAATAAATCAGGGGAGAAACACCAACTTGGAATCTCAAGATAAGGGCAATCCTTCTTTGAATAGCATCAGGAGTGTTGAAAAATAGGATTGAAGATTTATCCTCATTGATCAACTGGATTGAGGCCGCAAGATAAACATCCAAGACCTTACGCAGATTAGTAGCTTCCCTGACCTGAGCAAACCCCATAAGGGTCGTGTCATCCACAAACTGCAAATGAGATTGCGGTTGCAAGTCATTACCCCATTTCCATCCCTGAATAATACCTAGCCCCACATTATGCTTGATCAGCCTTCCCAGACCCTCAGCCAGAAGAATGAATAAATAGGGGGAGAGGGGGTCCCCCTGGCGAAGACCCTTAGAAGCACCAAACAACTTCATATGGTCACCATTAATAAGCACAGAGAATGAAGTAGAAGTGACAAATCATAACCCATTGGAGCCACTCATCAGCAAAACCAAAAGCCCTAAGGATCTTCTGAAGGAAGGACCACCGAACTTTATCATACGCCTTAGCCATATCCAGCTTGATAAACATAGCTTTTTCCTTGGATGACGCCATAGAATGAATGGTCTCCGTAGCAATGACCACACCATCCAAAATTTGTCACCCTTCCACAAAACCACTCTTCTCCTCAGAGATAACATTCCCTAGGTACTTCTTCAATCTATCCACTATCAGCTTAGAGATGATCTTATAAATCCCATTGCAGAGAGAGATAGGGAAGAATTGGCCTAACCGGTCAGCCCCCTCACATTTGGGGATTAGAGCAATGAACGTTGCATTCAACGCCCTAAGCATCTGCTTATTCCTTTGAGACTCCTAGACTACATCCAATAAATCTAATTTGATAATATCGCAAAACTCTTGGAAGAACTCAATTGGGAACCCATCCGGTCCAGGAGCTTTTCCTTTCCTCATGTGAAAGACAATCCTTTCCAGCTCTTCCAACAAAATAGGACACAAAAGCTTCTCATTCATCTCCCTTGTGACTAGAGAGAGAATGCAAGCAAGAACCTGATTCTCCGCCACCACTTCTCCTTAGGAATCCTCCCTAAAGAGGGTCTGGAAAAAATGTAGCGACTCCCTCGAAATCTCCTGCAAGGATAGGCACTGCTCACCTCTATCATTAACTAGAACAGGGATGGAATTTCCATGTCTTCTTGCTTTCACTGAGTTGAAGAAGAAAGCAGTGTTCTTGTCCCCCTCCTTCAGCTAATCAATATGAGCTCTCTTCTTCTAGTATATTTATTCCCTAAGCTCCCATTCCTCAACCACCTTGACAGCCCTGACCTCCTCCCTAAGCAAATCCTCAGACAACCCATGCTCTCTGATTTCACTGGTGATCCCATTCAGCACGCTTTGAGCAGCTTTCTTAGCATGAAAAATGTTCCCGAATTCCTGTCAGTTCCACTGTTTAAGCTGAAACTTAACAAATTGAAGCTGCTTGGCAAAAGAGTACATGGTTGTGCCAAAGGCCAGCCTCCCTTTCCTCCACCACTCCGCTACAAGAACCTGCAAAGTAGGATCCTAAAGCCACATGAGTTGGAATTTGAAAGAAGGTGAGCGAGCTACCCGAGCTGAAGAAGACACCAGCTTGATGGGCCAATGATCTGACCCTCTCTAGTCCAGAATCTCAGAACTTGTGGACTACCCCCCCCCCCCCCCCCCCCAAATCCAAAAATTAGAGACCAAAAAATGATCCAACCTCTTTGCAATCCAATACTCTCCCAACCTCCTATTGTTCCAAGTGAACAACCCACTGCCAGGCTTAATGTCAACAAGGTGCAACAAGGATATACTATCCTAAAAAAGGTAGGAAGAGGGTTCTAACCTCATAACCCCCCCTTCTTCTCACTCAACTCGAGGATTGCACTAAAATCTCCTGCCATAATCCAAGGGTGAAAAGGGGCTAATCTTTGCACACCTGAAATATGGGACCATGAGTTTTGCTTGCCCTAAAAATTAGTAGGGGCATAGATGTTAGAAAACAAGATTAGTTCTCCAATCTCGAGACTAGATATAACCCCGAATACCGAAGATCTGGAGGCAACCCACCAGACAGGGTGAAATCTTAATGGGTTCCAAAGGCAGGCCACCCCTCCAGAAGAACCAGCTACCCCAACACACTGACACTCACCTCGCCCCCACAGCTTTGGCACCAAACCCATCATACTCTCCATTGAAAGTTTAGTTTCTTGCAAAAATAGGACATCAAGTGAATGATTCCTAATCAACTCCCAAACCACTTTTTGTCTAGGGCCACTGTTCAAGCCCCTCATATTCCAAGAAAGCAAAATCATTTAGAAGGATTGGAAAAGTGAGTATCCAAAGTCTTCACTGACCCAGACTCAACCAAGTTCTCCCCCATCAATTTGATCTTCTCTAGATCTTTCTTTCTGCCCACCTTTGAACTCTTCTCTGAAGCACTTTTCTTTATATCTTTCTGATGCAAACCCAGGTGAACGAAGGGCTTATTACTTCTAACCCCAGTCGGTTCCATTTTTCAGAGCTATCGGAGACCCCTCCCCCTCAACCGAGCTCACCTCAAAGCCTGGAGTGATTTCCAACTGAGCCCCTACTGGTTGATCCATCTCCATCTGCTAACTTCCAACCACAAGCAAGGCCTGGGTAGAATTCTCAATTACTCTTTTCGAGGCCCCCCCTGAAGTGCCTTGATCTAAAGGGGTAAACCCCATATTTACTTCTTGATGGCTAAGGTCATCCAAGACTTCAAATCTGTTGAAGGAATCCCCCTCTTGTCGCTCCTGTAAGGGCCTCTTTTTGACCTCGGTTCCTATTCTTTTTCTTAACTGAGACAAACCCATCAGCACCATCGCCCTCGACCGACATGGCATCTTTCCCCTTCTCAGCCCTATCTAGGCTCGGGTCTGACTGTTGAGGTTGGTGCACCGCCGACTTATATCTAGGGCACTTACGCTGTAAGTGACCATACTTATGACATAGACGACATCGAAAAGGTAGAGTCTCATAATCTAACAATTGAACCCAAGAATAAGAGCCTACGCACATATCTATAGCATCTGGCAAAGGTTTACTAAGATCAATTTCAACACAGATATGCACAAAGGTCATTACCTTTCTCCCCAAGGTTTGTGTTGATGAACCCATAGGCCTCCCAAGTAGAGCGGCAAGCATCTAGAGCACATCCTCCCGACAACATTCCACAGGAAAACGTGGTAACCGAACCCACACTGGAACCCTATTTGGGAGCTCCTTAGAGGGATTAAACCTCGCATGCCAAGGCTTGATGAACAATCCCACCTGGTTGTAAAAATACGGCCCCCCTTCAAAGACCCTATTGCGATCCTCCATGTAATTGAAAGTAACCATGAAGTAGTTATTGGCCAACAACATGATCTCCATTTCCCCTTTTGGTGCCCAAGTCCTCTGCACTCAGTTTTCCAAAAACTACAAGGAAACACTCATTCCCAAAAACTTGCAGTATAGCGAGTGTTTTGAAAAATAATCAATGTCTTCTGCTATCATCTCTGGAGGAATAACCAACTTCGGCCGCTCGCTACATGTCTCCAAACAACCATTAATCTTCATCATGCGAGAGCTGGCACCACTCCCAAACCCTGAATCTGATGCACACAGATTATTGTTAAAGGTCTTCATACTCTGAGGTGGGGGTTTTGAGCCCACTGCAGCACGAAAATCCAAGGCTGGAGCAACCTGTGAGGCCTCACCACCAAAACTCGACATCGGAGCATAAAAACAAAATGAGGATGCCTAAAAAACCACCCCCCAAAAGGTTGTTCAAAGCGTCTTGGAGCCCGAGACACCACCTTTCCTGAGCACCATCGTAGGACAGAGCCAGTTGGCACCCCAAGCTCACGGGAGACCCTCGTGCCACCCCCAGCCGAAGACCCACCTACAAGCCACTTAAACCCCACCCCTGTACCACTGAAACACCACCCCCGCACAGCCAAAGCTCCACCCCCACGCAGCCTCAGCCCCACCCAGCAACCCCCGCAACACCCCCACACCCACTGCCACTCCCAGCCCAACACTTGCAACCCTGCCAGACCCCCGACACCCTGCACAATCCTCCCTTGCCAAATCAGCAACGACGCCACCCACGAGCTAGGGCCATGAAACCCTAGCTCGGTCGCACGCAGACACATGACATCATTCCATCA
Organism: Cryptomeria japonica; assembly: GCF_030272615.1. Taxonomy (NCBI): domain Eukaryota; kingdom Viridiplantae; phylum Streptophyta; class Pinopsida; order Cupressales; family Cupressaceae; genus Cryptomeria; species Cryptomeria japonica. Next base: position 154,890,797 of record NC_081415.1, read on the forward strand.
TCGGTTGTGTGGAAGGTTGCATGGGTAGTTGAATAGAATTTGGAGATGAAAATGGATGAGGTGTTGACATAGATGATCTAGACATGGTTTTTTTGAATATCATGAAGATATTAGATTGTTTTTTCATTGTAGGTAAATGGCTAGAACAATAGTGGATCTTTGAAGCTTAAATTATTTCGGTCTCTGGCTCTGACCACTTTCTCATTAGCCTTATTATCCATGAAGACTTTGCCCCTATTAGGTGTTTGTTTGAATTTGAAAAGATCTAGCTTAGAGCTGATGGCTTTAAGGAGCTAGTGGCTAACTGGTGGCTTCAAGCGCTGAGAAGGGAAGGTGACAATGCTTTCATTTGTTTCAAAAATTTGCAGCCTGTAAAGGAATGCTTAAAAAATGGAACAAGAAACATTTTTAAAATATTTTATTTGAAAATAATCCTTGAAAGAAAATTGGAAGACCTTCATAAAAAATTCATTAGGGATGGAATGGAAAATCATGACTTTGTTGAGGAGAAACGTCTTAATCATGAGTATGTAGAGATACTCGCAAGGGAGGAGATTTTTTGGAGACAAAAATCCAGAGAAAATTCATTTAAAGAGGGTGATTGCAACACAAGATTCTTTCATAACTCAATCAAAGCAAGGATATCTTGTAATCACATCTTTTCAATCAATAATCACGAGGGGTTATGTTTTGTAAGGAAGTTAAGTAGCAGAACAACTTTCTACACTAACCTTGAGAGGAGGGTAATGCAAAACTTTTACAGATCGTGATAGTTATAGAAACTTAACAAAAATAAACATAATATCATTCTTACCACAACACAGTGATTTACATGGGGAAAACCATTTTATGGGAAAAAACCCACTCCGAAAGTAGCTCAATATTATTCAACAATCAATAACAAATTACAATACACTTGTAGAGAAATCTATTCAAAAGAGGACCACTAATTAGAGACTCAGAGGTAACTCAATAGCCATAAGACTCTTACACACAGCCTCTATCTCATGCACCTCGTATATAGGAGATAGAATACAAGAAATCATCAAATGGTATTACGAAACCATGGGCTAAAACCACCCAATAAAGCAGAGTCGACCTTATCTCCATTCTCGATGCCCTATGATGTGTCAAAACACACATCAACATATGTTCTCCCTTTTATAGCTCATTTATGTGTCTGATGCATTTTATATTTCCTATTTTACGAGTCCAAACTTTTGGAGGTCATAGCTTTTGAACTATTTGTCTAATTGATGAACCAATGAAGCGCCGAAAAGCTCGCAAAGTGCTCTATCACTTTGTAACTTGCTATGTCGGTTACACCCACTTTTCAGGGCATTTCAAAGGGTCTAAAGTCCTCAAAATTAAATTCAAATCTTTCATCGCACCCTTCAAAAGTAGAAACTTTAATATTTTCAAAACTAGATGTGATCTTGGGATGAAAAATTTACCAACATGCTTGTCTAGCCAATCTGAAGCTTTGGGGAGAATTTTGCACTATTTCATGCTGTAACAAAAACTTACTATAAACAATAACCTCATGTAAGTGCAAGGTTGAGACACCATTTTTCCAACATGTTTGAGAAATTAGGAAGATATCAATAAAGAAGTTGTACACTACTTTGCTTCCCACATCAATGGTGATGATAACGTCAATATTGAAGATTATATATGGGATGTGATCCCAAGTTGTTTTTCAATAGCATGAAATTAAATGCTCATGGAGAAGGTTAAAATGAAAAAAGTGAAAGAGGCACTTTTTTCTATGGGTGGAGATAAAGCTCCTGGTCCTAACGGTTTTTTGGCTATGTTCTTCAAAAAAAATTGTGAGATCTTTGTAGAAGAAATTTGGGGCATGGTGGAGGAATCCAAACAAGGGATATTCATCCTCAAATATTATAATAATACTTTCCTTTCTCTCATTCCTAGAAGGAAAGAGGTGTCATCCTTTGAGGACTTCAAGCCTATCTCTCTATGTAATACCATATAGAAAAACATATCTAGGGTTATGGCTAATAGGTTGAAGTTAATCCTAACAAGTATTATCTCTAATGAGCAAAGTGGATTTTCTCCCAATATGTCAAATTTTTAAAGGGTATTATCATTGCTCATGAAGAAATTCACTCAATCAAGTTAGTGGGCACAGGGAGAATGTTGGTCAAACTTGACATTAGGAAGCTTACAATTAGGTGAATTGGAGATTTCTTCTTCGCATTCTTGGAAAGTTTAGTTTTTGTGTGGAGTGGGTCGAATGAGTGAAAAGTTGCACTTGCACAACAAGAGTGTCTGTTTTGGTCAATGGCAGCCCCCAAGATTTTTTTGAAACCTCAAAAGGAATACATCAAGGGGACCCCATTTTCCCTTTTTTATTCATTATTATGGTTGAAGTGTTGGGGAGGTTAATTTCAAAATGATGACTTGATGGCTTTTGGCAAGGTATAAAAGTAGCACAGGTTTTAGAGTTGATTTCCCATCTCCAATTCATGGATGACACCCTTCTATTATGGGAATCATCTTTGAGGGAAGCTCATTTAATGAAAGTTGTCATTGATAAATATAGCAGGGCCTCTATCCAAAATGTTAATTGGCAAAAATCAGACATTTTCTTTTTCAATATTCCAATTAATAAGCAAAGAGTGATAACTAAAATTTTGGAAATGAAGAAACGCATTCTTCTTGGTAAATACCTTGGTATTTTATTATTTAGGGGAGTAAACAAGTTAGAATTATGGAAGGGCCTTATTGAATCATGTTTGAATCAGATGGATAGAAAAGTAGATGGTTTACCTTGGAAAGTAGAAATTCAATGTTAAAGACAGGTCATTTATGTTATCCCTATTCCCTCCATGATGTGTTTAAAATTTTCCCCATAAAGTGATCAAATTTGTGGAGCAAAAAATGTGTAAGTTTGTTTGTAATGGTGCCTGAGACTAGGATAAAATCCCTCTTTTGGCATGGGAGAATATTTGTGAAGACAAATAGGTAGGCAATGCGAGAATCAGAAAATAGTAGTTCATGAATGAAGCAATGGGTGCAAAGCTTGTATGGAGCATGTATTCTAATCCAAATCATTTATGGGTTAAAATCCTTAAAGCCAATTATCTTGACTCTAAAGAGAATGAGAGATTTCTAACTATCCAAAATCCTCCTAGAGGTTCAATAATATAGAACTTCATTGTATTGTGTAGGCATGTTATTATTGATCATATTTCTTGGCAGGAAGGGAATGGTTGTAAGGTGAAGTTCTAGGAAGATCTTGGGAGGACTTCCAAGCATTAGTGGATGACCACACGTTTGTATTTCTCAAAAAAAAAAATTGAAGCAAAGAATGGGGTCAGAAAGTCAAGGATTATATGGAAAGGAGGATGGTGAATGGTGTTGAGGAGTGGAGGTGGAATTTTGTAGATGACCTAGACATTGATGACCTCCAAAAGGATACTTAGAAAGAGATTTTTAAGTCCATAAATATTTTTCTCACTGAAGGTGAAGACAAAGTTGTTTGGTGTGGGGCAAAGGATGACAAATACTCAATCAAAATTGATTATAAATTGATTGATAGTATTGAGAGGGAAGAAGACTGGCCAACTCAGTTGTGTTGGGGAAAGGAATGTTTACCTAAGGCAGGTGCCTTTGCACAACTAGCTATAAGGGGCATGATTTTGATAGGGGAGAGGTTGAAGAGACTTGACATATCTGGACCAAATAGGCGTGTTATGTGTGAATGTGATTCAAAAGATGTGAACCACCTTCTCCTTCATTGTAAATTTGCTAATGAAATTTGGTGAAGTGTTACCCAGAAGCTAGGTTGGTAGGGCCCCTTCCCATACTCTCTACTAAAATCTTTCCAAATTTGGCATGTGTATGATAGAAAATATACTTTCCCTTGCATTTGGAGGACTTGCCCTTCTACTATCATCTAGGAGATATGCAAAAAATACAACAGATGTATCTTCCAAGGGAAGGTGGAGTCAGTGGAAGTAATTGGTAGAAGGATAAATATTTCTATTGAGGAAATTGTGGGTGTTGCAACCTCTCAAAAGAACTATTGTAAAGTCCCCTTTATTGAGGAGGATAGCTGCTTTCAATCTGAATGGCCAGGGATTAGACTTCGACCCATTAATGGGCTCATTCAGGTTGATCCAAGCAAGGAGGACAAAGAGAAAGTTGTATGGAGCACCCCAAGGGAAGGATGGTACAAGGCGAATTTTGATGGTGCATCTAGTGGCAATCTAGGTCCTTTTGGAGCAGGCTTTGTGGTGCGAGATTAGCGTGGTAACATTATTGCAATAGGAACAAAAAAATTACCTAATGGAACCAACAATATGGTGGAGGCCCATGCAGTGCAAGCGGTCAAAATGGGTAAATGGCTTGGCATCCTGAAAATTCACCTTGAAGGGGACTCTTTGATTATTGCCAATGCTATTAAAAATGGGGAAGCACATGAATGACATCTAAATAAAATCCTTTTTTCTATTAAAAATTTACTCCACACCTTTGAGGTGTTTGAGGTTTCATACATCCCATGTGTTGGCAATGATGTGGCGGATGCCCTTTCAAAATGGGCAACTAAATTTAATTCCAATGGTACAATGGAGGTATTGGAGGATTTTTGCAATCTTACGGATTTATCCCAATTGGATTGGAAGGGAGCTCATTCTCTATCATGAGTAAATGACACTCATTTAATAGCATGTCAGTGTGTTTTCTCCCGTGTGAGTTGGCTTTAAAAGGTGGCAATTTTGGCAAACGCGGCATGGTAAACAGTGGTGTTGGTAGGTGGCATTTCTCTGTAGTGACATGGAGGCCAATCTCTCTCTCACTACTCCCTGACATCAATTGGCATTTTTGGGGTCTATTTTTGCAAAATGACTCAAACCCCTTTTCAATTTTCAGGACGACGCCTTTCTAGAGATCATGGAGACCTTGTCTTGGGATACTTTCCTACATGTAGAGCACAAATAACA